>NC_090272.1:99844798-100592298 GCF_040414725.1 Anabrus simplex | reverse complement strand
TCCTGCGACCCCAACAAGCGTGGAAAAAAGCGCAGATGATGTCAATGTTATGGACCAATTCATGCTCACAAGTTTACCAAAAATCTACACTGTATATACGTGTAATAAGCTTACATGTGTATATGGCTAAAGGAGCAGCAATTTGAATCAAGTCAGTGCAAAGGAGAATTTTGTAATGAAGAGCAAACCTTGGTTATTATTCCACGTAAAACGGAAATACTGTACATTTCGTAATGCCATCAAGAGTAACGGAAACTTATAAGAACTCTTGACTTGTGTTGAACGTCTCTTCAAGTTGCTGAGAATTTAGAAGACTGTAGGCAGTTTACGAAGAAGGTTTTCAAGGGAGTAGAACGAACACTTCGTTCCCCATTGACAACCATGGCTGCCATATCGTATATAGGCGTACACCCGCCCAATCCCCGCGTGCGATGGTAGGATATGGAATTCTTTCCCACTGAGAGTTAGAAAATTATTTTAAAATTACGATGGTCCGGCAGAACAATGTTACGTGAACGTCGAGCAGGGTCTGACAGGCCCAACATTGAAAAAAATGTCTAAGCATGTTTTTAGAGATTCATTTACACCAAACGACATTTTATTTACCCACCACCGAGCTCGATAGCTGCAGTCACTTAAGTGCGGCCATTATCCAGTAATCGGGAGATAGTGGGTTCGAGCCCCACTGTCGGCAGCCCTGAAGACGGTTTTCCGTGGTTTCCCATTTTCATACCAGGCAAATGCCGGGGCTGTATCTTATTTTTTTTGCTAGGGGCTTTACGTCGCACCGACACAGATAGGTCTTATGGCGACGAGTATCTTATTTAAGGCCACGGCCACTTCCTTCCACTTCCTAGACCTTTCCTATCCCATCGTCGCCATAAGACATATCTGTGTCGGTGCGACGTTAAGCAAAATAGCAAATATATATATATATATACACTCACGTAAATGACATTATCTTATACAAAAAGAGTGATCATATGGAACCTCAAACACAATCTAACTATTTTTTACTCTGGCAAAAACATTCAAAAAAGGGTATTAAGTTCAGTACAAGCTTAAAAGAGCACCCTTTTCGTCTATCTCCCGATTACTTAAGAATATTGGAAATACCAAAAATTCCTACTAATTACACATAAACATTGGAAGTTTGGAAGTTTAATTGATTAAATTGAAATAGAGATGATGTAGAACAAAAGGTAATCCCAATACATTTTATACATTCCCACACACGTAAATTTGGAGATGCCACCTCTGCATCCAAGCAGTAAACCGACTACGCTGTATGAAACAGTTATATCCGAAACTGAGGCTGTTATCCTGCGAGCACTGTAAAGTTCAATATCCATACTCTTCATGTTGTTCACCCCCGCTCCAGTTCCCACTTGCTGGCTACATTGACTCATTTACTCTTCTGCAGGCCATATATAACCTCGCTTTTACAAAACGGTTTTCTGATCGTCTGTAGTAAAAACGTTAAATGAAAATATAAGGCTCAGTAGCAGCATTCTCCGTTCATGAGAAATTATTATAACCACTACCTGTGGCGAGCGAAAGTTATAATTCACAACTTAGGACTACTCATCTTTATAGTTAAAATTATAATAATGGAAGTATTGAAAGTAAATCACGGTCCGACTCATTGGCTGAATGGTCAGCGTTGAGGCCTTCGGTTCAGAGGGTCCCGGGTTCAATTCCCGGCCGGGTCTGTGATTTTAATCTCGTCTGATTAATTCTTCTGACCCTGGAACTGGGTGTTTGTACTTGTCGCAACACTTTCCTCTTAATATTCAGACAACACACAGCACTACCAACCACCACAGAGACACGCAACAGAGATTACATCCCTCCAAATACGGTTGGCGTCAGGAAGGGCATCCGACCGTGAAACAGGCCCAAATCTACATGTGCGACACAGTTAGCACCCACGACCCCATAAATGTGGGAAAAGCGGTAGAAAAAGTTGAAGCTAAATCACTTCAGTTCGATATACGAAACCGAATTATTTCTTATACTGAATTGTTTAATAAAGACAACTGTGCAAACCTATTGCTAGTCTGTTGCAGTCCTGTAAGGCAGACCCTCCGACGTGGGTGGGCGGCATCTGCCATGTATGGGAAACTGCGTCTCAGTGTGGTGGAGGACAGTGCTCTGTGAGGTGTGCGAGTTAAGAATTTTGAAGACAGCACAAAAACAAGTCTCCGAACCACGGCCTACTCTTATTCCTGGCTTAAAGACCTGCACCGTTGGCAAGGACGAACTTCCACTGAAATCTTTCGAGCCGCTGTTTCGCGAGTTGTCATAATTAACTGGATAGCCAACCTTCGTAGGGGACGGCGTCCTAAGTAGAAGGAGAAGAAGAAGGAGAAAAAGAAGAATTAAAATCCCCCGTGAGGTCAATACCTCTTCTGCGAAGATTGGCTGCTTGAATTCGTCTTAATACACGTATCTCCATCAATATACAACACACCACAGCACCAACTACCAGAGAAATAAGCAATTAACGAATACGTCCTTATAGATAAAGCTGATCATTTCATTTTCCAGCGGAACTAGAGAAGTAATATTTTCGACGCTGTCATTCATGGTGTTCTGGAGAAGAATTATTGAAATATTATCTGGAGCATTGATCAAGTTATTATAATTATGAACTACAGTCTTGTACAGCAGTTTTAACAAGACTGCTAGGCCTAGCACCGTTCACACCTCCTGTATGCAACCAAGAACACAGTGCAGACAACATGAGTGGTATAATGAAGGGGTTTGTAACAAGTGTTTTCTGGATGACTGTTGGCTCGTAACTCCTACATTATATAATATATATATTTAGGTCGCTCACATTTACAGTGGCCGTTCGAATACTGTCAGAATTACAGGAATTGAGAACAATGAGAGCTCTGAGATGTGGATGTACCGGTTCTCTCTCCGTACCTCTATCTCCGACACTACGGGCACATCACCAAAAGGCAAGATTAACTGCAACAGAACCCGAAAGATACATGCAATTCGGAAATCTCTTCAGAGAGTTACCATATGGTGGTAAATTAAACAAACAAACCCCACGGCACTACAGTCCTGATGAACCTTGGTCTACCAAGAGACCGCTGATCAGCCTGAAGACCTGAAGATTACGAGGTGACGTGTGGTCATGACGAATCCTCTCAGCTGTTATTCTTGGCTTCCTAGACTGGGGTTGGTCGGTTAGCGTGATCAGAATACAAGTGTCATAACATGTGACGACACCATTAATATTAACGATTAAGGAATGAGGTGGAACAAATTACGGGATAATACACCATTGTAAGGTTTTATGACATGCCAGGATGTCAGAAATTTGTCCCGCTCGAGATTGGAGACATCCTCAGGAGCTTCTGATCTCCAAAGATAGTCAAAGATGTCATCGTTCGAAAAATTAATGTAAATACTTATTTGGTTTGTTTACTTAAGAAAGAAAATGACACGCAGACAAATAATTCACTAGACATTGGATATAACTTTTAAATAGGAGGAGAAGGGAGTTGAATGACCCGACGAGAACTAGTACCGAGCTCGATAGCTGCAGTCACTTAAGTGTGGCCAATATCCAGTATTCGGGAGATAGTGGGTTCGAACCCCACTGTCGGCAGCCCTGAAGATGGTTTTCCGTGGTTTCCCATTTTTACACCAGGCAAATAAATGCTGGGGTTGTACCTTAACTAAGGCCACGACCGCTTCCTTCCCATTCCTAGCCCTTTCCTGTCCCATCGTCGCCATAAGACATATCTGTGTCGGTGCGACGTAAAACAACTTGCAAAAAAAAAAAAAAAAAAAAAAAAACAGAACTAGTGATAATCACTGTTGTTCGAGATTAAGCCATTTTAAGTTGTAAGGAGCTACATAAAATAAAAATACCCCTTAACATCCAATACGACACTTAAATGGTTGCTGCCACTATTGTTACAAATAAGCGAACTGGGAGCATGTGACAACCGGTGTATCTGTAGTGTCAGCAGTAGTTTGTATAAGATGCGAGCTTCAAGGGCATTTTTTCTTTTTGCTTGTGGTCTACCGTCACACAACACAAATTAGAGTTTTGACGATTTGTTTGTTTATTTATTTATTTATTTATTTATTTATTTATTTATTTATTTATTTATTTATTTATTTATTTATTTATTTATTTATTTAGCTTAGGGCTAGTACATAGAATTGTAAGTTACATACGATGATGGGTTGGGTAAATGCTACAACTGGGAAGAAAGAGTATTTGAAGGTATTCAATCAAACACGCCAGCCTATTGCCGGCAGATCAATCGACACAAACGAACTCCTGAAGGACAAAATTCTGGCACCTCCGAGTCTCCGTAAACCTTGAAGATACTTACAATAGTTATTGGGACGTAAATCTATTATTATTATTATTATTATTATTATTATTATTATTATTATTATTATTACTAGAATCTGTTGTGAGGCGAATTGTAAATGAAGCTAAGGACAGACTGTTTTTCGGATGACCACATGAGACGATGATGGTGTTGTATATAAACTGAGATTATGCATTATTACACCGTCTTTCTTCTATGGCAGGATCCAAATTAGCAACTATCATTTGCTGGCAAGGATGAACACTTAAAGCCCTCTACCAACTGGCAATTCCTTTAGGCACGTTTCTTATTAGGAACAAATTACCCCACTTCATTCTCCTTGTGAAACCGTTTATTCCGTTCTTTTAAGGGGAAGGAATGCTGCTTAATGAACGTGTAGCAGTAGATTTATTTTCACAGCCAGACGAGAATAAATAACGTGTTTTGTGGGGAGTCCGTCGTCCAGAAGGCGGGAAGAGAACCCACAGAAGACGAAGATGAATGGCGGAAAGCAAGGGCTTTAGATTAAGTGAGGTTGCCCAAGTGATCCACTGTCGCAAGGAGTTGTCAAGGCAAGAGGGAGGAAACCTACTCAGTAACGAACTGGATGGGTAATACACACAAACAAAGAGATCGTATCATCTAATTCCTCAAGTGTCATAGGAATCCATTCAGCATCGTCGTCTTTCATATGTTGCACTTCTGAAGCAGTATTCCTTCCTTCCTTCCTTCCTTCCTTCCTTCCTTCCTTCCTTCCTTCCTTCCTTCGTTCCTTACATCGATAATAATTAATTTCAAAACTATACATTTTACAACTGCTTTACGTCGCACCGACACAGATAGTTGTTATGGCGACGACTGGATAGGAAAGGGCTAGGAGTAGGAAGGAAGCGTCCATGGCGTTGATCAAGTTACAGCCCAAGCATTTACATGTTGTGAAAATGGGAAACCATGAAAAACCATTTTCAGGATTGCCGACAGTGCCGAATGTATGCTAACCACTACGTGACCCAAACGGCACAGTCTCGCACTCGATTGGAACTATAAAAACTAACAAAAATATAATACCCATGTGTCTAAGCCCAAAATACCTGCGGCCGTGGTCCAATACAGTCCCCGCCCATTTATTTATATATCCCACATGCCGTAGATTTGAACTCACAAATTCAATTAGTCTAAACATGAAGGATTCGGACCAGTAAACATGAAGTGGAAAACAAAGCGAACAAGCCAATACGTTTTCGTAAATCAACATTTTGTTGACGAAAGCATACAGGCAGATTTGTGTTATTTAATGTGTTGGCGGTGGTGACGTGACAATTTTAACAGATTATCTATTTTATAGACTTAATACAGCATCTTGCTGCAAATTTTTGATCAAACTCATGTTCAAGCAACGGGAACCACTTCTCCAACACGCGATATGAAGAATACATACTTCGGTCGCTGAACTACGAGGACGGCTTCTCTGAATGCAGGCTTATATCATCATCATCATCACCATCATCATCATCACCATCATCATCAGTGTTCTGCCATATAGCAGGTCTTCACATGGCAACTCTCCACGCAATCCTGTCTCTTGCCACCCTCTTTATTTCCTCATACTTGTATTTTATCCTGATAGTGTCCAGCATCTGATACCTTCTCCGTCCTCTTGGTCTTTTTCCATTTATCTTTCCTTCTATAGCATCTATAAGCAAGCAATCTCTCCTCATCCAATGACCAATCCAATTGTGCTTTCTCTTCTTGATTACTTTTAATATATTTCTCTCTTCCCCAACTCTTCTCAAGACTTCTTCATTCTTTACTTTTTCCATCCATTGTATAATCTCCATTCTCATCCAAGTCCACATCTCAAATGCTTCCAGTCTTCTTTCGTCTTCCTTTCTCAATGTCCATGTCTCAGCTCCATACAGTGCCATACTGCATACAAACCACTCCACGAATCGCTTCCTCAAGTCTCTATCAATTCCCCCACAAAAAAAGTCTACTCTTGTTATTAAATGCTTCCTTCGGCAATCGCAATGCGAGTTTTCACCTCCTGACTGCAGCTCATGTCCTCTTATTACACTGCCCAAGTTTTGAAAGCATCCACCTGTTCTATTATTTCCTGGCCTAACTTTATGGTTGTCTTCACTTTTCTTGTACTTATCACCATACATTGTCTTTTTCGTATTAATTCTTATTCCAAATTCTTCACGGACAGCATTTAGATCTATTAGCATCGTCATCATAGCTCGTTCACTCTGCCAGTAGGACGATGTCATCAGCAAATCTAATACATTCTTAGACTGATGACACACGGAGCGGCTTTTGCCGAGTCGGCAGCCGCGTCGGCAGCCGCCTGTGATTGATACACACAGCGGTTTTTGCCGACTGTGACGAAACCACTGCCTGCTCTATCTGCATTTAAAATGACTGCTTAAGCAGTCATCGGGTGCGTATCGAGCAGGCAGTGGACAAAACACATTAGTGAGCGTGACGTTAGGTGAGGAAGCTAGCTAAAATTACCGAAAAATAAAGGATTGTTCTTATTCTTAATCCAAAAGTCTACTTACTCTATATGTCCTTTTACGTGTATATTATTGAATTTCAAAGATATTTCATGATATCTAATACAAGAATACCTACCAATGATGCAATCGCCGCGTAAATTCAGCCACGCCCGACTAGAGCGAAGCATCAAGTCGGCCGTGATTCAGCTGAATGTATTAAATCTATGGCGCTAGAGCGCGCACAAAGTCTTCAAAACGCTCGCTGCACCGCCAGCTACACGACAGGCCGAGTCGGCAAATCTGCCGCCTGTCAGCGAGCACCGCTCTGTCTGTTTCATCCCATCTGATACAATAGAAACATGCGCCGACTCGGCGGCCGACTCGGCTGCCGCCTGTGATTGATACACACAGCGGTTTTTGCCGACTGTGACGAAACCACTGCCTGCTCGATCTGCATCTGAAATGACTGCTTATAAGCAGTCATCGGGTGCGTTTCGAGCAGGCAGTGGACAAAACATATAAGTGAGCGCGACGTTAGGTGAGGAAGCTAGCTAACATTATATAAAAATAAATTAGTGTTCTTATTCTTATTCCAAAAGTCCTTTTACGTGTATATTATTGAATTTCAAAGATACTTCATGATATATAATACAGGAATACCTACCAATGATGCAATCGCCGCGTAAATTCAACCACGGTCGACTGGATCCCTCGCTAGAGCGACGCATCAAGTCGGCCGTGATTCAGCTGAATGTATTAAATCAGTGGCGTTAGAGCGCGCACAAAGTCTTCAAAAACGCTTGCTACACCGCCAGCTAAATGACAGGCCGAGTCGGCAAATCTGCCGCCTATCGGCGAGCACCGCTGTGTCTGTTTTCATCCCATCTGATACAATAGAAACATGCGCCGACTCGGCAAAAACCGCCCGGTGTGTCATCAGCCTTAGGTGTGGTTTGAAAATTGAAAGTCTCGATGAATATAGACCATTAAAGGGAATTTACAAGCAGATATCGATTTTGTACTTACGTATTTTAACCTAGCGAATGTTCGACAAAATCCGTGTCCGCCACACCATAGACCCTTCTTGGCAATTTAATTTAATTAGTCACAACAAATTAATGTAGTACTTTACAAACGACTGAAATCATCAAGTTGTCACAATAAATTGTGCAGAAGCTTAAAAGCACGAACTTCCAGGTAGGGAAAGCACGTGCCCTCTCGATAATGCACTATATGTAAGTCGTCATCGAACAGGAGTGGAAGTGGAATTGAGGAATCGCCTGGGAGCTTAGCGCGTGGCAGTCAAGCATGTCGTGTCGCGCATTACAGGCTGACATTCTCAGGGAATCCCCGAAGCGGCTGTCGTACCAATCATGGTAGAGAACGTTCTGACGCAGGGGACGGTGTGGGACTAAATAATTACAAGTCACTCATTTCCTTGGAGACTCGGCATCTCTGCGACGGTTTTTTTTTACGAATGAGTGATAGGTAAATGGATATCAAAATGAAATTCATACAGAAACCTCTTCATGAACACGGCTCCAAGTTGGTTACAATTTAAGTTACAAATCTATTCCTTAGGTTTAAAAAAGGCACGTTTCTGCAATTTATGTCCACTGCAATGTCACACATTCTATTGTATCTGTGCATGAAAAATTATATCCAAAGTCGGAAATAGCCATTTTTGTCCTTTCTGAGCTTATAGAAATGAATGAATGGTTCCAGGACAAAGAGTGATTGTTATGAATGTATGAAGCTTGGACTCCAGGAAGTCCTACTCTGATTTTTTTAAACTATTCCTAAGCAGGGATTTTTTTCTATGAAACGCTAGGCTGAGTGGCACGGAAGACTAAGTCACTCTGAGCCAACGTCAATGGATTCGATTCCGGCTCGGTCGGGTGTTATTTCAAGATGCTCAGAAACACCAGTCTCGTGTCGGCAAAATCAATCGCAAGTAACAGAACTCATGTGCACTTTGGCGCCTACGAAAACCCTAAATGTAGAAAATATATAAACTACTACTATTATTATTATTATTATTATTATTATTATTATTATTATTATTATTTCTATGAAATTTTCCGACGATTTCCGCTGTAATGGCAACACTATTGCCGCGTTGAAGTATCAGATACAAAGCAATGTCATCTAAAGATGATTATTTTGACTTAACACACTTTTTTTCACTGTCTTATAAAACCATGTCTGGCGAAGTTCTATGTACGTAGAATCCTGTGAAGAGACATACGCGGGGAAATGAGAGTTTCTCTCCAGAAATTCACTATTCTTACAAGATTTTTACTTAAGTATGTACCTAATCAAGCATTTATCATTACCCCAGAACTTAAGGTTTCTTTTTTTGCTATTTGTTTTACGTCGCACCAATGCAGGCAGGTTTCACAGCGACGATGGATACACCAGGGTTAGATTTGCGCAGGAAGCGACCTTAGCCTTAATTCAGGTACAACCCGAGTATTTTTCTAATGTGAAAATGGGAAACCACGGAAAACGATCTTCAGGGCTTCCAACAGTGGAGCTCAAACCCAATATCTCTGGAATGAAATTTTATAAATACGTTACCCAAACCACGAAGCCAAGTCGCTCTGCAAACGTCAAAGTTTGCCAGCCAGTACGTTCCTAAATATCACTAATTGTCGAGTATTTGAAACCATTGTCCAGGGTATGGATGGGACTGGATAATGTTCTCCGCCTTCGTACAGGAAGGCTATGGACCGTTATGGAAAGTAAAGTGTCCTACTATCCATTAATTAGTCACTAAGTAGGATATATTTATTTATTAATTAATTTTTTTTCTCATTTATTTATTCATTTATTTATTTACTTGCTTTACGTTACATTAACACATATAGGTCTTATGGTAACAATGGGATAAGAAGGGCTAAGAGTGGGTAGAAAGCGGCCGTGGCATTAATTAACATAAAGCCCCAGCATTTTTCTGGTGTGAAGATAGGAAACAACCGTCTTCAGGGCTGCCGACAGTGGGGTTTGAACCCACTATATCACGAAAATAAGTTCAAAGGTGCGCGACCCTACCCGCACGACCAATTTGCTCGGTGAAAGTGGGATAGAGTAGCCGTTTTCTAAACCAGGAATTAATCTGGTAGCCTACTCATATCTGGTATAGGATGAGTTAACGGCAGGTCAATGTGCCTGTATGGTGGATGTATCTTATCTAATTTCTTTGAATTCATGACGGGCAATCGAACCAACAACATTCCAGGAGAACCTAATATATATTTACCGGTTCGACAACACAGCCCACTAAAGCAACTTATTACAATATTTATGTTTCTACCTAACATGTAAATGTACACAGTTCAAAAAAAATAGGGTAACATGTTTTTAACATATGCCATACAAAAGAACATCATTGGATTCGCGTTCATTTTCAGAACACAGACGAAAATGTCCCAATAGGGGCGAAAACAAAGTGCTAACAGTCCTCCAGGGTGGATTTTTATCACAGTTGAAGAGCTTCAGTACGGTGTATGTTCTCCACGAGCATTTATCACAGTTTGGCACCTACGTGGCATGTTTCGTATAAGTCGACGGAGGTCACGTTGCGGTATCAGGTCCCATTCTTCAATGAGAGCCTGTCTGAGGTCTTGGAGAGTCTATGGTGGAACAGGACGCCCACGAACACTTCGTCAAGCCTATCCCACATATGATTGATGGGATTAAGGTCGGGACTCACTGCTAGCCATTCCATCCATTGAATGTACAGTTCTCGCAAGACAGCTCTGCTGATGCGTGCTATATGAGCCACTGCATTGTCGCGCATGAGTACGAATTCAGCGCCAACACCATATGCACCAAGCAACATATTCTGTAGCAGTATGTGCTCGACAGGGTTGCCACCGGGAAAAATATTTTCGTACTAAATCTTCCCCTAAAAAGGTACTAGATTATGGTAAAAGGTACTAAATATTTATTAACAATGGAATAGGGTTATTCATAAAGGCAGTAAGTTATAGAAATCAAAGTATACTTATCAAAAATACACATTTATTAAATGAGAACAGAACTTACCGGTTTTCATCTTCATATTTTACTCTTCTCTTAATCCTTGGAAAACAATGCCAAAGCAATAAACTGTTTTGAAATGTGAAAATTAACGTATGTTTTAGTTTCTCATTTGTCCGAAGGAGCCCATTCATCATACAGGATTGGAGTTTGTTTCTCAACTTGGTCTTATTGGTAGTAACAGCACAAAAAAAAAAAAACTCCCGTTCTGTTGCAGCAGAAGAATATAGTAAACAGAACACTGCCTTCACAAAATTCATTAAATTTGGAAAGGTGTAGTCGCCTACAGGATTTTTAATTTCAAAAACACCGGACGAGTTGGCTGTGCGGTTAGAGGCGCGCACCTGTTAGCTTTCATCCGGAAGATAGTGGGTTCGAACCCCATTGTCGGCAGCCCTGAAGATGGTTTTTCGCGGTTTCCCATTTTCACACCAGGCTGAAAATCTTTTAAGTTTCTGTGGACTTCGCTTACCACTATTTCCCATCTAATATCATTAAAACTTTCTGTAATTACAGCTGGGAAATATATAGCTAATGGGATTATACTGATGAAAATGCCACCTCATTAGTAATTTTCCAGGTTCGCCATGGACAGATTTCTTAAAATAGGAGCGCGAAAATCCACCGTCCAAAAAATCTGTTTACAAACTTCAACATGGCTCTGAAGGTTCTTATCAATTTCTTTCTTGTTCTTTTGCTGCACTAGAAGAGTTCATACTCTACCCCCGTAAAAGGTACTAGATTTCCATAAAAAGAACTAATGTACTAAAAATGATCATGACGTACTAGATCTAGTACTAAAGTACTAGAGGTGGCAACCCTGGTGCTCGATGCACCCCGCAGCGTAAAGGCGGCTACACACGTTACGGTATAACGGTGCGATTTAACTGCAACGATGAACTGCGCAGTAAGACTGAAAGCCCTATAGCCTCCACACGGTACAGATAACTGCGTCGATCAGCAGTACTCATCACCTAATCAGACATTTATCAAAGCAACATGTCATCGACGGACGATGTTGACATACTATATGATTTTTCACGAGAGTTTAATCCTGATGTAAACAAGGCATGTCCACGCCTCAGCCAAAGAAAGAGTTGTGATTCGCTGAGCGTGTAGTATCGACCTCCGCCCCGTCAACGTCTCGTGTTCGGACATACAGTGCTGCGCATATTACCTAAAATAGACGAGGAACAGTTTTTGAGCTGTGCGAAACTAAACAGAGGGGTCTAAAGGGAGATCTACTGCTGAAGATTAGGGCCTAGGTTATTTATTTATTTATTCATTTCTGAATATTAAAAAAAAGCTATCGTAGGCTAGAGCACCTCTTGCTCCATTTCTCTCACTGTGAATACTGACACTGACAGCTGCTGCAAGATGCAACACCTTATCTCCACACTATACAGCTTGGGACTTTCCCTCGCTATGAGAAGACTTCCTGCATTACACCACGCCTTCTGCCTTCATATCTCGTTATTTAATCACTGTTTTATTTAAAAAAAAGTATAGATACACACCGGTATATATGACAACCATATTTTAATTTGATTACGTACTCTTTCAGACTATCTAAATGTAATAAACTAACATAAAATTAAATTAATGCCACGTACTAATTTTCTTCGAGCTCGCATACAGTCCAGTGAGTGCGACGGTTGCTTCTCCAATCAACTACGTCTGTGTCCACGTGCAAAGCCAAGGTGCTCCGCCTATTTGTTTACATCAGGATTAAACTCTCGTGAAAAATCATATAGCGGTGTTGGGACTATGTGTGTGTATAATGAAAAAGCAAAAGCGTGTGGTGAAAAGATTGGCTACTACAGAGAAAGCAATATTCACACGTAAATTTATTAAATGAGTTAGGCTTCGTACCACAGAATAACAGCACGTTAGTCCTGTTTGGTCAGGTTCCATGGCTAAATGGTTAGCGTGCTGGCCTTTGGTCAGAGGGGTACCGGGTTCAATTCCTGGCAGGGCGTAACATTGGAAGTACAACTGTCACATGGAAATTTACAGTATATTGCAGAATTTCCTTTACGCATCTTATATTTCGGGGAAAAGACTCCAAGACGGCTGCAGATAATATATTCCAGTTATCGGTTTCGCACAGTGTATATCTCGTCAGTGCCTGACGCCGTTATTTTAGATTGTTTAACTTTGTTTAACTCCTTTTTGTAAGAACTCTTAAGATTATTAATCTTTTTTACAACTACGTCTCTGTTGGTTTTGCAGTCAATTAATTTATATTTTTCAATCAACTTACTGTAGGCGGCGTCTTTTCTGTTCCGATTGTGATAATCTTTAGACTTCGTCTCCCAGAGACAAGATTCATTTCTATAGCATTCAATGAAAGCTTCTAAATGCTCACGATATCCGCTTTGGTCTTCCTAAGACATGTTGTGATATCTTAACGAGTGACTCACTTGAACTGCGCAATCGGCAGCCGCCACGGTCCACACGTTGCGATAAAACTGTGTAAACGCAATCGACACAGTTTTATTGGGTAGAAAAATGAACTTGCTCCGATGAACTGTGCGAGCAGAAATAACTGCAACGATTTACCATCCACACGTGAGATAAATCTCCGCAGTTCGGTTGGTGCAGTTAAATCGCACAGTTATACAGTAACGTGTGTAGCCGCCTTAAGATTACCACGGACGACAAGATCCGTACGGCCATCAATACTGATGCCAACCCACACCATCACAGAACCCTGTCCTGGACAACATTTCACATGTACTGCTCACTACAGCTTCTCCATACACGTTGACCTTCATCACGCTGTGTCAGGAGAACTCTGGACTCGTCTGTGAACAACACAGGTCTCCAGTGTACCTCCTGAGGTCTTGTCGCAGTTCTCCGGCAGATGCTGAACGACGCCGCAACGCACAGATGGTCAGATATCGGTCATCCTGTGAGGTTATCATGCGTCCACGACCTTGTCCAACCCTCCTTATGAACTGGCCTGTCTCATCGTAGCGATTTCACAAGCGTTGAATAACTGACGGAGAGACATTGAGATCCACAGCAACATGACGAAAAGTCTATCCTTCCTGGATCAAAATGACGACCCTTGCGACTTAAACCTCATTAAAGTGACTCAGGGATGTGCTGGTTTACGTAGAACGTGCTCAAATGACCGCAGTAGTCTGTGTACCTCACAACGACACACGGACGCACCGCTATTCACTTTGTTTAGAGGGATCACCTGACAATTTAATGCATGGCTACGCCTACAGATGGAGTATAACTTCGATTTTTTTTTTGCTAGGGGCTTTACGTCGCACCAATACAGATAGGTCTTATGGCGACGATGGGATAGGAAAGGCCTAGGAGTTGGAAGGAAGCGGCCGTGGCCGTGGCCTTAATTAAGGTACAGCCCCAGCATTTGCCTGGTGTGAAAATGGGAAACCACGGAAAACCATTTTCAGGGCTGCCGATAGTGGGATTCGAACCTACTATCTCCCGGATGCAAGCTCACAGCCGCGCGCCTCTACGCGCACGGCCAACTCGCCCGGTTAACTTCGATTTGACATACCCTGAGTAGATGAGGTCTCAAGGTGTGCTGTACGACCATTGGGACCCCATCTACCACATTAAGGTTCACATATCAGACGTTACAAAACATGTTCCCCTAATTTTTCTGAACTGTGTATATTGTTTGATGTGATCACCTGTCTCCCAAAGTAATTTAGAATTTTACCACATCTGAACAACAGAAACTACTTCAGCTTAAAATCACCACGGACAGACTTAATAAAAAGGCAAATTATTTCAGAGCAGGGAAGCACAGAAAGGCACATGGCTTCCAACAAATCGTGTCAAAAGTATAGCATAAACAAAAAGGAGAGAATGATTTCAGCATGTGATGGTTTAATCTTCCAAATTCGAGTTACTACCTTTGGGCTTCAATATAGATTTCTGATAAACCGTATAACCGTATTGTTAACGTCAGCTGCTTGAAATAATGCTATCACCTTATAATTTAATTCGGCCATACCTTGTACTAAACTACTGCTAAAATTACAGTAGTATCCTGGAACTATACATAAACTACGTAGCATTGTCCAGTAATGAGTATGGATGAACAACACTCAAGGCGTCTGTGTTACTATTCTACTCGTGTGTCTCTAAAGCTAACACCTCTTAAGTAAGCTACTAATGAATAAGCTTCGGCAATGTAGATAACGCACAGAGGAGTTTAGAAGGGAGGTATGGCAGGCCGCTTTGACTCTACATTTACTTAACGATGTTTACACGCAGCGAGTTTACACACAATTCATATGTATGCACATGGGAAAAATAATACAGAGCCATTTTCATTTCGCTTTATTTAATCTGACAGAATCAACAACCCCAATTTAATAAAGATTTTTCCTCCTACATTATAATATAAATAACTGTATACATTAACAAAATTGCGAGTTTCATAAACATACGTTGTATTGTATTGTATGGTTTAGTATTGTGTAGTCTTTCTTCACTTGTCGGAGAGAAAACGAGCACAAACATTTACATAATATGCCATAAAACATCTACATAGATTTTTATCAGCCCATGCATTTAGGAACAGCTTGAACTTTAATAAAACACGGGTGGGAAGAGTTATAGCACTGTCCCGCTGGATTATCGTGACAACAGCACCAGAAATCAAAATACAGTCGGTAAAACACTGGGCTCATGCGGCCCCACTCGTCTGCAACTTGCAAATTCTTCTGTACATCCCCCCCCCCCCCAACCTTGCCTTAGCAGTGCTATCGCGCAGCGTTGAACATAGGTAAGCAAAAAATTTCCTACAGGTCTCCGCCGACAATGATTCATGAAACGGGTAGTATTTATTTATTTATTTATTTATTTATTTATTTATTTATTTATTTATTTATCCGTCCGGCTCCTTAGCTAAATGTTCAAAGCAGAGTTCTTTGGTTCAGAGGGTCCCGAGTTCGATTCCCGGTCAGATCGGGAATTTTATACACGTCTGGTTAATTCGTCTTCTTCTTAGCCGGAGACTGGGTCTTTGTCTTTGTCTTTGTCCCAATAAGCATGCCATACTACCAACCACCACAGAAACACGTAATGGAGAATACATTCGTTCAACTACGATTTGCGTCAGGAAGAATACCCGGCCGCAAAACAAGGCCAAGTCGTATGCGACAGGAATCACACCCGTGAGCTCACCAAGATGTGGAAAACACGCCGGAAGAAGAAAAAGAATTTACATATTTATCGCGCACAATATGATATCTCCTCAAGAGCTGTATGAGCCACGAGTTTTGATTGTTCTTTTCCGAGGTTCTTGAAGTAAGGCAAAAATCGACAACGGAGAAGTGCAAGGAATGCCCGAATTAGTAGGACAACCATTGCCAACGACAGAATTCAGATCATGGAAGAAATTTATAACTAAGAGTGAAGTTGAAACTAATGTAGTCTACGAATGAAAGATTTCAGATCGTACGACTTAGAAAACCCTCAGAATTTCATATCGTGCACGGTAAGTTAACTGGGACGTGAAAGTCAAGGGGTCTCGTCACTCGCTTCTCACCCATGAGGCTGCGATTTGAATCCCGATCAATGCATGAGAGCATGTGGAATTTTAAAGTAAAAAGTAACGGCATTGTCATTATAATGATTTGGGGATATTAGGTGGCGTAATGTTCATAATATGCGGACGCGTCTCGATTCTGCGACCATTTTTGATGAAACTTCTGCCATTTATAAAGAAAAACATTTTATACTTAGAATCATTCGTGAGGCGATAGAAATTGCTAAACACCCGAATAATTTTAACAAAGGTGACGGGTATACGTATACTGAGTAGACCATGGCTACCCTCCATAATTAACTCGTCAACATCTTTCTCCTTGACTCTGGAGGCCCCTGGAATAAACTATTTCAAACAGGGGGGTCTATACCTTCAGCATGGTTATTATGGAGTGACAGTTGCCAATACATTATTTGTTATTGTTCTGAAGACGATCTTGGTTGCGTCAGCATATTATTAATATTACGCGACTTGAAAATGAAAACCTACAACCTACTTCCCAGTCAGTGACAGAGTCAGGGATGGAATGAATGAAGCCCCATCTTGCGGCGAGGATGGAAATTGTGCCGGCTGTCGAGGCCTATCGCACTCCACTCGAGCAATGATTAATGAGTGGCAGATGAAATGAAATGATAGTGGAGAGTGTTGCTGGAATGAAAGATGACAGGAAAAACCGGAGTACCCGGACAAAATCCTGTCCCGCATCCTCTTTCTCCAGCACAAATCTCACATGGAGTGACAGGGATTTGAATCACGGAACCTAGCGGTGAGAGGCCGACGCACTGCCGCCTGCGCCACGGAGGCTCCTATTACACGACCTAATATTCCCAAATTATTATAATGTTATTTAGTGGTCGTGAAAGTCTACGTATTAAGATAACGTCATTTTGGTTCAAATTTCACGTAAAACCAAAGGTCCTGGAGCTATGATCACGATATTAACACAGTCACGTAAAACTACCAAGATTGTTTGCCTGGAATTTTGCTAAGTTAATTAAAAGAAAACAGTATACACATTCGGGGTATAATATCTTCATGGAAAAGATAAGCAGCTTCTCTGCCACGCGAGGAACTGTGTATCATCTGCTACCACTCCCTATCCCCTCCCTCCACGCACTACACACATACTAATTGCATTTACTTTTAATTATTCAAGGCTCCGTAAATTCTCCCCCTCAGTTTTCCCACCCTAGATCCGTCAGAAGCACAGCAACGAGGACAGAAAACAAGTTTTCTATAGCCATCTTGGCAGATAATGTTAGAGATAACATCATCTTTGAGCACTTTACCCTTCCTTTTTCCCTGTATGCTTCCTTCCCACGAAGTCAAAGCGGCATATCAACTCAACTTCAAGCATGTTTTCTCTCTCTCTCTCTCTGTCCTTCCTGGTAAGCTATCACTTGTGCACGAGAGCTTTGCCGATATCAACCCAGCTTCCTCTAAAGAAAGGATGGCTTAAAAGGAGTTCCCTAAACTTGTATAAATACCCCACTGGTTGCTTATACTCCCCTTTCCTAAGTACAAGAAGCCGCACTTGCTACTTTCCTCTTTCACAATGAAGAGGTAGATAGAAACTTTGCCCAAGAGAAGAAGAAGAAATCCATTCTTCCACTTTTCCAAACTCTTCAATTAATGAGAAAAGGAGCGGAAATATTTAAACTCAAAGCAAGCTTAGAATATTGGAAACGTCATCCATCGCTGCTTCAGATCGTAAGGGGGCTGAGGGAAGTCCACCCCACAGCCAAAAACAGAGAATGAAATATGAGGAAAGATCTCATGAATTTAATCCTTATTATTATTATTATTATTATTATTATTATTATTATTATTATTATTATTATTATTATTATTATTATTATTATTATTATTATTATTATTATTCTGTAATCAGGCATCTTCTGCAATAATGAATCTCTTCCCGTCTTGTCTGTCTGTCCCTTAGATCTTCCTCTCGAAGTCCTTTACTCCTTTCTAATCTAGTCCCTCCAGCGCAACACTTGTCTTCCTCTTCCCTTTGATGTATTCCATTGCTCTACTTACAGGCATTGTTTCCTCTTTCCATATGCCGTGTCCATACCACCTCAGCCTACTTTTTTCTATCTTCTCGGAAATGATAACGACTCCGCTGAACATCTTCTTTTCGCAATTTCTCTCGCTGAGTGGCACACCCCTCATCCCCACCGCAATACTCACTTCAGTTCTCTCCAGAATCTGTGTTCTCTTTCCCGCAATGACCAGATTTCTGCTCCATGCATCTGTACCAGCGTTATTACTGGTTTGTATATTGTTACCTTCAGTGTCTAAGGCATGTTCCTATCACATATAGCTCCTAACACTTCCCTTCATTTCGGCTGTTCGGCTTTGATCCGTTCTATTATATGCTTTTCAGAGCCTCCTTCCTTAACCATGGATAACTGATCCAAGATATTTATAGCTTACAAACTTGGTTCAATCATTTTCTCTCAAACGAATTTGAACGTGGTCAGTCTGAAACTCGCACCCATTAAGAAAAGGAAAACGTTGAAACAACATACATGTTTAATGGTTACTCCTAAAGTAAACTCGTGTCCTCCCTCATCCCGAGGTAGTTAAGCTCTTTTCAGGCATACCCCCAATGGAAGTGAGCTGCATGTACCATTTTAACCACATACCAGCCCCGCTGCCATTCTTAAATTTCTGGTAGTACCGGGAATCGAACCCGGGCCTGTAAGGACGGCAGCTAATAATGCTAACCGTTACGCTACGGAGGCGGACAATGGTTACTGCTGAAACGAGTACAACGCGGCATGATTCAGTTCTCGTAACAAGGGAATGCTTTGACCGAGAACACCGCCACGAAGTGTGCTTGCGCTCCACAGTAACGAATGTCAACGCCCTACCAACGCAACAATGTACACTCGGCATTGCTTTCCCTCGGCTCTTAAAGCCCATATCCCTCCCCTTACGACAGCCCCCCCCCCCCGTCTAGTTTGCCAGAAAAATCGATAAAGTGTAAGCATGTCACCACCAATCAGATGTACGGTCTAGCTTGGGTAAGCATAGAGCGAGAACGTGCTAAATGGTACGTGCCGTGAAGTATGGTGGGAGTTGAGCAATATCGGGCAGCGATTGGGAGGTAGCAATGGAGGCCGAGGAAGAATTCAACGAGATGTTTGGAGAGGAAGGAATATGTGGGAAAGATGGGAGAGGCAGTTTTGGCAGCAGCGGTGATAGCTGTGCTTCTGGTCATTTGGGGAGGGGGTGGAATTAAACCCCGGCCCGAATACCAGTGGCAAATTCAGCTGGGAAGACTTGGAAGCGACTGAGGAAGTAGTGCAGGAGGTAATAAAAGAAACCTGCCCTTGGGACCAGATCAAGGAAATGAAAGACCAATCGAAGGAGCTAGGGAATATGAGGCAATGGTTACAAGAAAAAGCAGAAGAAACTATGACCACAGGGAGTATCAACGAGAAAGAAAGAGTTGCTAAAAGAGAAAGTACGAAACTTTGAAGAGGAGGTGCTGAAACTGAAGAAAGAAGCCGAAGTCAGTAACCAGGAAAGTTTGAAGAAATGCATATATATGGTGTTCAGGAAGAAACGAAAGAAAGCAAAGTGGACGTGATTTACAAAGTGGTTGAGGTCATCCAGAACAAGATCACCAATCAGATAATTGCTAATGATACGTTAACAAGTAACTAGCGTCGTTCATTGTGCAGGGCAGACAGAAACTTCTTCAACGTTTGGACAGGTGCATTAACAGCGGGGTGGTGATTATCTGTAGACTCTCCCAAACTATCATCAGTATGCTGTCGATCGAATGTAGTTTATGTTGTTTGTTGTCCAGAGCATATAGGCCTAGTGCAAGTGTTTAGACATCAATCTAAGTTTTAAGTGAACAATCGTTATACAGTATTCCAATCAGGGGTGTAAAGAATGCCATGCGGGCCCGCCGGCCAAAATAAAAATTCGGGCCCCCTCAAATAAAATGTAAAACTTATTAATAACAAACGTAATTAGAGCAAGTAGAACTAACACAATATATTTTCCAATTATACGAAGAAAGGGATTACTAATTATTGTAAGATTATTAAAAAATAATGTTTTAATAGGTTTTATTTGACTGCCTCCGTGGTTTAACGGCTAAACTGCTGAACTGCCGACACAACCGCACACCACTTAGATATTCGTACTTAAAATTTGTTTCATTTTTCAGTAACCACGTAACCATACTGTGTAAGCGATATTGAAGTAACTAACTCACCCCATGGCACTACAAGCCTTGAACGGCCTAGGCCTACCAAGCGACCGCTGCTCAGACCGAAGACCTGCAAATTGCGAGCTGTCGTGTGGTCAGCATAACGAATCCTCTCGGCTGTTACTCTTGGCTTTCTAGACCGGTTCCACTATCTCACCGCCAGATAGCTCCTTATTTCTAATCACGTACGCTGAGTGGACCTCAAACCAGCCCCAGCTCCAGGTAAAATTTGCTGACCTGGCCGAGAATCGAACCCGTGGCCTCCACCGGGTAAGAGACAGCCACGTTACCCGTACACAGCAGGGCCGGCAATGAAGTACGTAACAGTTATATTAATTTATTCGATTACAACACAGAAAAACACTAACAAAATTAAATTGAAAACTGTCCAAATAAAGTTTGAACGTTATCAAACCACACAATTGACAAACTATTATTACCATGCTGTAACTACATCGCGCAAAGAGAGCTTGTTCAAAACTGAGTTCACTGATTGACACTACACCAAGTTATTGTTGAAATTATACATTTTTGTCGAATAAATGTGTGTAAAAAGTTAAATGATAAGCAAATTCCGTGCTTAATACGATCTCAGGTACTCTACACATAAATAAAGTATCATTTTCTAACTAAAAATGATACAGGGTGATTAATTTAAAAGTTCAGAGCGGAGTGCCAAGGATTAGGCGCGCTGGGAAGCGGAGACAGCGAGCGCAGTGCCCGCAATGACAAGCAGGCAGAGTCGGCTCACAGAATCGTATGATTACGCCTTTAGAAACTAAACGAAACTGAACTCACCGGCTCCATAGATGCTCCGGACAAATAAGTAAATGAATAAACAAATAAATAAATCAACTAGGAAATTAAACTGAACTCACCAGTAATAAATAAATAAATACATAAATCAATTAGGAAATTAAACTGAACTCACCAGTATTTACAGACGAAGCTGAAAGTGATCTCCTTCAGCTGCAATGCAAGCTTCACATCTTGTAATGAGGTTTCGAAACACACTTTTTATTTCATGGACACCGATAGAACGCACAATGTTTCTAATTTCAATTTTTAATTCTTCTGCAGTTCGAGGATTATTCCTGTAAACTTTTCCTTTAAGATTTCCCTATAGATAAAAATCACATGTGCTTAAATAAGGCGAACGAGGGGGTCATAAGCCTTTACTGATGATCTGATCATCACTGAACACTTCGCGTAACCGTCGCATAGAGCTACGCGCCGTATGAGCCGTTGCACTATGCTGCTGGAAATAGCCGTACCTTTTCTGTTCTTCAGTCAGTTCAGCAAAAAATGGTTCGAGAATGTTGTGAATATAACGGTCAGAAGTAATCGTGTCCTGAAAAAAAAATCGGACCGATAATTCAATTCGTCGGGCACTGATAGCGCACCACACATCCACCTTCACATCGTGCAGAGGTCTCGGCTGTAAAATGTGCGGGTTGTCTGTATCCCAAATTCTATTGTTCTGTGAATTGACATATGCACTCAAATGAAACCAGACTTCGTCGCTCATAAAAAGAAAGTTCGGATCCACAATACCGTCGTGGACACTATTCATTAGCCAATTGCAAAAAAGTGTTCTTTCATTGAAATATGTAGACAGTATGTTATGGACTGAATGAGTCCGATAGGATCTTAAATGTAACAATTTTGTTGCTTTACGTGCTGAAGAAGGTGAAATACCACTTTCCTGAGCTACTCTCCGAAGCGACTTATGTGGACTGATCTGGAGTCTTGCCTGTATATCTTCTAACCTCTCCCGTGTGAGATCTGTTCTCCTTCGCTTCTCTTTCCTATTGCTTACGGAACCAGTACTACGCCACTTGTAAACGAGCTGATGCACGTAACGTTTTGATGGTACTGTCGCACTGGGAAATTGTCTACGGAATTTTCAAAGGTACCTTTTAACTGGTTTCTTCTTCTTGTGCAAATAACACTCGACCAGAAATATTCTTTGCTCTCGTGATAATAACCTCACAACACACCTTAATAGTCCAACAGTTTCTAGTGAACTGAGGGACAGAGTGCTAAAAAGCTGCGCGCTGGCAGTAAACACTTCTTATCTCGCCAGTGTTGACAGAAGCCATATGGCGTTCGCTAGGGACTTCCCACGGCATGCGAGCAGAAGTCTTAACTCTTAAATTATTCTCCCTGTATTTTGGTATCAAATTTCATTCCTGTAATTATTTTTGAATAATTTGATGTAGGTCTTTTGTGAAAAGCGTGTCACGGTGCTGCGAGCTACGGTTGTGCTGTGTTACATTCAACAGAGTTACGGTAACTGCTGCTAGATGTAACCAAATGGCAATACCTCTACGTGCAAACTGTAAAAACAAACTATTTCGCAGTGATCTGATCTCCTGATCATTTCCGTGCAGAGTGAAATTAGGCTAGATATATTTCATTTTTAGGTTTTTGTGAGGAGTCTGCGGGGCCCCTTGAAGGCCCGGGCCCGCCCCCATAGCAGGCCCCGCAGGCCCCAACGTTACGCCCCTGAATTTCCAATGTACTTTCGATGTAATTTGGTAAGCCTGAAGATGTTCATTTGATTAATATTTTTGTTTCAACACTAGTGTCTTCATTATTCGTCCATAGGCTTTTATAAATTGTGTACGATGGACAGGAAACCTTTCACAGTCTCTTTTTATATGAATATGTTTATGAACCATTAACTAAAGTGCCACATTAATGAAAGGAAATCTCGCTTCAGGGCTGCGGACAGATGTCATAAATTTCATTTTGAAATATCATTTTTACATTAGCGAATATAGAGTGGACAGATACAGTATTCAAATCTATAAAACCACGAAAAGTGACCTTAAGAGTATATACATAGTCCTTTCAACTCTGCATATTATTCATCTCAGGGAAGCGTTTGATAAATCATTACTGGTCGTGACAGTTTTGATATATTCAAACAGAATTTAACAGACCCCAGCAATAATTAACCGTTTAATAATATATATGTTGTAATAAAGTGATGGATGGTTACAGTCGGGGCCGGTGATTTCATTTGTCATCCAGGGGCGTTGTGGCGATAAAAGTGCTGAAAGGCTGAGTGATTATTATCCTGGCAGCAGTCTCATCCGGAATGATGAATGATGTCGACATTGCTTTCTCTAATGACTTCTTGCATGTAGATATTTGCTGAAGGCATCACGATTCGATAATATTGAGATCACTATTATCAAAGAAGGTAGATATGATGATAATTTCGTGAGGCTGTTTGTAGCCTGGTGCAGCTCTTATAAGGCAGACCCTCCGATAAGGGTGAGCGGGATCTGCTGGGGTGTATTGGAAATTGCGTGTTTTAGTTGAGGATAGTACTGTGTGTGTGGTGTTTGAGTTGGAGGGTTATTGAGGAAAGTACAAAGTCTTCGAGCCAGGGCATTAAAAATTTAAGGTTAAAAATCTCTCATCCGTCCGGAAATCGTAGCCGGGGCCCTCTGAACCGAAGAGAACTATGCTGATCAGTGAACATTCAGCTATGGAGCCGGACAGGAATAATAATAATAATAATAATAATAATAATAATAATAATAATAATAATAATAATAATAATAATAATAATAATAATAATACCTAGAAGTAAATTTCGGAGAATATGAAGAAGAATTCAGACCAAGCAGATCGCGTCCAGAGCAAACAATTTGTACGGAAAATGCCTGCACATTCCTTGACTTCAACCCCCTTGTAGTGCCAAACCAGATATCAAGTCCAACGTTGAATTGTTAGACAAAATCTCTGAATCCTTTGAAATTAAAACGGATGTAATACAAGGAGACGGCCTATCTCCATAACTCTCCAGCAGTGTACTCGAAATAAGTAATCTAAGAACGACGTAATAATAATCAACCAATCACATTAGGCAGAGGAAAAATAGAGAAGTGTTGCCTAGCATTTGCAGGCGACCTAGCAATCTTAACTCGCAACATCCTGACCGCTGTCGCATTTTATTACACTATATATATATTATTCAACTGTTAATTATTACTGGGGTGTGTTAAGTTTTTCTTGAAAATATCAGAATTGTCACGGCGAGTAATGATTTATCAAACGCTTCCGCGAGATTAATATGTGGAGATGAAAAAAATATTCATATACTTTAAGGTCACTTCGTGGTTTCATAGATCAAAATAGTGTAGCTGTCTGCTCTATATTCTTTAATGTTAAAACTATATTTCGAAATGAAATTTATGACATCTGTCCGCGGCTCTGTTCAAATAAACAGCGGAAGAATACATTGTCTGTAACAAACACGCACCAAAATACATGTCAATATAACACGGAAGAATCAAACGAGTCCCACAATTTAAATACCTCGGTGAAACAATTCATCGATGAGAAGAAATAGAAACAGTACATCGGCTCCCTCAAACATATCTACAACAAAATATGCATTTTCATACACTTAAAACTACGACATTACACTACTCCTTTAGGCTAAATTTCGTCTATGAATCGGAAACATCAATTCTGAACAGGATATCAAAAATATTCCTGAAAAACTACGCAAAATCATAAGAACAATTCTAGACCCGAAACTCACAGGCGAAGAATACAGACTCGGAAATAAGAAATCGAACAATAGACAATAGTTCCCTGCGAAATGTAAAGAGTCTCAAGAAGTTTTCTTGACACGACATAAGCCCAAAAGCCAATATCTTGTTTGCAATTACAGGCCGTGAAAGCAGCAATGTGAACAAACCGGACAATAGACAGACATTGACAACATTTCAAAACGCAGATTAAAATTCTGTGCTGGGTGCGCAAAAGGTGTTGCGTTGAAAAAAATGTGTCTTTGAGAAAAATGGATTTGAAAGTTTATGATTACACGTATAATCTTTAGAAAAGAAATAAAAATTTTAGAGTTGTGTGTAAAAGAGTTTCCCCTATCCTCCACATATAGCAAATGACAGAACTGTGCCTTACTCTATATTATCACCTCCTGCCGGTTAAGAGTTTTAAGAGGTCTTGCTAACCCAACCCAGAATTATGCGACTACATCAAAATAATGAACCCTGACAAACTCATAAAGCAAATAGTCGAATTCTATGAAAATAGGAATAAACCATAATACAGACTATGAAATGGATCGGTGAAATAAAAATTAGGAATCACATAAGAGGACACCCACAATACGGAAAAACTTTAAAACCAGAATTTGCAAATGTCAGGTTCAACAAGGAGACAAACCGAAGGTAACGACTGGAACAACATAACCAAGGAGAGAATAGAAGCCGAAAGGAATATGGGCACAAAGTAAGGCAAAGAAACGACGCTTTGCATAGTCCTAAGAAGGCTTATTCAATAGTTATTATTTCTTCGACTTTGTCCAGCTAGGGACCAACTGAAGTAACTTCTTCCTCTCCTTGCCTTCCTGTCTTCGCAGTATGTCTTCATTCTTTCACCAAGTTCCCTGTGCCTTTCCTCCTTTCATTTGAGGGGCCAATGACCTTAGATGTTAGGCCCCTTTGAACAACAAGCATCAACATCATCTTTCATTTGATTCCTCTCTTTCTCCTGGAATTGCCCGAACTCCTTAATCCTTTTTACTGAAAATGGCTTATCTAATATCTCGTTTCTTGTGATACCCAGAGCTCAGTGATATCCTGTTTAACATCCATGAACCGTCCTATTTGTGTTTTTTTATCGAAATTATCATACTCTTCGGTAGTTTTTTTCGATTAATGCGGATCAAATCAACATAAAAGGTCATAATCCTTTTATCTGATACTATGAGAAAGCTTTTCATTTTCAAAATGAAGTTCTTTATTGTTCCTTTTCCACACCATTCATTTTCATTTTTCTTTGGACCAAGAATATTTCACAGTGCTTTCCTTTAATTTCTTCTAATGCATCAATTTCTATCTTCTTGTATTCTACAAATAATATTTCTTGAGTGATACCAGTTATTTTTGCGGTCCATGGAGCTTGACTCATTTTGGTCTATGGTTGGATGTTTAATGCCGGATGTAGGGCTACGTTCTGACATCACAAGAATTTTCGGCTGAAAATTTCGGCTTAGAATACACAGGAATTCAAAATCCAGTCGTCTAGGTGAAAATTCAGAAATCAAGTCACTGTGCTCATCAAGTCTTAATAATAATAATAATAATAATAATAATAATAATAATAATAATAATAATAATAATAATTGTTCCGGGGATACCCGTGGAGCAGAAAGAGTTTAAAGAAAGTGCTGGGGTGAATGGGTCTAACTACGATGTCAAGAATAGATTTAAAACTTTAACAAAGGTTATATTTCTTTTACGACTTCAAACTTAACAATTTTTCATAACAATGTTACAGGTACAAATAGCAATCATTAAAAGAGATAGGGAAATTTCCAAGGTTTAGAACCTTAACACTTTGGGCTTTAATCCCCTAGTTTTACCATTTTACAAGAGGAAGAGGTAATATTTTATGAGGGGAAGAAATTCCCTAGTTCAAGAGCACTTGCTCCCTAAATCACAATATCTAGACTCATAAAGGCACACTTTACAGTTACAAAACTTGCAAAAGAGCTAACGGGCCCTCCTTTTCTTTCAGCCTCCTCGAGGCAACCTCAAAAATCTTACACTCTCTGGCCTTCCATGGCCCTACTTTCAATTTGGAACAGGGGTATCTCGTACCCAAACTATAGGGCCTTTGCGGAAAAAACAGGTTAAGTAAACGGCCCGAAACACAAACTGAATGGAGGCGAACTGCGCTCCGAGGTAATGAACACTTTAAAAAAAACTAAATGGCTCTAGGCCGATGAAACATGGGCTATACCCAAACTACTGAGGTGACTCATATAAGGTTAAATTAATGCATTACAGAAAGGAAGAAAAACAGTTACAAAACGTAGTCACCTCAAATTAAGATGAAGAGGAGCTCGAGATGGTACATCACTCTCTATACCCGATTTACAGCCAAAGATTTAATGAAACCTTTTACATTAGCCGGAAGAAGTTACATTTTAGGTAGGTTACATAGTTGAAGATTTGGACCTTTCCCTCGGGTTAAACTGCGGAGGTATCAAGAAAGAATAAAGTTATGTGGCCATTACCTTGTAGATGTTCTGTTGACCGATGAAAGAGGCCGCCCGCCTCCCGCTTTGGTACACAAAAACACACTCAGTAAGATGACGATCAACTGGCCAAGAAACGAGAAAAGCCGCAGTTTATAAACCCTCAAGCAAGGTTCGAGATCATTCAAGATTACTGCTGTCACACCTTCTCAATTTAATTGGTCAATTCAGTAACACTCAAAATCGAACAAGAAACCTGTGATAGGTGGAAAATTAATTACAGAAAGTAGGGATTGGCTAGATTGGCGGAAAGAAACAGGAAATATTGCCAACCCAAAAAATAAATGAACATCATTCAGTTACAAAAACCTTGAAATACAAGACTTCTTTAAATTATAACTTCTTACAACTCGCACCAGGGTGCATGATCATAGTTTTTAGTGGTGTCCTCTGTGAAAAAATGTCCAAACTTCTTGATGAATGTCGAACAAAACAAGTAGAAATTCATTCAGGTTAGGCAACTGCACAATACCAAAATTACATCATATTTCTGTGGCGACATCATCTGAGTAATGTTCTAAGTTGGTGTAGTTTCGGTTTCACTGTTTTACCAATAGAGGAGTTCTTTTAGGCGCTGAATTTGAATGCGCGGCTTTGGTGTGTATCTCCGGGTACAATAATAATAATAATAATAAATCCAGCTGATCTCGTATGCAGTATTAATAAATTGCTCTGATGCTTTCATAATTAACATTAGCTTGCAGTTTTACGTGTCTGTTGATATAACAGTTGTACGTCAAATCCGAACGACGAGAACGTGAATTCTCATTTGAAAAATTCCACGTGCATTGGCTGAGATTCGAAAGTCACTGCTATGTCACGGCTATAATGTTCCTAATTTCATAAACACTGTGTCCACTTCAGGAAATTCCCTCCCGTCAACACTGGAGATGTTTCCCTTCGAAAACTTCACATGGCGTGCGGGGATCACTTACTGAATCTTGCCGGATGCTGAATGACGAAACGAATGCGGCATTCAAGCAAGCAAACAAGCAACGAACGAATGAACTTAAAATAGTTACTTTCATTAAAAGGTTAAAATTCGGAAATAATAATAATAATAATAATAATAATAATAATAATAAGGGCGTTCGGTTTCCCAATATGCGACCAACGTGTGTATTAACAGACGGCAGTGTATGTTCTCGTAATTGATGGGGATCCCTGTGTCATATGCTGTGAGGGGAGCGGGAGCGAGATTAATTGTTTGCACCATTTATCACTGCTAGACTACGCTTAGTTCTACGTAATGCTCATGGTGACCGCAAGTGTGAGTGCGTTCATGTCTCTTCACCCACCTTCTCCTCCCATGACGTCCGGCTCTATGGCTAAATGGTTAGCGTGCTGGCCTTTGGTCACAGGGGTCCCGGGTTCGATTCCCGGCGGGTCTGGAATTTTAACCATGATTGGTTAATTTCGCTGACACAGGAGCTGGGTGTATGTGTCGTCTTCATCATCATTTCAGCCTCATCACGACGCGCAGGTCGCCTACGGGAGTCAAATAAAAAGACCTGCAACTGGCGAGCCGAACTTGTCCTCGGACACTCCCGGCACTCAAAGCCATACGCAATTTCATTTTTTTTCTCCCATGACGAGCGCAAAAAGGAGTGTCACACTTCAAACTCTGTGGGAACAATTTCTCTCAAATGAGTAATTGTAGAATCGGCCGCGACAAGAGAGACACCGTTACCACAAATGACAGTATACTGTATATTGCATCTTATATAGCGAAGGTAACTCTGTAACAACAAAACTTCAAAGGCACGGCTCAGAGTAACTTCACGCTACCATCTTAACAGGAAGATAACAAGCTAACTGAATCTGGCGATGCTAGTAGCGATGACACCAGCTACAACTCGTTGCGGACGGCCTTGAAACCACGCCAGGGGTCACACAGAACCTAGCCGTGCACCTTTGTACCCAGCGGAAGACCTAGCAATTACTAAAAGTATATACTAAAATTGCAACATTACGCAGGAAAAACGGCAATCATATAAATGCTGTTATTTTGCAAGGACCTTCTTCTACACTTTAAAATGATGGGTCACTCACTGAAATCTCCTTAGCTGAGTTCTCATAAATTTTATATATTTCTTGCAAGTAAATTAAGATTATCGGAATTCTACTCGAAAATACTTGTCATTATTAAGCATTTTTAAGTGTTCATCGAATGTTGTAGGATTCTATCCTTAGAACTTCAAGATGTATGACGCCAACTGCTCCATACAACCGGTACTCATTTCAATAACATCGCACATAGGGATCGTAGTAGATGAAGTCATTTCTGTATGGTTTCTAAGCAAACATGTAACCATGCAGGCATGATTCCATTACCATTCAAATTAAAAACTGCTGACAGAAGCAGTGAATTTAAAAAGGAGCCCGCAAATTATTATAGATAACTAAAAGGAAGAGAGTACATTAATGTAAAGTACGAGATTAGCGCCCACATGGTAATTAGTTCGCCGAACAAGGGGATAAACGTTCATAAAGCAGAACAAATGGGAGATTTAACATGTGCACAGCAGGAATACCGTTAAAACTCGCAATATGCTAATGTGTAGTCACACTCCCCGATAGGACTGTAGTTTTAAGTCAGAAATTTGAACCTGGAAAATTGAGACCAGAGGTAAATTTCGGGCGGACATAAGGCAAGAAAACGGTAAAAATTGGAAGAAGGGATTGGGTGGGATTGAACTGAATAGAAAGTTGAATATCAGCCTGTGAGTTAGGCAATTATCATTACAGAGATCAGAAACTTATTACTAGAAAGAACATTAACTGATCCATATTTAGAACTTATATTTCGCTAGCAGCTTAACTTCGCACCAACACTTAGAAGGTTTTCGACGATAGGACGGAAGGTAGCGACGGTAGCCTTAATTGCCTGATGTAAAAAGGGGAAACCACCGAAAACCATTCCCACGACTACCTATGGTGGGATTCGAACCCGCCATTTACCGAATGCAAACTCATGGCCCGAATCGTGTAGTCGTATTCGATCGACATATTCACAACTAACTCCCTTCAAAAATCACGATTTGTCCAGGCACATTGCAAATAAAATTCCTAACAATGATCGAGAATTCACTAGTGGGCTGGTAGTAAAAACGTATAACCATCGCTTAGGAATACGAATACACTACCAACACATTTCGGTCACAATCTGACTCCCTATGTTCTTCAAACGACCGGTTCAATTGTAAGCATCTTTAATATTCATCAGTACTCTTCAAATGATCACAGGTTTGTTTAACCGTACAAAGATTTAAATGAGAAAACCAAAGGGCGGCCTGTGTGCTGTTTTACAGAGCGCAAGACGGCAGATTCGATTCCGGCCCGGTGGGGTGCTAAAACAGGCGAGCTTTCAGATAGGAGATTTACCAGCGCGTCAGCGCACCAGGGTATCAAAAATTTCCTACTAGACTGTTGGCCTTCTAAAAACATGATCGCAAGTTCAAATCCAGCAGCGGTAGTCCGATTTTTGAATGCTGGATAGAAGTCCATTCGACACTCCAAGTCGTACGATGTCGACATATAAAAGATGACTGGTGACACATTTAGTGTTCACTCGGCAAAGCTCATTAAAACTCAACCAGTGTTCCGTCCAAGAAACATATGATTCACTCTGCCATCTCACACCCACAACATTTACAAAAACTAACTCATGTCTCACAATAACACAGGTTTGAAAGAATTCTACAAGCATAAGCAAATAGCTTTAAAGACCACAATTGTCCCAATTATGTAATGACATTCAACAAAGATTATTTAGAGTATCTTGCCAAAGGTTTCTATACTTTTGCTCATTCTGTAATTCGTAACAGAAGAACGCATTCTTCACTGAAAACTTATACCATTTTTAACTATATGAGAGAATGTAACGGTAAAAGGAGTTCATTCTGATATCACAATATCAATAATTAAATGCAAGTATTACGTGGGCTCATACCTTACCTCGACATTGACTTTGTGAAAACCGTCTCTATGAGCACCATCATCACCAGTTAAATGTCTCCGGATGCGGTGTATGAGCGCTCGCCACTTCAGTCGATTCAGGTACCTTCTTCTTCCTGTACTTGGTTCCAATCCACTCCTCTATGTTATAGATCCTGTTTGACTTGTTTGATCCACCTTCTTCGAAGTCTGCCTCTAGGTCTTTTGCCGTCTAAGGTTTTCCTAACCATTCCTTAGCTACTGAGCAAGAATCTATTCTCATTACATGGCCATACCATATCAATCTTGATTTGATTATGATTCTCTTATTTGAATCTCTCGGCGAATCCTCTCGTTGCGGACCTTATCCTTCCTGGGTTTTTGTAGCACTGCCCGGAGAAATTTCATCTCTGCAGCTTGGAGTCTACTTTTATCTCTGCCTGTGATGACAGATGTTTCAAGGCCATGGGCAAGAAGTAAGCTAAATAGTGTGTTCGTTTGGCTAGTATTGATATCTGACTGACTCGGAGAAGGCTTGTAATCTGATAGTAAAGGACAGCTCCTCTTTAAACTCTGTTTGTGATTTCGGCATTTGATCGGTTATCTTCGGTCAGGACACTACCAAGGTATTGGAAATGGTTAACGTCTTGCAATTTCTGTCCGTCTACTGTGATATTTGCTCCTGACTGTTGCCTGCTGACTGCCATAATAAGAGTTTTCTTAAGGCAGATTTTAAGTCCAAATTCCTTAAAATGACAATTCCAAGCATTAATCTTTCCTTGAACTTCTTCCTCAATACTTCCCCAAGTCACCACATCATCACATTATATGCAAATGCAAACGCCTTGAATTCAGTGTTCATGCTGTGCCATTTAACTCTTATTATCTCATCCATCACTGTTAAATAATAGAGGTGACAAAGTGCTGCCTTGTTGCACTCCTTTTCTTGTTACAAACCAGTTGGAATAACCGTTTCCTATCCTTACACAGCTCTGGCAGTGTTTGCACAACATTTTTACTTTACTAATGAGAGATGATGGAACGTTTCTCCTTCTCAAGCAATCCCAAATTCTATACCTAAGTATGCTGTCATAGGCTTTTTCTAGGTCCAGAAAGACCTCTTTTCCCAATGTTTTTCTACTATCCCTATGACCAATAGGGTAAAGAATATTGGTGTGTATAACAATTCAACCTACGCCATATTTTCATATTTTCTATTGCAAATTCCTCTTCTCCAATGGAACAGAGTGTCGGCCTCCGGATCCCAAGATAGCGGGTTCAAACCCGGCAGAGGTAGTCGGATTTTTGAAGGGCGGAAAAAAGTCCATTCGACACTCCATGTCGTACGATGTCGGCATGTAAAAGATCTCTGGTGACACATTTGGTGTTTACCCGACAAAATTCATTAAATCTCAGCCATAGACGCCCAAGAGAGTTTCGGTTTACTCGGTCTGCCATCTAGTGGGGGCCTAGAGTAAAACGGAACGTCTAAATTGACGAGCAGACAGCCAGATGGCGTCAAATTGAAATGTCTGCACACGGTAGCTGAGGCCATACGATTATTATTATTATTATTATTATTATTATTATTATTATTATTATTATTATTATTATTATTATTATTATTATACTTCCTTCATGAAGAAAATAAACTTGGCATTAAAATAAACATGGCACCTAGCATCAATCACTTCGATCAATAGCGGCGATTGGAAATTAGAAGGGGGGAGAGGGGGCAAAAAAGGAATACAGACAGTAAAATTACCGGGTTTGTGGGATACAGCAGGCGTGGGAAGAGAGGTGTATGTACATGAAAACTAAAACACTACATAATTGTAAGTTTTTGATGCTCTCTGAGTGAATTTCGACAGAGAGGTCAAGGTTGCCGTTTGCCAGTTTACCAACTTAAGTGCGATAATAATAGCTTTTTGAGATTTTGATTCAATACTGTACAATAAACAAAGGAACAATATTACACATGTATTACAATTAAACAGAAGTTCGGCGTGATTATACAATTAAACGTCATTTAGTATCTGACTACACACCAAGAAACTAACAGACACTGAAGAGACTGCCGCACTGACGAATACGCGAGGCAAGCGGGTGAATCATACCTCAGTATCCATGCATAACCTTTGCAAAACAATATACCCGTGCTACCCTTCCTCACAGCACACGCAAAATATCCACCACTTGCTGTGGCGCTACACAAATCGGTTAGCCGAGACGAACAATATTTTTTGCGTATTTCTCCAAACATTTTGTTAATAATTAGAAAAAAATAAAGGAAAGAATTAGCTGATAAGACGACAAGACTTGGACAAAAAGCTTTTTTTTTCTAATAATTCCAATTTTCTGCCGGCTAGAAAGGAATAAAAACGTAATGTTTTTTCCACAAAGTAGGGGGGGAATGAAACCCATCCCCCCTAATCACCGCTACTGATTTTGATAACTGTAAATATGCATATGATATATTCCACAGTAGCTGATCTTGGATAGGGTATGTTGGATAACGGTAAATATTGTTTACTACGTTACGTACATATGGCAGTCGTGATCCGATTAGGGTGAAACTTTAATCTCCTTTAAATTCTTTCTGTGGTTCTTCAGATGTATGTCGAAATCCAGCGTATGTGGTCGAGTGCATAACACGCTCATTTACTGTGCTTAATACCGGAATTTTTATCCCGGCTAAGGTCAGTGGAATATTGAAGACAGAAAAATCCTTAGCAAGGCTTATCGTCGCAGTCTGTAAAAGTATCCTGATGAACACACATGGCACAATTCTATCTAACCCATCTACATAGTTCTTGTTACTGCTACAAGGAGAGCCAACAGTAGTTAGACACGGCTGCGCAACATTTTCAGGCAGAAATGAGTGTCAAAATCTCTACATGTCAAAGCTGAGCGTAAGCCAAAAAGTTGGCGTAAACTCAGAAGCTATATAAATGCGATATCACGACGATACTTTGTATAGTTCTAGGAACAATTTCATGTTATTTAAGAACTCGTAATTGCTTAAAAAATTAATTCGAACCAAGAGAATTTGTATTTAATAGCCTCCATAGCGAAAGACAAATGACATAGAGAAGACAATTTGAAAGATTCCTCCTTTTTTCCTAATCCGGAAAAGAATGGTAAATATTTACTAAAAATGTATTACTTCAAGGTGAAATTTATAGTACCTGCCTCTTACCTGAAGACCCCGAGTTCGATTCCGGACTAGTCCAAGTATTTGAACCCTGGACTCAGTGCTGAAACGGTGTAAGAACACATCTAAGGTATCTCCTGCTCAGCGTTAAGTGGCTATTGAAATGGAGTCCTTAGGACCACTGAACTCGGCAACGAGCGGTGGCGACGACGACGTCCCTAGCTGAGTTTAGCAATGATTTTACTTGTGTCAGGCTCCTGACTTTTATATGACCTCTCTTGCTCAACTCTTCTCATCTTCTGACTCCACCGGTTATTAGTTTTACGAAGCCTAAAGAGTCTAATTTTCAAGCCTTTCTTGGTATATCCCATCCTTTTGAAAAAAGCCCTCCCCATACGAAGTGTCGAACAATCTTCTCCGATACCGATTTCAAACGCACTATCCCCCAAATACAAACTCACAGCCAAGCTAGAAGTATCTTTGTTTTGCTAGGGGCTTTACGTCGCGCCGACACAGATGGTCTTATGGCGACGATGGGATAGGAAAGGCCTAGGAATTGGAAGGAAGCGGCCGTGGCCTTAATTAAGGTACAGCCCCAGCATTTGCCTGGTGTGAAAATGGGAAACCACGGAAAACCATTTTCAGGGCTGCCGATAGTGGGATTCGAACCTACTATCTCCCGGATGAAAGCTCACAGCCGCGCGCCTCTACGCGCACGGCCAACTCGCCCGGTGCTAGAAGTATCAACTAGTGCGTAAGCTTATTATTACATCCTGATGAAACTTTTCATTTACTCGCTGTTATGAGAAGGCATAATACAGGGTACATACGATATGAAACTTGGGAAGTTCGTGTCTTATTGCATGTTTTGGAAGATACATTAGTATTTGAACGACGTCAAAAATCTCCCAGGATTTGCAAAAGGTTGTTAAAAGTTCTCGGTATTTTTTCATCTTCTCTAATGCCCGCGCACACAGACAGCTGAAGCCGGGTTTCTATTGTAATCGTCCGTTATGCTATATTTTAAAGTTCCGCTTTAAGCGCATTCACGTCGTCAAATGATGATGATGGATGAGGCTTGTAAATAAACCACACACACACACACACATATACACCGAGTAGCCATTTAGTAGAAAGACTTGCTCACCGGCCAAACAACGCTGATGGTTTAGATTATAATGAGAATTAACGAGAAGACCTATTGTCAATAAATACAGCAGATAGGTACGTTGTTATGTTGGAATTTGAGAGGATTACGAGTAATGAATGTGCTTTTTAATGCATTCTGTTTGATTTACAAAAAGACGAGAGATAAATAAGCGAGTTTACTTCAGGATATCCCTACGGGATGAAAGATGAGTCAGAGAATTGTGCAAATCCCACTCGACCAGGTTTTGCTAATTGAACGGGAGGCTGCACTGGTCACAGTCGTGGTCAGAATGTTCTACTGGCTACTTCGATAGGCAGATACCCCGTAAGCCTCCACAACGCCATGAAAGGTGCAACAGAATGGTCGCATATTATGATGGCTGCATTTAAAGTAATATAGAACCAGCTATTCACAGAAATTTGAAGTCAAAACAATCGAAACATGAGTAAAATAGCCAAAGACACAAGGAAAGAGTGCTTCGTTATTGTTTTACTTATTTATTTATTTTAATTCATTTTTTACAAGTTATATTTATTCATCTATAGCGAGAGGCAGCAAGATGTTACCGGACTATGCAGGGAACGTCGAGGAATCAGACTGCCCGCAATACAATGTTAGAAGCACCAGTAAGCTTTAGCAGCGTGGGCGGGCGTTCAGTGTCACGCCTACAATGTCTGCTTTACGATAAATCAACAATAAGCTAGAAAGCATTCCACGGCAAACTTTAGCCGGCAGATGAAGTAAGACCTGAACAACTACGTACTCAGTACGTGACAAGCTGCGGACCGGCCGGCCCGAAAACACGTAAGTGAAGATACAAAAAGGATAATTCTGTGGCGATAGACAGCTACTGGTTGATTGATGTTCCTGACATTCTTACACCAAACTGGTCACTGGATTTATGAGCCAAATAGTCAATATTACTGCAGTTATTTCTGATGTTTATGTTATTCGTTTCACGTCCCACTACATACTTTCACGGATTTCGGAGACACCGAGGTGCCGTAATTTTTTCAGACGGGAGTTCTTTTTCCTAGTATATCTACCGACACAGGACTTATTTGAAGACCTTCAATATTCAAATACCACCGAACTGAACCAGGGTCTAACCTGTCACGTTGGGCTCAGAAAGCCAAGGCCTTAATCGTCTAAACCACTCAATTATTAAACACAAGTTTTGTCTTTTCATAAGAATATGAAAATTATCTATTATTTATAGGGATTAGTGGCTATTTGGGGGATTAAATAATGTATTCGGTAAGAATGTTTATTATCACGGTTTCTCCGTATAATGTGCAAGCTATTTTTAATTTTGCGTACAATTTGAAGTGAACAAAAGGACTTTCATGTATAAGTGTCCCAAGGTTACAGGGTACTGTTTGTACTGTAGAGCCGTCACACTGACTCAGAACAAATGACGTCACCAACAGCTCTTTGCCATGACTGCCATGTTTGCCGCAGCCTCCTCGTTGTGGTCACCGCCCGTGACAGATTATGAAAGCGGAGGAGGAACCAAAATAACAGCGAGAGAGAGCGGACTACAGTGATCTAGACATGCAATGTCCATATAGGGGTTTAAGTCTCAGGTTACGCGTGAAATGTACCCACCATGACGTCACTGTTTAAGGGCAGTTACCTGAGAGAGCAAACAAAAAGTGCGTCGAGTGCATGTACTGCTTGCCAGGTGTGTTCCTTAGCTTAATATATGGTACGATCAGAAAGTTTCCGTTCGACGACCGTACATTCCTGAATCGGGATGCCAATCAGGCAAAATCACCGTGAGCATTGAGGTGCTCATCACACCGACGCACCAGATTGAAGATCCCCGTGTGGTAAAACATCGTGTCGTGCTGCGTGAGAAATCCGTAACCGACTGCTGCACAGGAAGCGTCGACCATTCAAGAGGACCGAAGGCGTGATAATCGCATGGGGAGAGATCTTAACTATAGGCCTCATCCACCGACCGCTTTTTCCTGTCCGTAAAGGATGAGGCTGGCCTCTTGTGTCGAAACGCGATCCGCACGTGAATCGGTGCTTCATTCTATGAGTATACACGATATATTATTTCGATGCCAATCTTTTGCACTTCATATTTTGAATAGAGTATGTACATACATAAAGTTCCAACGTGTCAAAATATTGAAGTCCGAACACGACACTCGAAGAAAATAAAGTTCCGATGACAATGTTCCAGTATGTCACCTTAAGAAAATAATAAAGTATTATCGCGACACTTGGCGAATATAACTAAGTTCCAATGAGACGCTTCAGAAAAAAACTAAGTTCTTATATGGCACTTTAAGAAAATATCAAGTCCAATCACGACACACGAAAAAAAAAACAAAGTTCCAATGTGTCAATATGACAAAGTTCCAATACGATGCTCGCAAAAAATAAAGTCCGATTCAGGCACTTCAAGAATATGTTAAAGTCCCGATACAACACTTAGAGAAAATACCGAAATACTTGTATTTCGCAGACTGTCAACTAGAAGTTCGACACACACAATACTTCTCCTGTCACCCGTGTCACAGAGACGGCGGAGTGACAGACACTGAATTCGTAGGTCGGGTGGTCCTCCTTTTATACACGTTCGCATGGAAGTGTCTAGAACTCGGGTACTATCTACCCTTATAACTTCTATAATACTCGGTGGATTTTCTTGAAATCTTAACAGATGATGTCCATTGTAAAGGCTTTTAAGATGGCAGTGTCAAAATAGCGAAAAAGTAGCTCAAAAATGTACTTTTGAGGATGAGCTGGAACATAACCATATATGGTAGCGGATAGCTGGCTTACGGCGGCCACGTCACTCGCTGGGTACGTCACTGCGTTCGGCGGGCTGCCTACCTTCCACCTCGCGCGAAGTTCAACAAACATACTTCGGACTTCTCTCGTAGCGGCGTTCCCGGTACAATACATTCTCTCTCTTTCAAAATACAGAATGGAGAATATATAAATTGTCATCTCAAGTCCTAGCGACTAAAATGAACCAAAAACCGTAAATGATATCTCCTCACTGGCTGAATTAGACACTCTTACGTAATACTATTTACGTTCATAAATGCTTTTTTCTTTTTCCTAGTTGCTTTACGTCGCACTGACACAGACAGGTCTTATGGCGACGATGGGACAGGGAAGGGTTAGGATTTGGAAGGAAGCGGCCGTGGCCTTAATTAAGGTACAACCCCAGCATTTGCCTGGTGTGAAGATGGGAAACCAAGGAAAACCACTTCAGGGCTGCCGACAGTGGGGTTCGAACCTACTATCTCCCGAATACTGGATACTGGCCGCACTTAAGCGACTGCAGCTATCGAGCTCGGTCGTTCATAAATGATTTAACTACATGTATATATATATATATATATATATATATAATTTTCAAATCAGAATGTCCAGTTCGTTCTTGTTAAGCGAACTTACAATGCATGGCAAAATTATAGATTATAGATTTCGAAGATACAGCCTATTTTAACATACGTGAGACCGGGCATTCTAACTCCCTTTAATCTAAGAATTTTGGTAGTACATTCTGGGTAGTATCGACTAGCATCTCGAACCCACCATTTTCCCATTATATTGATACAAATATGTCGTAGATCAGCGGGGGGGGGGAGGGCATCCGAAAATGTGTGTAACGAAATAGCGTCATGTAACAGAATGTGTGACGCAATGTTACCTAGCAACAGTGCCTTGCAAGCTGCACAGGCCGTGGATATGTACAAAGAGAACTGCACATGGCAATCCCCCAATACATCACACCACAGTCTGCATAGTTGCTAGGTAACATCGCGTGACACACCTTATTGAAAAATAGTACATTATGCATCAAGCCTATAATGGCAATAATAAAGACACGAGTATGTTCATAAAATGAGCGAAGCGAGTTTTATAATTTCCATACGACTGTCTTAATTACTATCATAGGCGAGTTGCATACGACTGTTTATGCTTGACGATAATTATAACTATTTTTAAATATTCATAAATTTCTGTCGAGATGTCGCTTGACAGCATGCGCTGGGTTATTGATTTTCCGTGAATGGATCAGAGACCTTGACAATGTCATATGTTTCCAAAGCTTAGATAGAAGGTTATCATAACCTAGCTTTATTTCAGACACAAATTGTTTATTGTACAGTTGGTGAAGTGAATTTGCGGGAATGTTCCATGTGGTTGTGGAATACTGGAAGGAGAAGGTGTATTGATGTTAATATGTGTGTCCGACATGTTTGATTTTGGAAACGAAGTGCGAAGCTAGTGCTTTAGCGCAGGTGCGATGTTATCCTTACCTAATTGGTAAAACAGTTGTATCATAATCAAAATCTGAACTCTGATTGGTGGAGAACCTGAATCATAATGAAAATCTGAACTCTAGACTGGCGGAGAACCTGTATCATCTTGAAACTTGAACAATAATGAACCTCATTAAGATTCAGTTTTCTGGCATATATTATTTATACTTCAGCATCGTCGAGCATAAATATATTTATGTTTATAAATTAGACATATTTATGACCATTTGATTTTTACTCATTCATTTTATCCAAAACTATTACGTTACTCCTTAGTGAGTGGCGAGTATCGTGCAAGTGAATCCCCAATCACATCGTACGGATTTCGTTCACAAACACCACTTGCCTTAAAAAGCAATTTAAAAACTCACTAGAGAGACTGATTTTATTTTTCAATTACATCAGCTTATACATATATTCATATCAATTTCAATAGTACTGCAAAAAAATAATATTTGCCAATACTCGAGCTGAGGTTCGCAATACAATGAATGTGCGTTATACAGTACTAACAGTAATTCACACAGCAGAACGCTCAGTAATAATGTAAACCGCCCCAGATGGAAGTTGCCAACGCGGCAGTTCATATATCAATTTCCCAGAGGTAGGAATACCTTTTTAATATCGAAATGATGCATTGTTCGGCGTAAAATACATCTTGCAATGAATATATGGTTCCATTAATCCACTGATGGGAGGATTTATAGGACGTAATCGGTGAAACACTGCAAATCATTTAGCATTCCCGCACCTCCCCATCCATTGCTCTTCAACAGGACGAAGACGACGTATGAGAACTTGAAAAAACGAACGTTATTACAGAGTGATATTTGAAGAGTTATCACTAGTTAATGCGATGATTGCTGAATAACTTTTGAGCAAAAAGTGTCACGTGAACCTGTGGCCCATTCTCAAAATTTAGAGATAACAATAATTTGAGCTTGTTTAACTTATTTCCTCTTGTTGGTAAGGTAAAACTGAATTAAATTAAATTCACCCTTCCTTTATTTAATTGGCTTTTGTTCTACGCAACTCAACAAGTGTTTTGAATTCATTAATTGATTCGTAGAAAAAATTACAATTACTAATCAGGGGATTTCACCTGGGCATATGATACTCTTAATGGTGATCCGTCCGTCGGATAGAGACATTAAGCCTTGAGCAGACTCCTTGGTGTTATTACAGGAGAAGGCTGTAGGCCGACACCAGGGTTTACTCTCCATCCTTTCCTCATTACCATACTCTCACACCCAGACGCGTAATTCGACCATGGACGTCAAGCAGAAAGGCGTATACTAGGCGAACCAAACACACCCTGGCACACCCCCACACTAAATGCCATACGCTAAATAAATTAAATAACCAAAAATCCTTAATACTTCAACTACAAAAGTACGTGTTTCTTATGGAATAATAGCAACTTTTACAAAATGCATGAATTCTAGCCATTCGATGCACGAATTACACTATTATTATTATTATTATTATTATTATTATTATTATTATATTACTGTTTAAAGGGGCCTAACAGCTAGGTCATCGGCTCCTAATGGTACGAGGTGCAACGAAATGAAACGATAATTAAAACTTCAAAATCTATCCACTTCCTAGAATGTAAAAAGTATGATGATGAAGAATGACCATTAATTCAAAACAATCAGTGGATCCAAATCCCAATGCTTTATTTTCTGATATGATGATTGTTGTCCAAAGGGGTCCAAAATCCAGGATACCGGCCCCTCGTAATGGTACTAATCACTGGTAAAGCAGAACCATGGTGTTCCTCACACAGTTGTACTAATCACAGGTAATGTGCATCCATGGTGATTGCCGTATAATGGTGCTATTCACAGGCAACACAGACCCATGGTGTTCCTCACACAGTGGTACTAATCACAGGCAATACTCAGATACGTAGTGTTCCTCACGTAATGATACTAGGCAAACGTAACGCAGACCCATATAGTGGTACTAGTCACAGGTAACGTCGACCCATGGTGTTCCTAACATAATGGTACTAATCACAGGTGATGTAAACCCACGGTGCTCCTCTCCGAATGATCATAATCACAGACCCAATGTGCTCCTCATATAGTGGTACAAATCGCAGGTAACGTCGACCCATGGTATTCCTCATATAACAGTACTAATCACAGGTAATGAAGATCCATGGTGTTCCTCATATAGCAGTAGTAATCACAGGTAATGCAGATCCATGGTGTTCCTCATATAGCAGTAGTAATCACAGGTAATGCAGATCCATGGTGTTCCTAACATAGTGGTACTAATCACAGGTGATGTAAACCCACGGTGCTCCTCCCCGAATGATATTAATCACAGATCCATGGTCTTCCTTACATAATGGTGCTTATCACAGGTAATCTCATGGTTCAAAATCCATCATCCCTTAGTCGCCCCTTTTAGTCACCTCTTACGATAGGCAGGGGATACCGTGGGTGTATTCCTCGTCTGCGTCCCCTACCCACATCATGGGTTGCACAATTTACATTTTATATCATTAATGTACGGTATATTTTACATTTTCAAAAGGTAAATTTGTCCTTAAAAATATAAATGTTTCTACATGAAGCAAGCAGGCCTAAGGAATTCAAAACACATTTTGATTTGCAGAACATGAGCCAATTAAATAAAGGATAGGAACTGTGCTTTATAAACAACTTTCAAATTGTTATAACTTTTTAATTACAACTTTTATAATAATAGGGTTGCCACTAGATCATAGAACGTTTTCCTATACATAGTACCATTAATGCCGGTACAGCATTTATTTTGCGTTAAAGTCAGGAAGTATTTCCATCGCGTCAGAACACGTCAGCCACATTACTTCCAGCGTAAAGTAGTGACGTATGCCACGCCACTTCCGCCTACAGCGAGTACACGTCACCCAAGGCCAGCTGATATTACATTTGATATAATATCTCCAATAATATTTATTGTGATACGAAGGAACTGACAACGACAACATGTGTATTGGCTGCTGCAATCGCTTCCGATGGGCTTCACTGCTCACCTCTCAAGGACACCGGCAGAAATCCGTGAATACCTACAAGAAATACTTTTTTTTCCCCGGAAATCGAGACATTATTGTGGCAGTTATTAAAATATAAAATGTCACCTGAGCAGTCTGCGTCATTTCTAATCAAAATGTTAATGAAAATGGCCTATGGCTTTTTGTGCGGGGAGTGTCGGAAGACATGTTCGGCTCGTCAGGTGCAAGTCATTTGATATTAGCCAATGATAGTCACAACGTCCGACCTTGACGGGAATCGAACCCGGGACCTCTGTGACCAAAGGCCAGCATGCTGACTATTCATCCATGGAGCCGGACAAAACCTTAATAATGTTACTGGTTTTACAGTACGTCCCACTAAGTATTTATGCGGTTTAAGGAGACGGCGAGGTGGCAGAATGTTGTCCCATACGAGTTCCCTTACGTGCCAGTAAATCTACCAACCACCGAGCTCGATAGCTGCAGTCGCTTAAGCGCAGCCAATATCCAGTAATCGGGAGATAGTGGGTTCGAGCCTCACTGTCCGCAGCTCTGAAGATGGTTTTTCGTGGTTTCTCATTTTCACACCAAGCAAATGCCAGGGCTGTACCTTAATTAAGGCCACAGCCGCTTCCTTCCACTTCCTAGCCCTTTCCTATCCCATCGTCGCCATAAAACATATGTGTCGGTGCGACGTAAAGCAAATAGCAAAGAAAAAAATCTACCGACCCGAGATTGGCGTATTTCAGTCCCTTCAAGTACCACCGGATTGAGCCGGGATAAATCCCGTTACCTTAAACTCAAAAGGCCAGCGCTCTACAGTCTGAGCTACTAAGCCTGGCAGTCAAATTGTCACAGACGGTAAATACTGTAACCACTGCAGTATCTGAGTAACTATTTAGTGTTTTTTTCTTTTTGCTAGTTGCTTTACGTCGCACCGACACAGATACGTCTTATGGCGACGATTGGACAGGAAAGGGCTAGGAGTGGGAAGGAAGCGGTCGTGGCCTTAATTAGGGCACATCCGTGGTGTTCCTAACATAGTGGTACTAATCACAAGTGATGTAAACCCACGGTGCTCCTCCCCGAATGATACTAATCACAGACCCATGGTGTTCCTTACATAATGGTGCTTATCACAGGTAATCTCATGGTTCAAAACACATCATCCCTTAGTCGCCCCTTTTAGTCACCTCTTACGATAGGCAGGGGATGCCGTGGGTGTATTCCTCGTATTTGCCCGGTGTGAAAATGGGAAACCACGGAAAACCATTTTCAGGGCTGCCGACAGTGGGGTTCGAACCTACTATCTCCTGAATATTGGATACTACTATTTTAGTTTAAGTACTATCATCTGGTAACGACTAACTTCTCGAACGTGAGTTAATCAATTTCCTAAATCATTGTCACACTCGCTACTTCTACTTTTAACTCTGATTCACTACGGTCAAACTTCATGCAGGGCATCACAGTTGACGTCCAACATAGGAGGAACATGTAGTTGTGAATCATCCGAGCAACCAAGTTTCAGGAAGTAGTAACCACAAAGCTAACACTACACGGTATCATCCGAGACAGACAATACCCTGGCTGTTTACATCTGTGCTTTGTCCTGTTTCATTACGTAGAGGAAGCTGGAAGCGGAAGAGGTACGCCAGGTACATAAACACTTGCTGCTGGGAGTTGAAACAAGCGGGGTACGGGGGTGGGGGGGAGGCTGTCACCGTTTAATTAGGCTACCAACAAACTTCTTACCACCAGCGTCGTCAATTAATGTCTTCCTTGCAAAGTCATTTGTAACGCCCTCTCCTGCTGGCCGACACAGATGAAATTCGGAGAGTTCGATAAACATTACACAAATGAACCGGTAGTTTCGAATAGGAAGCAAATGTCTGCGCAAACATACCTCTTCACTTAAACAAGCACGTTTCTCCTTTACACGGAAAAAAACTAATAAAAATCCCTTCGTGAAGAGGAGAAACACCTTTTTCTTGGCCTTTTACGGATGATTAGAGGTCACCAGTTTTGTAAATCAAGTCTAATTTTACGGCCGGAACGCCCTACTGTGTTCTTATTTGGCTGAATTGATCCTCGAGTAGTACACTACACTTAAAATTATCGGGTTGTGGAGAATTCGCAAAAGCCAATATTGCCACCATAATGAAGAGTACAAGTCATGATTAGAAGTGAGGTACTGTCCCGTTGTTTTCCTCACTGGGCAGAAATTGCTTCTATATCACGGCCGACCCTGTGAATAGCACACTCCGTAACAGCCAGACGCACTAGTCGTGCTTCGAGTGCCATCCTTCAGCGCCACCCATAGCTCAGCAGCCTTCATACTGTCAGTCATAAATGAAACTGGGACTTCGGAGGAAGCTACATTTTTCTCTGGCTTGTGCGAGGATAAAGATGCAAAAACACTGCATACATCAAGAGACAGTCAGAGGCGAATGTGTGGGTATGTATCGCCATTGTGTCTTCTTGTGGTGCTTGGTAGACTGATGTCTTGAATGTAAATGAAGATGCATTTACTAAGATGATCACGAACAGTCATCCTCTAGGCTAGTGGAATTAATGAGACGCTTCTAAAATCCCCAGCCCGGGTGAGATCTGAACCCATAGCCTCACGAACCGAAGTTCACTACACTTACCATTCATCCAAAGAGCTGGACGTTGAGAACTAATACCGATACTATCGAATTATTACAAAACTCATTCGAAAGAATTCAGTAGTGTATGCATAGTTCACACCTGCAACCGGAACAATAAAACATATAAGTTGGTGGAAACTAAATTTATCCGATCTGTTGGTTAAAATATTACTATAAATTACGCTAAATGTTATGCTTATGACAATTATGATTTTCTATAACAAAAATTACCCGTTCTGCAATTAGTTCGAAGTAGCCGTACCCGCAAATATTTAAAGTCACGTTTCGGTTTATTAAAACTTCTTCAGTGTTGGCATTATTGCAACAGTCAAATCTGAACTTAAGAGATCTCAGCTCGTGCTTTGAGAGGTGCTGTACAGGGGGTGGGGGGGGGGGGGGGGAAGTACACAACAGAAGCATTTTTTTTGCTAGTTGCTTTACGTCGCACCGACACAGATAGGTCTTATGGCGACGATGGGACAGGAAAGGCCTAGGAATGTGAAGGAAGCTGCCGTGGCCTTAATTAAAGTACAGGCCCAGCATTTGCCTGGTGTGAAAGTGGGGAAACCACGGAAAACCATCTTCATGGCTGCTGACAGTGGGGTTCGAACCCACTATCTCGCGGATGAAAGCTCACAGCTGCACGGTCCTAACCGCACGGCCAACTCGCCCGGTGAACAGAAGCATAGCTACAAATTCTTCGCTTAATAACATTTCTGAAATTTTATTGAATCTCAGATTATTGCAAAAACTTGTCAGCCTTACAAATTGGTACCAATACACCCATACCTTTCCTGGAAGATAAATACGACAGATGTTAAAAGTCCAGCCAAATTTATTCGACTGCTCAGAGTCAATATGGAGGAAAACCAATTAAAAACGCATAAATTCTATCTCACGGATTCACAAGGCAGGGGTGCTCATCATGCCCTTTTTCGTACCAGCGTTCAACGCCGATGTTCAAAACGTCTGCTTCACGGCTGTGCTGCGGGTTAGCAGAAACATCAGGCGTCACCGTGGAAAAGTTGACGCCAACTTCACGAGGGGAAAAGGCAGGCAGAAATTAATGTTTGAAATACAAAATTACTACTCTGTGGGCATATAATTAAATTTCATCCTTTAATGCCCTGAAGGAAAACGAAGACAATAAATATTCCAGTTTCCATTATTCTAGGGAACTAGTTTACTCCATACCTCATGCAATCACGCTCTGCAAACAGCCAGGAGCAGTGCGATATTATTATCGGAATCATGTTTATTCTCATTAAGTGAAGAGTTAGCCTGTACTGTAATAAAACAATTATTACGGTTCGTTCTTTAATTGCATGTAAGGTATTCCAACTAACACCAGAAATTTCATTGACAAAAACAGAACAAAACGCTGGAGACGATTGTTTAATATTGTACACATATCATACATTTGTTTTCTAATTACGTTTGAAAGCAAATTTCAGAAATAATAACTTTCAAACATCAACGGTAATTTTAATCAAACTTCCATTCTCGGGCTGTCTCACCAGCGGTGACTGAAAGCTAAATATCCAATAATTAAATTATTTAAGACACATTTAATTCTACCAAGACCTGAAAAATGTAATAATGATAATAATAATAATAATAATAATAATAATAATAATAACAATAATAATAATAAAAATAATAATAAATAAGAGTAAGGATATAAAATCTGTCCCACAGACGATCTTTTACGTGATAAATCTACCGACACTAGGTTGGCGTATTTGAGGGCCTTCAAATACCATTAGAATGAGCCGGGATCGAACCCTCCTGCTTGAGCTAAGGGTGACAAAACGCTGGACCATCTTGAACCATTCAGTCCACAATTTCGTTGCAATGTTATTGAAATGGTATTCTTATGAGTAAACGCTTCCAAAGTTACTGATGCTCACTGAATTTGATAAAACTTATAAGAAAATCACAATGATGAAGTTTAATGAAACACTACCTTGAAGTAGTGGTAATACAGTAGAACCTAATTAATCCGGACTAATTGAGACTATAGATTGTCCGAATTAATGTAAGTCCGGATTAAACAAAGTAACTTACGAAATGAGCCACGGTACATATTTAAAACCACTGTTCAGTAAAAAGAACTATACGGTAGAGCATTTTAAATTTAATAAATACAAACGTTATCTAGTATACAATACATTATTTTGCCCTACAAAATACATAATAAGAACATTGCAATCAAGGCACAACCTTACTGACCACACTCGACACATTTAATGGTTTGAAGAAATCGCTTATCTTTCGTTGCCTTCTTTGACATTTTCTTTAATAACTGATTCACGCAGATGCCTCTCAAATGCTCATAATATGCAGATATGTTTTCACCGTTGTTAGCCTCAAAGTATTTAATGACAATGTGTATATGGTCTTTAATCTCACTAAGTTTTGGCTTAGGGTTAATAATATCACCTGTTTCATCCTAGTCATATTCATCCATTTCAGAGCTTTCTGCAGCAGTCACATTTTCAATGATCTCCTCCTGAGTAGTTTTCAACATTGCGTTCGTAACTCAGCTTTATACTGTACCAGCATTTATGTATGTATCATTAAACGGCTGTCGCATTAAGCGAAGTCCGGAATAACGGGGTCCGGATAAATGAGATTCTACTGTAATAACAATAAGAAGAACTGAACACCCTGGTTTAACGAACTTCGAAAGGACCTCAAAAACGCAAACATAAGTTCAAAAGACATCCAAGAAAGACATCTTTAGGCCCAAAGTAAACAAATGGGAAGCTATATCAGAGCAAACACAACAAAAACAGTACAAATCAAAGTGGTCTTCTGAACGTAAACAAGTCTTCTCGGAAAGAATGAAAACCTATCGGAAAAACAAGAACAACCCAGAGAAGAAATGATTGAGTTATTTCCTTAACGTCTTCCAATATTGGAAGAACTCGCTACTACTACTACTACTACTACTACTACTACTACTACTACTAATAATAATAATAATAATAATAATAATAATAATAATAATAATACCGATCTCCATAGCTGCGGTTGCTTAAGTGCGGCCAGTATCCAGTATTCGGGAGATAGTGTGTTCGAACCCCACTGTCGGCAGCCCTGAAGATGGTTTTCCGTGGTTTCCCATTTTCGCACCAGGCAAATGCTGGGGCTGTAGCTTAATTAAGGACATGGATGCTTCCTTCCCAATTCTAGCCCTTTCCTATCCCATCGTCGCAATAAGACCTATCTGTGTCGGTACGACGTAAAGCAGCTTGCAAAAAAAATATAATTATTATACCTCACTTATCGCGTGCACGCATTCTAATTTTACGCCATTTAGGCTGCCTGCTAGTGAATTTCGACGTTCCATTCTACTCTAGGAGTTCGCAGTGATTCTGAAACGTTATTTAGGTGATCCCTCACTGAGTTTTAATGAATTTTGCCGGGTAAACACCAAATGTGACACCGGAGATCTTGTATTTGCCGACATCGTACGACGTGGAGTGTCGAATGGACTTTCTTCCCCCATCAAACATCCGTTTCCTTCTGCCGGGTTTGATCTACAATTTTGGGATCAAGACGCCAACACTCAACCACTGATCCATGGAGGTAGCCACTTTCAGGTGATTACTGCAGAGAGAGTACTGAAGTCAATGATACTGTCAAACACTTCGAATAATTAATTATGGCACTGGGAAGTCAGAGGAAGTTACAGAAAAAATGTGATGTCGCTACATTATACAGTCAAATCCGGTTTAAAACAACTCCGAGGGGATCGCTAATTAATGGTCGTTATAAGCGAGAGTCGTACAAACCGGTTTTATTTTGTTGCTAAATATGTCATCTCTGTAAGTTTCAGGCTGCACACTTACACGGATAATTAACAGAATAAAGTTCAAAATAAAAAACCATACGTGAAGAAAGTACTATACAGTATTTGAGGAGTGGGAATGAGAGGATTTTTCTTCTAATATTTACAGCACTGATATGTCAGCAAAATATAAAATAATAAGTAAGGGAAGAAGTGGCAACAATGTAAACTGATCAATAATGTTGCTCACGGCCTTGGCTAATAGACCAGAATGTCTCTCTGTCCTTTCAAATTGTAGAAATCGTTGAGTATCATACACCAAATTCCTTCGCAACCGTCAAGTATTTTCCCCATTTTGAAATCGCCTTAGCCTATTGTGGGTAATGTTTCTTCAATATTAAACACTTTCGTTTGTGACATTTTCGCAGCGATGCTTGCCTTGACTATTTAACAGACAGACTGATTTGAAATCTACATTCTACTGAAGATAAGAGTCTGAAAATAAGCGTTGCAGTGTTGTCAGCACTCCCCAAACGCGTAACAAACAAAAATCAACATTGGACGTTATAGCCGATACATTTCTCAGATAATGTGATACAAATACGCGGTTTTATACGATATGTCGTAATAAGCGATGTCTTACTACTTAAAAAAACACAGTGTTTATATAGGATTTAGATGGAATCGTTGAATATCGCCGTTATTTCCAATACGCCGTTAAAAAGCGATGTCGCAATAAACGGTTTCGACTCTATTTCCTTTTCCAAATTTAATAATGCAAAGCAATCCAGACAACCCGGTCTTCTAGTAGTCCGGCAGGACCAGTAAGCCGAGCTCTTTATTCCGCCCAGTGAACTATGATGATGATGAACAATCTGGATTTGAATTACGACTACTAGTAGTGCAGCTTTAAAACTATACTGTATCTTCTTTGTTACCATTCACCTGGACTATTGTTACGACAAGTTATGTATGCCATTACTCTGCGTTTCTTGTGCAGCTGCATATCGTCGTTACGCCTGCGAAAACAACTATGTGATGACGTTGATGGAAAAATACTGACCCGCAACACAGATCTCCTTTTAAGAACGAGAATTCTTCGAAGTTCATCGTACGATACTGAATGGTACATGACGTATCCCTACTGGACAAAGTGCTAAGCTGTAATATTTTACAAAGCGGTTTTCGCAGTCGCAACGACTGTATGTGTTAAGTATCAACTGTGATTCAAACTCGGAGAATAGCTAACACAAAACATGAAGAGAAACGTGTGATATCCTTAAGAAACTGGATGGTGGTGAAAAAACAGAATAATTTAGCAAACCAACATACTGTAGTATTGGACTTGAAATATTTCTTATTCTTATTCTTCTTTTTATTATTATTATTATTATTATTATTATTATTATTATTATTATTGCTCCTGAAATTTTCTCTGTCACCTGAAGTTAGCACTTCGCATGGATTTATCCCATTTTTACGGTCGAATGCCATTCCTAGCGCTAACACTATATGTACGAATGTTTTCACGATTGTCTCTTTTTGTGGTGGTTTGTGGTGTCATTTGTTGTATGTAAATGAACATGTATATTACGACTAACACATTCACCCAGTCCCCGAGCTAAAGGAATCAACCAGTCAAAGTTAACCCGAGGCTCTCTGAACCGAAGGCCAGAACGCTGACCAATCTTCTAAGGAGCCGGTCATCGGACGTACAACAATCTACGATATTGAAAAGAACCAGTCAAAAATTGAGACTTCCGGTACGTACACTAGCGTGCCGAAAATGCAATCCGTATAGGAAAGGCGATATACAGTAGGTTGGTAATAAAGTGTCCAACAACCCTGTCCTTTCCATTGTCAACCTCTTTCTGGCAGTTGCATACTTCTAGCGAAGTTTTTTTTTTTTTTTTTTTTTTTTTTTTGCTAGGGGCTTTACGTCGCACCGACACAGATAGGTCTTATGGCGACGATGGGATAGGAAAGGCCTAGGAGTTGGAAGGAAGCGGCCGTGGCCTTAATTAAGGTACAGCCCCAGCATTTGCCTGGTGTGAAAATGGGAAACCACGGAAAACCATCTTCAGGGCTGCCGATAGTTGGATTCGAACCTACTATCTCCCGGATGCAAGCTCACAGCCGCGCGCCTCTACGCGCACGGCCAACTCGCCCGGTCTAGCGAAGTTCTTACCTAGCCACAATAGTTAAGCACTTCTCACTTCTTCCTCTACATGCTCGAGTCTACAATCATTGGGTGGAGTCAAGAGTTAGTTTGATAAATATGGAAAACTTGCGGACGAAGAATAAAAAAGAGCACCTTTGCCGTGGCCATTATCTACGGGAATGGGCAAGTATACGGAACATACTGTTCTTACAATATTAAACGAAATGTGCATAAACTGAACAGAACACTGTTTCAGAAAGATAAATACAAGAGAGAAGTTAGGTAACCAGCTAAATTTATGTCGAGGAAAACCAAGTAAAAATGCATAAACTCTATCGCGCGGTACTTCATAACGCGGGACCGCTCATCATGCCCTTTCTCGTATCCCTGTCCACTGCCTACGTTCACACACCAGCTCTACGACTGCGCTGCGGGTTAGCAGGAACATCAGGCGCAATGGTGGAAGAGTCGATGTCAGCTTCAGGAGGCAATAATTAATATTTGAAACATAAAATTACTACTCTGGGTTATTTAATAAAATATCATCCTTCAATGACCAATAATCCATCTTTTCCAGTAATCCGGCACCTCTTTGGTCTCGAAATGACCGGAATGCCGAGACTGTACTGTAATAGCTTCAGAATCTAAAGTAACTGCGCCAAAAAATTAATAGGATAACCAAATTCAAGAACGTTTCGAATCAACAAATAACTTTGTCCTTTTAGAGTTATTGGATTAAAATAGTTCCTGTAAACGTTGAATCAAGCCGTCGTATCCAGCTAATCATTAATGAGAACGGTGACCCTCGACCTTAATCGCACAGTGGTCTACCTATAGTAACCAATCCACAACCCGCAGCTCAGTTGGCACGCAGAGAGAGAGAGAGAGAGCTGTTTTTCATAGATGTCATGTAACAATTTTATTGCCACGTCGTCCTCAATCTATCCTCGTTTTTTGTCTTCAAGCTTCATCTGTGCTCAGCCACAGGCATCACGTTATTCTTCCCTCGAACGCTCAACTTTACGATCGAGTGGTTTTCAGATGAAAAATGCACTCATTTCTCAAACACTAGAAGAGAATTATGTCCGTGCTGCTCCACGAATTTTTAACCGATAATAGTCGACCATACAAAGGCCATCGCTTTATCAATGGGCTGGAACGTGTATTACATGAATGGTATTAGTAATAAATATTTTACTGTACGGCCAGATGATTAAATTAAGGAGTCGATAACTGCGACCCAATCCGGATAATGTAGCATAAAATTCTAATACCGCTGCTTTCCTGCAGGTGCTTTCAAACTCCAATGTCTTCAAATATATATATATATATATGGCACAACTTTGACTATAAACTTCACATTAAAATTAAGAACTGTGTTGTTCTTAAAATTGTCTGACTAAAAGATAACAACAGCAACATTCAGTAAGACAGATCTTGCTTTCATCCACTGGCTTACATTCTCCGGCGATAACTGTACAAAGTTCACGCTTATTATAACCAGATCACGTTCTCAAAGACTTCATATATATATATATATATATGTGCGTATATATATATATATATATATATATATATATATATATACGCACATTAATATATTATAGTTTTATTTACGTTAGTAGTAATGAATTTAGGCCTCATGGTCTTCTCTTACACTAATTACAGAAAAAATATAAACAACTTTAAATATTTTGAAAAATATGAAGGGGATGCCAAGGTAAGGAAGTTGAGGTATGCCTGGCTAACATACAAGGACTTGGGTTCGGTTACCGTCAGGAAGTTCAGGAATTTTGAAACAAGATCACCACTTCTTCCCTGCGATCACACAGCCTTTAATAGAAATGAGTACCAGAGCCATTCCTGGTGACAAATGGCTATCCACTAAATGCCATTCAGACCCGAAATTACGGTTGGCTACAGATGTTATTTATAGGTGCCTTTCTGGCATGTATGGAGATCACTTTGTTTTGCTTTTATTATTTTATTTCTAGGAGCTTTACGTCACACCGACACAGATAGGTCTTATGGCGACGATGCGATAGGAAAGGCCTAGGAGCTGGACATAAGCAACCGTGGCCTTAATTAGGGTACAGCCCCAGCATTTGCCTGGTGTGAAAATGGAAAACCACGGAAAACCATCTTCAGGGTTACCGACAGTGGGATTCGAACCCACTATCTCCCGGATGCAAGCCCGCAGGCGCGTTCCTCTACCCGCACAGCCAACTCGCCCGCTTTATTGCTTTTTTTAAAATATAAATGTAGGAGCATTTCGTGGGGCATGGGATGTGTCAGAACGATCTGTGGGAAGAAGCGGCCGTGACCTTAAGGCACAGTCCCACCATTTGCCTGGTGTGAAAATGAGGAAACCACGGAAAACCATATACATGGCTGCCGACAGTCGGGCTCGAACCCACTATCTCCCGGATTCAAGATAACAGCTGCGCGCCCCTAACCGTACGGACAACTCACCCGGCTCTTGATTTATTAACATCTAGGATATGGCACAACTTTGACTATAAACTTCACATTAAAATTAAGAACTGTGTTGTTCTTAAAATTGTCTGACTAGAAGATAACAACAGCAACATTCAGTAAGACAGATCTTGCTTTCATCCACTGGCTTACATTCTCCGGCGATAACTGTACAAAGTTCACGCTTATTATAACCAGATCACGTTCTCAAAGACTTCATATTCAGGACAAGTTTCAGATTCCGGGACAGAAATCTGATAAAATATTATTAAGCCCAGTGTTACTGTTTTTGACGAGGACCTAAACTAAGGCAATACAATTACTTAGCTTACAGATCGTTAGTGATACAAGTAAGTTTCTAACTTCGTTTCCATACCGGACGAGTTGGCCATGTGGTTAGAGGCGCGCGGCTGTGAGCCTGCATCCGTGAGATATCGGGTTCGAATCCCACTGCCTGCAGCTCTGAAGATGGTTGTCCGTGGTTTCCCATTTTCACATCAGGCTGTACCTTAATTAAGGCGACGGCCACTTCCTTCCAACTCCTAGGCCTTTCCTATCCTATCGTTGCCATAAAACCTATCTGTGTCGGTGCGACGTAAAAATCACTAGCTAACTTCGTTTCCGGGCGAATAAACTGGACCAATAGTTCCCGATTAGGAGGCTGTTCTTTCCGATGAAATATCTTTGCAGAAATTTAGACTTAATAACGTACATACATGTCACGTTCTTTATCCATCATGGCTTCTTTGTGTCAAATTAAGATTGACTGAATTATTCGAAATAACTTTTTCAGTATCTAAGTTATCTTAGATGCGAAGCTATCACGGTCTCTATAGTTATTTGTTCTTTCTTCCAAGTTTAACTGCGTTGTTGTTTTGTGTACCTTCCCAACAGTTTGGCGACGTTTCGAATACACTGCAGTATTCTTTGTTAAGGCGGCTGAAATACCCCTACACAATCCAAGGTAATCAGTATCCCGGGCAGCTACTGTAATCAACTACAAGAGTATATATTGTGCTTGGCCTTAAATAGCCTTCTATCTCTGGCTGACATAAGCCCCCGCGGAGGCCCATGAAAGGTCTCAAACGTATGTGTCACTTGCCATGTAGCTGGGGATTGCCAGTGTTATTACGTAACGGTGGTTCGTCCGGTATGTTCATGTTGTGAGCTGCATATTGTAATCGATGTATAATGGGCATCCATGAATTGCTGCTTTTGTATCCTTCCTCTAAATAGCTGCTAACATTTCAGTTCTGCCAAATGAAGTTTCGTTTCTTGTTTCGCAGAAATGCTTGGCTACAGCTGAAATATCTGTGTCTTGGTTCTTCGTGTGGCGGACATGTACATCAGAAGTTTCGAAATTTCATTTTACATAACTAAAATCTTAGCAGCTAATTCGCTGGAATCTCGAAAGAAAAATCCGAGAGGCTATCGAAAATAAGAAACGCCCGAACAATATGAATTTATAAGAGGGTGTTTTTTGTTTTTTTGTTTTTTTTTTTTTTGCTAGCTGCTTTACGTCGCACCGACACAGATAGGTCTTACGGCGACGATGAGAGAGGAAAGGACTAGGAGTGGGAAGGAAGCGGCCGTGACCTTAATTAAGGTACAGCCCCAGCATTTGCCTGGTGTGAAAATGGGAAACCACGAAAAACCATCTTCAGGGCTGCCAATAGTAGGGTTCGAACCTACTATCTCCCGAATACTGGATACTGGCCGCACTTAAACGACTGCAGCTATCGAGCTCGGTGGAGGAGTCTTCATTTTATTTAATTCCTTATTACTTCGTATAATCAAACCTAGTTGAGTGCTGAATTTACCATTATTTAAATATGTCAATTGAATGATAGGTTACTACACATTGTAACTCCCACGTCATTTACTGTTTCGAATCTTTTAAAATTACGTTCGTTCATTAACCACTCGCGCTCAAAAGGATCATTCACCGTAAAATAGGTCATCGCGAAGCATTTTCTGATATTAAATGTGGATCCGAACCAAAAGGGTGTGATTTAAAATCTCATAAGCCCCACATGCAAAGCAACAAAATTGGAATCGCGATCTTCTTGGTGTCAGTATAACTCAGCTATCACGAAACGTGACAGTTAATATCGTGATCACAGAACTTTCGTTTTAAGTGAAATACAAACCACAGTATGCAGTCCAACCTGCTTTGGCTGGGATTCTATTGGCGGTCGTCCTGGTGAGAACCTTGTTATGGTATCATGGAGACCATCCTGGAATTTGTTAGTAGTTGAAATGGTAGAGCCACGCGTTGGATGTCTGAGAATTATGCTTTTCTTTTTTTTTTACTTAATGTATTCGAACCCTTAAACCTAGATTTAGCTCCTCCGCTGTAGAGGTGGGAATCAAACTGGAGCCAGTCGGGCGGGAAGTCAGCATGCTAATAAGCCAAACAACAAGGACAGTCCATAAAATAGTGAAATACTACGCCATGTGACGGTAACTCGCCGCTATATTCAACACGACCTCACAAAGAACACACCTCCAAACTAGTTCACCGGTTATATTGTGTTGGAAGTTACAGCAGGAACTTGCATTGTCCACTGGGGATGTCCATTGTATCTGTTACACTATAGCAGTATTCAGACAAACATGCACTTCACAAAAGAATCTGAGAGCTTCTGAATTATTGGGAGACACGTGCACACTCGCCTGATGAAACATGAACGCACAGCAAATTTCGAACTGGGATCCGATCGCACTACTCCTGAACAAAATAGACCGTATCTCAGAGGCGCTCTTCATTACTAGTTCGCCTTTTCCTCTTATGAAAGCTGATCACTAATTTTCCGAACTCAATGCTAGAAGCCTCGATTCCTCTCCAGCCTGCTAATATTTGAAGTTGCTGAGATATATCAGTGTCGAGACTGTAGATTTATCGTCGCGTAAAAGAATTCCTGCGGGAAAAGATTCTGGGACCTTTCGTCTCAGAAATTCGTAAAATTACGAGTAGTTAGTGGGACGGAAAACCATGTTATTATTATTATTATTATTATTATTATTATTATTATTATTATTATTATTATTATTATTATTATTATTATTATTATTATTATTCAACCAGATTCTAGACTCGAATGTAGAAATTTAGAATGTGTGCAATCCAATCCATTCCCACCGACTTGGCTTAAATTCGTAATTGAAAACAATTCTTGTCAATTCATTGACAAATAAATAATTATTTTTGCAAGAAAGGTCGAAAATTAGAGCTCAATATATTTGTATTCTGTATCTGATGTCTAAGGCCGCGTGCACACCGAGCGCGCTTCGCATAGTGTGTCGCGTGTAGCGTGAAATGCTATGCATAGCGCAAGGCGTGCTTGCTGTTCACACCGAAAACTCTACGCCGTGCTCTCAGCTTAGGTTGGTGCGAGGCGTTGTAGGGTGGTCACAAACTAATGCCGTTATCCAAGTACACTAGAAATAGTTTACTGATGGATAACAGTTACCTAAAGTTGAAAATTAGGAAAAAGAATCGAAAGTGGGTTCATGAATTTAATGAAGAACGAATTACTTTCGGAGAATTCCATCGTTTGCACAGAGATGCAAGACTTTATCGCGATACATTTTATGATTACTTAAGAATGACAAAAAATACCTTTGACCTTCCAAACCCTGCAACTGAAATGTGGCGTCAAGTAGCAAAGAAGTATTGGGAGAAATTCAATTTTCCGAATTATCTAGGAGCACCGTGTAACAAACACGTGGAAATTAAATTTCCGACTAAATCACGCTCTTTATATAATAATTATAAATAGTATTTTGCAATATTGTTACAATTAACATACACAATTAATCATTGTAACAAAAGTGGAGTAAATGTGTGACAAATATAATAAACAGAAATACTTACTTCCAAGCCCACTACTAGCCTGCAGAGTGATATTCTTCATGTTACCACCCTCCATTGGCAAAATTATAAACCGATATGACAGAGTCTGGGAGATTCTATGCACTTTGTCACAAAGTGTCCGGCTACATGGCTAAATGGTTACCGCACTGGCCTTTGGTCACAGAGTCCCGGGTTCGATTCCCGGCAGAGTCGGGAATTGTAATCATAATTAGTAAATTGCATTGGCACGGGGGCTGGGTGTATGTGTGTATTTATAATCATTTCATCCTCATCATGATGCAGGTCATCTACGGGAGTCAATTCAAAATACCTGCACCTGGCAAGCCGAACTTCTCCTCGGACACTACCGACACTAAAATCCATACCCAATTTCATTCTGTCACAATGTTAAGCCCAGTGTGTGACAGTAGAAGTAATATTACTGTATATGTTTACTGTAGGAATGCGATACAACTGTTGTAGATACTTAAGTCCACTTAGTTTGCAAAACAGTTACATTTTTATAATTTTTGTGTCTTGGGTTCCATATTTCTTCTCTTTGAAACACTGCATGAATAATTTCTTCTTCCATAGCTTCAGAACCAGCTAGGTAACGCTAAGGAATTAACCAACACTGCGCGTTGTCTGGCGCTTCGCTTAGCTGTAAGATAGGCGTTCAGCGCAGCAGAGCGCGGGCTGTGTGAACATCTGGATTACGAACAAAGCACTGGTTATGCTTAGCGTGACGCTTAGCGTTGAGCAACACGCGACACACTATGCGAAGCGCGCTCGGTGTGCACGCGGCCTAACTCCTTAATACTTTATAGACCGATGGTCAAATAATTTCTCAAACTAGTAAGTTTGTCATTTTTATCGGTGAAACGAATTCGACTGAAACGAAGGTGCGTTTCTGAAAGCCGTAAAGTTCGATGATACTGACGTTGACAATTCTTAAGGTGTGATTCTCCGTTTAAGAAACACGATTTGGAGAATATTTCAAAGTGATATGAGCAAAGTGCTAAGATAATTCGGTAAATATTTAAAAATACGTATTTGGAATATATCGAACATACAATAGTTCTAATCATGAATGGATAATGTATTATGTATTTTGAGGTAAATAACGAAAATGTTTGAAGATATATCATAACAGACATGTCTAATTTTAAAAAAATCTCAGTCGTTGCTTCAGTGTCCAATTATATTCTTAAGACTTATTTTTCAGACTGCTGGTAAATTACTACAACGAGAACTACTGTTCATATGATTTCTTCGTACAGTTATATAACATTACATACACTAGTACTTCGCTATGTAAGGGAGTCAATATGAATGCTTTAAATGGACCAAAAAGAAAAGAACGTTTCGATTTCTCCAACACAGTGCAATTTTTCTATCTCATAAATGTTATATAAATGGATTAGTTTTATTGCTATTTCAATCAATCATATTTACGATTGATATCCACAGTCTGTTGATAAATATTTGCTTTATACATTATGTATAAATCATCCTTATCAATATCTCTAATAATAATAATAACAATAATAATAATAATAATCATAATAACAAAAGAGGTGAACAAGAGGAAATGGAAAATAAAGGAAAATATTTAGGAAAATGTTAGGACCAGAAAAGAATAAAGATAAGTGGATGAAAAGGAAAATAAAGACCTTCACCGCAAAATAAAATATATTGCAGACACAATTAAAACACGAAAACTAAAGTTTTATGGCCACCTTCGCAGAATGAAGGGCAGGCTAACTAAAACGTTTCTTTGATTATATCTCCAAATTAAAACACACCACCGATTGGCTGAAAGAGATACGAAGGGATCTACAAAGACTGAAGATGGCAGATGGCGTAATATATAACAGGGTGGATTTCCGGCGACAGGTCACTTCTGAGGATATTTCGATCTTGCTAAATCGACGTCAAGCGAGGAGAGTGTCGGAGAAACTGGGACAGGCGATCATGCGACGTATGAAGATATTTTTTTTTTTTTTTTTTTGCTATTTGCTTTACGTCGCACCGACACATATAGGTCTTATGGCGACGATGGGACAGGAAAGGCCTAGGAATGGGAAGGAAGCGGCCGTGGCCTTAATTAAGGTACAGCCCCAGCATTTTCCAGGTGTGAAAATGGGAAACCACGGAAAACCATCTTCAGGGCCGCCGACAGTGGGGTCCGAACCCACTATCTCCCGGATGCGAGCTCACAGCTGCGCGCTCGTAACCGCACGGCCAACTCGCCCGGTATATGAAGAAGTTCTCGGATGAAACGGAAAACAAAAATACTGCAACATAGTCTTAGGTTCTAAGCTGTCTATAACTGGTCTTGATATGCCCGTCGCAGTCATATTTTTTGCCTGCCCTTTTCAATAGTTTTATGAACATTCAAAACCGGTATTATTATTATTATTATTATTATTATTATTATTATTATTATTATTATTATTATTATTATTATTATGTATTCTTTCCATACTATGTTTCGACCATTTGGGCGTATCTGGATCGTAACATTCTCAAACGATCTTGCCCAAGATAGTGCAAAACACAATTGGACGTGACCGAATACTGGTAATGACGTATTTAATCACCGCCTAATACCACCCGATTGGGGCGGGATCGAACCCAGCAACTTGAGCTCCACTACCCGAGCTACCCAGCCCGGCATCGACATCTCTAAACATTGGTGGTTGTTAAATACTCATGATACAGAGTTGATGAGGAAAAGATCAAGGAATGATTTAATCAGATCAGCCCTCGAAAATTGTAGCCATTTCTCACTCGCCGAAATTTAGGGGGAAGGAATTGAAAAATATTTCATAAACCAAAAATGTATTGGACTGCTGCATTATTTACGAGGCCAGTTCGCATTTTTAGTCCCAAGTTGTAAATTAAATAATGCTGATTAAAGAAATTGGAGGCTTACCCCCTTGCACCTTGCCTAGCTGGATTTGGAGTCTTCTAAGAGTGGTACATTTACCGCCAGCTGCACAGAATCTTTTAGTGTAGTGATGTCCAGGGAAAATCTCTGCTTCCTTTTTATCCAGTTAACGAAGTTGAATCCCCTTTCATAGTATACCTTTATTACTGCAATGCTCGCAACTCCGTAACACACGCCCTTCCGCTCACCTAAGTGTCCAGGAAACATGTGTAGAGTTTCTAAGAGTTCACCTAATCCCGTCGAGGATATTTCTAATTCTTTAAAATTCGTCTTTTGTTGATGCCATTGTGATAGCAAAAAATGAAACCACTTTTCCCTTTGCGAAAAGCAAATGATAACAAATATTTCTCCCGGTCATCGCAATTCATAAACGTCTGCTAATTTCAGATGGCCACCAAGCGTAAGACATAGCATGTATGGTTGCTAAGTAACGTTGTCTGGCCATCGATTCTTACTTAACATCACAGCCTGCACAGTTACTAACGGTTACACTTCCGTCATGCTACTTCCGTAACACAAATTTATAGATAACCCCCAGACACAAGACATATTTATGCCAAAATCCTAATTTATATCACGAACAGTAGGAAAATGCGCTAAACTAAAAATCTCCTCGTTGCCACAAAATGTTGTTAGGGTGTTATCTTCAGACAGAAACAGAAAATCCAGAACGTGTAACTTCGTGCCTACTTCACTCTAAACGATCAAGGTGGCACTTCAACCAGTGAACTGTAATTCCGCTCAATTTTTTTTACGAACCGATTAGTGAATCTTGATTTTCCTTTTCTCTGTGCGATTTTCTAGAGGTAATCAGATGTTCTCCATCGTTAACATTGTCTTATCGCATTAGTAAGATTTTGCATAGAACCTCAGTTTAATCTCATGATTCCTACGGCGTTCGCCGGGACAGAGAAAGTTTAGCTTTCCTCCATTTTTTTTAAAAAAAAATTGAAAATTCTCGAACGTTGTGTGTCTGTACGTACCAACATCGGTATATGTTAATAATGAAATTACCTAACCAGATCAACAAGCCTAAGAATATCTCTGAATAGAAATAAACATGTACTCACCCTTCGGCTAGATCCATCCTTGGGCGTCTGGTCCGATGCCACCGTCCCGAAAATCGTCGGCTGTAACGAACAAACAAAAATGTTACAAAATCGTGCCTATATTACAATGTTCACAATGATCAAGCAATTAAATGTACATTATTTATTTATTTATTTATTTATTTATTTATTTATTTACAATTTGATTTACGTCACCGACAAAGATAGGTTTTATAGCGACGATGGGATAGGAAAGGGCCATGAGTGGGAAGGAAGCGACCGAAGCCTTAATTAAGGTACAGACCCAGTATCGCCTAGTGTGAAAATGGAAAACTACGTAATACCATCTTCAGAGCTGTCAACAGTGGGGTTCGAACATACTATCTCCCGAATGCAAGTTCACAGCTGCGCGCCCTTAGCCGCACGGCCAAGTCGGGTGGTCCACTTTCGTTGTTAATATTTGTAGTTTTAATAATAAAAGTAATAATGTTTTACTTTCCTCCAACTACTTTTATTGTTGCCGTAGACGGTGAGGTTCTGTCGTAAAAGCGATAATAACACACCTCAGGTCAACCTCAGTCACGTATCACCTCTGTCCTCAGCCTCTACATCAATTAATGTATATATTCCCGCAGGCATGGTATATTACTATTATTTCAAATAGACCGGGAAGTGTATTCTTCTTTAATGGTTCAAGACGTACATTTCCTTTTCTTTCCTATATTTTGTTTAGCACGTTGGGCGGCAATAATTTTATGTTTGAAATTTTGCAGTGTGGGCCGACACCTTACCTGCACCCTGTACTAACGGGCATCCGTGTTGGGCGTGGCCTAACAGAAAACCCAAAAACAGTCACTAGTGTCCCCGCTCAGCGGGTTAAGTGCACCTCACCTACCATCTTAACAATTTTTTCTCACAGTGAGAAAGCACGGCGGTTGTTGGGCTTGCTATAGACAACAATACGGTTTTCACCCCAATCTCTTCAGCTGCACCATGCTCGAAGTTTTGGCCCTGCTCGAAATGCTTTCAAGAAGTCTACGTTAATCATCGCTAAACAACTTCTCATTTCTCAGCGTCGTAACTCCCCTGGTTTTGTCTCTGCCACTTCTCTGCTGTAGCGTCGCCATTCCGGATGATCCTCTGCTTTCGTCGCTGCACTTCGTAAAAATACACCGATGATAGCCTTCACTTGTGACTGGCTGCAATCCTACACCGTGGCCTAAACCTTCCCTTCCATTATCAACATCAGATGTCATCTCGCACTGTGTCCAAAAATATGAAGTATTCTTCCGATGGTGTGAGAAGAAACGCGTTTCAAAATGTTCAGCTCCTGAAGCATGGACGCAATGCTTCTCTTGAAGTCCGAAGCAAACACAAAATTCTACGCCAGCACCACATGCCAAACACATCGAAGAGTTTTCTGTCGCAAGTCTCCACGGTCCAGCCATATGAGAAAATAGATAATTCAAGGGTTTTAACGAGTCGGACCTTTATAATATAATATCTTCCCCTGTTCCGCCAGGTCTTAGTTAATTTCTTCAGTGGTTCGTCCTAGCAAAATGCTTCTCCTGTTAAGAGTTACAAAGAAAATGCATATGGACATTTATGCTGTAAATTGAATTCTAAGTCCTGCAAGTATGCTCTTGTTATTTATGACAGATAGTTATTATTGTTCTTATCAGATAAAGCATCCAAAGAAAACGCAGATAGGCATTTCACGCCGGAAATCTGCCGGAGATAGGTCGAAAATATTTTTGGGAACTTGTACAAACTTAGAGTTCTAAGTCGACTTGCTGGGGATGTGTTTTTCTAGCAGTTCAGGCAACGCATTTACTTCTAAGGGTCAGAGACGCACAATTTTTCAGACTTGCACTAGTTTGTAAACTACCTTCTCCTCGAATAAGGTATCGCAATCGTATGTAACCTATAATAATTCGGAATAATGAGGTTTGCTAATTGTTGAGGAAATACTGAAATCGATTCAATGATTCCCAAGATCATCCTGTACCTACGAACAAACTCAACAACTTTTTAATAATAGTGTCACCCATTCTCTGTGTTTTTAATGATCACAACTCGCTGGTATAACTGTACTCGACTGTGCTGAGTATCTGACACACACACACACACACACACACAGGGAGATATACATGGTTAATTTCCGTGTGTGCTGGCATTAACAAAACCAATCGAAACCTAATTGCGAATGATCCCTTCAAAACCGCTGTAACCTTTGATTATATCGCTCGAATTGTGGGAGAGCCATAACAAGCTCTTCAAAGTATAGAGGATAGAACATTTCAGAGATATCCTCTGCTACGCTTGCTTCCCTAACTAATACCGTATTTATCACTCTCTGCTGCTGGTAATTATGCATTAGAAATAAGATACCTTCTGTGGAAACCTAAATCAATAGTTTCATTTACTAAAGAATTAACAGAGCTAAAATAAATATTACAAATATTGCTCTAAAACTGAATTCAGAGTAAAAGCAGAGATATAAATTTCCAAAATTCACAAAGTGTTTGAATGGTCAGCGTAGTAGCTTTCAGTTCAGAGGGTCCTGGATTCGATTCGCACTCGGAATACGGACTTTTCTCTAGTTTCTTTTTGCTATTTGTTCTTAAGTCACACCAACACAGATAGGTCTTATGGCGACGAAGGGATAGGAAAGGCCTAGGAGTGGGAAGGAAGTGGCCGTGGCCTTAATTAAGGTACAGCCCCAGCATTTGCCTGATGTGAAAATGGGAAACCACGGGAAACCATTTTCAGGGCTGCCGACAGTGGGGTTCGAACCCACTATCTCCCGGATGCAAGCTCACAGCCGCGCGCCTCTAACCACACGACCAACTCGTCCGGTTTTCTCCACTTCAAGAACTGGGTGTTTTGTATCTCTTGACACACGCCTCATCATACACACATAACACAGCATACTTCTACCACTAGAAAGACACTCAATGCTTCCCTCACTCTACTGACCTAGTGGCTGCGCGTAGCTCTCATCTTGCATTCGGGAGGTAGAGGGTTCGAACCCCAATGTTCACAGCCCTGAGAATGGCGTTTTGGTTATTTACCATTTACACACCTGGCAAATGCTGGGGCTGTACCTTAATTAAGACCACGATCGATTCCTTCCTACTCATAGACCTTTCCTATCCCATCGATTCCATAACACCTATCTGAATCGGTGCGACGTAAAGCAAATTATTTTTAAAATACATCCCCCTTCACAAAGGATTGGAGTCAGAACAGGCATCCGGCCGGAAAACAGGGTCAAGTACGCACACAGTGCCGACAAAAAAAAAGGGGGGGAGCCAAACAGGAGGAGAAGGTAAAAGAAGAAGAAAATCAGGGGAGGAAAACGTTACTTTCTAAAGGAATTAATACAACCATCTGATTCACTATTAGAACGAATCATATTTGTTGTTGTTGTTTTCTCAATACGTATTTTAGGTAAACTTTGTAGAATCACGATTCAAATCGGAGTGTAAGTTGTGCCCTTCGAAGTCCAAAATAATGCTTTCATTTCAGATCTGATCTGATGATATCTAAATATATTAATGTGTAATAACTCCGTGTCCGTGGACAAATCATATTTTTTAAAAGAATCTAGGACTATAGCGTGTCTAAAGATGTTCATGAAAACAATTAACAGCCGGGCAACAGAGCGCTGATTTTCTAGTTCAATCTAAACTCACTCTGGTGGTATCTGATGTAAGCCTTGTGTAGGTATATTTACCGACACTTAAAAAACTTCTACGGGACAAAATATACTATTGTTTTAAGAGGAAGTACAATCAAAATGGGCTATCATCCTCTCGTAACACTAATCAGAGAGAAAAATGAAAGAGGTACGGGCATAACGAAGTAAGAAGAAGAACAGGGGCCCCCAAACCTTTTTCCCTGGCCTATCTGGAACTTAAGTTCTTTTAATATCATGCTTTCTGGAATATTTTCTAGTGGTTATAATAAACTGAAATGGTTACCTACATTGCACTCATAATTAATACATCATTGCCTTGTAGTTCCAAGTCATTCAGATGTAGATCATACTAACTAAAAATACCGGGCGGGACATTATTTGTGTCAGGGGCCTCTGACAGTTCAACAGCAAGCCTGTGTTTTATCATATTACCGCTTATTAACCTGATCCCTCGCGTCGACATTTTAAAATTGGCGATATCAGCATTTTGTTACCTGTCTGTCAGCTATCCCTTGCGATACACGTGTTCCGACACAATCATCACTTTTATCTCCGCTCTTGTGGTGGTTTTGCATTGCTCTAGTGTTTCATTAGTGTTCATTACAGGATGACACACTAACTTATTCGGTATTCACCACGCTAAAAGCTCTCGGCTATACAATATTAATTATATTTACATACCGTTCGCACCTCGTACAGTTAACGTAATTAAAACAGATTGCTGATGAACTCCAAATTTATTCAGCGCAAAATATATTGACCTGTGGTACAAATTTCGCGCTGCTCTGGTCCGTTTTAACCACAGGCGTGCCTCAGCTTTATGAGCGGTCGCTTAAATGTAGATTTCATGTCTCTAAACATGAATGACCGGGCGAGTTGGCCGTGCGCGTAGAGGCCCGCGGCTGTGAGCTTGCATCCGGGAGATAGTAGGTTCGAATCCCACTATCGGCAGCCCTGAAAATGATTTTCCGTGGTTTCCCATTTTCACACCAGGTAAATGCTGGGGCTGTACCTTAATTAGGGCCACGGCCGCTTCCTTCCAACTCCTAGGCCTTTCCATCTTCGCCATAAGACCTTTCTGTGTCGGTGCGACGCAAAGCCCATAAAAAAATAAAAAAATAAAAAAACATGAATGTACCTCCCAGCAACGTTGCCAGATGACACAAAATTTCCCACTGTTGGAAAATGTGTCACAGTGTAGGGAAGTCATGACAGATAGATGAACATGCATTTCCTGGTTAACGCAGTTTCGGTTTTCTATCCACGCAAAATTGTCTACGCTATACTGATGTTTCCATTCTGAACGAACTGAGCACCCAGAAACGTCTACATTTTCGTGTGAGTAAGTGTTACCTCCAGCTCCTCGGCCACATTTTCAGAAGAAAAGGAGAGAACTTGGAGAATACCATTTTGCATGGCAAAAATGAGGGCAGTAGACCACGGGTAAGAGCAGCAAGTAGATGGTAAGATCAGGCGAAGAAGATCACTGGCCTACCTCATCAGATCATGTTAAGGGTAAATGAAAACCGCTGTGGATGGAGGCATCTCATCAAGGCTGCAACGCAGAAATGAGAGAGTTCTGAGGTCTCGGCACTCAGCAATGAGGAAAACGACTAACGATGATGAAACTGATGATGCTAATTCAAGACAGACCCCCAGCACATAAAACATATCCTTGTTAATAACAATTCGAGAAACACAAATGGAAGTATGACCGAACTTGGACAATTTCACTGCACTCTTTTACGCTTCACTTATTTTCACGTCACAATTTTAAACACTCCACAGCATTCTCAATACTACTGTAGAGGTCCACAGTTGTTGTGTTAATTTGTTAACATTGGTCTACTGCTAATTTCTGAATCGTTTTAAGTACCGGTAATGAAAAAAAATGAAATGGCGTATGGCTTTTAGTGCCGGGAGTGTCCGAGGACAAGTTCGGCTCGCCAGATGCAGATCTTTTGATTTGACGTCCATAAGCGACCCTTCGTGTCGTGATGAGGATGTGATGAGGATGAAATGATGATGAAGACGCCACATAAACCCAGCCCCGTGCCAGCGAAATTAACAAATTATGGTTGAAATTCCCGACCCTGCCGGGAATCGAACTAAGGACACCTGTGACCAAAGGCCAGCACGCTAACCATTTAGCCATGGAGCCGGACAGTACCGGTAATCATTCGAGTAGAATCACCGCTGCTGAAATATTATTTTCATAAAGTTAATAACAATAACCGTAACAAATATATTTCATTAACGAAGTCATTGATGCAGTCACTGCACAGCTGAGTGTGTTAATGACGATAGACTGTGTTTCTCTGGTTTATGTACACCGAGTTGATAGTTGTGTAATATGTGCATTTATTGTGTGTGTGTGTGTGTGTGTGTGTGTGTGTGTGTGTGTGTGTGTGTGTGTGTGTGTGTGTGTGTGGGCGTAGTTGTGGATGTGAGTGTGTGTATGCCTGAGTTTTTGAGCAATATTATTTCATATTGGTTAATGTACAGTATAAATATTTCCATTGTTTTATAAATGTGAGTGAGTGTGATAACTTGTGTGTTAGCATAGCGCAATTCTACTAAATTAGAATATATCTGCAGAAAAGTATTGTAAATGTGGTTAAGTGGATGAGACGGTCATGCACCCAAACTCCGCCTCTTGAAAAATGAAAAATAAATAAATGAAATAAATAAATAAATATCCATCCATATGGCCTGAAGATATATTGCGGTGTCACGTGGTTAGTGTTGGAACACCCTCCACCGTACTGATTGACTTTCGTGTTTGGCTTTCATGTAAGACAGCTCCCAAGTAGTTGATCTCAAGAAGTTGAGTGCACCCCGTTCTAGACCTGCGTCTAGAATTTAAAATCCATCGAATGGCCGAGGTAAAACCCAGGACCTTTGGGAAAGCGGTAGGCACGCTATTCCTGCTCCACAGGGCAGCTGACATTGATGAAGCTGAGCTGAGATGCAGTTCATAAGTGAAACAGAAACATACCAGGGTTTTAGTGTGCCTACCAGATAATCACTCGTTTCCTTAGTAAACTTTAAATATTCACATCGAATTCAGTTTTGAAAGTATTGTGTAATAATTACCGCCATGGCTTAAATGTTAGCGGTCCACTTCGACCAACGAGGTTCGAATCCCGGTAGAGACCGGTTTCAAATTTTAGCTTGAAAGCTCAGTTGACTTCATAAAGGATTATAATGATGCTTGTTGTTTGAAGGGGTCTATCATATCGGCCCCTAATGATAAGAAATGTAATTTCATGTGTGATTAGTTTAACTTTTCCGTATTGATGGTTTACAACTGAAAATTGCAGAGTGATTAGGTGGGAACGTCAGAAAAACTCTGTAATTTTGAGAAGAAATGTAATGACAATTTAAAGTTCCAAAATTCATCCACTGACCAGAATTCAAAACTTGATGATCAAGAATGAATGGATGTATATGAATTTAAAATCTGCGGATCCAACTCACAATACTGAAAGTTAAAAAATTCCAAAATCAATCCATTGACTCAAATTCAAATCGACGACGATGAACAATGGTTATGAACTGAAAACTATCAGTGGATCCGATCCGCAATTCCACACCTTCCCAGAAACTTTAGCTATTTTGCTTTACGTCGCACCGACACAGATAGGTCTTATGGCGACGATGGAATAGGAAAGGCCTAGGAATGGGAAGGAAGCGGCCGTGGCCTTAATTAAGGTACAGCCCCAGCATTTGCCTGGCGTGAAAATGGGAATCCACGGAAAACCATCTTCAGGGCTGCCGACAGTGGGATTCGAACCCACTATTTCCCAGATGCAAGCTCACAGCTGCGCGCTCCTAACCGCACGGCCAACTTGCCCGGTTTCCCAGAAACTAACTTAAAACAATGGTATATACTGACCAAGGGGCTGCTCCCAGAGCACAGTACTGAACTGATTATGCCTATTGTCTGAAGGGGTCCAAAATCCAGGTCTACAGCCCCTCATAATGGTACTTATCGCCAGTAACGTAGAACCGTGGTATTTCTCATGTAATCGCAAGTAACGTGGACTAACTGTGTTCCTCACATTGTGGTACTACGCGCAGGTAACGCAGACCTATGGTGTTTCTTCACATAAGGGCGCAACTCAGTCAACGCAAACCTATGGCGTTCCTCAAATAGTGGTAGTAATCAGAGAGACCCGTACTATCCCGTGGTGTTCCTCGAAACGCAGACCCATGATGGCCACAACCAGCTGCTGCAACACCCCAGCGATGATAGCTTCGTTTCATCCCCTCGGGGTGTTCAACCGAATCTGGACAGAGGGCGAGCCTCTGACATAGTGGCGGATAGTATACACGGGTACTGTAAACCCATAGTTATCCACCCAAAGACCCATCGCATTCCTCACATAGTGATACTAATCACAGGTAATCTCATGGTTCAAAATTCTGCATCCCTTTATCGCCCCTTTTAGTCGCCTCTTACGACAAGCAGGGGATACTGTGATTGTACTCTTCGTCTGCGTCCCCCACCCAAAGGGGGTCTTCATAAAGGGTATCCGGCATTAAACCCGAGCAAAACCCAAAATATGCCAGGGCGGTCCCACGCACAATCCGAAGACAATTTACAGTCTCTTTGGGGATGAATGACCTGTCCATCATGCAGCCTAGTCCTCTTCAGATTAAGAGCGTTCTACTGATAAAATACCAGGTTATTTCAAGAGCAAGTTAAATGAGGAACAACTCCACTTCATAGTACAGATACCACTGTCACATGAGCCGTAAATCACAACGGCTACAGCTTCTTCTATCAAGGAACGGAAATAAATTAACAAAGAGAACTACAGTTTCAAATATATGTAACTGAAATTTTAGAAGACAAGTATCATTTAAGCATTAATAAAGTTCTCTAATTATGAAAAAAAAGACGGCTCAAATCTATGTGGGGGAGAAAGCCGAAAAAGATAAAAGATAATGTTTGTTGTTTAAAGAGGCCTAACAACTAGGTCATCGGCACTTAATGGTTAGAGATGCAACGAAATGATATGATAATCAAAACTTTAAAATGTATCCACTGACTTGAAATGAATGATGAAAAAATCACCATGAATCAAACATAGTCGGTGGTCCCAATTCAAAATTCCTGATTTCCAGAGATGAAGCTTGTTGTCCAAAGGGGTCAAAAACCCAGATCACCGACCCCTCATAATAGTATTAATCACTGGTAAAGCAGAACCATGGTATTCCACCTATAGTGGTATTAATCAAAGGTAACGTAGACTCATGATGTTTCTCGCATGGTGGTACTAATCACAGGTAATGTAGACCCCGTGGTATGTAAACACAATGGCATCACTCACAAGTAACACACACTCATGTTGTTTCGCACATAAGGGTACTACTCACAAGCAACGCAGACATATGGTGTTCCTCACATAGTAGGACTAATCACGGGTGCCCGTATTCCCGTGGTGTTACTCATATCACAGTCCACGTATACTCATGGTGTTGCTCACATTGTGCTAATGATCATCGGCAATGTAGACCCACGGTTTAACGCACATTATGGTAACACCCACAGGAAACAAAAACCCATGGTGTTCCTCACGTAATGGTACTACTCTCAGGCAACGCAAACCCATGGCGGTCTTTTTTTCTATTTGCTTTACGTCACACCGACACAGACAGGTCTTATTGCGACGATGGGAGAGGAAGGAAGCGTTCGTGGCCTTAATTAAGGTACAGCCCCAGCATTTTCCTGGTGTGAAAATGGGAAACCACGGAAAACCATCTTCAGGGCTGCCTACTGTGGGGTTCGAACCCACTATCTCCCCAATACTGGATACTGGCAACACCTAAGCGACTGCAGCTATCGAGCTCGGTCATGGTCTTCTTCACATAGTGGTACTTATCACGGGCGAAAGACAAGATAGTAGACCGCAATAATAATAATAAGAAGAAGAAGAAGAAGAAGAAGAAGAAGAAGAAGAATTCGGCCTTCAGATATACACTCATATTCATAAAAACTAGAATACCTTGAAAGACGAGCGACAGGAAGGTCACATTCACAGTACCTGTGCATTAGAAATGATTAGCAATTAAACCATCTCGACCCTTAGGCTCAAGGTGCACATCCATATCTCCTCGCCCCACCACCGACTGGTAAAACGTGCCTGCGGCTCTCGTTGTCGCTATAAACCGAAGGTAATGGATCAGTGTGACTTGAGTAAACGTGCAGGATGCCTCGCAGACGTATGCGAGAACTGTACCGTCAGAAAGAGGGCACATTATTGGCATGAGAGAACGTGATTCATCCTTCCGGGAAACTGCTGCTCGTGTGGGACGAAGTGTGACGGCAGTGCACCGGGTGTGTACAGAATGGTTCACAGAAGGCCGTAGAATACGACGAGATGGGTCTGGTCGCACCACACAGACCCCCCCCCCCACCTCGATAAGATCGACACCTAATCCGAATGGCATTGTAGGACAGATATGCGTCGTCCTCTCCTTTGGTGCAACAGTGTTACACATCGTTCACTATCAGGAGTGACAGTCCATCGCCGTTTATTACGGTCTGGGTTACCGGAACGTCGTCCACTTCCCCACCTACCTTTGACTAGTATGCATAACCATGCCAGACTGCAATGGTGTATGGAACGACGTCACTGTGACAGGAATGGCAGCAGATAGTGTTTTCCGACGAATACAGGTTCTGTTTGTTTGAAAATGATGGCCGCATTTTGGCTCGCCGTAGACAGGGGGAGAGGCATCGCATTGACTCCATTCGCACAAGACAAACAGCGCAAACTCAAGGCCTTGTGCTGTGCGGTGCAATTGGGTACAACCAACAATCACAGTTTGTGCGTGTTCAGGGCACTGTAACCAGTTTGACCTACGTCAATGACATCCTGCGACCCGTAGCCGCACCCGTTCTGCACGACACCCCAGACGCCATATTTCAGCAGCACAATGCGCGACCACATGTTGCTGCACGAACACGTTCCTTATTGTTGTCACAGGATGTCAGACCGTTGCCCTGGCCCGCCCGATCGCCGGACTTGTCGCCAATCGAAAATGTGTGGGATATGGTGAAACGACGGGTGCGGCGCTGTGACCCAATGCCAACCACCAAAGACGAACTCTGGAACCAGGTGAATGCAGCATGGATCGCTATACCCCAGGACGCCGTTCGCGCCCTATACGCGTCGATGGCATCACGCATGGAACAAGTTATCAGTGCCCATGGAGGACCCAGTGCCTAGAACACATGCTAAACCTAGGTGACTGAAATGCTAATCGTTTCTGCAGAACATACTAAAAAACATGTTCTGTGAATATGAGTTTCCTATCTTTAGTCCTTCAAGGTGTTCTGTTTTTTGTGAACATGAACGCATTTTGAAAAGACAGAATACATGACCTGCAACAAAGAAGCACCAAAATTCACGGAGCCAAATTATGGCAAAATTAAAGGAGCATCACAATTTACATATCTTAGGAAAACAATTCAAGAAAATGGACTCGAAAGAAAAGCCAATGAAATTGGATGCCAAATGATAGAAACTGCATATTGACTAACCCAAAATATCTGTAACAAAACAATGTGTCACCAAGACATTACAAGACAGTCATTAAACCAGAATATCTTTATGGATCAGAGTCGTTTGTTTTGAACAGGAAAGTAGACATTGAAAACATTAAGAAAAAATAACGCAAAATCATATGAAAAATTCTAGGCCCAAAACTCACCGACGGACAATGCCAAATTTAAGGGCATACAGGAACTGAAATAATACACAAATATTCACAGAGACATTAAAAACGCAGGATAAGATTCTGTGGACATATTAAAAGAATGCATCCAGGCAGACTTGCCAAACAATAGTCAAATTCTATGAAAACAGACACAATGAAATGGATTGGCGAAATCAAAACCAATTTGAAACAGGCAGGAATTACACCAGCAGATGTCCGAAATAGGGTAATTTTGAGATCCAAAATTCACAAATGGCAAGTTGACCAATAATAAAGACCAAAGAAGAAGATTGGAACAACCTGGTCTGAAGACAGAAAGGAAGCCACGGTAAAAATAAATATGGGCACAAAGGAAGACAAATGCACGCCTCTAGGTGCTTTGCATAGTCCTGATGGGCTTATTCGCATATATAATAATAATAATAATAATAATAATAATAATAATAATAATAATAATAATAATAATAATAATAATAATAATAATAATAATAATAATCCCTGTTTAACTTGTCTTAACTAAAAGAAACATTCTCAAGCACGTCAGGACATCTTCACTATTAAAGGCCTATTGGCATGCCACGTATCAGTATCTCAACCTGAAACCTCATCAGCTGTGCAACATAGCCTGTTGAAAATGTCAATTATTATCTTTCAGGAACAACTAGGAACTTGCTGTTCTGTAAATCCACCTTTATGTGCCTGCACACAAAGCTTTCTAGTTCGTATCAGTTTGCCAGTTTACTCCATGTACGTTAATGAGATAATCATTGCGATCTGTGTCGATGACACACACTTGTGATCGTGGAAACCGCAGACGGTTAGCGGAGACTAATGGTTCACTTAGCTGAGGTCACCAAGGAGACGGATATTGGACGCGATATTGATTACACCATCGTTATCGTCAAGAGCTCAGCGACCACTGGAAAATCAATTTCAAGGAGAAATTACCAAGATTCTAATTATCCGGAATAAGGGCTATGAATACATAGATCATAAATTAACATGTCTTTAATCCCCCTCAAAAATTAAGCCAAGAAAAACAAAAATTCTTAACCGTTCTTACTGGATTCCTTGTACAAGATAAGTAGTAGTAGAAGGAGAAGAAGAATGAGAAGAAGAAGAAGAAGAAGGTGCAGAAGAAATGAGTTTGGTAGCGTCATAAGATGTTAGAAGTAACGCAGAAAATGGCCAAATTATCCTAATACTCTACAAGGCATTATAAAGAAAGAAAGAAAGAAAGAAAGAAAGAAAGAAAGAAAGAAACATATACACAAACACACAAAAAACTAGTGTCTGCACTAGCATGCGTTTGTAATTAACTGGATTTAAGATGAAGAAGGAAGCGGCCCTGGCGTCACATCGAGTTTCAACTGTTCAGTTATATAGTTCCCAAAATGGACCCCATCTTTAAAAAAAAATCAAACTTAGATACATAAAATACGCATTTTCTCGCTGTTTAAGGGATAACCAAATTATCATTTTATTTTTCGAAGCAGCTAAGGGAATGGTAATTAAGTAATGTTTAAAACGCCACAATAGCACGACTAACTACTACTACTACTACTACTACTACTACTCCTCTTTCCTTCTCCTCCAGATGCTAACTTGCCCAGTTTTACCGCCGGATGCCCTTCCTGACGCAACCCAATGAGGCGAGATTTACTCACTATTGCGTGTTTCCGTTGTGGGTGGTAGTGTGTGTGTTGCGTATAGATGAAGAGCAGTATATTGAGACAACGATAAACACTAAGGCCCCAAAGTAAACGAATTAGCAGAACGCGGTTAAAATTATAGCCCCGACTCGACCGGAAATAGAACCCGGAATCCTCTGAACCGAAGGTTGTGACGACCATTCAGTCAAATAGCCGGACAGATCGCATGGCTAACATATCACTCATCAAAGAAAGACAGCCATTATGTTTTAAGATGTAACACTTGAATAGAAAATCGCAAAAAGTGAATATTCAATATAAAACCTCAATGTATGTCCTGTCACCAGCAATTTCTGCATAAATACTGGTAATACTACACATGCTGGGCTGAGTAGCTCGACCCTATTTGGTATGTTCGTTCCTGGTTCAAATACGTCAGCTTCGTGTCGTAAGATTTACTGGCACGTAAAAGAACTCCTGCAGGACACATTTCCGGCACCTCGGCGTCTCCAAAAAGCATTTAAGTGTAGTTATTGGTATGTATAATAAATAGCATCGTCATCATCATCATCATCATCATCATCATCATCATCACACGACCAAAACAGTGTAGCCTTTACAAATTAAAAACTTGGAACATTACAAATTACCATTTTTGTCACTAACACTCGCATTACGAATATCACTTCCGATCACTTAGTAAGGCCAATTAAACAGCTAATAAAATACAATACATCGGACGAATCGATTTTTTAATCTTGTTAAAAATACCATTGCCCTATTTAACCCCCACCCCCAGTGGAAAGCTGTACGAATAACAATCTTTATTTTCATTTCTTTTGCAATCCAAATGAATTCCAGCTCTTAAGATACGGATTTACGATAATATTTCAATTGTACTTCACAACATGTCGACTAACCACGAACTGTTAAAGCAAGAGCACTTCGAATAAGTGACAGACACAAATGCGTAATGCAGTTTCGACAGTAGCACCAGCTGTATTAAACAATACAACACCCGCTTTCAACGTATTCCAATTTATTCTAATCACTTAGATGTTGGCGACCGTGTTCAAGACTAAATAAATGCTAAAATTACAAACGGCTTTTTTTTTCACTGGTGAATAGTTAAATAATGAAATGTGACGCACGTCTGCCGTTGGGAAAATTTGGATATTAATTCTCAGTCTCCCTCGCAAACTCTAAGACGAGGTATGTCGTCATAAGTGTTCAGTCATCCTGAACATGCGGCCTATTATGGATAGTTTGCGAGCTAGTGACATTGCAAAGTTGCACTGTAATTGTTGACAGCCGCCCTACCTGGTACATCCCACTAAGAACAGCTACAGTCATGTTTGTGTATACGAAGTGCCCAAAATGTGTCACAAATTAGACGGCCTTTTGGCTACAGAACCGTTACCAATGAGAGTATCTTGCCTTGCATTATTTTGGTCATGGAGAAATAATGAAACGATCGACGATGAAGCATATACAATCGGGACGTTTTGTGTTGTTTCGTGGTGTACCATCCACGTCCCAATTACTTCTCACGATTCGCCCTATATACTACTAAGTATACACTATACTAACAATATACTACTAACTATACTACTAACTGTGGTCCGCGGAGATCTGGGGGTTAATCCAAGGGGTCGGCAATAATAATGTAACTTTCAAGTATTTAAAGAGTGACATTTTATTGCACACACACACACACACACACACACACACACACACACACACACACACACACACACACACACACACACACAATTCATAGATAATTATTCTAAACTAGCGAATGTACCCGTGCTTCGCTACGGTATTCTACATTGTATTCGAATATCGAAGTAAATAGTGTACATGCAGTAAATAAGATAGTTTTAAAATTGCATGTCTCTTAGCGTTATCCGAGAAAGAGCATGGGGAGGTCCCCGTACGTTTCCAATGTAAAGTGTTTGTTACGGATTTGTGATATAACGGCAGGCTCACTTGCCTACTGGCATTCACAATCAGGTTGGGAAGTTTACATTATAATTGCAGGCCCCATTGCCTACTATGCGGACAGAATCGATTTGGGGAGTTTTCGTTAAAATGGCAGCCCCCCTTTCCTACCTCCAGACAGATTACAGTTTTTATTATAATGGCAGGCAATTACCCTACTATCACTCGAAATTGAGTTGTGCAGTTATCATTATAATGACAGGCCCCTTTTCCTACTGCCAGCCAGCGTACTGCCAGTCACACCAAGTTGGTGAGTTTCCATCAAAATAGCAGGCCACTATGCCTAATGCCAGTCACATTTTAGATGAGTACATTTCTTTATAATGGCGGGCACCCTTGCCTACTGCCAAACACAATCGGGTAGGGGAGTTTTAAACAAAACTGCATGCTCACTTACCTTCTGCAAGTCAAATCGAGAAGGGAACTATTCATTACAATTGTAGGCCTTCCTTACTAATGACAGTTACACAGGAGTTGGAGAAGGAACCCTTTCCTACTGCCAGTCAAAGTCGGTGTGGGGAGTACTGATTACAATAGCAGACCGACCCTTTCTCGATCGCTAAATCGACATCAGTGAATATATATAGATCGACATACGAAAGTATATGCGTGTTTACAATATTGAAGACCTTCATTTACAGATTAACTGCTACTAAACGTACGTCATATCGACAAAGGATTATACCATAAGACACGCCGGATTTAGTGGCCTAAATGGCTGGTCCAATGATATGTCATCTATTCTTGGGTCAGATTTAGAAACGTGGAACAGGGTAAAGGTTTTGTAAGATCATCTCACATTACATTACTTTTCGGATAATAATGTGACAGCTACATACGTAGCATTTGGCTCACATATGGCTACTGAGTGGGCCAATTTTCGTGAAGAGTTTGATGATTCTGTATTTCATATAAGTAATTGAAAGTATGAATAATGCATGTGAAAATTCCAAATTGACTTAACATCGATTAATAGAGAAAAATCAAACGTAAAAGGGATACAGATACGGCATAAAGTCATAAGACCAAGGTTGTAGATCATTCCAAATTGAACGGAGATTGTGCAATCCGTTACGTGATAGGAATTTCCGAAGGTCTGCACCATCATTAAAATTGCCTGCATATTTCGATATTCTTCGGGGATAAAAAATGAAAAATTTAATGATATAGGATTTTTCATTCGTTACGGGCTAAAACGTATAATTTTGTCAAATTTCAATTATCTTCTTATTCTTCTGGCAGATTATGCCACAATGTGGATTTTGGGCGAGGCGGGTAAAAATTAGGACTTTCAGGAAATCAAAAATTATGGAGATTGTTATTATTACCCCTTAAACGGAAAGCTGTACGAAAATTTCGCCAAAATAGTCAGTGTAGAGGTACACAGTCGTTACGATTTGATTTATATAGATAAGGAATCTGCTCCATGTAAAACACCTTTTGGGCTATGTCCGCTGGACTTAACCTGCAAAAGTGACCATTCATGATATCTCCCTTATTAATCCTCCTGACGAAAAAATGCACATGAAAAAAAAGGTTTAGAGGTGGAATTCCATCAGGTTTGGTCGATTTCCAGTCAGGTTGGTCTTGTTCTGTATATATTGTGGAAGAGTAAAATCACCATTTCGGTTCCTTATAAACCGCCAGTCCATTCCGGAACATGAAATGTTATTTACGTTTAAAACCTACCTTTGGACAGGTGGATGCTAAATATAAATTTTGTTTCGAATGTCTTCAGTAGTTTTCAAGTTGTAAGGAATACGCTTTACACGCACCCGCTCGTGAGTTAAGTCCGATGGGACTTGTACAGAAAAACGGTCCTTTAATGATATCTCCCTTATTGATCCTCGTATCGAAATGATGCACATGAGAAAAAAAGGTTTAGACATTAATTTCTACCAAGGTAGGTAGACTTCCATAAACTTTTGTTGTGTATATTTCTTGGAAGTGCAAAATCACTGTTTCGGTTTCGTATAAACCCCCAGTTAGTTCAGGGATTTAGAAACAATATTTGCCCTGAAACCTATCAAGGACAGGTGTATTCTAAATACGAATCTTGGTGGAAATGCATCCAGTAGTTTCTAGCATTCACGTACATACGGCGTAATTAAGGAAGAAAATAATACAGTTAAGAATGTTGAAACTAATAGAAAATGGATTATAACTGAGGACAGCCGGATAACGACAAATAAATAAATGCCGTGAGTTATGGATATAATAAAGCGCTAACAGAGGAGAAATTTAGGTTCAGTGATTCTTAGGTAAACAAATATGAAGATGACTAATGGTGTTATTACTTAATCTATTCGAGGGCGGTTATAACCTCCAACGATATTCCGCCAATATCCCGCAGATGAGCCGATTGATGCCTCTCTTGCCATCTACCCAAGGAACAACCACGAATTTAAAAGCATGATGAGGAAAATGGCAATACGTTACTTCCCTACTGGCATGCAGTCAGAGACGTTGCCATGGTAACCTGTAGGTTCGTTGTCGGTCTGTCGGTCACTAAATGCAGAGCATGATACCAGCAGAAAATTGTAAATTTCTCCGTCATGTGAAGAGTAAGGTAAATTATGAACATAACGAAAGTTGTTTATAATGAAGAGACGTTTCACGTACGGTAAACGAAGTTTACAGAAAATCAATAGTATAAGAGAAAATAGAGGAAAACCACTGTGGTTTTCCTATAAACACCCCGTCTATTCAAAGATTTTAAAATTATATGCATATCGGAACCTTTCCTGGGATGAGTATACTCTAAATATGAAGTTTGGCTGAGATCTATCCAGCCGTTTCGACGTGATGGTGGGAAAACCACTCTGGTTTTCCTATAAACCCCCCGTCTATTCAAGGATTTTAAAATGATTTGCATATCTAAACCTTCCCCGGGATTAGTATACTCTAAATACAATGTTTGGTTGAGATCCATCCAGCCGTTTCGACGTGATGGTGGAAAAACCATTCTGATTTTCCTATAAACCCCCCATATATTCAAATATTTTAAAATGATATGCATATGGAAAACTTCCCCGCGATGAGTATCCTCTAAATATGAAGTTTGGTTGAGATCTATCCAGCCGTTTCGACGTGATGGTGGAAAAACCATTCTGGTTTTCCTATAAACCCCCTGTCTATTCAAGGATTTTAAAATGATATGCATATCAAAACCTTCTCCGGGATGAGTATACCCTAAATATGAAGTTTGGTTGAGATCTATCCAGCCGTTTCGACTTGATGGTGGAACAGACAAACAGACAGACAAACAGAAACAATTTTATTTATATAGATTTTTACACTCGTTCTTCACCCCCTTTCCATCCCCGCCCAAAGGAGTCCTATGAGTGCCTTACACAACAGTATATTTTTTTCCCAGATATTAAGTCTTATTTGTACCTATTTTGGTTGACAGCTATGCCCAAACGTACATCCATAATCTCACTGCTCTAGAATCCTGGAGCTGACGTTGCCATGGTTACGGCAGTTCATTTCTTTATCCGATTCCTAGAGCAGGGGTAGTGTGGTGCCAATATCTCCGTAACGGTTGGTTTTAGGGCCTTAAAACATGGTTTTCGGGCCCGTAGGGCTTACCGAGTTTTGTTCTTTGCGTCAAGAGGATTAAATTGAGCTTTGTCTCGTCCTTATACGACAAATTCGATATTTTGCCTATAATAGTATAAGAGAAAATGGAGGAAAACCGTTTTTCCTATAAAACCCCCGTCTTTTCAAAGATTTTAAAATGATATGCATATCGAAACCTTCCCCGGGGTCAGTATACTCTAAATATGAAGTTTGGTTGAGATCTATCCAGCCGTTTCGACGTGATGGTGGAACAGACAAACAGACAGACAAACAGACAAACAGAAACAAGTTTATTTATATAGATTTACCTACGTATGCCTTCACTGTTATATGACTTATATACAGCATACGAAATTCTTGGCCGATGAATGGTACTATACTAGACTTAACTAAAGTTGGCGTCTGACAGGTAAGGTTGGAGGGAGGAGCACTGCATGTGCCATTTCACGATGTTGCCACATTCCAGCATTCCTTTCTACATGCTCTTACCCCTCGCTTCCGGCTCACTTGTTCCCTCCTTCATTCTGACCGCTGTGATCTGTTGTAGACTACCTGGCCAGGCGGTGTCGTCCCATTTGCGATCACTCTTATACAAACAATCAGGTTCTTATCAGTGACAGTGACAGGTTTGGCAACTCCCAGCAAGACGAGCTGCCCTGAAGTTTTATCTCCATGGCAACCGCAGTCGCCCCACCCTCGTTTCCATGGCAACCACACAGCCACTCCCTTCATCCCGCCTCGGCAGGCAGTAAACGGACCTCCCTCTAAGAAATGTCAGACGCCAACTCTTATTATTAGCAGTATAGTTGGCAGTATCGTGCGAAGACTTTGTATCGTAACTCCACGCCTCTGATCGACTTTTGTGACCATGACATCCGCTATACCCTACAATTTAAAAAAATAAATATTGCGAGTAATGATTTTCGTGACAACATACTAGTGTGAGTGTATATTTTCTGCTCTCGCACAAATGAAAACGAACCACAGAAACTGAACTAATGTTGAGACTGATGTTTGGTTCTATCCCATTCTGTCCCAATGAACCAACAACTGTAGGGCCTATCTAGCGAATTTTCTCAAGTAAGTTTCTAGATCCAGACGTTTTTATAATTACTAGCCATGTGGCATATTGTTTTATTATTTCTATGCATATATAAAGTGTCTTTATGCAAATGAAGGTACATTTAAAGGAAAGTTCATATTAGTCTTAAATTATACAAATATAATCAAACAGGGTAATATTACAAAATTCTGTTTTCCGTTCACTGAATTCAATATTATTTTCTCTGGCTACTGGGTCCATGGTTATGAATGCGATATGTTAAGGGGACCTCAGACTAAAAAAGTTTGAGAAACCCTGCTTTAGCTGTATCTCTAATAATTTAACAAGGCCGCAATACTTTCGCATCAACTTGTTCCTCATATGCTCATGAATATATCTCATAGCATTTAAGAGTACCTATAAGTAAATTAGGCCGGCCCCGTGGTGTAGGGGTAACGGAGGCCCCGGGTTCGATTCCCGGCCAGGTCAGGGATTTTTACCTGAACATGAAGGCTGGTTAGAGGTCCACTCAGTGTACGTGATAAGAATTGAGGAGCTATCTAACGTTGAGATAGCGGTCCCGGTCTACAAAGCCAAGAATAACAGCCGAGAGGATTCGTCGTGCTGACCACACGACACCTCGTAATCTGCAGAGACCTTCGGGCTGAGCAGTGGTCGCTTGGCAGGCCAAGGCCCTTCAAGGGCTGTAGTGCCATGGGTTTGGTTTAGTATAAGTAAATTAGCAAAGATGGAGTCCTTTACCAATACCGAATTCTGGTTGTGTAAAAACGAAAAATATCTTCAAACGTGGCTGAGATTTTGACCTACCACTTCTTTTCATTTGCATTCCTGAAGCTCAACAACCATTTCAATTCGTTGTAAAACTTCCATGGTGGTCCACAATTTGGGAAGCTACTATTAGAACGTAATGAAGTGTGGAAAAATGACCACGTTCGTTACTGTAAGTTACTGCGTGTGGATGAAGGATGGTTATGGCAGAGGTGTTGTTCGTAATGCCCATAGAATTCTGAAATCAAAAGCGTCAACAAAATAACAGCTGACAACGTACACACAAACGCACTTTGTTCTGTTATATACAACGTTTGACAAAACAAAGGTGACACGGTAGTATCGTTAACATTTACATACGTTCTCTCTCTCTCTCTCTCTCTCTCTCTCTCCCTCCTAAAATAAACCATGAACGAGACAGAGGTGTGCAACTGCTATGTCAACAGGTCAAACAGTTCGTTAAATTGGCACCCAGATAAAACTGTGCTGGCTGGAATATAGGAAGGAAAAACTTCTGTTGATCAGTTGGAGAGAAACTGTGATTTGAACAAGTATCAGTCATTTAAATCTACAAGTGCCAGGCGTTCTTTTCGGTGGTGCTAGATGCACAGATTCAATTGAATCAATTGCTGTCGTTGATAATCAATACTGAAGTGTTATTGCATGGAATTAAAGAAGTATATCTGTGTTAATTTGTTTTTGGAAATTAAAGAATGCTGTTGATTGAAAACAGACCTGAATTTTGTGAAAGTAAACAAACACATTTAAAAAATTGTCAAAGGGAAAAACATATTAATAAATGGCATATTTTACATTATTTATCACTGATGTAAAGGATGTTTAACCTCATGGTAGCCATCTTTATTATGAAAAATAATTTATTTGCAGACATAACAACACATCATTGAGCGCCGAAGAATGACGAAGCAAGAACTCAGAGAGACAAGAAAGAAAGAAAGATGCTGGTGATGATGCCTGTTGTTTGATGATGATGATGCTTATAGTTTAAAGGGGCCTAACATCGAAGGTCATCGGCCCATGCTTGTTGTTTAAAGGGGCGTAACATCTAGGTCATCCGCCCCTAGTTGTACGAAATGAGACAAAATTAAATGACAATTTAAAAGTACAAAATCATCCACAAGCGACAACTCAAAAGGTGATGACAAAGAATGAATGGGTGAATATGAATTTAAAACAATGAGTGGATCCAGCCTGCAATGCCCCACATTCCCAGAAACTATCTTAAACAATAGTATTACTGACCAAGGGACTGCTTCTAAAACACAATCCTGAATCGACGATGCTTGCTGTCAAAATGGGTCCAAAATCCAGGTCATGGGCCCCCTCTTAATGGTACTTATCGCCAGTAAAGTAGAACCATGGTATTTGTCATGTTGCGGTACTAATCAAAAGTAGCGTAGACTCGCGGTATTCCACACATGATGGTACTACTCACAGGTAATGTAATGCGCACATGTATCACTGACCTATGGTGTTTCTCACATTGCGGGGCCACTTACAGGCAACGCAAACCTATGGTGTTCCTCACATAGGTGTACTAATCGCAGGGCCTCGTACTATCCCGTGGTGTTCCTTACATAGTAGGTACTAATTACATGTGTTGTAACTAATTACATGGAATGTAATCCCGTGGTGTTCAGCATGTAGTGGTACTAATCACGGGTACTGTCAATCCCACCATGATTCACATCCTGTTGCTACTAATCACAAACCCATTGTGTACCAAATATAGTGGGACTACTCGCAAGCGAAGGCGGGCCATGATGTCCCCCACGTGATGGTACTGATTACAAGTAGTCTCATCGTTCTAATTCAATCATCACTTGGTCGCCCCTTTGAGTCGCCTCTTACGACAGGCGATGATGCTTGTTGTCAAAAGGGCTCCAAAATTCAGGTCATTGGCCTCCCTCATAATGGTACTTTCCCATCCACAGGAGGAAAGAAAGAAAGAAAGAAAGAAAGAAAGAAAGAAAGAAAGAAAGAAAGAAAGAAAGAAAGCAAATCTCCACTGTAGTTCAGTAAAACACAACTGTGTGTCACCGATGATCATAAAAACGTTGTCTAACCAAACGTTGAGCACTTCAACAATAGCACGGGGTTCAATAATGTTATAATGTTATTGGCTTTACGTCCCCACGAACTACTTTTACGGTTTTCAGAGACGACGAGGTTCGGGAATTTAGTCCGGCAGGAGTTCTTTAACGTGCCAGTAAATCTACCAACACGACGCTGACGTATTTGAGCACCTTCAAATACCATCTGACTGAGCCAGGATGGAACCTGCCAAGTTGGGGTCAGAAAGCCAGCGCATAGCCATCTGAGCCACTCAGCCCGGGGATACCGGGTTCAAAGCCAGCTGAGGTCGGTGTCATTTGAGGGTGTTTAAAAGCAACAACTACTCCATGTCGTTTGAATAATTCCTTACTTAGTGGTTCAACTTTGTACTCATTAAAAGGGGCAGATGATCACGTCGTTATGCACGATTAAACAATATTTCCACGTCTACGGAACCCTCCGTGGCTCAGACGGCAGCGCGCCGGCCTCTCACCACTGGGTTCCGTGGTTCAAATCCCGGTCACTCCATGTAAGATTTGTGCCGGACAAAGCGGAGACGGTACAGGCTTCTCTCCGGGCACGCTGGTTTTCCCTGTCAACTTTCATTCCAGCAACACTCTCCAATATCATTTCTATTCATCTGTCATTCATTAATCATTGCCCCAGAGGAGTGTGACAGACTTCGGCAGCCGGCACAATTCCTATCCTCGTTGCTAGATGGGGGCTTCATTCATTCCATTCCTGACCCGGTCAAATGACTAGAAACGGGCTGTGGATTTTCATTTCTTTCCATGTCTGCGAAGCTCACGACTGATCTACTTGGCAATAAATATCTGAATATTAGTAAATATTTTGCTTAAGAGTTGCTTTATCAAATACGGTGTCATGTTATAAGATATTCAAACTTGTGGTAAGTTTTATTTGAAAAATTCTAAATTCAGCCATCCGTTTTCCAAATATCGGAAAAGATACATATCATCCCCACTCTGAATCGCCCTTTCTCCTCTGAATATCGTAATGCTATACATACCTCTCAGTACATACATAACTTGAACACAGAGAGAAATGGCAATATGCTATTTCTTTTAAATCGCATCGACAAAGGCAGGTCTTATAGCGACTAGCGGTGTGAGAAACGGTTATTTTATGTAACTGCTACATCTGCCACTGCTACAATAAAGTAACTGTGAAAAGTAACAGTTAAAAATAACGTCCAACGTTACCTTTTATTGGCCACAGCCTAGTCACGGCTTCAAGTTTGTCTGTGTTGTGAAGTCCCGTTCATTCACTCGCACATGTGCGCACGCATCACTACACTGTTGAAAGTCCGTGCAGCAAAACACGCTTTCCTATTTGCTATAAAGTTAACGAGAGACAGACAACGGATGAAATGAGAAGACAACAGCGTCTTTTCTGAAATCCAGAAGAATGAGTTTGACAATGCCCCGATCAAATATAGAAGACAAAAAAACATGATGATCTGTCTGCCAAACCTCGACACAAACCGCTACAAGAGGATCGATTAAGTAAATTGAATTAATGTTATGTTATCTATAATATCAATATGGAAAATTAGCATACGGTACTAATTTATGTATGGCACAAGAAAAATTATGCGGGTGAAAGTATAATAATTTCGTGTGGCTATTTCTAGCCGAGTGCAGCCCTTGTTGTGCAGACCCTCCGAGGAGGGTGGGCGGCATCTGCCATGTGTAGGTAACAGCGTGTTATTGTGGTGGAGGATAGTGTTATGTGTGGTGTGTGAGTTGCAGGGATGTTGGAGACAGCACAAACACCCAGCCCCAGAGCCATTGGAATTAACGAATGAAGGTTAAAATCCCCGACCCGGCCGGGAATCGAACCCGGGACCCTCTGAACCGAAGGCCAGTACGCTGACCATACAGCCAACGAGTCCGACACGGGTGAAACTAATAACAGTATTATAATGTAAGTGGCCCTACGTGATGTTTGAGTCAACGATTACCCCTCAGCAGTTGAATATGTCATAACAGCTTACACTTTAATTGCCAGATGACAGCAGCAACTTATGTATAATGTACTCTGTAGTGTATTTGGCTTACAGCAATATCCTACGAAAGCGCTCTCACTTGGAAGATATGCGTACTATCTGAATTCTGAAGGTAACATTCTCTGTCTGGAAGCTGCTACTAGTGACAGTTATCACATCCCAGTTACTGTTTTCACTAGTACGTCATTGTGTTGTCGTTACTCGATAACAGGTTATTTTTTGTCCTCGTTGCATTTGTATAAGAGTGACAAGCAATAACTGTGACAAAGTAACTGCTACGTTATTTTTCAGCCATCTCTAATAGCGACGATGGGATGAGGAAAGGGATAGGAGTGGGAAGGGAGCAACAGTGGCCTTAATTAACGCACATCGCCAGTAATTTTTTGGTGTAAAAATGGGAAACCACGGAAAACCATATTCAGGGCTGCTGACAGTGGGATTCGAACCCCCTGTCTCCCAAATGCAAACTGACAGTTATGTGACCCAAACCACGCAGCCACTTGCTCGGTCCGGGATGGAAGCGACCGTGTCCTTAATTAAGGTGCATTTACGTGGTGGGAACATGGGAAACCACGGAAATCCATCTTCAGGGCTGCAGACGGTGGGGTTCGAACCCACTGCCGAATACAAGCTCACAGCTACCTGACGACAGAAAATGGATACACGGCTTGGAAATATTGCCAAGTCAAACAAAATGATAGCTTTCAGAGATTAAATGGGAGTTTTAGGCCATGTTAGTAATTCGTACTACTTCTGCAACGACCTCAGGTGTGTTTCACCGAGAATGTTATGAACGTGTCATTAATTTCAATGCAGCCATCTTCCACTGCCTATAACAACGCTCAAGGGACATGGTTTATTACAAACCAGGAATAGATATTAAGTGGTGACTTTGGCGATAAATTGAGATTTATATCACATAATTTGAAACCCTATACGAGATTCTACAAGAGGCAGTAGTGTAAATACGAATTTCGGAAACGGAGAGAATGTTTCAAGCCGGAGGGATATTCCTTTACAGACCAGCCATTCTCTAGAATTGTAATTTAGATACACTGTACGTGCGTTCCTTGCCTCTCTCTTACTCGGAGGCCCGGGTTCGATTCCCGGCCAGGACAGTGATTTTCACAGCTGGATCGGAAACCACTCAGTCTAAAGAGAACAAATCAGCAACCGAGGAGTCATCTAACGATGAGTGTGTGGCCCTGGTCTCGAAAGCTCTAGAATAACGAGCGAAAAGATTTGTTGTGTTGACCACGCGTCAACTCGCAATCTGCACACCTCCGGGATGAGCAGCGGTCGATTAGTAGACCAAGGCCAATCAGGGCGTGTAGCGCAATTGATGGGGGGAGGGATGGAGAGATACATTGTACGCGTGCAGCCTTTTAATATTCAAGAGGCAAAACTTGAGAATGCTCTCTAATTTGAAGAATTTGACTTTAAATATGGTAATCATTAATAATAATAATAATAAAAGTAATAATCTCCCCTTTCGGCCAAAAAGATGGCTTCTCGTGGATTTTCACACCAGGCAAATGCTGAGGCTGTACCTTAATTAAGGCCACGCCGCTTCCTTCCCACTCCTAGTCCTTTCCTATCCCATCGCCGCAATAAGACCTACCTGTCTGTCGGGGCGACGTAAAGCAAATTGTAAAATAATAATAATAATAATAATAATAATAATAATAATAATAATAATAATAATAATAATAATAATAAACAAACAGACCATCTAACTGGTGAATACCAGGCAGGTTTTCGAAAAGGAAAATCTTGTACAGAAAAATCCTTAATCTCAAAACTATCCTCCAAATGCGCAAAACCAGATAAACAGTCATTACTTTTGTAGATTTCAGAAAAGCATATGACTCTATAGAGCATCAAACACTTTTCAATACTCTAGAAGAATTTCAAGTGGATAAAAACAAGAGAATTAATCAAACAAACTTTAACTGGCACAACTTCAAAAGTTAAATTCCTAGGCGAAATATCTGAGCCTTTTCCTGTTAACACCAGGGTCCGTCAAGGGGATGGTTTATCGCCGTTACTGTTCAACATGGTACTTTAGAAAGTAATCAGGACCTGGGAAAAGGAAACTAAAGGAATAACCCTTGGAAGACCACGAAGACAGAATTCACGTGCAATATCTGGCCTTTGCTGATGACATAGCAATCCTTTCCAATAATAGGCATGAAGCAATTAATTTCATTGAAAAATTCCACGAAATTGCCATCAAAACGGGACTTCAAATTTCGTATGAGAAAACTCAGTACATGGAAGGAGCCTTACGATACTTAGATGGACAGCCTATTGTTCAAGTGAACCGACTTAAATATTTTGGAGAAATTATTCAGCCCTCTGGTTTAAACCGCAAAGCAAATAAAGAAAGAATTTCCAAATTACAGAAAGCATACAGGATCACTTGGAACAGGTATAATAAAAAAACAATATCTCGGAATGCAAAACTTAGACACTATAATACAGTAATCAACTCTGAAGCGTTATATGCCTCAGAAACCTTAATCAGTGGTAGCGGATCTTTAACCAGAGACATTGAGAAACAAGAAAGGAAAATTTTACGAAACATTTTTGGCCCAGTTTGTATAGATGAAATATGGAGGAAGAATCGTCCCAGAAGATGAAAAAATTTCTCACACTTTTCGGAAAAGATTGAAATTTTATGGACACATTATCAGAATGAACACTAACAGGCTAACTAAAGGAATTCCCAACCTGGCCCTTTCATTAGAAACCAAGAACAGCTGGCTTCGTGAAACTGAAGCAGATCTCCAGGAAATCAACATCTCAGAAGACACTGTACAGGACAGATGTAAATTCAGAACCAAAATCGACAATCACCAGTTTGAAGACAAACCCAACACCAGAGCTACTATAACTTGAACAGAACAACGAAGGAAGAAGCTCAGCGAGAGGATTAAGAGATTTTGGGAGAAAAAGAAGGCCAACACATCAGCTAAGCAAGTTCGTCCGTGCTCCTGAGTAGGGCAAAATGATGTAAAATATAATAATAATAATAATAATAATAATAATAATAATAATAATAATAATAATAATAATAATATGGCCTCAGTTACCGTGTGCAGGCGTTTTTAATTTGATGCCAACTGGCTACCTGCTCGTCAATTTCGACGTTCCGTTTTACACTTGGTCTACTAAATGGCAAAGAAAACCAAATCTCTCTTGGCCATCTATGGCTGAGTTCTTATTTCATGGAAACACGGAATGTGTCACCAGAAATCTTTGAATGGATATTTTCCGCCAAACTAATCCACTGAAGCAGCTTTGTGACTATTTGCACAATTTGCTTATGATGAGGATAGTACAGAACAGGACTAGAAGTTTGAAGCGATTGACTGTGGCCTTGATTAAAGTACAGCTCAAGCATTTGTATGGTGTGAAAATGGGAAACCATGGAAAACCACGTTCAGGGCTGCCAACAGTCTTCCGAACCCACGCTGAGTGTGTGGAATAACTACGCAAGCAACTCTCGCACACGAGTATAAATTATTTGTTATTCATTAGACCCCATCTGCTATATGACTCGTGTCAGCCTGATTTTCTGGTACGAACCAAGTCGGTATCCTTCTCAATTAGGAAGTAAATAAGTTGAGTGTTTTTATTGTACTAAATTATGTGCTGATCATTAGCCGAAAGCACTAGGTTTGATAACATAAACACACATAAGAATCGATTTAATTGCTTACCTTAATGACCATAGCGATCCACCCTTCAAAGGAGAGGAACTTCCTACCAGATCCATATGTAATAATAAACAGGCCATTACGTCAGCCCAGATGTTACACACACACAATCGCAAGAGTATATAAATATCAATGTAATCTGTATATGACCGTTCAGTGTACAAGCAGATCTACTGTAGCTTGTATGCTGGGAGGACTTCACTTCGTTTTCTAATAAATCACCTATAACTTTCATCTTCAATAAGTCTTATTCAGAAGTTATCAGAGTACCATAACAGCTGCGAATACGTTCGGCATCACGTACAAGAAACTTTGAATAATACTATCATCATTCTTCGAACTGTGATTTGACATCTTCTATTGGACTCGAGTTACGACTCAGGTCCGAACCCAAGATACCTTCATTCGAGACATAATTCAAAACTGATTATCGTCACACCTTCGGCTACGCGACAAGAGTACGGATACAAACCGCTCACCCACTCGCTCGGAAGAAGGTTTTAACTACTGTACATAACTTTTAATAATAATAATAATAATAATAATAATAATAATAATAATAATAATTTTACATCCCTCTAACAAACTAGGAAATAAGCTAAATAAGCTATATAATAATGCTCCTCAGGACCTGCTTACCTGATGCGTTAAAATGAGCATTATCCCTGCATTGCAGCAGGCCATAGCCCTTAAACCCTTAAAGCATTTACAAGGCTATTTACTTACTTTAATTTCACGGTTTTCGGAGACGCCAAGGTCCCGGAATTATGTCCCGCATTAGTTCTTTTACGTGCCAATTAATGTAATGGCACGAGGCTGATGTATTCGAGCACCTTAAAATACCACCGGACTGAGCTAGTTTTGAACCTGCCGACTTGGGCTCTGACAGCCAGTGTCTTAACCGTATAAGCCACTCATTCCAGGCATACAATTTTTCTATTAGATTATTTTATTTCGAAATTTACAATAAATGCTACTAAAGATCTATGAAAATAAATAAATGAATAAATTCGAGGCAAGCTTGCGTGAAGTACTGGACAAATTTTGATTTGGAAACGTGCATATTTTTGTCTAATATTCTCAGATTAATTTAAGGTAGCCTTTTTCTGGATCTTTCACTGCCATGGCTGGCATAAGAGTGCCGAAAATCATTCTCATGTATAACGCCTGCTGTAAGGCATCCCGCTAAACATAATGCTCTAGAAGAGCGCTCGGCTCGACGCGGGCGTCTGGTAAGTCAGGGATGAGGGAGTTATGAGCCAAGCTAAGCTAAAAGCCTTGTTTTTCATCTCTACTTAGGGCGATTAGGGCAAAAGTTACAGGATTTTCGATACGTAAGTACACGTGTCGACTGTTATGCAATGATACGGAGTATATTCTCCGGCTATATAATTAGCCATACGTGTTGTTATGCGATGAGCCAGAGAAGTTTGTTTACAATAAATAAATAAATAAATAAATAAATAAATAAATAAATAAATAAATAAATAAATAAATACATGAAAAATGCTCCATCGGAAATATAAACTGATTCTGCCGAACCCACACAATCGTTTCTTTCACTGCCCACAGATGCTGTCACGCAAAAACATTTAAGGCACTGCAGACAACAGAGCCCAACCCGTGTTTTTCTTTTCCCTCTTGACTTCAGAATATAGGTCTTGATGGGACGGGTACTAAAAAAATTGGGACAAGTGACATGGGAATTCAGAAATAAAAACGGAGTAGGCTGATTTCGAGAAACAGTTGCTTGTTTTATGTGTGAATACATTTCTATGGGTGTGATGTGAACGGATTCATCTACAATGTCCTCTGCAAATGTTCACTCACCAACTTCCACTGTCTCTCGAAATCCGACGAACTCTGGAATTGGTTTTTGTTTTTTGTTTTTGTTTTTTTGTTTTTTTTTAAGTCGCACCGACACAGATAGGTCTTACGGCGACGATGGGACAGGGAAGGGCTAGGAGTGGAAAGGAAGCGTCCGTGGCCTTAATTAAGGTACAGCCCCAGCATTTGCCTGGTGTTAAAATGGGAAACCACGGAAAACCATTTTCAGGGCTGTCGACAGTGGGGTTCGAACCTACTGTCTCCCGAATACTGGATACTGGCCGCACTTAAGTGACTGCAGCTATCGAGCTCGGTCTCTGGAATTGTACTTCAAAGTATGTCGTACTGTATTCAATACCTTGGAACACACCTACGATATATTCTTACACATCCATTCGCACCGGGACAGGCGCGCTACAAGTGCCCGCGTCGTAGGCGAAACGCTGCACCGCTTCGAGTTTATTTCGCGCGTTCTACCTTCTGCGCTTCTCAGTATCGGTAAGTATGGCTTGTTCTCTCCGCCCCAACGTGCTTTATCCTTTTATATATTCTGTCAATGATACACGCATCCCTTTTGCACTCCATATGCCTCTCTTCACCTAACTTCAATTACGATTTCTTTCAATATTAACTTCTCGACTGCTGAATATAGTACGATACAGATTGTAGCCTGGTTGGTTACGAGCGGTTTGGCATCACTGCAAACGTTCTATTGCTTCCTATTCTCAAGATTTAAAACGAAAATCGTGTGTCGACTGCTGACCTGGTGCAGCCCTTGAAACACAGACCCACTGGTGAGAGCAGGCGGCGTCTGCGGCGTAAAAGTTGCTACAGTGTTGCGTGTGTTGTATGAGTTGTAGGGATGTTGAGGACAGCACGAACATCCAGTCCCAGAAAAACATTTCAGCTTAAAATCTCCCATCCATCCGGGAATCGAATCAGGGGCTCTCTAAACCGAAGGCCACAACTCTGACCATTCAGCCAAGGAGCCGGATATTCTCAAGTTACAGTGCCTCGACTACTGGTGCGACATGCCAAATCGCACCTCAAATTCCCCATCTCTCGTGTAACACTGGACGACGTCACCCGCTCCATTTTTTTTTTTTGCTAGGGGCTTTACGTCGCACCGACACAGATAGGTCTTATGGCGACGATGGGATAGGAAAGGCCTAGGAGTTGGAAGGAAGCGGCCGTGGCCTTAATTAAGGTACAGCCCCAGCATTTGCCTGGTGTAAAAATGGGAAACCACGGAAAACCATTTTCAGGGCTGCCGATAGTGGGATTCGAACCTACTATCTCCCGGATGCAAGCTCACAGCCGCGCGCCTCTACGCGCACGGCCAACTCGCCCGGTCCCGCTCCAATTCACGGTCATGTTGGATACGTTGATCCTTCATCTGTCGATCATCGTTTACTTTCTTGGAATACGAGTCATCTAGTTTAGAAATTAGAGGCGTGACAAAACTCGCCTGATAAAGGGATAACACCATCGTACTGGACCGAAGTTACAGTTTGGAAAACACTGATCTATACCTTCAAATCCTTACAGAGATACTGGATTTGAAATATTTGTCTCCTCACGTGGGACGCCTACGAGATAAGTATTATGTTCCATTATTCTCCCTTTTCTTAAGTTTCTGAACCTCGTAAGATATGTGTCCTGATAGATCTCGGATATTACTCTCAGTCAGTGGTGCGAGATACTTGAGGGAGCATGGATTGTTGTTATCAGATTGAGAAATCTCAGACTAACTCTCCGGACCGAACAAAGATGTCGCCAGCATAAAACTTATATCACTTCTCATCCCGTCCACAGTGACAAGATGAATTGTGTGTGTGGGGTTCTTCTTTTTTAAGTACAAGCTCGAATTTACCACAGACTTCTTTGCACGAACATAATATATTCTTCTCAGACGGGAAAGGTTATTGGGAGGATAAAAAAAGTTGGGCATAAAATAGCAGAAAACTTTTTCTCAATGCTAGTAAATCAGACGCTTATGAGTGCAACTTAGGCCGTTTGAAGACAAACTGGAGCTCTATCTTTCTCCCTCTTTTCAGGTAGTGTATGCCATCTTCTGCTTTAATGAGCATTACTCTTGTCCGCCCTCCTCTTCTCATCTAGCCAACGAGTAATGTTGATGATTATGATGAATGTTGGTTAAAGGGATCTCACATCAAGGTCGTCGGCCCCTGACGGTATGAAATAGAATTATAATTTAACATTTACCTGTTCACTACGTTGAAAAATTATCATGAATTTAAAACAATCAGTGGATTATGTACACAATACCTTATTTTCAGTATATGATTAATGATGTTATTTGCTTTACCACATTTACGGTTTCCGGGGACGCCGAAGTTCCAGAATTTTGTCTCGCAGGAGTTTCTCTACGTGCCGGTAAATCTTCCAACACGAGGCTGACGTATTTGAGCACCTTAAAAATGCAACCGGAATGAGCAAGGATTGAACCTGCCAAGTTGAAATCAGAAGGCCAGCACCTCAGCCGTCTGAGCCACTCATCCCGGCAGTAAATGATTAAAACAATGTTTAAAATACAATACAATTCAATAAGGAACAAAGACAAAATTAGTAGATAAAAACACAACCAAAATAGTAAAAACTTAGTATAGAGTAAAAGAAAAGTAACCAATTTAAAACAATTGAGAAAAGGCCATAAACCATCGAGGTATACTGACATTTCGTCATCTCGCAGAGTATGGGACATGGAGCTCGAAAGTACTAGACAACGGCGGAGATCGGACACGTCCCCGCATTACGTATAGATGTGTTGGCCTACTACGGTTTGATGGCCACCGCAAGTAATTTTTTTTTTTTTTTTTTTTTTTTTTTTTTTTTTTTTTTTTTTTTTTTGCTAGTTGCTTTACGTCGCACCGACACGGATAGGTCTTATGGCGACGATGGGACAGGGAAGAGCTAGGAGTTGGAAGGAAGCGGCCGTGGCCTTAATTAAGGTACAGCCCCAGCATTTGCCTGGTGTGAAAATGGAAAACCACGGAAAACCATCTTCAGGCCTGCCGACAGTGGGGTTCGAACCTACTATTTCCCGAATACTGGATACTGGCCGCACTTAAGCGACTGCAGCTATCGAGCTCGGCACCGCAAGTACACACTGGGGAATCTGCTCGCTTCAGTAAGTAGCAGTGCGCTATTATACCATGGTCGATCCGAAGACAATACAACACAGTATCTCCCCCCGCAGACCTTAAGAGAAGTCTTCTATACCTTCGCTGTTCCTTTAATCGTTCTCAGATAACTCGTTTCCCGCTATACCAAATGTGGCTTGGAACCTATACAAGAGTAATTCTGGTGCTTACTTTCTACTACAATCCGGCAACCAGATTGTGGATACGTGACACCAGGGGATACTGCGGTAAGAACGTATCTACATAATGCAACGAGCTCAAAGACTCGGTGCACACAGGGTAACGGTGGCCTTTATTGGGCAGTTCACACTGCAGATGGCATAGAGCTTTGATGAGTACACGCTGTAAGTTTCAGATAGAGGAAGGAGGAAAGAGAAACAATGAACGAACCTTCTCTTCCATCTTCGAGCCATCTATGTGCAGCATGTTTTTTGATCCTCGATACCGGATGACAATAAATTGTAAATTACAGTAAATTAAGAATAGTTTTGCTTGCTGGCTAAGAAGCCTCAAAATATTCAGTGTCTTAAGCATTTTTCTTTGAATTCATGCACGTATGGCTCCCACAATAATTTTCTATCAAAAAGGGGCCCAAGTAATCTGTATGTGTATCCTTCTAGAAGAGCAACGTTCTCCAAACAACGCTCAGAACGGAATAAGAATGAGCTTCCGGCTGAAATGGACAACAGAGGTCTTGTCCGTTGAGAACCGAAAGCCACACTGTGAAGTCCACTGTTCCACTCGAACAATAGCTTGCTGGAACTGCCGCTCTGCGATGGCCATGTTCTGGGCACTGTAATGTAGAGAGAAGTAGTCTGAAGTACATTTAGTACCGGTACAAATGCTGAATACAATACAGTAACAATACCGTTTTTGGCAACTGCAAACAGGCTGGCATTCAGAATCGATCCTTTAGGTATTCGTGTGTCCTGAACAAATGCCTGTTTTCGGAGAAAAGCGTCCTGGATTGAACCTTCCATGTGTACAAAGTGGTCAGTGGTGGCTCGAGCACCTCGAGAGCCAGACCAGTACTCTTTCCTCCAGACACCATATAAGACATCGGTTTACATCTCAAACATCTTATACAGAAAATTAATAATAATTATGTTATTTGCTTTACGTCCCACTAACTACTTTTACGGTCTTCAGAGACGCCGAGGTGCCGGAATTTAGTCCCGCAGGAGTTTTTACGTGCCAGTAAATCTACCGACACGAGGCTGTCGTATTTGAGCACCTTCAAATACCACCGCACTGAGTCAGGATCGAACCTGCCAAGTTGGGGTTAGAAGGCCAGCGCCTTAACCGTCTGAGCCACTCAGCCCGGCATATACAAAAAATTAGTAAGACAAATGGGTCTGTAGCTCAGGATTGCCAGACGTCCCGGATCTTTCGGGTCAGTACCGTATTCGTGTTAAATGTCCCGCGTCCCGGTTAATTCCTATCAGGAACGGCAATTGTCCCGTATTTTGAACCTCAAGAAATACGGCAGTGTTTCCACCTCTGATAAGTACCAAGTGCTTTTCTTCTTTTCTTCAAAGAGAACAGATTCCTTCACTCCCTGGTTTCCTTGTCTGGTGTGAGTTCGTAGATTTCTTAAATTGCTTTTATTTTATTGTATGCATTCCCGGGTTGTCCATCCTAGTAAGTAAGATGCGTAATAGCGGACAGCTGCCTGAGGTAGACCAGGTCCACTACATGTTCGTGTAAAATTGTCAGCTGTGCGAAATACTACGTTCTGTTGACTTGATTAGGTCTGATCTGTTCATTTCTGCAATTTTTCCTACACTGTCATGTCATTGCTATGAATGAAAATATGTTGAAGTTCGAACTGGCATGAATAATTAAATAAACTAAGTATTTTTCCTGTTAGTTTTACGTCGCACCGACAGAGGCAGGTGTTACAGTGAAAATGGGATAGAAAAAAACTAGGACTGGAATCGACCGTGACCTTGGCTACAGCCCCAGCATTTGCCTGGAAAATCGCGGAAAACCATCTTTAGGGCTATCTGAATACAAGCGCGGCCAATTTGCTCGGTACTGTAAAGTTAAGGCATGAATTAATAAACTGCACTATGATGTCAACATAATAATAATAATAATAATAATAATAATAATAATAATAATAATAATAATAATAATAATAAGCGTATCATTTTGAAACGAAGTTTAAAACTTGTAGAATACGAGCCTGTTGATTTCCTCGATCGCACATCTGTCCCGTATTTTGATTTCAGGTATCTGACAACCTTGCTGTAGCTTCCTGCGTACTTGGGGATTTTGTATGGCTTGAGGAGAGGGATTACTATCCTCCTTCACCACTGAGGCGAAACCTCAACCTCCAGCTAAATCTGGTTGAACACACTCAGAAGATGAACTTTGCATTGCCTCATGCTTCGGTTGTTCCTAATACACAACTCATGCCGTGAGTAAGTTAAATAAGTCGTACGAGGTACGTATCTAAATAACGAAACTGAGTCTCCGTTAAAGGATCTATTTGAAACAAATTACCTTCTATCTGTCTACTGAAAAACTGTGCGTAAAAATGAAGTGTTCCATTCTCTTAATCCCCATTTTCATTGACAGTTAATTAGCGTGAATATTTTCATACAGAATCGTCCTTTTTTTTTTTTTTGTTCTAGAGATCTTAACGGGAGAGCTTTTTTATTATAAATTATATTCAGAGTATATTCTGTGACTGTAAAGGAACATTTAAGTGGTTCCATTGTACGGATTTCATTCCTAATGGAGAGTTTTATATTAAAATGGCAGTGAATAGCCCTCTAGTATGTTGACAGTAGTCTCACCCTCAACCCCTCTTATTACTACCTCCTCTCACTCTCTCTGGCGAGAAGGATCGTAAAGGGAGGGATTGTAGGTTGATAAAAACGAAGGGAGAGAGTTAAATGACTATGGAAGGTAAAAGTTAATGAAAATGTTCTCAAAGATTAGCTTCCACTACTGCAGAACATGGTTTTCATCTCTTCCCGAAGTTTCCTCAGATATGCTTGAATTTTACCTAAAGCACATGATTTACATTTATTAAATAAAACTGGCATTAGCCCCAAAATATTCTGCAATCGTCGGAATGTTGCACTTCACGTGCGATGTATTCGACATACCAATTTATCTCTAGAGTAAGTTATAAATACGAAATGGACCTTCAATATGCACAATTTGGATTTCGATGATGATGATGATCATTATTATTATTATTATTATTATTATTATTATTATTACTATTGATGTTTAAAGGGGCCCATAATGGCACAAAATGAGATGAAATTTAAAGACAATTTAAAAGTTCAAATTCATCCACTGACCAGAATATAAAACGTAATTATGAACAATGAATGGATGGATATGAATTTAAAACAGTCAGTGGATCTGACACAGAAACTATCATAATCAATAGTATTACTGACCAAGGGACTGGTCCTAAAGCACATTCCTGAATCAAGGATGCTTTTTATCTCAAGGGATCCAAAATCCAGGTCAACGGTTCCTCATGGTGGTACTTGCCGCTAGTAAAGTAGAACCATGGTATTTGTCATATTGCGGCACTAATCAAAAGTAGCGCAGACTCACAGAGTTCCACACATTATGGTACTACTTACAAGTATTGTACGTCGCACAGATAATAAAGACCTATGGTGTTTCTCATATAATGGCGCCACTAACTGGCAACGCAAACCCATGGTGTTGTTCACCAAGGTGCACGTAATTACGGACGCCGGTATTCCCGTGGTGCTCCTCACATAGTGGGTACCAATCACAGGCAACGCAAACCCACCGTGCCGCTCATAAAGTGGTATTAATCACAGGCAATGCCCAGGCTCGTGGTGTTTCTCACAATTGTACTAATCACAGATACTGTAAAACCCACACTGATTCACCCTCTGTTGCTACTAATCACAAACCTATTGTATACCTAACATAGTGGTACTACTCGCAAGTAAAGGCAAACCATGACGTTCCTCGCGTGATGGTACTTATCACAAGTAGTTTCATGGTTCTCATACAATCATCCCTTTTTCGCCCCTTTAAGTCGCCTCTTACGACAGGCAGGGGATACCGTGGGTGCATTCTTCGTCTGCGTCCCCCACCCACAGGGGGTATCAGGGTTTTGAAAAGCATTTCAGGCTATGTTTGGTGTGAATAATCTCCTACTGAGATTTCACGAACAACAGGAAGATGAAATACAGTATGCTAATCACTAATAATGAAAAAAATGGCACGGAGCAAGTTGGCCGTACGGTTAGGGGCGCGTAGCAGTGAGCTTGCACTTGGGAGATAGTTCGAATCCCACCGACGGCAAACTTGAATATGGTTTTCCGTGGTTTACCATTTTTACACCAGGCACGAGGCACGTTAAAAGGCTACGGCCGCTAAATTCGCAATCCTAGCTCTCTCCCATCTTCCCTTAGCTAAAAACATTCGATGTGTTCATGCGACGTCAAAAATTCAGCAAAAAACCGACAAAGTACAGGATTCAAAATTGGTGCAAAATTCCTATGAAATCAGTCTGGATTATACATCCAAATAATCAACAACCTACGTTGGAGATAAACAAGTGAAATTCGGGCTAGCAAAATTACAGCAACAGAACAGAGTAGGACTTTTGAGTAGTTTTTCATTAGACTATTTATCGTAACCAGACTTCCAACGCAGGAAATAGCAAGTTGTAGGCATATTGACGTGCGGTAGTTACTTGACACGTATGCTGAAGTTCTTCTCCTTCACACTTTTCATTTCACACAAAGTACGGCTCCTTGGCTGAATGGTCAGCGTAGTCACCTTAGGTTCAGAGGGCCACGGATTCGATTCCCAGGCGATTCATAGATTTAACCTTAAATTGACCCAATTCACCCCCACACACCTGGCTACGAACGTGGGCTTATGTTCTGTCGCCAACATCCTGCAAATCACACACCACACACAACACTATCGTCCACCATAAAAACACGCAGTTCCCATACACGGTAGATGCCACCCACCCTCGTTGGAGGGGCTTCCTTACAAGGACTACACTAGGCTAGGAATAGTCGCACGATATTATTAAAACGCCCTACTCGGTGCCTTCGTGGCGACGGCAGCGCTGCAAGACGAGGAGAATATTCACTTACTGCCTGTTAAAATGTATTTCAACGAGAGTCGCCATACTATCATTTCTATTCGTCCCGGTTATGGTATCTTGGCTTTGTAAGGTGTCAGTGTTGTACAGTTGCCTATTAGATAAATACCGGGCAGGCAGAATAAAACTGTCTCAGAAAATATTTACAACAGGACTGACGTAGGATGGACCGTTCTTAATGGACATCACAGAAGATGATGGAATATGGCTTCATCGGAATAAATGAAAAACTGAGGATCCAAAAGCCCTGACTCAAGTCAGAAACCACCGGAGAACACAACACGCCAAAGTTCGTCTGAGCGCTTTAACGCAAGCACAGTAAATTTGTAAGGACACAGATGAAGGTCCTTTTTGATAAAGTTTCGACACGACAATCTCTGAATTCCCACTTCCACAGATAAAAGGCGTTGAGATTTCGGTGGACCTCGTTCCATGCTTCCCTTCACTTGAGCAATTCTTTCTGATATTCGAATTCCTTTCGGGCAGTTCTGAACGGTTTTTATTCAATAGAGAGCCCGTTTCACGCCGTTTTTTCCTCTAATTTTTGCAGTGCAGATTTTGCTGGAGGTTTTTCCAGTCTTAAACTCCCGCGCAAACAGTTCCGCACAGGTTTTCCACGAATCGTGCTCCCTATAATAATCAACAATGAACACGCGCTGTTTTATCGTGAGCACCATTTTGTGTTGGATTCAACTAGTCACTAAACACATCTGTTCCTCACACTCATACGCAATGACACAGCGACGTACTCGGGAATGCGCACGCGCAGACATGTGACAGCAACCGATGGTGCATCGAAATTACGGTTTCCAGCATTTCCTGTGCTGTGGGGGCAATTCTACGTCAATCTTATAAATATTTTACAAGCTAGTTTTATTTTTCCCACCCTGTGTTATTTTTATTATTAGTTTTAAGTGTGAGCTATCTTAATTGGTCATCCTATCAATTTCATTTGAATGAGTCTAGTCCAACCCTTTTGAGAATAGTTCTTGTTTTGTTCATTCACTCACTCACCACAGATCTGCAGTTAGGGCAATCTGCCAGATGCCAGAATCCGTATCTGCTTTCCCTAATATTTTCTTAAATAATTTCGAAGAAGTTCGAAATCTATGGTACATCTCCCTTGATCAATTATTCCAAACCCTAATTCCTCTTCCTATTAAGGAATATTTCGGCTCATACGAACTCCGCAACTTTCACCTGCATAACATCTGAACTCAGCAAATAAATAATAATAATAATAATAATAATAATAATAATAATAATAATAATAATAATACCGGGCGAGTTGGCCGTGCGCGTAGAGGCGCGCGGCTGTGAGCTTGCATCCGGGAGATAGTAGGTTCGAATCCCACTATCCCATCGTCACCATAAGACCTATCTGTGTCGGTGCGACGTAAAGCCCGTAGCAAAAATAATAATAATAATAATAATAATAATAATAATAATAATGTACTTTGCTTTACGTCCCACTAACTACTTTTACGGTTTTCGAGGACGCCAAGGTCCAGGAATGTAGTCCCACAGGAGTTCTTTTACGTTCCAGTAAATCTACCGACACAAGGCTGACGTATTTGAGCACCTTCAAATACCACCGAGCTGAGCCACGATCGAACCTGCCATGTTGGGGACAGAAGGCCAGCGCCTCAACCGTCTGAGCCACTCAGCCAGGCAAACTTCGCAACTAGCAACTGACCTGTGACTTTCTCTTGGCCACTTCCAACAACACATCAGTAAACGAACTTCAATTGGAAGTACTTTTATTCAGAAGATAATTTTAAATTAACGATAACATTCAACATTTGTGTGAAACACATTTCAAAAAGTGCAGTCTGTCCATTTCACCGTTTTACTGTCGTAAAATTTTCTTCTGGATGCCGTTCTTTGGTTTTCTTGCCAGTAGCAGACACTATTCAGCCGAATATACGGGGTCTGTTTTTAATCTTCTCAAGATGGATCTTGAGTGTTATTTCCCACGCGTCTTTCCCCAATGTTAAAAGTTTAACATTACAGTTCTTCTCTGAGCACCTCCATCCCTGATCACCAGTATATTTCAATTTCCTAATATATGTATTTAAAATACGAGTATCTGACACTTTTCACTGTACATTACTTTTACACTGTTCTCCAACTTCATTTATGACAATCCTAAACGTCTAACAGCACTTTTCAGTACCTTACTCAGCACCAGATTCACCACTACTTTGCTATTCTCTGTCACCCGGTACAAGCTAGCCGGATGGCACCTGTTTTTCTACCTGAAGGGCAAGTTGCGAAATTCGGATAGGCGGATTAGTGGACACTAACTCGATCTTTGTTGATATGCGGAGTTCGTCCATCCGAACATTTGCTCCAATTCGTCCCCGCGTACAGTCCCCACCGTTCTATTTATCCATACTCATACGAACACCTTACGTAAATTCTTCGAAGATTCTCTCAAGAACATAATATAATAATCTCTAATCCCTGATACAGAGATTCCCGCGCCCTTTAAGAGAAAGAAGAGAAGCTATTTCTGTCGAGATTCACTCTCAAGCCAGTAGATAATTAACGCTGCAGAATACAAAATTTGCTGTCATTAGTTAGTCTCCTTATCTGTAAACTAAACCCTTGAAAGTTATGAAAACTTGTACTTGCCCAGAAGTTTGTTTCAAGAGACCGAGACCACGCCTAATCCCGAGGCCTTTAATTAATAATATTTCAATAGGGACTTCACCGAAGTCAATAACTAGCAGTGCTATGCACTTAAAATTCTTACACATGTTTTACTCACATTCGTAGATCGCTGCTTGATAAGAATGAGCACAGTTCTGAATGTCAAGGTTTCGTTGACAGGTGCAATCCTGAGTTGTGTTTCCTCACTCTCAAAGTGCTACAAACGATGTACAGTAGTATTTTACCCATATATAAAGTATGAGATGGATATATTAATCACTGGTCCAAGTAAGCACAACTGCACTCATTACTCCAAACATCATAATGACAGATGGTCGGTCACAACATACGAGTACTACACGGAACTAGAGTCTGGAGATGTTTCAGTTTATAAACTAAACAGGCAATGTTTAAAACAACATCTTTCCTACGACGTACCCAACAAAAATGTATAAAAAGTCCTTTCTTGGATACTATATGTTCAGTAATATCACAGGTGATTTGCTAAAACGTTGCTCAGCTCTGGGAGTAGAGTATAGCTCCTTTTCAAAAATGTCATTACCTGAAGGGTAAGAATTGAAAATATATATATATATATATATATATATATAGAGAGAGAGAGAGAGAGAGAGAGAGAGAGAGAGAGAGAGAGAGAGAGAGAGAGAGAGAGATTGTGTCTGGCTAGTCCGACTCATTGGCTGAATGGTCAGCATTCAGGCCTTCGGTTCAGAGGGTCCCGGATCGACTCTCGGCTGGATTGGGGATTTTAACCGACTCTGAATAATTCTTCTGGCCCTGGGACTGGGTGTTTGTCTTTGTCCCAACACTTTCCTCTTCATACTCAGACAACATACTACACTATCAACCAGAAACACGCAATAGTGATTACATCCCTCCATATAGGGCTGGCGTCAGGAAGGGCATTCGGCCATAAAACAGTGCCAAATCCACATGTGCAACATAGTTCACACCCACGACCCCACAGATGTGGGAAAAGCGGTAGATACTCCTTGTTCTTCTTTTCAAATGGTTTTCACGTAACAGTAAGAGGAAGGGAACAGAAACTCGTCATTCCAAAATTTTCGACCCCGCAGAGGAACGGGACAAGGTTTAGACATGCATACACATATTGAGGTCGTCAGGAATATAAATATAAATAAATATAAATATATATAAATCCAACTGAACTTCGCAACATAGTATTACAACTCCAAGGACAGTGTAAACTCACATCAATGTACGACGCTCTGTTCAATATCTTAATTCATATAGACATTATTTTAACACCTATTAACGGTGGATATCGGCAAGTCTTCAAGTTTTATTGCAATTTCATTTATTCTTAACTCAACTTTATTTGAACTACGCAAGATAGCATTGCAAGATCAAGGATACTGTGAACTCATATCACCATAAGACGTTGTACTCAATATTTAATCAGACATTACTATATTGTGTTTTTATTTGTACATGACAAGATGGGATTTTAATTCCATGTTTTTTACCATCCAAATTTTTTAAATGTTACATTGTAATGATCATAGTTATGAATGTTCAATGCCCCCCCCCCCTATTTTATCAGGTCTTATTGTATACTGAATTTTAATCCACTAGCTGAGGAAGAGAATGCACAAATATTCCCTAAACATGTACTAGATGTTAAGGTGAAAGGTAAATAATAAATAGTATTGACTAGGCGGACCATCTAGCAACATATTTGCTGTTATTAAGTCAATACGGATCCAATACCGGCCACTATGGTCAAGATTATTAATAGTCATCAGGAATGGTATCCGATTGTAAAACTTGTCTTAATCCACATTAGTGCCGACCGCAGATGACTGGTAACAGCCAGACAAAAAAAAAAGGAAGAAACATTCCTTTCTTCTTTACTCTGCGAGCTGGTTCCGTTTAATTATGTTAACGGTATTGTATTTTACTCCCTCTTACTACTTTTAATGTCTTTGCAGAAAATACCGAAAATTTTATCCTGCACATAATAGAGGTAAATGATGACCAAGACAGGCATTACTTTAACATAGCTGTACTTGTGGCAAGAACTGTAGTGAAAACAGTCTTTCAGAAGAAAGTTTCATTAGCTATTTCTCTCAAGGAGAGTTAAAGAAGAAGAAGAACAAATATTTCACACCACTGCTGCTGCTGCTATCTTGTCAGGCGTGACCGCATCTTACCACAGTCACATAAAGCCCATTTTATATAAAACGTCTATCACACAAATGACAAGGAAGTTGAGAAGCTTCAGAGATATTACAAAGGACTAACTCTGGAGGAAACTTGAAGATGTTAATTAAATGAAGGAGAAAGAGAAGTACAGGAGAAGGGAGATAATATCACAAATAGAAAAGGTAGAGAAGAAGCGAGCAGCAAAATTTGACAACGAACATAACGGAGGATGGAGGTATAAAGATATTAATAGAGATTCAATTCCACTGACGACTACCATGTACTTACACGATCACATCGCATATGGCTTCACGTGATCTCATTATCTCTGAGCATTTACTGTACCTCCAAGTGCTTCGACGGAGGAAAACCAGGTGACGTTACAATTAGAAACTGGATGAACTTAACCGGGCAATCTAGAAAGGAAAGTCTAATTAGAAGAAATAAACTTCCTTAGAACGTTCCCTCTCCTAAGTAGCAGAACTAAATTAATACAATTTACCGCCGCATCCAAAGATAAGAGCTTCGCGTTTTTACTTTAAAAATTCCTCCAAAGAACAACTAAACCATTTTCGTGAAAAGCATAATGCGTAGAATACATTTTGTATAACAATAGAACAGCATATACATGTAAATGGAAAGTTTAATTTATTAGTTTTATCTAACTTCATTCATTAGTTTTTAGAGGTATCAGCTATCGAGGGATTGTTTTATTCGTATTTACACGCCTAACTTTGAATTAGAGCGTTGCTCAATAGAATATAAATTCATTCTACGATACAGCGAAGGATAATTAGGCCTGTTTTCTAATGTTTGTGTGAATTGTTGCCGATTTTGGCTGATCGGTCACTGTGTTCAGTATTCATCCCTAAGGCTGGCTGGATCCTCAACAGCTTCGACATCAGCTGTCATATATGGTCTAAGCATCACTGAAGAGGCGTACTACGGAAATAAGGAGTGAGGTAGTTTCCCGTTGCTTTCCTCACCAAGCCAGAAGTTGCTATTACATACCAGTTCACCAAGCCCACTGATTTGCATGCACTAACCGACCCTATGAGCAACATATTCAGACCATTCACAGCAGGGTCTGGCTGCATAAGGAATGGTATTATTTACATCGCTATTACCTCAGTCACGTTCATGAAAATCCACAGCCTGTTTCCAGTCATTCGACCGGGTCAGGAATGGAATGAATGAAGCCCTCATCTAGCGGCGAGGATAGGAATCGTGCCGGCTGCCGAAGTCTGTCGCACTCCTCTGGGGCAATGATTAGTGAATGACAGATGAAATGAAATAATATTGGAGAGTGTTGTTGGAATGAAAGATGACAGGGAAAACCGGAGTACCCGAAGAAAAAACTGTCCCGCCTCCGCTTTGTCCAGCACAAATCTCGCATGGAGTGACCGGGATTTGAACCACGGAACCCAGCGTTGAGAGGCCGGCGCGCTGCCGCCTGAGCCACGGAGGCTCCTCAGTCACTTTCATATTATAGTTAATTATGTCAACGTCCGCCTTGTCAATAAAATTCAAATATGTATTATGTATCTAAACCATCAAATACATTAATACACAGAAGTACATGTTTCGAGAATTTAAAATTCTCTTCACATGCATTTCACGACCTTATTTAAGACTATGTTATGTCCTAACAGAATGCGGATAAACAATACAATACAAACTAACGAACAACAGAACAAGAACATTAAAAGTTCAAACATGAATATCTTTCATGTTATGTTCAAATTCTATAGAACTTTTTATGTGGTATATTAAAATTGAGCTGAACTGTAATGTTGTATTGTTATTTTTATCCGCATTCTGTTAGGACATAAAATAGTTTTAAATAAGGGCTTCAAATGCATGTGATTTTAATCCATAAGCTGAAGAAGATAATTTTTCAATTCTCGAAATATGTACTTGTGTGTATTTATGAATTTGATGCTTTAGATGTATAATACATTTTTAACTCTATTGACAAGACGGACATTGGCAAAATGGACTATTGTAATCAAGTCAATACGGACCATTAGTGGCCAACATGGTCAAGCTAACAGACACTTTCATATTGTCAAAGCCAAGGATAAGACAGAGACAGATCAATGAAAATAACGAAATTGCTCTAGCCCATACCAGAAGCCATAGTACACTGTAGACGCTATGTCTCACCAGCTGGGGCATGACCAGTCATGATTGCACCTTTAAAGAACCCTTTAGGTCATACACTGGGTATTCCACGAGGAATCGTCAATATTCAGGGATATCTCATGAGTATACTTCCGATTTGTAGGTGATAACAGGTTAGAATGCAAAGTAATTTGGTTTGTGGGAAGTATTATGCAACCCGTTATACTACAATGTAGGAAGAGTAACATAAATTCAAGGAGTTCTATAGGCTGTACCTCTAATATCTATGCAAATCTTATAGCATAACCGTTGTACAGTGTAGGATATACTTCTTAGTGGCTTAAGTAAGTTTGCATTCTAACCTATCAGTACCTAATGATCCAGACTCTACTCATGAGCGATCATTTGAAGGAAACAACTTCATATGGAAATATGCTCAATGTATAAAAATCCCCCCCCCCCCCCGCACGTCAAATAAAATGTAAAAACCTATTCATTAGGCCCTACAGCAGGTAGAAGTAATGCCGTATATTTTTTTTGCTATGGGCTTTACGTCGCACCGACACAGATAGGTCTTATGGCGACGATGCGATAGGAAAGGCCTAGGAGTTGGAAGGAAGCGGCCGTTGCCTTAATTAAGGTACAGCCCCAGCATTTGCCTGGTGTGAAAATGGGAAATCACGGAAACCCATTTTCAGGGCTGCCGATAGTGGGATTCGAACCTACTATCTCCCGGATGCAAGCTCACAGCCGCGCGCCTCTACGCGCACGGCCAAATCGCCCGGTAATGCCATATATTATCGAGTTATATAAACAGAAGCATTATTCGTTACTGTAAAATTATTTTATTAAAACATAATGTTTTATTTGACTGCCTGCGTGGTTTAAGGGCTAAGCTGCGAAACTGCCAACCATCAACCACTTAAATGTTTCTATTTAACGCACAACTGATAGGCCTAGTATATTATTAACTTCGCGCAGAGAGAGCTCTTTCGAAACTGAGTTGACTGATTGTTACTACAGCAACTTCTTATCGGCAGTATACATTGTTGACGAATAAATGTGTGACGAAAGTTAAATGTTCATCAAAACTTGTGCATAATTCAATACCAGGTGCACTACACGTTAACAAAGTATTTTTTTAAACAAAGAGATGATATTTTAGTATCTATTTTCATTGCTGTAATATTTTGGTGCTCGTCTTTTGAGGGGAGCGTGTCACGGTGCTGCGAGCATGCACAGTGGCATTAGGCTAGATATACGTATATCTTTTTTTTCGAGGAGTCTTCGGGGCCCCTTAAAGGCCCTGCAAGCCCTAACTTCATGCCCTTGCAGAGAAGTATGCAATAGTAGCTCTGCAACGACGTCCCACTGCCTGTCGTACACGTTCAATGACTCCAAAGCATGTGCTATGGAGAATAAGCAGCTGCAAGCATCCGAGCAATGCCCTCTTGCTCCAATTCAATTGGAGTCTTATCCACCACGCTGTTCAATTATCCCCATACAAACAATGTTAAATCGGGTGAGGTCTGGCGAACGAGCAAGCCATGTAGCAGGAGGCCACATTTTGACACAAGTACGTTTTAGAACTGGGATTTACCTGAAAATGTGTATAGCGAAATAGTATCATGTACAACGTGTGTAACGGAACCGTAACCTAGCAATCATGCAGGCTATGATGTACAGCGTGGATGGATGACCAGACACTGTAACCTAGCAACCATGGAGGCTGTGATGTACAGTGTGGATGGATGACCAGACATTGTAACCTAGCAACCATGGATGACCAGACATTGTAACCTTGCAACCATGGAGGCTGTGATGTACAGTGTGGATGGATGACCAGACATTGTAACCTATCAACCAGGAATGCTGTGATGTACAGTGTGGATGGATGACCAGACAATGTAACCTAGAAACCTTAGAGGCTGTGATGTACAGTGTAGATGGATGACCAGACATTGTAACCTAGCAACCATTGTTGACCTGACATTGTAACCTAGCAACCATGGATGACCAGACATTGTAACCTAGCAACCATGGATGACCAGACATTGTAACCTAGCAACCATGGAGGCTGTGATGTACAGTGTGGATGGATGATCAGACATTGTAACCTAGCAACCATTGATGACCAGACATTATAACCTTGCAACCATGGAGGCTGTGATGTACAGTGTGGATGGATGACCAGACAGTGTAACCTAGCAACCATGCAGGCTGTGATGTACCGTATGAATGGATCACCGGTCACTGTAACCTAGCAACCATGCAGGCTGTGATGTACAGTGTGGTTGGATGACCAGACAATGTAATCTACCGATAGTGCAGACTTTGTCGTATGGCTGGCGGTCACCTGAAATTAGCAGCCGTTGACGGATAGCCATGACCAACAGATATACAAGACTAATTTGTCATCATTTGATTTTCTTATCGGAAAAAGTCATACCATTATTTTAATGTTGAAATCACTTCTCGTCAGACAACATAGGGGTCCTCATACTACCAAAAACGTAAAATTAAGCAATTTCCTCAATTGTGGCGAAGGTCGAAGGGTTAAACGGCCCAGAAATGTTTCAAAGTTGGATATCTTTAAAATTTAAAAATCTCGAAAAATCACTTACGGCCTAAATGCAGTTCCGGAAAAATAGCCTAAAATCGCTTGTTTCTTTTCTCGCTTTCTTTTTTATTCAAATCCTAGCCAAATTAACTTATTTACATAATTCTTTCTGCAATGCGTTCGTTGGTTCAATACCCCAGGTTTTTTTAAAAAAAAAATCAACACCAAACGTATTTATAAGGGCATAAGTGAACCTCTGCATCGACTCACATTAGCGCTCGTAGTGGTAGAAAAATGCAAACTGCAATTCTAATCGACCGGATGACGATGATTATGAAAAGGATTGTAATTTTTAGGAATAAAGAATATAATCTCATATTTTATTATATTAACCTAAAATTCGCAGTTCATATCCCTAGGATGTTTTCAAAATTCAGCTGCTTTCCCAACGGGCTAGCTAGAACTGTAATTTGTGTTAAGGATTTAAAAACTTAAATTGAAATGCAATAGTTTAATTTTCAATCGCAACAAAAAGGTACCTTAATTTCAATTTCTGACTTATGGTTATTAAAGAAAACATATTTGTTTGGATCCATTCCATCATTTCAGAAATTTTAGTATTACATTTTGTTATATCCGGTATATAGCTGTATATATGTTATGCTTCTTTCTTTCCCTAATATTTCCACAGGTACCGCCTAGAGTGGCCGTTTTGAAAATGAAAGAGAAAATAGAGTAAACTAAACATTTCGACATATAATTTCCTAATTCCAAAAATACTGGATTGGAAATTCTCTCCACGTCCTAACAGTAAGCTGTAAACCAGTTCGTAAATGTGACAGACATGTGTACCAAATTAAAACAGTGCATGAATCTCACAGGAGACACGATGAGGTGATGCATTTACATTTTAAATCAGAAGCTGAACGAAGAAGCAAATAAAATATTCAGACTGCATCTGAGGGCAGGTAAAAGGGGGAACGGAACAGTACAGTACAAGCCAAACCAAACCAAAGGGAATATTACCTGTTTAAACAAAGGTGAAGGGCAGAGTTGAAGCAGATTATGTTGTTCAATTAAGAATGGGGGGGATATGCATACTGTGAATGAGGGACTATTGTGATGAGCTCACAGTAGTGTTAAGGATCCAAATGAGAAGTGTGCATTAAATTTGAATGAGCTCTCAACCGAGGGACAATGACAGTATTATCATCGGTGTAGAAGAGCATCTGGTATCCTCCTCATACACCTGCACAATTCCCTCACACTTAATTTATTAACTTTACTACTGTTTACTGTAGATTCTCCATGACCCAGGCGGTAATGCGCTGGTTTCTTTTCTTTCATTTTTTAAATACGAATTGCTTTACGTCGCACGGACACAGATAGGTTTTATGGTGACGATGGGACAGGAAAGGGCTAGGAGAGGGAAGGAAGCGGCCGTCGCCTTAATTAAAACCCACCAATCGCCGGGTGTGAAAATAGGAAAATACGGAAAACCATCTTCAGGGCTGCCGACAGTGGGGTTCGAACCCACTATCTCCCGAGTACTGGATACTGGCCACACATAAGCGACTGCAGCTATCGAGCTCGGTGGCGCTGGGTTCCAGATTTGTGCCGGACAAAGCGGTGGCGAGGCAGATTTTCCTCCGGGTACTCCGGTTGTCCCTGTCATCTTTCATTCCAGCAACACTCTCCAATATTATTTCATTTCATCTGTCAGTCATTAATCATTGACCCAGAGGACTGTGACAAGCTTCGGCAGCCAGCACAATTCGTATCCTCGCCACATGATTCATTCTATTTCTGACCGGGTCGAATGACTGGAAACAGGCTGCGGATATTTATTTTTATTTACTACTGTTTACTTGAGGCTCAGTTCTGTTCCGCACTGCCCTGAATTCAAGTGCATCTCAATGGAAACTCACTCCTACGTATCTAAAATCAACACTCTCCCAACCCAGTACCGTAGAAAATTATACATACTTATCCTTTAAGGGGCTGAGAAAATCGTGGATTTTCGCTTTGCTAGGTTCATTTGATAGATACTATCCTCCTCCGCTACTGTATCAATTTTGATGCAAACATTCCTAGAATTTTTTAGACAGTACAGTATCACTCTATTGAAAAGTTGTATGATCCACTTACAACACAGTAGTGGACGTCGGATACGAACACATCAATACTCTATTCCTCGCACGTTGCGTGTTATTTTTACCCTCATGGTCAATAATTTAACAAAGAATTACGCTACTCTGATCACATATTCCCTTACATAGTTGGATGACTCACATTTTTCAGATATACTTCGATGTAGCTATTCATGAGAATGAACTAAGATGGTCACATCTGAAGGAGTCATTGGCGAAAAACAAAAAAATTATATTTCAAAAATTTCTAAAACAGATAAATGTAACTGGAATTCAAACTGAATTACTTCAAAACAGAACCTAAGAAGTAGGGTTAAAGATAAATAACAAAGAAGACTAAGAAAATGCGCATAAACTATCGTAATAATTCTAAAATCGGCTTGACATCGGACCGACACGGATAGGTTCTAATGCGACGATGGAATAGGAAATGGCTAGGAGTGGGAAGGAAGCGGCGGTGACTTTAAGGTGCAGCCCCAGAATATGCCTGGTTTGAAAATGGGAAACCACGGAATACTATATTCAGGGCTGCTGACAGAGGGGTTCGAACCCACTATCTCTCGAATTGTAGCTGATAGCTACGTGACCAAACCGCACAGTCAGTTGTTCGGTGGAATAGTCCTAGCTGGACGGATATACAAAGGGAAGCACGGTCTGCAAGGATGGAGGTGCTTTTAGAGATGTGGTGAGTCACATAAATAAAGCCAAAGGAGCATTTTCTCAGTTACGATCAATGTGGATATCTCCTCGAATTTGCATTAAAACTAAGCTAAGGATATTCAAACTCAAATGTTAAATCTGTTTTACTGTACGGAAGTGAGACCTTGAAAGTGACCAAAGACATTATTACAAGATTGCAGACTTTTATAAATCGTTGCTTGAGGTACATTATGAGAATATGGGGGCTAAAGACCATCTAAAAGAAAGACCTTTATGAGACCACAAGTCAAATTCATATACACCAACAGATAATGAAAAGAAAATGGAGGTGGATCGGTCACATCCTGAGGAGACTAAAGAAAGTATCAAGAGGCAGGCATTGAGCTGGAATCCACAAGGTAGTCGCAGGCAAGGCAGACCGAGGATTACCTGGAAGAGAACCATAGACACGGAGATGGCTGCAGTCAACGGACAGAGGTTTAAGAATTGCAGAAGGTCTGGTATGTGGTCCAAATGGTACATGCTGCTCGACCCCGTGCATGGAATAAACTGCGTAGCCTCGAGAGGATACGATTATTATTATTATTATTATTATTATTATTATTATTTATTATTATTATACATTGAAAAAGAGACGAATACACAGTGAATCGGCAAACGAAACTACTTTGTAAGCAAGCGATTTTCTAAAACCCGTTTTACACACCATAATTTGAATACAACTTTAACATAATTTCGAACTCGAAGTCTAATAATAATACAGATACGAAACTCCACTGAGGCACTTCCTATATACTGGACTCTGAGCGGATATAATTGCATTATCATGAGAAGCAACGCTGCAGGAAAACTACAATATTTGCGACGTATGTGAATAATGCAATCTTCTATTATTACGGAGCTTGAGGGCCTGGCACAATGGAGTTACTCGTCGGTCTTTCTTCATTAATTTTTCTTTCTTCCCGGCGACAACACTCCTTCGTTCGATTCAATTTGCCCACTTGTTGTAGCTGCGACTGAAAGGGGAGTAAATTGCCTGGAATGGCCTTTCGTCTCCCCCACTGGACTTATTGCAAGCCTTTTCTTTTAAAACTCGAGACAGGCTTCACTTCAGCTTCGTTACTATTTGAGAACAAATGGTCATCGCTAACAGGATGTTGGAAAAGAAAAGCAGGACAGACAGACACAGACATTCAACAAAGTGTGTGTAGAATAGCGAACTGCCATCTGATATTTTAAAAAATGATCGGCTGATAAAAGTTCACGAATGGTTTACCGAACGAAAAGGAGGACTATATAATCTTATATGGTCTCGATATCTTCCTAGATTCCTTGGTTAGTTAATATACGGAGGTTTATCTATAATGTTAATAAAGGGCCCATGTTTGAATTTTGGTGGATCCTGGGTTAACACTTAACTGACCGGGTCCGGTCTTCTACACCGCGCGAGTACCCTAATATCTCGGTAACTCCTCTTCCGTAGTTAGTGCGGACTCATCCGCCCTTGTAATCCCTTAGCTAGCCCGCCTCCGTACCGTAACGGTTAGTGTTATTAGCTGCCGGCTTCGTGGGCCCGGGTTCGATTTCCGGTACTGCCAGAAATTTAAAAATGGCATAAGTGCTGGTATGTGGTTAAAATGGTACATGCAGCTCACCTCCACTGGGGGTGTGCATGAAAATAGCTGCACCACCTCGGGATGAGGACAGTCTGGCTCCATGGCTGAATGATTAGCCTGGTGGTATTTGGTCCAGATAGTCCCGGGTTCGATTGCCGGCCGGGTCTTGGATTTTAACCTTCATTGGTTAATTCCAATGGCTCGGGAGCTGGGTATTTGTGCTGTCCCCAACATCCCTGCAACTCGCACACCACACATAACGCTATCCTCCACCACAATAACACGCAGTTACCTACTGAGTATATGATTTGAAACAGTGTATCGATTCATACAAGTGTCCGAGTACCGAGCTCGATAGCTGCAGTCGCTTAAGTGCGGCCAGTATCCAGTAATCGGGAGATCGTGGGTTCGAGCCCCACTGTTGTCAGCCCTGAAGATGGTTCTCCGTGGTTTCCCATTTCCACACCAGGCAAATGCCGGGTCTGTAACCTTAATTAAGGCCACGTCCGCTTCCTTCCACTTCCTAGGCCTTCCCCATCCCATCGTCGCCATAAGACATATCTGTGTCGGTGCAACGTAAAGCAAATAGCAAAAAAAAAAAAAAAAGTGTCCGAGTGAATCGATTCACAGGAACGGCGAACTCACAGCACAGGATTCAGCTGACTCGCAGCAGACAGTGCGCACTCACGGATCACCGAGACACAGTACACACACGGCTGACTACCGGGACACTGGACATTGACGGGGAGCCGAACTCCCGCAGCAGCGAGATATACAGAGCCATAGCACACTGAAAGGATCGTTCGCTATAAGGACTTAGGCGCTCAGCTCATTTGAAAATAATATCCACTAAATAGACGGATTTATCTGCAGTGTTATAAAGGTAGTCAAAACATAATTCCAAAGTACCTAGCTTGTTAAGTAGGTAGGCTATTAGGGTATTCTAATTACCGTATTAGTTTAATCAATAAATACTTTTATAACTAGTTGACATTCGACAATTAAATTGAGATCTCTAGCTTAAGCGCCTGGCTGAATGGCTCACACGGTTGAGGCCTGGCCTTCTGACCCCAACTTGGCAGGTTCGATTCTGGCTCAGTTCGGTGGTATTTGAAGGTGCTCAAATACGACAGCCACGTGTCGGTAGATTTACTGGCACGTAAATAACTCCTGCGGGACCAAATTCCGGCACCTCGGCGTCTTCGAAAACCGATAAAAGTAGTTAGTGGGACGTAAAGCAAATAGCATTATTAATAAAAATACAATGAACGTCACACGACCATGAAGTTTGAACCTTTTAAAGAAAAGTTTCTTTCAGTGGAGTGATGGTATAATCTTAGCCATGTTAACCCATCTGTAGCTCGGCACAGCTCCATCGATTGGCACGAGTTCGACCTAAGAATCTCTAAGCCATGGCCGACTTGGTTTTAACGACGAACGCTGAGCGAAGTGGAAGTGACGCATTAAATCAGCCGTGCCCGGAGTTGCGTTGCGATACGAAGAAAAAAGCTAAACGAAGGCTGAAACTGGCACGACATATATGTTACAAGTACAATACAATGATGGCCTTCATATCTGAAAAATATGGAAACTACCTCCTGACAGTGAAATGAATGAATCTTTGCCCGGGGCGTGCAGCTGTGAGCTTGCATTCGGGAGACAGTGGGTTCGAACCCCACTTTCGGCAGCCCAGATGATGGTTCTCCGTGGTTTCCCATTTTCACACCAAGCGAATGCTGGGTATGTACCTTAATTAAGCCCACGGCTGCTTCATTCCGACTCCTAGCCCTTTCCTGTCCCATCGTCGCTATAATACCTATACGTGTCGGTGCGACGTACAGCAACTTCTAAAAACAAAAAAGTACAATTCTGGTGTATGAAGCGACATTACCTCTATCTAAAACTACGAGACAGAACTCTTACCATAAATTTTGGAGAGCGACATCCGACGACGTTTGATCGTGGACACTTCGTTTTAGATATTTCCATACTAGAGACATGATTCGGGCGAGGAGGAACTTCGCATGCTTGGTTCCTTCTCAAAAATGATTCCCTCATTCCCTGAGGTGGACTGTCATTTTGGTGCAAGTAACAACATGCACACCATAAAATGTACTATCGACCCTTCAGAAAGTTAGTTACACATTATTACGGCAGGCCAAGTAACTTTAACTGAATGCTGCACTACACTACAATGTGACATAAATACACGACAATATATTTCAACATACCCGCCAAAACTCTATAAATAACGCTCTGAACGTTTTGCAAATCGTTCAGTTCCTCGAGGATAGAAATCCGCTCCTTGGTCAAGAAGCCGTTCGAGATCCGCTGTGTGAACTTCCTTATCGTTGGAAAATCTCTTTCCTCCTTTCCACCCCAGATGTTATTTCAGCTTGCCGAAAAGACGGAAATCGCATGGTGCAAGATCTGGACTGTATGGCGGATGCTTTCATAATTCCCATCGAAAACGTTGAAGCAAAGCTTGTGTTGTGCGCGCCGTGAACGGTGTTGCGTTGTCATTCAGGGAAACAATGCCTCTGATTAATTTTCCACCTCTCTTCTATAGGGCGTTGCGCAGAAACGTCAGTGTTGCACAGAAGAATCAGCATTAATTGAGGTGTCACTTGCCATAAACTCTTGTGTACATAACCCCTTCACAGTCTATGAAAACGGTGGCCAAGTCCTACCCTGTTGATGACGCAACTCCATTCCATAGACGGTCTCTTTGTTTGAGGTATGATATGATGCATCCATATCACATCACCCGTAATGTTGTGGTTTAGGGAATCATTGCCTTCCACGGAGTAACGCTGAAGGAAGACCATAAACTTTGCGTCTTTGTGTGAAGGTGTCAGTGGTCGCGGAACCCAGCTTGAGCACAATTTCCAATAATGCAGACGATCTCGGACGACCGAATGAGCACTGTCTACTGAAATGCGCATCTGCTGAGCAATGTCCGCGACAGCAACTCTGCGATTGCTGCGACTCATTTCCTCGATCGCCTGGACATTGCCGTTGACGGCCTTTCTTCCTGATCAGCATCACCACATCACTGAGGCTTTGGTCAAATTGTTAGCACCACTTCACTATAACTGGACGTGACGTTTCATTTGGCCCATATATCATAAGAATTTCACGGCGAATCTCTGTGCAATTTAGACGTTTTGCCCACAGGAAGCGTACTGTCCCGCATACTTCAACTCTGGAGTACGTTTCCAGTTGACGCAGTATTTCACTCGCACAGTGCGATGCACCTGTTATCAGTACCGCAGCAGAATTGGATCTGCAGGAAGCCCGGAACGTGTCCTCTCTTCTGACAATACGCCACTATGTTATGCATTGGTTTTAGCGTAGGATGACATGTGTACCTTACTTATTGAAGTCCCTACGTACATACATCATCATCATCATCATCTGTTTACCCTCCAGGTTCGGTTTTTCCCTCGGACTTGGCGAGGGATCCCACCTCTACCGCCTCATAGGCAGTGTCCTGGAGCTTCAGACTCTTGGTCGGGGGATACAACTGGGGAGTATGACCAGGACTTCGCCCAGGCGGCCTCACCTGCTATGCTGAACAGGGGCCTTGTGGAGGGATGGGAAGATTGGAGGGGATAGGCAAGGAAGAGGGAAGGAAGCGGCCGTGGCCTTAAGATAGGTACCATCCCGGCATTCGCCTGGAGGAGAAGTGGGAAACCACGGAAAACCACTTCCAAGATGGCTGAGGTGGGAATCGAACCCACCTCTACTCAGTTGACCTCCCGAGGCTGAGTGGACCCCGTTCCAGCCCTCGTACCACTTTTCAAATTTCGTGGCAGAGCCGGGAATCGAACCCGGACCTCCGGGGGTGGCAGCTAATCACGCTAACCACTACACCACAGAGGCGGCCACGTACATACATACTTACTGAAATTCAACTTCGTAGTAGTGGTTTCAATGAACCTCACAGGTTTCCACCCAATACACGGTTCAAATTTGAAATAGCCTAAGCCAATTACAGGATGCAAAAGAACAGTAATTTAGAAACTAGTAAAACGACATAAAATAAAAAACCAGCAAAATAAAATAAAATGAAAATAAAAGGCAATCAATCCCCATATGCACTGCCATATGGCCCATGATCGACCCTTATTGGTGATCCATAGTCCTTGGCATGCAGTGTGCATAAACGGACAAATAAACAGAATAAATGAAAAACGAAATAATAATAATAATAATAATAATAATAATAATAATAATAATAATAATAATAATAATAATAATAATAATCAAGCGAAAGAAAACACGATTCTCCCTGGATATGCCATGAGGTCCATCGGATACTCCGGAAACGTGACCCCCAAGGTGCGGGTCACCACAGTAGTCATCCTCAGTCCCTGCATGCCACGTCCATTGTCCTCCTTGGATATTCATATTGCCTTTTACTGAACTTCAACTCCGAGATTCAAGAAATTATTTTGAACTGAACCAATTTTCGCCTTTTGTTTTCATACCAATTAAATATGAGACAAAAATTTGACGTGTACGGACAAAGTATAAAAATTGTGATTATACAGATACCTATCATTTACCGTGTGTTATCTAAAGAACGAAACGCACGGGGAGAAACAATATAAATGCAAATCTGCATTACAATGGCTGTAAATACCTTAGCTTATGTCGTTAAAACATAAACAGGGTCGTTAAAAATATAGCTGTAAACACTTGGGCTACGAGAAATGTGTTAAAAGCTTCAAATTGTCTGCCGATCCAATTACAGGACTGTTAAACGTGCGCGATGTTAACTGATTCAGCTCCCTCCTTTCTCGTTAGAACTACACTCTTGGTACCGGCCTGCCAGCAGATATTTCATTTGAAACTGTCACTGTAATTTAAGTAGGAGTGAATTATCTCCAATTGCTTGAATGTGTCTCTCAACAAGATTTAACGAATTTAAATCAGACTAAACGATTATTTGTACAAATGTTAAACCTGCACAAGAGTGATGAAAGAATTTCGCTTGTGATTTACTGTAACGACAGTTCCAATGAGGACATTTCAAGCTGAAGATCATACACTAGGGGCTGTATCAATATGAGAAATAATAATAATAATAATAATAATAATAATAATAATAATAATAATAATAACAGACTCACAAGAAGATTATTCAATGTAATAAATTCACAAAAACAGGAGAATGATCTGGCTGGAGTAAACAAGAGGGAACCTCAATAAATTGAACATCAGGGACGACATCATGAAAAATCGCGAAGTCTTCAGGACCCCAGTAAATAAACATACATTTGTGGTGAAAACCAGCAGCAGGATTGGTACAACGTGGTCAGAAGAACGGAAGAAGCAACACAGTGAGTTCATAAAGAGATTTTGGAAGGGGAAAGTCATCAAGCCAATGAATACGTTCGAGCGCGCTCTTTGAATGGGCATAATGAAAAGAGAACAATAACATAGCTTTGTATGCAGCGGAATGCCTTGCTATGAACAAGAAAAGCCTGATAGAAAAATTGGAAATTAAGGAAGGAAAGAAAGTTCTTGAGGAAAATTCTTAGCCCAATTAAAGACAAAGTTGAATATACACGTCGGCATAACCATGAACTGTACACTCAGGTCTAGAATATCTCTGATGACATGCGCAGAGGGATAATTGCATTTTATGGCCACTTGCCAACAACGAAACCAACAAGATTGAGCCAGGCCTTAACCTATTTTAAAGATAAGATGACGCAGCCAGCTTGGTTCATGGAGGTGGAAAGGGACCTACAGGAGATTGGGATCACTTATGAAGATATACAAGAACACAACCCACTCAAGAGGAAACTAAAAGGCCACCAGGTTTTCAAGAAAGGCCAAACTTGAAGACGGGATAGACGTAGACGGAGGAAAGAAAAGAACACCGACAACGAATGAAGGACCACTGGACAAATATCAAAGCAGGCCGATACAAACAACGAAGAAAAAGGAGAAGAAGAATATGAAGAAGCAGCACACATCTCCATAATCTTCATAATCCGGCCGTTCAGTAGTCCAGCACGTCCAGTAACCTGTCACTTTTAAGCCTGGCGTGTTATGCTGAAACATCTGGATTTTAATTTTGTTTTGTTTTAGGAGAGAATAGAAGAAAAAAGCCTTTAAAATATATCTTCGTATAAAGAAAACAACTACATTGACAGTCTTCTTACTGAAAATAAGTTGGGTAGACTATTTTCTTTCCCAAAATACAGCTTGAAACGTTATATTTATTCCAGTAGTCTATGAGCGTTCTTAGTCGAAGAGAGTATTTTTGAGTTATTACCACGAATATTACCTGCATTGTTATAACATACAGTGCATACAATATTAAACGAAGTGTGCAGAAATTAACCTATTTAAATATGTATAGTATTTTTTCTTCTATACAACCAGAAGTTATAGCCTACAAATCGGCACTCCTCTGAGCCCTGGAGGGACAGATTACCGAGCCTGAGTAGTAGTAGTAGTAGTAGTAGTAGTAGTAGTAGTAGTAGTAGTTTTTTCCTAGTTGCTTTACGTCGCACCGACACAGATAGGTCTTATGGCGACGATGGGACAGGAAAGGGCTAGGAGTGGAAAGGAAGCGGCCGTGGCCTTAATAGAGGTACAGCCCCAGCATTCGCCTGGTGTGAAAATGGGAAACCACGGAAAACCATCTTCTGGGCTGCCGATAGTGGGGTTCGAACCTACTATCTCCCGAATACTGTCCGACTCGTTGGCTGAATGGTCAGCGTACTGGCCTTCGGTTCAGAGGGTCCCGGGTTCGATTCCCGGCCGGGTCGGGGATTTTAACCTTCATTGGTTAATTCCAATGGCTCGGGGGCTGGGTGTTTTTGTTGTCCCCAACATTCCTGCAACTCACACACCACACATAACACTATCCTCCACCACAATAACACGCAGTTACCTACACACCGCAGATGCCGCCCACCCTCATGGAGGGTCTGCCTTACAAGGGCTGCACTCGGCTAGAAATAGCCACACGAAATTATTATCCCGAATACTGGATACTAGCCGCACTTAAGCGTATGCAGCTATTGAGCCCGGTAGTAGTAGTAGTAGTAGTAGTAGTAGTAGTAGTAGTAGTAGTAGTAGTAGTAGTAGTAGTAGTAGTATACTATTCGCCTCATTTTTTCCGGCGATATCTATAATTTTCGTGCAGTTGTCGCAACGGTTTTCTTTGAAATCCTAAGTCATAAAACTTTAACTTTTTTTCAAAAAAACTGTTCATGGATACTTCTTCGTTTCACTCTGTGGGGTAAAGGTTCATAGGAACTTGAAGTGTTGCCACGTTGTGTGCTGGAGTCACCGACGTTATCAATATCATACCACAATATATGTCCTTCCCACATCACAGCGCCGCCATGGACATATTACTCAGTGTAAGTTGGGGGGGGCGGCGTGCTCTCCGCTTGGTAATTCAGCATCAGCTCATTTATCAGCACCTGTACTACGGCATGAGGGATATAAGTAGAGCTCGGATTATATGTAATTACTAATTACATATTCTGTTTCCATATATATCAGGGGTGGCAAAGAACCTTAATTTTGGGAGCCGCAAATTTAGGAGACAAAACTGGGAGCATGCTTAGAAAATGGTTTATAAAATGAAGAGACGTTTTTCGTTTTATAACAAATGAAGGAACCTTTATTTCCTACAGTACACTGAACGTTATTGTTCAAGTACACATCAAGGAATGAAATTTTACTTTTGAGAAGTGCTTTTTTGAGTGTTCATTTTTGCTGTTAGTTTTTTTTTTAATCTGGCTGATAATTGGTAAGCCAAGTTCGCACAACTTAACTTAAATGTTCATTAGTTAAGATCGATATTTAAATTTAATGAATTTAAGCGTTGAGTACAGTGATTCACACACACACATGTAGTCCCAAAGATTGAGATAAGTCTCTTAGGACACTCTTTTGTTATTGGGTATTTTTCTCCTGGAGCATTCTTCCAAAAGTCTATGGTAGAAACGCCACTTCGTTTGAGTCCTTTTACTCCTTCGTCCTCTTGCATTTCTAGTAACTCCAACTCCACAGCTGCTGTATCCTTTGTTATTGGTGATGAAACAGGACAGTCATCGCCCACAACATCAACAGCAAAAGGATTTTCCAGGAATGAAAATGAAGGTTTAATTGATCTCAAATCATTAAATAACGTTAAGCCACACATCGCTGCTACTGACTGCCGCCGGCTGCGAGATGTTAGTTTCCATTAATTATATAAATTAATTTTACTCTAAGCTTGGTGTCAACAGCCGCACGAGACTGACTCAAGAGCCGCATGCGGCTCGCGAGCCTCGTTGTGGCCAGCCCTGATATATATGTAGCTACAAGAAAAGCTAAAACGTCGGTGAATCACACTAAAAGGACCATTATTCCAAGAGTTTAAAGTTGCATATTCTTACATATTTTGATGCATAATAAATATTTTGGTAAATATTACATTTTTAAAATATTTTGAACGATATAGCGCATTTGAAAGAAAATACAATTATATTTTCAGTAATTTTACATCGATTTAAGTTTATTAATTAAATACTTGAAAATAGTTTAAATAGCCTGTACGTCCAGAAATAATTGAATAATTTAAAGTGAAGTATTCTGTCAAAGAATCGCATCCTTTTGCTATGTTGGCAGTGCAAGTCTTGGGTGTCTCAAGCTGTGTATTCTCTTGCACAAACTTTGTCACATTGTTCTCCTCTCCGATTTATTTTGTGATCCCTTCCCCAGTCCTCAGTTTAATGTCATATTTCAGAAGCGCTCTTTCTTTCTTTCTTTGGTTATTGCCCATGCTTCACTTCCATAAACGGCTACACTCCATACAAAAGTCTTCAGAAACATTTTTCTAATAAGCGTATTTATGTTTGATGAGATCAAATTTATTCTCTCTTAATAAGGACCTTCCATGATTCAATTAAATATTTCTTTGTCGGGAAATTTGAAATACGCGCCATTGACTTCATGTGAAGTTGAAAGGTCTTTTTTTTTCTGTATATAAGAACATCTGAACAGACAGAAGGCATTTGATGACCGCAGAAAATTTTAAAAATATTTAGCTATTAATTGTGCCTCCAAATGAAAATTAAAGGTTGAATAACATCTGCACTTTTAACTTTTAACATGAAATAAAGCTTAAATATTAAGTTACAAATGTTTAAGTTATTACATATTTAACTACATATTTTGCCAATTTTAGCTACATATTTATGTACAGATTTCTCATTTTTATATTACATATAATCCAGGCTCTAGCTATAAGTCATTTCGATGAAAGCACAATAATATTCCACATACAGTATTCCTTGGTTCAGAAGCGGCCTATGCCCTGAATGATACTGCTGATGCAACCATCATTGAAGTACACAAGGCAGGATCCCAGTCACCCGCGCATGCGCATTATAACATAATGATATCTTGGCCTCGAGTCCTGTGTGTTTGGCAAATAGGGGTTGCGGGCGATTGTGAAATACCATACTCCACACCAGTTGCTTTGCTCTCTACGTTTTTTACTCAAAAAAGTTTCGTGAAGATTGTCGTCAGGATGACCGAAAGCTTCCCTTGTAAATGAATAGACATTTTAATTTAAGGAACGTGTTAGGCCTGCTTCATCTATGCATATCAATATTAGAATATAACATGGCCCTTTCCATTCCTAATATAAATTCATGATTGAACTTTTTCTTCTAGAACACATTGTGTTTGTACGTGCAGCGAAGCGCGCAGGTGCCGCTATATGCCGCACCCCGTCACCTGACACTCGCGATCACTACGACAAGACTTTCTCGGTCTTTTGAAACACGATAGAGCTGTTCATTAGCTCTTATTCTACTCCAGACTTTGATATCATTGAAGCAAGATGTTGGCCTTCTCGTTCTCCATCTCTTTCCTTCAATACTAAGCTGCAGGGCTTGGTATTTTTGTTTTTTGTTCACTAGCTTCAGAATAAGTTGCTGGGCATGACGTGCATGTTATAGGTAGGAGAATTTCTGAATTTGATAGTTATACAACGGCGGCATGTACTTATAAAACACCTTTTGTGACATTCTCGTTGTTTAGTCGACACAATTATTTTTAAAAATTATGTAATAGATCGCTCAATAGAGTTTCCGTTTCACAGCCGTTCGCAACGTCGAAACTAACACGCAGGCTATCTAACTGGCTAGACATCAAAATATCCGCACATGGTTGCTGAGGTCATATTATTACTATTATTATTATTATTATTATTATTATTATTATTATTATTATTATTATTATTATTATTATTATTATGAGTGAATGGTCCCTTCCGGAGGACACGAAACTTTATTTATGATTTCGTTTGCGGAGGATCCAGGATGCTTTCATCTGTTCACTAAAGATCCTCTTCCTTTCTTCCGTCCACTTGGTACCTGCTCTTTTTGGTACTTCATTCTCTGGAGTAACTTCCCACTTGACAATTTTCTTTCTATATATATATTTCGATTCAAAATTTCTTCAGGTTGAATTTGTGCGTTCTTCATGTCCGCTTTTGTTTGTTGTATCCAAGGGATATTCTTCAGTTTATCAACTCTTTCAAGAACTTGGTGGGTTAGTCTGTTTTCTGGAAGCCTCTTAACAACATGTTCATACCGTTTTAGCCTTTTCCTGACTTCTGCCGCAGTATTAGATCATTAGATATTAGATCATTTTTCTGTTTATTTCAGTTTATTTCCGGGTTTGGAGGCGCTACCCTCCTTCCGTGTGTCTTGGTCCTAAAATTTTCCTCATGATTTTTCACTCTTCTTTTAGGATATTTTCCAGCTCGCCCTTATTGTTGTTATTATTATTATTATTATTATTATTATTATTATTATTATTATTATTATTATTATTATTCGTATAATTTCGGGCAACTATGGACACGTCATTTCAGTTGTCTCACTCTTCGGGCTTTGACATTTGCCCAGTAGTTCCGCATTCGTTCTCGGTTTTGTGCCTCTCTCTCCTGAGTACATGCCTTTCCTGTATTTTTAGCTTTTTATTTTTTTATTTTTTATCCCCTGTCATGCTTGAAGTTTCTTCTTGAGTGGGACACACTCCGGGATGTCATGACATGGTACCTCCAGTTCTTAGAGATCCCATTCTACCTCAGTGAACCATGCCCTTTTGGTTTTCTTGTCCTGAAAATAATTAATGAGGCACCTTTGTAAAATTACACCGTGAAGGCCCACGTGAGCAAATATTTTTAACCACGACAAACTCCACTTAAAAATTGACAGGTCCAAGTCTGGATAAACTGGGAATAGTTCTCTTTTGCATCCGAAGTAGTGTATATAGTTATTACACGACACTATTTGCGAATGCGGACGAGTTTACTTGTAATGTTCTAATAATCTATTTCTTTTGTACGCAGCTAACCAGCAAAATGAGAATTATCAGTGGAACTATAAGAACACCACTCACCTTCTGGTTACCATAAACCTCCTCCACACCTTCGGTGAAAGAACGCTCTTCTTCGGGAGTACAAGAAAATTTTACATAAACCCTTAGCTTCCGATACATAATGATATGGAGGATTTACAAGGACACCGGCTAGTATCTAGTCATCCACAAACTTAAAACTTGTTTGTTCCTGGAAGCAAAGCCGGCAAGAAAAGTGTCCTCCAAGCTGTCCAACTCTATCCTGCATCACGAGGAAATCTTCTGCATTTAAACAGCCTCGCAGAATTAGGTCTGCCCAAAATAGAATACGGACCAACCATTGTAGGTGCTCTCCATAAGTGGGATATTTTCTTTTTTTTATTATTATTATTTTTTTTTTTGCTAGTTGCTTTACGTCGCACCGACACAGATAGGTTTTATGGCGACGATGGGACAGGGAAGGGCTAGGAGTGGGAAGGAAGCGGCCGTGGCCTTAATTAAGGTACAGTCCCAGCATTTGCCTGGTGTGAAAATGGGAAACCACGGAAAACCATTTTCAGGGCTGCCGATAGTGGGGTTCAAACCTACTGTCTCCCGAATACTGGATACTGGCCGCACTTAAGCGACTGCAGCTATCGAGCTCGGTAAGTTGGATAAATTACAATCTCCAAAATGTGACTGTGAAACAGACAGGCAGGCACATTACAGGACTGGAAGACGAGGGACTACACGGACTGAGTGATACTGATGATGTCATAATGTCACCAATTTAGATATCTTAGTGTAGTATTTATAATATAAAGAAAGTATTGTCAATTTTACATGCCTAATTGTAATGTGAACCCATACGATAAATAAATAAATAAATAAATAAATAAATAAATAAATAACCTTTGGGCGAGTTTATATTCTCCCCTGTTTTATATCACATTCATATTGATCTTTGTTCTTCTCTGTCAGCTAGTGGAGATGGGTTTTCTATTTCTCGTGAAGAATTAGTATATTCTGTGGCAATTTATTTTGGATTATCCTCTTCAGGAGTCCGAATAATAATAATAATAATTATTATTATTATTATTATTATTATTAGTAGTAGTAGTAGTAGTAGTAGTAGTAGTAGTAGTAGTAGTAGTAGTAGTATCAGAGCTGAGACGTTTTGACATTTTGAGGTATTTACTGAACTACCATAAGCAAATTACTGATTAAGCGAAACTCTAGTACCACTTAGTTCCCAAGCGATATTCTCGTACGCACCGTAGTTAATAATGTGATGGAGATTTCCTCGTGGCACGCGTAGGCACACATAATTGAGTAGATAATTAATTATTGTTGTGCCAACACATCACAGAGAGGAGTTGGGCTTTGAAGCGCTCGTACTCGCTTTCCCTCAAGCACGAGGAGACTTCAACTGTCAGCACGAACAAGCCATTTGGAGCTTGTTGTAGTGAATGACATTTCCGTGCCATAATATAACAAGGCGACGTCGAAATTCTCTTTGAGTATGACTGCTGGCAGTAGATTTTGCTCATGGCCTTCCTGGAGGAGAATAAGAAATCTCTCTACCTTACGAGCTGCTGAAAGATGAAGTCGTTTTCATATACAGGATGGTCAGAAACAACGTGAACGTAGTATGTATGCATGTATGATGATGATGATGATAGTGATGCTTGTTGTTTAAAGGGGCCTGACATCTAGGTCATCGGTCCCTAATGGTCGGAAATGAGACGAAATGCAATGAGAATTTAAAAGTCCAAAACTCATCCACTGACTAGAATTTAAAACGTGTTGATGAGAAATGAAATGATAAATAAAAATTTAAAATAATCAGCGAAACGAATTCACAATACTGAAAATAGATCCACTGGCCGGCATTCAAAAAGATGATTATGAACAATGATTATGAACTTTAAACAATCAGTGGATCCGACGCGCAATGCCTCACCTTTCCAGAAACTATACTGAAAAATTAGTATTACTGACGAAGGGACTGCTTACAAAGCACAATTCTGAATCGATCGTTCTTGTTGTACAAAGGGGTCCAAAATCTAGGTCAACGTCCACTCATAATGGTAAATACTGCTAGTAAAGTAGAACCATGGCATTTCTCAAGTTGTGGTACTAATCAAGAGTAGGGAAGACTCACGTTGTTCCAAACGTTACGGTACTACTCACAAGCAGTGTACGTCGCACAGGTAACGCAGACCTATGGTGTTTCTCACATAATGGCGCCACTCGTAGGCAACGTGGTGTACTAATCACAGGGACCCGTACTATCCCGTGGTGTTCCTCACATAGCGGGTACTAATCACAGGCAACGCAGACCCACGGTGTCGCTCATATAGTGGTACTAATCACAGGCAACGTAAGCCCGTGGTGTTCCGCATATAGTGGTACTAATCACATGTACTGTAAGCCCATAGCGATCCACTCACTAATGCTACTAAAACAGACTGGTACTAGTCGCAAGTAAAGGAGACCCATGGTTTTCCCCGCGCGATGGTACTAATAACAAGTAGTTTCATGTTTCTAATTTAATCATCCCTTAGTCGCCCCTTTTAGTCGCCTCTTACGACGGTCAGGGGATACCGTGGGTGTATTCCTTAGATTGGTTCTCTCAAGCCAGTCTTAAGCCACGGTCAGATTTAGCAACACCGCCTCACAAAGCCCTGACTGATTTCCCGGCACGATAGAGTACTGCTTTGTTGGAGATCTGGTCTTCTTATGGGATCTTGAACATTCTGTGATACATCCACATTTCAGAGCCCTCCAATCTGGGCATCTTCGTGCTCTTCGGCACCATAAGGCAGCACACAACAATTTATGACACGCGATCGAGTTTGGAATCGAAAGTCACGGTTACATACAGGACATTGTAACTTCATAAAAGCATGGTTTACAATACAGTTTCTGGTTTGGGCTTCTACATCTGGATCCCATTCTTGTGTTTGTACCGAGTAAGTTGGTCGTGCGGTTAGGGAGCGCAGCTGTGAGCTTACCTTCGGGAGATAGTGGATTCGAACCCCACTATCGGCAGCCCTGGAGATGGTTTTCCGTGGTTTCCCATTCGGTAAATATTGTTTTGTATATATAAAAAAAGATCGCTCGACATCACATGATGTAATGAGAGCATTATTGTATGGCACTATATTTGGAAGCTTAATATTTGCTGGTAGGAGCCTCCGTGGCTCAGACGGCAGCGCGTCGGCCTCTCACCGCTGGATACCGTGGTTCAAATCCCGGTCACTCCATGTGAGATTTGTGCTGGACAAAGCGGAGGCGGGACAGGTTTTTCTCCGGGTACTCCGGTTTTCCCTCTCATCTTTCATTCCAGCAACACTCTCCATTACCATTTCATAGCATTTATCACGCATTAATAAATCACCTTGGGAGTGGCGACCCCATTGTAATAACAGCCTATATATGTTTCATTCATTACATCCCTGACCCGGACAATGACTGGAAAACAGGTTGTAGGTTTTCATTTTCAATATTTGCTGGTAGTTCACTCCTCTTACCTTCAAGCACCTTACTAATTTGAAGAGTAATATTCTATGTTGGATTATTTTCCAAGTTTGGATGGCAGTGCTTGCCTAAAAAAGTTAATATTTCGTGAAAATCTTCTCATTGCTTCATATTTTGTAAGGTTTACAAAATTTCCTCCGTTAATAGTTCCATTGAGAATTTAAAAAATATGTTACAATTCCTGCGTTGATAGAGAACTAAATACTTGAAACATTTTAATGGGTATTCTGTAATATTTGTTGTGATATTTTTATTTATAGTTGTGACTCTTAATCAAGTAATTGTATGCAAATTACATATGAGAAATTTCGCAGTAAAAACATGAACGGAGACCTAGCGTACATACAGGCATATTTTGTCAGAATACCTATTAGGATGGAGACATTGAAACAAAGAAGTTGCCACTGCTCACATCAGTCCAGTACTTAGAAGGCCTGACATTGGCTCAAGTTCCAGGGGCACCTGGAAAATCAGTTTATACAAAATTGTCCTTACTGCTGGAAAATAATCCAACATAGAATATTACTCTTCAAATTAGTAAGGTGCTTGAAGGTAAGAGGAGTGAACTACCAGCAAATATTGAAAATGAAAACCTACAACCTGTTTTCCAGTCATTGTCCGGGTCAGGGATGTAATGAATGAAACATATATAGGCTGTTATTACAATGGGGTCGCCACTCCCAAGGTGATTTATTAATGCGTGATAAATGCTATGAAATGGTAATGGAGAGTGTTGCTGGAATGAAAGATGAGAGGGAAAACCGGAGTACCCGGAGAAAAACCTGTCCCGCCTGCGCTTTGTCCAGCACAAATCTCACATGGAGTGACCGGGATTTGAACCACGGTATCCAGCGGTGAGAGGCCGACGCGCTGCCGTCTGAGCCACGGAGGCTCCTACCAGCAAACATTAAGCTTCCAAATGACATTTTGGTTTCTCAGAACCGTTCCTTCCATTTCTGTTTTCTGTACTGTATTCGTTTTCCCCGTTTTGTTTTCCTCTACGAGAAACTTATTGCTCTGATAGCACAACGTTGTACGTAATTCAGATACGATGCATTTATTCAAGGAGAGGTCTCCACCTCCTGCATTATACATCAAACAGATACCGTCTTATCACATACTTTCCTCTTGGCCTAGGTACACATTCCTTTCTTTGCAGTTATCTAACGCCAGGAAGACACAGTCGATAAACAAACACGAAGATCACGTGACATTCAGAAATCAATTTTCTTAAGAAATATAAAAATACAAAATTAATTATTTGACTTAATACAGTATTTTCGTTATAAAAAAAAGACCTCTCGCCATAAGGCTGATCATATGAATCATTGTAATTAGATTTGACTTGAAAGTCAAATACACGCAACTAATATTGTACACTTGGACCAGTAGCATCTACAGTTCCACACGTTAAACGTCCTTTTCCTGAGCTAGCTGTTTAATGTCGTACGAACATAGTAACGTTCTCGGCAGTGCTGCGATAGAAATATTCTACGACTGAAAAGACAGCGAACATGGCCATTTTCAGAGCTGCCAATGGTGGTGCTCGAACACAGGATCTCTGCGATGAGAGCTCACAGCTGCAAGGTATATACAGTTTAAATGCCGCGTTCAGTCTACTCTTAAGCTAGCCCGTCGTGAGAAATAATAATAATAATAATAATAATAATAATAATAATAATAATAATAATAATAATAATAATAATAATAATGGATTTCTTCAGTAATAAGTATGTTATATGAAATAAATACTGTTAGAAAAAAATAAAACCAAAAATATACACACTCAGAATAATGCGTTCTTTATAATTAATTGGCTTTACGTCGCACCGACACATATGTTTTGCGTCGACGATGGGACAGGAAAATGCTCCGAGTGGGAAGGAAGCGGGTATGGCCCAGTATTTGCCTGGTTGGAAAATGGGAAACCACGGAAAACCATTTTCATGGCTGTCGACAGTGGGGTTCGAACCCACTATCTCCCGAATTCAAGCTTACAGCTGCACGCTCCGAACCGCACAGCCAACTCGCTCGGTGAAACAATGCGTTAATTCAACACTTAACAGATTCATTAATTTCAAGGTATTCCTTTATAATTTAAGCCTAAATATGAACATATAAAATAGGTCTCCTTTGAAATCTGATGGCATTTTATTAAACATTTTTAACTGAGCAAGAAAATGGCTTAAACATGTTATTTGTACCCTATAATGACGTATACTTAATTTCGTTTCGGTCACATGAAGTTCGCGAAAATTTCAGAATTTTAGACACCCACAGCATGTGAGCTTTCAGACTTCATTTCCTTCTCCACTCAACCTCATAACTATTCGTCTCGTCGATTTTATTCGTAACAGTGACAATTTCGTCCTGGCATCGTGCCAACATTGAGATAGTGCATTATTTCCTGTAATAATTATTAGGTTTAACTCAGTAGAGCCTTTTCTATCCTGGTCAGTTTACTTTGTCTATACTGGACACCCCCTATGGTGATCCATAATATCACCATGATTATTGTCAATTCATTTTCATGTTACTGTACTTTTTGATGTAATAATAATAATAATAATAATAATAATAATAATAATAATAATAATAATGATGTCATTTTTTCGGTTTTGGGAGACGCCGAGGTGACAGAGTTTAGTCTTGCAGAAGTTATTTTACGTTCCAGTAAATCTACCGACACGAGGCTAGCGTGTTTGAACACCTTCAAATACCATCGGACTGAGCCAGGATCAAACGTGCCATTTTTGGGTCAGAAGGCCAGCCCATCAACCGTCTGAGCCACTCAGCCCGGCGATGTTAGAATACATACTGCTGTTGTCCTTTCTGGTGAGATTATATACTTTAGTAGCATCTTTCATATCGAGGTCCGTGGCTAACTGGTTAGCACGCTGACCATTGATTCAAGGATTTGCGAGTCGGAATCCCGGGCATATATGAATAGGGATGTAAAAGGTGAAATATGCACCAATCACGTTAATATGAGCAGACACCATAAAACTACATCCAATCTATGTCCCACACACCAAGAATTTACTTTCTAAATTATGGTCTCGTTCATTTCTTAAGAAATAAGAGGTGCAAATATGCCCAACTCATTAGTCAAGGTACTGGCCTTCGATTCAGAGGGTACTGGGTTCGATTCCTAGATGGGACGGAGATTTCAAGTGCAGGGGACTGGGTGCTTGTATTCGTCTTAAACCCCTAATTTTCACCTACATACTACACATCCCTTTATCAACTTCCAAAATACCACGCATCAGTGAATAGATCACTTCACACAGGGTTGGCGTCAGGAAGGGTATCCGGCCGTAAAACTGGACCAATCCACACCAAAATATCTGCCGACTTTAATGAATTGTGATAAAAGTCAGGAAGAGGAAGAGGAAGAGAAGATACAGTGCGACGTAAAGCCAATAGCAAAAAAAATAATTTTTTGGCGATGGTGGTGATTGTTTTAATAGCATGTACCAACTAGGAACTGAGCAACCATCCTTTCGTAACACTGAAAGAAAGGAGGAGGTCCCACACTTCAAAGAATGAAGGTATCGAGAAAGGAAAGACAGGGACCACGAACTGCGTGAAAACGAAACATTCCCTAGGTCACGTAAGCTAGACGTTATACAACCGGAGTCGGAAGAGAGTTCACCTAGTGTGAGCATACAACCAAACTGAAGTTTTCCCAATAAACAGTTCATGATGTTATTAACCGTGAACTGATTTCAGTTTGTAATTATTTTTTCACAAGTACGTTCTGTATTCGAAAACAGATATATAAGCGATTCAAACACTAGAATCTACTCAGGTCGAAAATTTAATTAGGGCAAATATTGGAAAGCAAGTTCAACGATGTCTTCCACTGCATTTGCTTAATAACATTTTCATTTGAACTCGCAAAGCTATAAATGAATGTTCTTCCCAAGAGTTTGCCAGAACAGAACACATTTCTTTCTTGAAGAACAGCCATACTTCTCAAACAAACAAAAAGCCCATTTTTACATGTTCATACCAACATGGTTATGTGGTAATCAAGTGTCTTAATAAGGAATATTGCCACACGTCTCATTCGTAATAGCTTCAGAAGGTCTTCTCGTGCTTTTGACCAGGCGCTGCACGTTCAGTTGAGTCAGACGTCCCCACTCTTCCAATAGGGCGTCTTCAAGAGCCTGTAGTGTTTGGAGTGATTAGATTATAGTCCCTTTAGCAGATTTGGACTTGTAGAAATTCAGGAATATTATGGACAAGGCTAAAAATTGGTATATATTACTGAATATATTCTCCACTTACGGGCAGGTTACAATGAAAGGTAACGTACGGTAGTCAATATTTGACATTAACACTACAAAACCAAAGTAACAAAAATGTGTTCGTAATTTCGTCCCCCACCAAAATTATGAAAAGTACAATTAATTTCAATATTTTTTCCTTTATAACCTTACTTGTTTGCTTGTTGTTTAAAGGGGCCTAACATCGAAGGTCATCGGCCGTCCTTTATAACCTTACCAAACACTTGATTTACTTGAAGGCCACTTATGAAAAACGTTTTCTTGGTATTATTTTCAACACAGTCTTTCAGCGTTGTTCGTGGGATGCAAAACGCTTCACTTGCACGTTTGGGAAGCAGCCATGGCCTTAATTAAGGTACAGCCCCAGCATTTTCCTGGTGTGAAAATGGGAAACCATGGAAAACCATATTCAGGGCTGCTGACAGTGGGGTTCGAACCCACTATCTCCCGGATGCAAGCTCACCGCTGTGCGTCCCTAATCGCGCGGCCAACTCGCCCGGTCACTTGCACGTTTGTAACCCATTATCTTCTCCCTCAATGCCTTAGGAGCCTTTTTTCATAACCTCTTCATCCCACTGCTTGCGTTTTTCCCATCTCAAAATAATAATGAACTACTTTTTCCATCGCTTTTTCCCACACCTGTGGGGTCGCGGGTGCGAACTGCGTCGCACATGTGGATTTGGCCCTATTTTTCGGCCGGATGCCCTTCCTGACACCAACCCTATATGGAGGGATGAAATCACTATTGCGTATTTCTGTGGTGGATGGTAGTGTGGTATGTTGTCTGAATATGAAGAGGAGAGTGATTGGACGGAGACAAACATCCCGTCCCAGAGCCATAAGAATTAATCAAAGCTATTAAAATCCCCCACCCGGCCGGGAATCGAACCCGGGACCCTCTGAAACGAAGGCCAGTACGCTGACCATTCAGCCAACGAGTCGGACAATAATAAACTTCATAAATAACAAATAAAATTCAACTTTAATAACAGTTCCAAATTTCGTCCCTGGGACGGTAAAGGGGACGAAATTACGAACATTTCCTGATTTATTATAATGGCCGCTACAGTTACTCACGCCAGCCACTACATTGTAGTGGTTAGGCCTACATGCCAGGAACTACACCACACGACTGAAATGTACTCTAGTATTTCATGCACATACCAGTACTGTCTCTAGGAATAACATGTTCTTAATTTGAAAGCTTCAATAACTCAATTCAGCATGAAAAATGAATCCTCCTTGCACAGGGAAAATAAAAATAGTGCACACAACCACCTCTCACAACAAGAAATATATATCAATGGGATTTAAAGAATTAGGGAATCAAAACGGATTTGGATGGTTTTGGAACACAAGGAGCTACGGTTTTGTTTCAGTCCCGACGGCCTGGATTCTATTTAAACAAGGATTTATTTAAGTTGGTGAAGGGAAGTGTCAGCAACATGGTGGCAAAAATGTCTGACTGTAAATAACATAACAGTGTTATTGTTTTTATGTCCAACTAACTACTTTTGACGGTTTTCGGAGACGCCGAGGTGCCTGAGTTTTGTCCCACAGGAGTTCTTTTACCTGCCAGTAAATCTAACGACACGAGGCTGACGTATGTGAAACCCTTAAAATTCAAGAAGAGGTTGTCAAATCCATGAAGATTGGAAACAGTACGATGTGACATTCGCAAAAAGTGGAGTCCAGACCAAAAGAAAGAAAAGAATCTGTGTAATTGTAAATTCTGCGCGTTAACTTATTTTTACCACGCACGCGAAGTATTCTACATTAAAGAGACCTGCGACAATGGCTCCGACACAGCCCTCGGCCCATTTTTGTACTACTCATATCAACTGTTGTTCCGTACAGCAATTTTACATCGGTAATAAAGTTTCGTTGTTATGTCACATTTTTTACGAGAGATGAAGATATCACTATGCATTATTCTGTTAGAAGATTACGCTCTTATGCTCTTGGAATTCAATTCATTTGTTTGGAATGGAACCTAAAACATTGTAAGTTAAAAGTTAATTAGATGATATTTATCATGGGGGATTACGCTGAGCACAAGAGACGCCGGGGAATCCCAACACTGCCAGCATAATACTGTTATCTACTCTCTGTAGATTCAGCGAGATAATTAAATAGATAAGACAAATTATTGTATCACTGTCCTCAATTATATGAAGAATCTCTGAACAGGTTTTATCTACTCATTAAATTACCTACCTCATTGTTCGCGGTAACTTTATACGTAAGTTCGAGTGTTCCTAATCATTAGGGTGAGATGACTGTCTAGCTCTTGGGCAGATATCACCAGTTCAAACCCTGACGAGGCAAATAAGGGAAGACTATGTGCTTTACGTTACTATTTATACCAGTGCTTCGCCTCACGGGGAGTGAAATACGCTTTTTTTTTTTAAAGTTGCTTTACGTCGCACCGACACAGATAGGTCTTATGGCAACGATGGGATAGGAAAAGGCTAGGACTGGGAAAGAGTCGGCCGTGGCCTTAATTAAAGCCCCAGTATTTGCCTGGTGTGAAAATGGTAAACCACGGAAAACCGCATTCAGGGCTGCCGACAGTGGGGTTCGAACAAAACTATCCCGAAACCATCGCGCAGTATACACGTAACCGATGATAACGTAATTCGTAATACCTTAAAGCAGTCAGCCAATGATTTTTAGATTTCCAACATAAATTAAACTGGGCCGACTCCTTGGCTGAATGGTCACCATCGAGGCCTTCAGTTCAGAGGATCTCGATTCTCGTCCAGGTCGGGGAGATAAATCGCGTCTCTGGTTCAACGAGTGGGTGTTTGTCCCAACAAACCCCTCTTCATATTCAGACACCACCTCACATTATCAAGTATCACAGAAATACGCAACAGTGAATAGATCCCTGTATGTAGGGTTGACGTCGGGAAGGGTATCCGGCCGTATAACAGGGATAAATACAATATTGTGCTACATAGTTTGCACCTACGACCCCATACTTGTGGGAAGAGGGGTAGAATAAGAAGAAGAAAGGAAATTAAACTACATTCGACAAGTTACGATATCTCAAAACGTATCACAAAAAGAAAGGAGGCATGCACACTTACCTAAGATATGTGGCCTGTGTAAAACCCCTCAATGGGGGTATATGCATATATGAATATATTTATTCATAATTCCAGCCAAGGGAAATGCAAAGTATCGGTGACACCGAGTGCTTACAAACAGTAGGGAATAAATTTACGCGATGAGAAAAATGCCAAATTGAGAATTGAGGCCGTGGTAAAAGAGCTTCTCCTAATAAACATTCCAGAGTAAGCGCAGATAGCGCAGTGGAAACTATGCTAGATAATTTTCAAAAAAAATTAAAAGAAAACGGCAGGAAAAATAAGGGACATGACAGGTGAAAATTAGATGAGAAACCAAGATAAAAATTTGGAAATATATATATATTAGAAAAATCAAATCAAACTCTTACAATATTAGAAGAATAGAAGTCAGTACAAATACGGAATTTTCCCAACCAGAAATAATACAAATAGTTACATCAAGAGTAAAATATTCAAAAAAATGAAAGCAAATAAGAGAAGGGGCCAGGAGAGGAAAGGGATGGACAAAAAGGGGATGAATACAGTTTAAAGAAAAATGTTGAACAACGAGAATAAGAAAGAATGTTCGCAGTTACCAGATTGAAGTATACCAACATGAAGTCTACTAAGGAAAGTCTAATGTCATGTGAAAGTTGCCACCTCTTCAATTAACACCCGAAATAGGCACAAATAAAGATTGTCCAACTGGCTTAAGTCACTGTATACAATAATGAAACAGTCTCCAAGTGTACCAAAACATACATGGTGAAGCATTAATTAACCACAAGTGTGTATAGGAGTCGCAGAGTTGCGGATATACCACACGCACATTTTGAAAGCAAACAGTCACTGGATAGTCAATAGAGGCTTTGAAATTGAAAATGCAAGTAAAATCTCGGCCTGGAAATGCACTGCTCCCAGTCAAAATTTGCAAATAAAATAGCTCCAAATGCAACACAGCATTATTTACAATAAGGACATTTTTAGTTTGTCATACCTCATCTTGAACCAAGTAGTTCTGCCCAAAAATGGAGAGTCCAGGGCACATGTCGCTAAAGACAGAGATGATGTTAAAGGTTCCTCCCTCCACACAGGCCAAAGTCCATCTCAACACATTCAGAGGAAGGCCGGGAATTTATAGTGTGGAATAATGAGAGATATGTCTGGAATATTCCAGAAGTTAGTGGAGCATGCGTGACAAAGCGGGCGATGTCACATGACGTCAGGCAGCGAAAAGGAGGTTAGTTTATCATCGGTCGTAAAGGTGGATAGAGCAAAGTTCATGCAAGGTATGATGTGTGCAAATCCACCTAAGTATGCAAGTTCCAGTTGAAGAGAAAATGCGGTGTGTATCCAGATGAAGGTAAGTCCATATTAATTGTAGAAAAAGGTTATGTGCGTGGCGAGGTTGATAACAGTAGTTGCCGGTGAAGTGAAGAGTCCGTTACATCATCCGCCGGGCACCAGAAAAAAAAATCCAAAAGGATTTTTTTTTGTAGTTGTTGAAGCAGCTGGAGTTAAATGAAGACGGCTGGTGGAAGACGAGAAGCGGAAGATACAGTTGAATGGCGACGGCGAGGCGGCCCCAGGAACAGCAATGGAGGGCCCTTCCATGAGCTGGAGCGGGGGTCGGTAGCAGCCGCCACGGTATATCAAAGAGAGAAAATACTGCAAAACAAAACAAGAGGCGGCAGAAAAATGTCCAAACACAATAAACATGCCTAAATAGAGAATAGAAAATACAAAAAGGTAGAGGAGGAAAGGAAACAAGAAAGGGGCTAACGCGTTAGCAAAGGGAAAGGGTAAGGAGAAAAGGGTAGTGATAAATTAACATAGAAATATAAATATAAATATCACAAATGACAAGAAGATTTAAAAAATTTAAGAACAATTACAAAAGAGAAAAATAAAATGGTTGGGAAGTTGTAAGTACACTCCCATTACAACCTGTGCCAATTGGCTGGGAGGGAGACTGGAGAAACCTGTGTGGAGGGAGAAAAAAGGAAATTCCATAAAGGGAAAAAAAAAGAATGGAGGGATGAGGCAGACAAACAAAGAAAAGAAAGGAACCAAAAAAAAAATAACACTGGGAGCAATAGACATTTCCAGACCAGATGGAGAAAAGAGAGAGAAAAAAAATCAGTAAGAAGAGGAGGTAATAACAAGAAAAGGAAAACACAGGGCAAAAGAAAAGAAGATCAAGATATGAAAGTTTTTAAGAATGAAAGCGCTTGAGCTGATTTAGATGAAGTTTTTTAGTATCAAACAAATCGGTAGTGGATTGCAAATATACAGTGACAGGAGTAGGGAAAGACAAAATACGGTATGGTCCAAGCCATCGAGGAGCAAGTTTGGCAGAAGTGGCATTAATTGCCGAGCTGTGTGGATGATTAGCAACGAGGACTAAATCACCAATTTTAAAAGTGGATGGCTTATGACGAGCATTATAAGCTTTTTTGTGGACCTGTTGAGCTTTTAACAATTGATCAAAGGCGTCTTTCCAGAGTGATGAAGAGGATGGCTGATCAGAAGATTCAAGGAGGTTGTGCAGATCCCAGGTTAGGGAAAGAGGAGTTTGGAGATCACGACCAAGAAAGAGCTTAGCCGGAGTTTGAGCAGTAGAACTATTGATACTAGAATTAAAGGCTAACGCCAAAGAAGAAAGCTGAGAATCCCAGTCTTTCTGGAAAGAACGATGAAATATAGATAAAGCAACTTTGAGATTACGGTGATACCTTTCCACGGTGTTGGACTGAGGGTGGTAGGGAGAAGTCAAGATACGTTTGATACCCAGTTGAAAGCACATATTAAAAAAACACTTGAAGTAAAAATAGAAGCATTATCAGAAACGATATTAGCAGGCAAACCGGTAATAGGAAAGATTTGTTCAGTGAGTAAATTAATGATGATCTTAGTAGAAAATTTCCGTAAGGGTCGAAGGACTAGAAATTTTGAGAAGGCATCCAACAAGGTAAAAATGTACAAGTTGCCACGAGAAGAACGAACTATGGGTCCAACTAGATCAATGAAAAAGGTTTGGGCAGGATGAGTGGGTGGAAGGGCAGAATGAAGACCAGCAGACTTTATGTTTAAAGGTTTAGATGTTTGACACAATTCACAAATTTGAACAAAATTGCGAATAGATTTGCGCATTTGAGGCCAAAAGAAAAGAGAGGCTATACGGTTGTACGTTTTAGTAATGCCTAGATGCCCGCCCACAGGGGAGGAATGATAATATTGTAAAATCATGGGTTGAAGAGCCTGTGGAAGCACCACTTTAGGAGAAGCTTTCTTAGTGGGTTTGTAAACCAAGAGATCTTTAAAAATAGTAAAGGGACCCTGATAAGAGGGATCAGAGATGGATTGTTTGAGTTGGATGCAGAACTGATCGGTGAGCTGATGCGAGTGACAGGATTGAAATGAAAGAGGAAAGTCTGTTAACGAAAGAACCGCATGAATGGAGGAAGATGAAGGCATCATAGAGAGATTCGGGGGTAAATCGTCAGTAGTACTTAACTGGGGAGTGGAAGTGTCAAATAAGCGACTAAGAGCGTCAGCTACAGAATTCTCAGTGCTAGAAATAAATTTAAGGGAAAACTTGAATCTGGACAATCGCATGAGCCAGCGGCCAGTTCTACCAATCTTAGGTGCGTTATGTAACAACCATGAGAGAGCCTGATTATCAGTCTTGACAAGGAATTCTTTATGTTCCAAATACTCCGCAAAGTGTTCAATGGAATTTAATAAAGCCAAGGCTTCACGCTCGAAGATAGAATATTTTCTCTCAGTAGGAGAAAGAAGTCGACTGAAATAGGCGATAGGTAGAGGAACATCATTAACAACCTGAGTTAGAACACCATCAACAGCAAGATTGGAAGCATCAGTATGTATTTCAAAAGGTAGGGAGAAATCAGGAAATTGAAGAATGGGAGCATGCATCAAAAGAGACTTAAGCTGAAGAAAGGCGTCCTGTTGAGATTGAGTCCAAATGAAGGGGACGTTTATACGTTTCAAATAATTAAGAGGCTCAGCAATGTGAGAAAAGTTAGGAATGAACCGGTGGTAGAAAGAAACCATGCCTAAAAAGGTGCGTGTTTGTTTGAGATTTTTGGGAGGTGGAATATTAGAGATAGCAGAAGTACGTTCGGGATCGACAGCTACTCCCTGAGATGACACAATGTGACCTAAGAACTTTATAGAAGTTTGAGCTAGAGAAATTTTAGAGGGGTTAACTGTCAGACCAATAGAACGTAGTCTGGAAAGAACTTGGTGTAGATGCGACATGTGGGACTCAAAATCTGGGCTAAAGATTAAAAGGTCATCAATATAAGGATAGAGAAATTTGTACTTGAAATCTGAGAATAAGGAATCCACTAATCTCTGCATGATTTGTGACCCCAAGTTCAATCCAAAAGGAACTTTTGTGAACTGAAAGAGGCCATTTGGGGTGATGAAAGCAGTAAGCCGACTGCTCCGAGAGTCCAAGGGGATTTGGTAGTAAGCAGAATTGAGATCTAAAAGAGAAAAATATTTAGCTTTAGAAAAAAAGTGGAAAGCGTTTTGCATTTTAGGAATAGGATAGGAGTCATAGAGGATTTTGGAGTTTAATTTACGGTAATCAACTACCAGGCGCGAAGAACCATCAGGCTTGTCGACAAGAAAGGCCGGAGAGGCATAATTGGAAGAAGATGGGACAATGGTACCATCCAGAAGCATTTTGTCAATAATGTCATCCATTTTGGCCATCCGAGGAGGGCTAAGATGGTAAGGAGACGAACGAACAGGTGTTTCATCAAGTAAATCAATGTGAGCCTGATAATTAACAACGGAGCCTAAAGTATCTGTGATAACATCGGCAAATTCAGATTTCAAGGCCTCAATTGCATCTAGTTGGGGAGCAGTGGCATAAATATGCTGATGACTGAATACATGGTTCATAGGGAAATCGAGGGGGTCTACCAAAGGGATTTGAACGTGTGGATTGAAAAAGAAAGAGATAGAGGCCATAGCAGTATTATAAATAAGGCCAGTATGAGCAAAAAAATCATATCCCAGAATAACAGGAAGTGAACAATTATTAACCACTTGAAATTCAAACGGCCAAGAAAATTGGGAAATTTTAACATTAAGTTTTAGGTGACCCATGATTTCAAGAGTGTGCTGAGATATGGAAAGACATCTGATGGTAGAAGGGCGCAATTGAAGATGCGGATGCGTTTGTAAAAGTTGCTGAAAAAAGGAGAAACTGATAAGGGAAATTGCAGAACCTGAGTCTAAGAAGGCTAAGGAGGGAATGTTATGTAACTGTACAAGAGTATACGACTGTGATTTAGTAGCAGGCGAGAAAGTTGAGGAAACATAAGGCAGATTTTGCCCAAGAGGTCGTGAGCTGCCTACTGACGACGGGAATTGAAGTTTCCCAAGGTAGAATTGGTACAATTTCGTGCGAGGTGCCCCATAGCCTGACACCGATAACAGCGAAGGCGAGAAATATCACTCTGAGAAGGTGGACGAGTGGTAGAGGGCATGCGAGGTGTTGATGTGTTAAACTGGGGAGGTGGGGTAGACGAATAATAGGAAAAATTACTACGGGTATTTAGAATATCTAGTTGAGCAATGTGGTAAAGCTGAGGAATAGTAGTGGGTGGCGTAAAGGGATTGATGATTTGGCGGAAAGCTGGAGAGGCATAAAATCGAATAAGAGAAATAATTTCCTGGGGATGTTGAGCAATAGCTAACACATCAGAATAGCCGATAATGGAGTCAAGATAATCGTAAGCTGATTCCTCTGGACGTTGATGACGTCTGATATATTTGTTACTCAGCTGTTGTCTAATTTCATAAGGCAGAAAATAAGTATGTAAAACCGAGCGAAAATGAGCCCAATCATGAGAAGACTTCATATACTGGAGCCAAAAATTACTAAGATGACCAGAGGTTTTTGGATAAAGCAACGAAAGCAATTGGGAAAACGGAGCCAAGTCAGTCTGTAGAAATTTGCGAACTAAAAAAAGCCACTGTGTCAAAGTATCAGGATCAGTAGACTGAATGAGGGGTACCTGATCAAGACATTTAGTCAAAATATGGAAATTAAGTGGTTGATGTGAAGAAGGGGTGTGATGATATGGAGATTCATAAAAATATTGCTGAGAAGGGGATGGTGGTGGAGTGCGCAAATCGGGAGAGTAATGCTGTGCTGGTTGAGTTTTATGGGGAGAAGGCGGAGGTGCTTGATTAAGTGGAAGTTTGGATTCGGCAGTAAAAAGAGAAAGATCAGGATAGAGAGGGGTGTTAGGTTGAGGCGGGGTTGGTAAAGGTTCAGAGGATGAACTAGAAGAAACAGTAGTAGTAAGAGTACTAGACGTGGAAGTAAGATCAGAATTACAAGGGAGAAAAGGATTATAAGACATATTAGTAAAAGGATTTGGATCCGAAAAATTGGAATGGGGATCAAACGAAATGTCTGAAGTGTCTGAAGTATAAGGAGAAAAATTATCAGAAAAATAAGCCATGTTGAAAAAGATGACAAAAAGAAAAGCAAAGTCTAGCGAGGAAAACCACTAAACCTCAGAAGAAAGAAACAAAAGAACTAAGGCAGTAACAGGGTGAAGATTTAGAGTGGTAGTAAACTGCGACTTTATACTCTGCTACCATGTGTAAAACCCCTCAATGGGGGTATATGCATATATGAATATATTTATTCATAATTCCAGCCAAGGGAAATGCAAAGTATCGGTGACACCGAGTGCTTACAAACAGTAGGGAATAAATTTACGCGATGAGAAAAATGCCAAATTGAGAATTGAGGCCGTGGTAAAAGGGCTTCTCCTAATAAACATTCCAGAGTAAGCGCAGATAGCGCAGTGGAAACTATGCTAGATAATTTTCAAAAAAAATTAAAAGAAAACGGCAGGAAAAATAAGGGACATGACAGGTGAAAATTAGATGAGAAACCAAGATAAAAATTTGGAAATATATATATATTAGAAAAATCAAATCAAACTCTTACAATATTAGAAGAATAGAAGTCAGTACAAATACGGAATTTTCCCAACCAGAAATAATACAAATAGTTACATCAAGAGTAGAATATTCAAAAAAATGAAAGCAAATAAGAGAAGGGGCCAGGAGAGGAAAGGGATGGACAAAAAGGGGATGAATACAGTTTAAAGAAAAATGTTGAACAACGAGAATAAGAAAGAATGTTCGCAGTTACCAGATTGAAGTATACCAACATGAAGTCTACTAAGGAAAGTCTAATGTCATGTGAAAGTTGCCACCTCTTCAATTAACACCCGAAATAGGCACAAATAAAGATTGTCCAACTGGCTTAAGTCACTGTATACAATAATGAAACAGTCTCCAAGTGTACCAAAACATACATGGTGAAGCATTAATTAACCACAAGTGTGTATAGGAGTCGCAGAGTTGCGGATATACCACACGCACATTTTGAAAGCAAACAGTCACTGGATAGTCAATAGAGGCTTTGAAATTGAAAATGCAAGTAAAATCTCGGCCTGGAAATGCACTGCTCCCAGTCAAAATTTGCAAATAAAATAGCTCCAAATGCAACACAGCATTATTTACAATAAGGACATTTTTAGTTTGTCATACCTCATCTTGAACCAAGTAGTTCTGCCCAAAAATGGAGAGTCCAGGGCACATGTCGCTAAAGACAGAGATGATGTTAAAGGTTCCTCCCTCCACACAGGCCAAAGTCCATCTCAACACATTCAGAGGAAGGCCGGGAATTTATAGTGTGGAATAATGAGAGATATGTCTGGAATATTCCAGAAGTTAGTGGAGCATGCGTGACAAAGCGGGCGATGTCACATGACGTCAGGCAGCGAAAAGGAGGTTAGTTTATCATCGGTCGTAAAGGTGGATAGAGCAAAGTTCATGCAAGGTATGATGTGTGCAAATCCACCTAAGTATGCAAGTTCCAGTTGAAGAGAAAATGCGGTGTGTATCCAGATGAAGGTAAGTCCATATTAATTGTAGAAAAAGGTTATGTGCGTGGCGAGGTTGATAACAGTAGTTGCCGGTGAAGTGAAGAGTCCGTTACACCTGCTACGACTACCTTCTTTTTTTAATTGGCGATTAAACATCACACTATCACAGAGAGTTGTAGACGATGCAAATATTGGCAAGGTTTTAAGATTGGAAAAGTACGGCCGTGTCTTTAATTAATAAACTGCCCAGCATTTAGCTGACACGATAATGGGAAACCATGGAAAACAATCTTCAAGGCTCTCGACGGTGATATTCTAACCCACGATCTCCCGACTCAAGCTCATAGCTACCTAACCCGAACTGCGCAGACAACTCACTCGGCCCTGCGACTATTGCTGCCCAGCCAAATGGCCTGCAGATTTTAGAGTGAACGAGGTCAGCGTCCGCATTGCTTCAGGATCTTCAATGGGTCCGCAGCCTCTCGTATCGCACAGCCCTTCACGCCCATCATCCCAGACATCACTGCCTATTCCACAGAATCCGACCTCTTGACTTTATCAAAATAAATTAGTAGTACCGTGATCTCTCCCTCAAGAAAAATATCTGGGATGACACGTCCCAGGACGCAGCCCATGATATCCGTCATAGCCTTCTTCAGCACCATAATTCGTAAAACATCAACCCAACTCCTTCTGTGCCCCTCGTTATCTAGGTCTCTCATCCATATGTAGACCAAATTTCGCAAACGCATTGTAATATCATTGCCTTGCGGAACGTAGGGAAGAAAACATTGGCGTAGATATGGAATGCGAGGACCATTGAATCACGCCAACCTCAGAGCTGATAACAAAAAATAACAACAAAAATATGTTTAAGTTGGATTTAAGTCTACGGAATGAGGATGATATTTCTCGCATTCTTGAACAAATCATCAAGTTATTATTTCAACATATTGGTACGGTTATAATATAGTTGTGCATCAAAATTTCCTTCAAAAGTATTATGTTTATAGACATGTCTACGGACCAGAATTTTGCCCTGAAGTGGAGATCTTTAAGAGTCACTATTCGCCAACGATAAATAAATAAATAAATAAATAAATAAATAAATAAATAAATAAATAAAAACAAAATAAATAAATAAAATAGATGGAAAACGTGTAGATTCTATCAGCACCAACTGTTTTTTCACAATATGTTAGACTGGACATGGAGACAATACTCTCCCCTGAATGCATCGTATCTTCCAGCAGAACGTCTTCGGTCTTCATTTCAGAGCTGAGGCGAGATACAGTTTCCCCATAAACGGATTTCGCTTGCCATATTTACTGCTGCGACCCTGCGTGCTGTAATCCAGGCAGTAAAATTCCCACTTTACGTTTTCTGGGTTCAAGACCCCTATTTCTGATAACATGGGCCAGCGACTGTGGATCTGGCATTCTCTATTGTGTTTCACGTTGACAAAAGAAAGCATAAGGGTATCACGGAAGGCCATGTACGAAAATGTGCTGGTAACCAATGAATTCACTCCCAGGCAAAGAAAATATGATTAATAATAATTATTATAATAATAATGATAATTTTTACTTGAAGATACAGCGCACAAATTGTGCATAGAGTTGAGAAATACCGTTATCACTCATTTTTTACAAATGATCACAACAGAAGATCTCCGATTTGTACAAGTGAGTATGGTATCGGCTGCATTGCACACTGCATAATTTACATATGCAAGACTCGTCTGGGTCATGGAAGTACTCGGTATTAAACAGCTTATGGTGGTATCTATGTACCGCCATCGAGTTACCAAAGTGTGATAAGTCTTGGTTAGTCTTCGTCCACGCCCTATTCATCATGGCCTCCGTTCTATGAAAGTCTAACCAGATTTCATCTCTTCTCTTCACTCTGGCCTGCATTAGTTTCTCCCAAGCGTCTGTGAATGGTAGCCCTATCTTCATCCGGAGGTCCTCGATGAAGAAGGTCTTCTTGGCAAGTTCATATGCTAGTCGAGATTTTGCGTATTTCGATATCTCCAGGGTAGCTTTCAGAAAGCGCGACTTGACTGCTTTGTGTGTCTTCAAGTCCACCATGGTCAGCTTCACCAGATGACTTCCAGCCCGTATGGAGCAATGTTATTGGTTTTACGCCCTACTTCTACGGTTTCCAGAGATAGCGAGTGCCAGAATTTTGTCTCACAAGAGTTATTTTACATGCCGGTAAATCTACCGGCACAAGGCTGAGAGCGAGTACCTTCAAATGCCAGCGGACTGAGGGATCGAACACTCTAATTTGACCTCGGAAGGCCTACGTCCTACTGTCTGAACAACTCAGCCAGATGATGATGGTTCCTTCATATTCATGCCAAAGAACACCTTCACACAGGGCGATACCTGCAAGAGTTGTGTTTCCTGCATGCCGTTTCGGTAAACGAGAGTTTGATGGCCATCACAGAGTTCCCGTACGCCCGAAGGAAACCCTCCAACTCCAAAAAGGAATAATTAGATTAACAATTGATAGAAAAAAAACAATAAAACATACCCCGTTACAGTAAGTGTTAAAATGCTCTCTCTCTCTCAACCTGTAGCCAAGTCGTAGCGTGTGATGATATTCCGGCCCACTCTTTGCAATTCAGCCACATGAATCTTCAAAATTCCTGTATGAATTGCATTTAAAAATCTACCGCATCCGAAAATGCGCTGTTCAACGCTTAATTTCAAAAGACATGAGATGCACTAAACCGGTCAATTACTGCTGCATAAAATAATTAAATGTTGTCGGTTTTACGTCCTACTAACTAATTTTACGGGTTTTATGGTGACTTCGCGATGCCGGAATTTAGTCCCCCAGGAGTTCTTTTACGTGCCAGGAAATCTGACGTATTTGAGCACCTTCAAATATCACCGGACAGAGCCAGGATCGAAGGTGAGAAGTTGGAGTCACAAGGCCAGCACCTGAACCGTCTGAGCCACTAAGCCCACTGCTGTATAAGAAGCAATCACGCTGTATGGAAGCTTATCGCACACTAACTGAGAGCACGACATCACTGGCCGAGCTATACGGATCAGACCGCTGTTGCATAATCCACTCACCCAGACACGCCACAAGGAATAACCGGCAACTCGTCTGAGGATCGCACTAACCACCCTTCAAGTAAGCGATGGGTCGTCAAATAGAGTACCAATTTCTGGTAGACACGAAGTAGCCTCAACTGCGGCAGCTTCAAATGCGTGTAGTAACTAGAGGCCACACGATTATCGTTATCATCAATCATCAGCATCGCAGTTCGTACTCATGAACAGTTCTGTGGTGTACATGTCGCGTATCTACATCTTATCTGAAGGTCCCCGGTTAGATTCCTCGTCAATACAAGGGTTCTGGACTGAAGAGTGGAACGGGGCTCCCTCAACCTCGAGAGGCCAACTGAGAAATTGTTTGATATGAGAGACAGCGAACCCGGTTATGAAAGCCAAACAGTTGTCCTGGGCGGTCCTGTTGCACCGCGGCTTGTTTGTTATCCACTAAAATGACAATGAAACACCTTCATAATCTGTGTCGCTTAGCCAAATTTCTTGGGGCTCTATATACTGCATTTTTCTAGTTGTTTGACATTCCACTAACACATCGAAGGTTTTCAGCAACGGAAGGATGGGAAAGGATTCGGACTGGGAAGGTACCTGCCATGACCTTAATTAAAGGGCAGCCTGTTGTGGAAACAGCAAACCTGGAAAACCATCTTCAGGGCTGCCGACGGGGGGATTCGAACCCACTATCTCACAAATGTAATTTTACAACTGCACGACCCTAACCGTAGCGCGAAATTCGCTCGGTGTTCCGTATACTAAGAGCGGGTGAAGGGAAGTCTAATAACCTATCTGTAACAGCATCTGAATTTGCAATTTTTAGTGACGCCGCGATGCCGGAATTTAGTCCCGCGGGAGACTTGGATTTGGAAAGCCGCCTATCCTCTGTTCCGCTAACAGATATTCACACATTTTCTTTGTGACATTAAATCAGCTGGTTATATCGTCGCTGTATACTGGACTTGTGCGTAAATAAGTCGTACAAACGTACATTCCTAGAGTACGGTACAGTATGGTTCATTTTCCTTTACACATTAGCACAGGAAAATGAACACAACAAATATTGTTCTGATGCACTAAATATCTGTATTTGGCTGGGAGCCGTGACCAGTCTTAAGGTACATAACGGATAAGAAGAGTATTGAGTGGTATGACTATATAAGAAAAGTTCATCGAGTGTTATGCAGCTCACGAAAGTGCACCTGTATAAACTACGAGCTACCAAACACTTCAAACAACTTCTAAGGTATAATTCAGTCGACTTCGATTTCAGTTCTAATGCTTAAACGCCCTCAGGGTGTGAAAAATGAAAATATAGGACCTCCTTGGCCAGATATTACGTGTTCCATATAAAAGAGGCATGATCACATATAGGCGGAATTCTATCTACAATATGGATATTGGATATCAGTATTTACATCGCAGGAAATATCTTATATTCCACTCCGGGCGATCCACTGCACTGCAGTTTTATAGCCAGGGAAGAAAGTCATGAATACAAAGCGATTCAAAAATTCCACTAAAAACCAACGATCTGTAAATTATTTGGAATAATATTTTCTACAATACAATATTTTTAAAACTCTTGCTAATACATTCTGGTTAATGAATAGAAGAAGTGAAAAATTTTCTAAACTCTAGATCGATTTCCGGTAGGACATGACGTTCACGGTACGTTATGTCTTCTCGTATGAGCTACGATTATTTTCCTTTCATTGACCTGTTTCAGCCTCAGTCTTGGTTTTCGTAATAATCAAGTGGAAGCGCTATGAGCGATGCTTGTAATCCTATTCCTCATGCAGCCAATCCTTGTTACGACCTTTCTTTTTGCAAGTTGTTTTACGTCGCACAGTAACAGATAGGTCTTAATGGCGACGATGGGATAGGAAAGAGCTAGGAGTGGGGAAGGAAGCGGCCGTGGCCTTAATTAAGGTACAGCCCCAGCATAGTGTGAAAATGGGAAACCACGGAAAACCAGCCTCAGGGCTGCCGACAGTCCCGAATACTAAACACTGGCCGCTGTTAAGCGACTGCAGCTACAGAGCTCGGTTTGTTACGAACCGTAAGGTATTGCTCATAGGGCCATATGATGTTTGTACATCACTATATTCGGCAGATGGCTAGTTTATACCATTTTCTAGCTCAGTGAGTAAAGTGAAGGGAAAAATACGTTACTCCTGGTTTCCCTAGTATGCCTATTTAATGACACCTAGGCTATATATGACAGCTGATGATGGAGCAGTACCAAACTTCGCGCAGAGGAATCAACAACTAAACTAACCATGTATTGATTTCTACTACTTTTACGTCCGACTCCGTGGCTAAATGGTTAGTATGCTGGCCTTTGGTAACAGAGGTACTGGGTTCTTTCCCGGCAGGTACGGGAATTTTTAACCATAATTGGTTAATTCCCTTGGCACAGGAACTGGGTGCATGTGCCGCCTTCATCATCATTTCATCCTCATCACGACGCGCAGGTTGTCTACGGGAGTCAAATTATTATTATTATTATTATTATTATTATTATTATTATTATTATTATTATTATTATTATTGTCCGACTCGTTGACTGAATGGTCAGCGTACTAGCCTTCTGTTCAGAGGGTCCTGGGTTCAATTCCCTGCCGCGTCGGGGATTTTAATCGCTTCTGATTAATTCTTCTAGCTCGGGGACTGGGTGTATGTGTCCGTCCCATCTCTCCATATAGGGTTGGCGTCAGGAAGGGCATCAGGCCGAAAAACAGGGCCAAATTCACATGTGCGACGCAGTTCGCACCCGCGACCCCACAGGTTTGGGAAAAAGCGGTAGCAAAAATATTATTATTATTATTATTATTATTATTGTACCGGGCGGTACACCTCCACTCCGCTAATTTAAAATGTGCGCCAGTTGAAACTCCTCTGCTGGAGGAAGTCTGAACTTTATCTACGCTATTAATTCTCTACTTTCTCAGAAGATGTCACCACGTGGAAAATTTTGAGTTTTTGAACTGTGTCATTTTTGATGTGGTTTTGTTTCGCTTGAAGTAAGAAGTGTGAACTTTCTCTTCTAGAGGACACTACTGAAGATCAACAATAGTGCAACCTAGTGCGGAGTCAAAGAACTATTTTGTTGGAGAAATTTTTATTTCAAATGTTTGTTCTTTGCTAAATTTTTTTCAGTCTTTGGTTAAGTTGGCAATATTAACCCCTTCTTTCCCCTTGTTTTAAATCTAGCCTATCCCGAATTTCTTGAATTAATTTTCCACCAATTATGTGTTTCTTCTTAGTATTGTGTAGGGGGTTTATTGATCTACCAATAAAATCATCGCGGGAGGGTGTTTTCATTCCCCTAACGCCTAGAACCTTCTGCGAGAGTATTTAAACTGCTGATTTTAGGGTCTCCGGGCCACTTCTGTTCCATCTTTCAGTGTATAAAGTACATAGCAGGAGGCGGGAAGCGCCTCTTTCCTCGGCAGCGGTCATCAATAAGGTAATGGCCGATTAATAAATTCTTTCTTTGCTAGCTCAGCAGTTTAACTCTCGGGGCGGGTGCAAAGCGTTCCTCCATGTAACCTTTTCCTAAAATGTAACGATCTTTTCTTCTATTCTCTTTTAAGCTGCATATTGGGATAGAGAGTGCTAACCCTCTCGAGCTCCCACTCACATTGTCTTGAGGTGAACTTATTTTCTCAACCTATTCTTCGTTAATGTAAAACAAATTGCTCTTTTCTAAAGTCACCTCGGTAGTATGGGATTAGCCCTTGCATTAGTGGCCTAGAGCCAGATTAGGTTTTTAAAAACAAGTGTATTAGGAGTGCAAGATCGCCTCCTCTCAAATTGTTATTTTAGAGGTCATGTAATTGCCCATTTTTATTTAATAGACCTCAGTAGGTTGGGTATTTTACCCCTGTGTCTATGTCCAGTGAGGACAACTTGAAGGTGGAGTTTGGTGTGGCCTGGGAGAGGCTTAAATTTTGAGAGCGAGTGGCTCTTTGGAAAATTGAGTGCTGTATGCCTCGTGGAGGCTTTTCTGTGTAATTTGGAGCAAGGGCTCCTAGGTATGAATGGGGTTTTCTGCCCCTCTGTTAAAACTCGTGTTTGGGGTAGAACTGAGCTGATTGCCCAAGCAGTGTAAAATCAGGGCGCGAAGCCCAATTCCTGTAAATATTGTAACTACCCTTTTTGATTTGCTACTTTGTACCTGCCATGCTTGTTATTTCTTTGTTTTTGAAAAGAAAATATAACCTTGATAAATTTTAAATTAATTTTGCTTTCGTAGCTGGAGACCTATTCACACCCGCACCTTCTTTCACCTCTACCTACCACGGAAAACTCCGTAACAATTATTATTATTATTATTATTATTATTATTATTATTATTATTATTATTATTAGCTACTCTTACGGTTTTTGGAGACGCCATGGTGGCAGAATTTAGTCCCACATGAATTCGTTTACGTGCCAGTGAATCTATCGACTCGAGGCTGACGTATTTGAGCACCTTCAAATACCACCGAACTGAGCCAAGATCGAACCTGCCAAGTTGGGATCAGAAGGCCAGCGCTTCAAACGTCTGAGCCACTCAGCCTGTCATCGGGCAGAGAACTCGTTCAAAACTGAGTTCACTGATTGCTACTACATCTACTTCTTATTGCCATTATACCGAGCTCGATAGCTGCAGTCGCTTAAGTGCGGCCAGTATCCAGTAATCGGGAGATAGTGGGTTCGAATCCCACTGTCGGAAGCCCTGAGGATGGTTTTCCGTGGCTTCCCATTTTCACACCAGGAAAATGCTTGGGCTGTACCTTACCTAAGGCCACGGCCGCTTCCTTCCGATTCCTAGGCCTTTCCTATCCCATCGTCGTCGTAAGACATAACTGTGTCTGTGCGACGTAAAACAAATAGAAAAAAATTGCCATTATACACTGTTATCAAATAAACGTGTGATAAATGTTAAATGTTCAACAAAATTTGTGCATAATGACCACAGGTGCACTACGTATCAACAAAGTATAATCTTGTAACTAAAATACGATAATTTGGTATCGGTTTTCATTGCTGTAATTATTTTTCCAATAATTTGGTGCAGGTCGTTTGTGAAGAGTGTGTAGCAGTGTTGCGAGGATTCGCAACACAAACTGCTGCTAGATGCAACCGAGTGGCAATTCCTATACGTGCAATTTGAAAAAAAGAAAGAAAGAAAGAAAGAAAGAAAGAAAGAAAGAAAGAAAGAAAGAAAGAAAGAAAGAACTTTCGAATGTTTCTACAAACCGGCCTTGATCATTTCCGTATATTATTTTTATTTTTTGTGAGCAGTTTGCGGGGCCCCTTGAAAGCCCGGACCCTCCTGGACTGCAGGCGCTGCCAGCCCTAACGTTATGCCCCTGTCCCTGACTCAGTCCAGTGGTATTTTAAGGCCCTCAGATACGTCAGCCTGTGTTAGTAAGATTTACCGGCCCATAAACGAGGTGAAGGGGACGAAATTATGGCACCTCGGCGTCTCCGAAAATCAATTACATTATTATTACACATTATATTTAAAATAAAAAGGAACATTATTGTAGATAGAAGAGAAATACTGAATAGAACGGACAATATATCAGACAAGTTTTAATGGAATAGAAGAATATAACTGGCATACACTAAGACTCTAACCGTGATAGAAGCTATGTTCTTCCAGGAACTTCATACATTACCAACGGGTGCAAGTGTTATAATGGCCACTCTCTTCAAGTGAGTAAATTTTCTGTTTTAATGAAATCCACAGAGGAGCCTGAATGAAATAGAACTTAATTAATGGCACAAAAATGAGATTTTGAAAGTGGAAAGACAAGAAAGACGTTTCAGAGTACAGCCAGTAATAAAAAGTAAAAGAACTTAATGTATCACTAATGTAAGAAAGAAATGACTCTTTCAGTCTTACACTGCTACGGCAACTGGTTAAAATATCCATACAAAGAGAATTTTATAGCCAAGTTAATTTTAATTATCCTCTCGCGACTTTAACAGCGACATTAAAATATCCGACACTTTTACATAAAATCCTTGTGATTTACTGTTTCCTGACAATATGAACATAATGGTATTTTAGCATTTCAAGAAAATTTCTCTTTCAGACATCACTGACGGTTTGATACTGCACAGTTCAAGGTGTTTTCTTGTCGGTCAACATTTCATCTAAACAGATCATCAAATATAAATTGTAATAATATTATCACAAAACTTGTGTTATTATTATTATTATTATTATTATTATTATTATTATTATTATTATTATTGATTTTTACAATACTAGACAGCAGACCTAAAGTGTCGGACAAATGGTTCAGGGAGGTGAGAAAGGATCTCAGACAGGTGGGACTAAATTCAGAAGACATCTCAAACCGAACAAAGTTTAGGTCAGTGATCGACAGATTTCAGCGATTCCATGACGAACCAAAACTTAACCATGGGTGGACGGAAGAAAGAAGACAGGCTGCCAGAGAGAGGATGCTGAAGTTCTGGGCTGTGAGGAAGGCTTCCAGAAACATGTAATTGTTATCTAACGTGGTCTCTAATGGCCGTAAACGAATATATATTATTATTATTATTATTATTATTATTATTATTATTATTATTATTATTATTATTATTATTATCTACCAAGCCGATGTGGTAAAGGCAATCTCGATTCACAAGGAAAGACGTAGGAACGATTCCCATCAGGAAGTAAAAAAAAAAAATTATGAAACGAGAATTCCACCACAGGAAAATCCACGGTTTTGACATTCATCGCACGTTCAAAAAGCCATTGCTTCTTGTACGTCAGTGAGGATTTTTTTTTTGGCAGCCCAAGTTCTGATATACTTTTCAGAATATCTAGAGGAACTACTACTGTTAATTTATGGAGTAGGTTGATCTGAAAATTCTAAATATCTACATAATTCCCTTAGCCAATTCTTCTCCTGATATTTGACATAGCTATATCATGTCTGATCCATTACATGGCATCCTAATAGGTAATCAAGCATACGTCATTCAGTGTGAACCAACATAAAATGGTAAATCAGGATACTCCTGTCACAGTAAATCTTGTTGGAAATTGATCGACATTTTTTGATTCGTTATGCCCAACTAAGGAGAGCGTTTGAACAAATTAGCACTTATTTGTTTATTCCTTCTTCACTTACCAATATCTCTTAATCCTCTCACTGTGTTCCTTTTTACGTTGTTCAGTCCATCCTGTATTTAGTCGAGTGGGTTTTACAGAAAATTTGTGTTTGTGAATAAAGGCTCTGAATTTTATTCTATCTTGAATGGTGTCTTCATTAATGCCTATTTCATTGAGGTCTTCACTGATTTCTTTTAGCCAATTAATGTGATTTTTCATTGAGAAGGCAAAGTTTAAATTTGTGATCCTGTTATTATCAATTTTATGTAAGTGATCATAAAATTGTCATAGACGTTTCCTGATGATATCTGTTACTTTTCTCTTACTTGATAGATTTCATGTGATTTCTCTTTCATCCAAATTCCATTTCCGAATTGTGGGCCTAAGATTTTTCTACCGGGCGAGTTGGCCGTGCGGTTAGGGTCGCGAGCGCAGCTGTGAGCTTGCATCCGGGAAATAGTGGGTTCGAACCCCACTGTCGGCAGCCCTTAAGGTGGTTTTTCGTGGTTTCCCATTTTCATGCCGGCTGTACGTTAATTAAGGTCACGGCCGCTTCCTTCCAACTCCTAGGCCATTCCTCTCCTATCGTCGTCATAAGACCTATCTGTGTCGATGAGACGTAAAGCCAATTGTAAGAAAGAAAAAAATTCTGAGGATTTTCCTTTATTGTTTTTCGATCTTTATTCGAGATTTGCCCCCAATTATAATAGTTTCAGATGCATAAAGCGCTTCTGTTTTAACTGCTGTGTTATGTCGTAATTTTGCCTTTTCTGATATAATTCTTTTATTATATCTGTTTCAAGTAATTTTGTATGTTCCTTGAAATTTTGCACTTCCTTCTTTGTTAGCTTCCTGATTTAACCGTGCTGGTTCAATAATTTCACCTAGATACTTAAATGTGTCCACTTGAGAGATATTTCCATATTTGCTGATTAACGGTTGACTGTTGAAACCTGATCTAATCCCTTCCATATACTTTGTCTTTTCATATGAAATTTCGAGTCCTGTTTTGGCTGCTATTTCATGGAGTTTTCTACAGACTTCTATCAATACTGGAGTTGCAGAATAATAATAATAATAATAATAATAATAATAATAATAATAATAATAATAATAATCCATCCTCATCTGAGGGTCTACCCTATGATGGCTGTACTCATTAGCAATATCCACAAGAAATTTAAAAAAATATACGCATGATATATGATTATATTTTCGAGCAAGATTTTGTACATCCTCTTTTCTTATACGATATCGGGATATTGCCATCACCTTTTATCGTTTGTATATCGAGAAATTCTTTCGAATAGGACAGAGTCACAAAGTGGAATTCTTTTCGTTCTGTGGACTTACATGCCTTCCTTCGAATGCACTTGAAGCAGAATTCTCCCAGCGGAGCAACAGAATGCTAGAGAATGGTATTCCACTCCACCTAGAGAGATAACAAGAAACTTCTCCTGAACAAAACCACTTCCTTGTAACAGCAACACAATCTACCCCTGTAGCCCGCGGCCCGCTAAACTTGGCAAAACCTAATACAGCAAACCGCAGTTCTGTACAACTGCTACTAAACCTTATAGTAATGTAACTATGAATTTGGTGAAACTAACTTACGAGAGAGAAAAATATATTTACACAAAATCTCAGTAATTTTTAACGAAAAGTGCGTCGTTGAAAGGTAAAAATTATTCTTAAAATTGGGAAAAGACACAGCAGAAATAAGTATAACCCCCTTCCTTAATTACCCTATGATCAACACAAAACGTTCACGTTCTGACAAGTGTACAGGTTGTATTAGGGCTCTAATTTCTATGCCCTAATATAGCTGGAAATGTGCATGCACTTACGCTCCAAGAATGCTGAAGTAAGACTTAAGAACTTGGAAATATGACTATCAGAAATATTTTCCAAAAACGTTTTTCATTGAGACAACAGATCACCAGCAAACTGGCAACGTTCCTAGTAGTTTTTCCTTCTATTTTGAAAACTTCCTAATCGACGAACCTTCAAATTTTGTTTAATCACGAAATATTCCTAAGGAATGCAACTAATGAATTTTATTTTCTAAATGAAAGAATAAATACCGTACGCTCTTACCAGTCAGTGAGTTCGAATTTTTATTAATCCTTGACTGCTCACTCCTTTATGGAGAACATTACTGCTCACCTGTCGAGCCACATCACTCTAACTCTTTTAGATACATTATCGCCCTATTCCCCTCCCTCTAATTTTCTGCAATTCACTCTTTCTGTGTTTTGAATAAATACAACAACTCTCTGAAAGAGAAAACGCACGGTGAGAGAATTATACCTGAAAGAGAAACAACTTTATTGAAATAGAATGGCATGTTCCCTTCTTGAAAGTACATCATCAGCTTCTAACGAATCACACTGAAAAATATTTATGTTTAAATTCCTTAACATGAATGGTTATACATTTATGATGCTTTATTTTTCTTAGGGAGTATGTATTTATGCATTTATTTATGTATGTATATATGTATTCAAAATTAGTTTCAGCTGATTGAAGAACCTAACAGTAATAAATTACTTAGTACAATGGAAACTGTATTATATATTAATTATAATAAATTTTAAATTATGTTTTAGCCACATTAATGCTGTACCACGTATATTTCATCCTTTCATAACCAGATGTAGTTTCTATCTATTATCCAAAAACCCTTGTTATCCGAACTAGTTCTGCTCTCTTTATTTCTGATAAACAAGATGCTACTTTGTATGATTTGGTTTGCTATTAACAACTCCAAAACCGAAGCACATCCAAAGATGGCTAATATATCTTAAGATTGATCATTTAACGCCATACGATTGCATAATAAAATGACCGGAATCTCAAAAGAAAGGCAAGTTAAAGGTCCAAAATTTGAAGTTAGAATTATTTAAAAAATAGGCGAATTTTATCATAAGCAGTTGAGTCTCGGTGTTTCGAATCTCAATAATTCGATGTTCCCAAAAATCCGAGCTGAAAAATGTCAACAACAAAAATAAATTATCTTATACAAGACGAAAGTTGAACACAACACAGGGGAGAATGACCTTGAACGCAGTTGGACAGTTCCCCTACCCCTACCCTCTGTGCTCAGGTGGATGAGCCCCACCTGTGTCATCCCAAGCTTGCTCTTGTGCATCAGATCACCAGCGAGCTCTTGTGTTTCAGCCTGCGCATTGTGCATCAGATTCAGATGCGTGCTCTGGTGGACCAGCCTCACCTACATCACCCCTAGTGTGCTCAGGTGCAACAGCATTCCCATTGTGATTTTGGGCATCAGCCTCACCTGTGTGCTCTGGTTGATCAGCCTGATATGTGTCATCACCTGTGTTTTACGGCGCATAGCCTCCCCATTGAGGATACTTGGGTAAGCATCTCGTGTATCATACACAGTGTGCTCCGGTATATCTGCCCTACTTGCAAGGTACAGTGCAACAGCTTCACCTCTGTGCCCTGGTACACGTTGTGTGCAACAGCAGTCTGAGGCAACCCGGACGAACAATCTGCTGTTTAGACGGTGGCGTGACATCGTTGCTCGGAAACGGTACAGTTATTTAAAACAAAAAACTTAAAGAATGTTTTAAACGTAATAAAATGTGTACTTTTATGTTCATCACTACTTAAGTAAGCCCGACAATGTTTAGCTTACTTTTTAATTTTCAAGAGCACTCGACCATTTCTTTCAGTGTCAGGCGAACTACATGTTTTATTTCTTTTAACTACTGTCCTGTAATGTTTAATGTAAGTAATTTCTTTCGAGTAATTTCCTAAGTCTGAGTTATTTCTATAGTTCAAAACAGTCCCTCTCCCGTCGACCTCAAGTTACCGAGACTCTCAGTGTATACATCAACTACGACCCCTCATTTTTTATTTTGTTATTTGTCTTCTTTCAAGTGGCAGAGTTAGGGCGCATGACCCCCTCTCACACCTAACCCACTTACAATACTTTTCTGTAGATATATTAAGTTATAATTTAGTAGAATTCCATTTTGCTAACACACTCGCTATCACTCTCACATTTGTAAAGGAATTAAAATATTATACTGTATATTAACCAATATGAAACTATATTGCTCGAACACACACATACAGTACACACACACACGCACACACACAAAATAAATGCACATATTACACAACTATCAACTACACCAGTGTCCAAAAGTTAAGCATAATCACTAAACGAAGCCATACCGCCTGATAGGAATGTCAGATGGATTGCTGAACAAACAAAAGCTGAATCACACCATATGTAACACAACTTGTCAAAAAATAGTGTCAGAAATAGTGTAGCTAAGGTACACCTTTGACTACAACTAACAAAACTTGGCAATGTCTTCCACAACAAGGTATGCTGTTAATAGGGTGTATGGTTACCTCTAACGGCCACACATGCTTCGTAGCGACGTGGCATGCTCTCTATCAGATGGTCCAAGAGCTCTTGTGGCAGTCGATCCCATTCCTCCGAAAGGGCAATGCGAAGGTGCTTGGTTAATTGGATTGTAGGACCGTATGTACTAACTTTGGTTGTAACATAGGATGCTAGGAATACGTTCTCTCCCTCTCTCAGTAGTAGACATACTGTATAACGTAGAAAGATGGTCCCGAATTCTGCACACTAAAATTCATAAAAGGCTCTATCATGCAAGTTAACATGATATATGCGCCAAAGGCAGAAGAAAGGCCATATTACGCAATATTAAACGTCCAAATATTCGCTATTAAATCCAAAATCTTCAAAATATGAATTATGCATGAATTTTCTCCTAAAAAGGCCAAAGCATGCAGGGAAAAAGAACGATTATTTGGAATCGTTAAGATATAAAACGAATATCGCTGTGGCTTTACGTTTAGGAGCAGTCGTCTGCGAGTCTCACCGATGCTCAGCTTGTGGTGCCGTGGCCTCCATGGCCTTTCCTGTTTGAAAATTACACGCAGACACATACGTCACTCCACTATAAATGATGTCATCTTGCGGGCCCTGATTTCAGCAGAAGTTCCTTCTATACGAGAGCCCACTGGCTGCTACCGTTCAGACGGTAAAAGGCCAGACGGAATGACACTTGTACCATGGAAAAGGGGTAAATCTCTCTTGTGGGATTTGACCTGTGCCGACACATTCGCCCAGTCCAATCTTCCTCTTTTGTCATTGAGTGCTGGAGGTGCAGCCGCGAATAGGGAAAATACAGCGATGTCTTGGACAAATTCTCCTTCGTGCCAGTACCCACTGAATCGAGTTGTACTTGGGGTAATGAGGGTCTCTATTTTATCAAAAAGGTTGGCCAGCGGATTGCTAGAATTTCCGGCGATACGCGATCAACTGCTTATCTTATTCAGCGCTTGAGCTAGAATTTCCGGCGATACGCGATCAACTGCTTATCTTATTCAGCGCATGAGCATAGATAGCTCTAATGCGTGGTAATGTCACATCCATTCTCGGGACACTACCACCTGGAATAGATCTGGATGACGTTTTTCTTCTTTAATGCATGACTGTATTTTATGCTACAATTATAATCATTATTTTCACATTTTAATATTGCATAAAAGTGCGAGGCCTAGTAATTAGTCACCCGTAGTGCCATTAGACGACCATCCAAGTAAGTCGGTTCGCAAGAAATATCATCAATACGGTAGCAGTCGTAAAAATGAAATGAGTTAATCGCTTTTTGGCGTGTCTTTCAATTCAAGCAAGTAAAAAAAAACTCAGCGGGACGGCCCCACAACTGCCCCACTCGTATTTTTGTTTTAACTTCTTTACCATGGGAGATACATTACCTCCACTCATAAATTGAACGTTATATCATCCAATACACTCACTATAAATGTAATATACTTTTTTATGATACACGAGAAGTGAAACAGATATTGGTAGCAAGAATGACACCAGAAAAACGAATATTAATACTGATCCCGAAAAGAGAAACTCGATCGCCTCCAGGAGCAAATTGTTGGCTGCTAATGCAGCAATTTGCAGTAATACGACGAGGGAACCACAACCGTACAGATTCAGCAATGCCAACTCAACATGGGTGTTGCAACATAATAACATGCTTAATTGAACTTCCGATCGAGTGGAGTCCAAATTTTTTTAACTAACCACTATTTGTCCTATTCACGTCAGACAATAACGGGTTTAATGGTGTCAAAGTAAATAATAGAAACTATGGCAATCACCCGGTCAATTGCGCCATAAACTCAATTGCAAAACCAACATTCCCAGTCTATTGTAGTATTTTTTATCTACGTAATATACACACAGAAGAGCATTATGTTGAATGACGATGGTCTAGGTATCTCACAAGCAATAAAGTTCATAATAACAAATCATTAAGGAAGGGTTGGAATCTAACCAAAGTCTAATGGTTCAATATCCTCAAGCATAATTCATTCTTTCAACCACACTACTCTGAAACAAGTAAGGAGATAATGAAAAGACAGGCAAATATAGCGAAAGGCTAATAATATATTTGTTAAGATTAAAGGGGGATTGGGGGGGGGGGGCAGGAAAGAAGTTTTGAATTTATTGTACCAACATCCGATGAAACATATGCGCTATGATTACTTGATAAATAACGTGAAGCGGATTGTAAACAGAAAAGGAATAAAAACTGCTGGAAGTAGTGATTCAGAACGAAAAGAAAAAAAGACGCTGTGTAACAAGGGTACCGTAACTGCACGAGTGAATGAACTGAGAAACGAACAACCATGTCAGAATGTAAAACTAAAAGAACATTACAAGAATTCTGCGAAATTAGCAGCAAATAAATGACAATACACGAAGAACAGATTTACAAATAGAGAAGTAAGAGGTTTGGTACAGTGGATAATAAGTATCTACAAGAAGAAATTTAAAGAAAGAAAAAAGACAAGAATCGTGTTTGTTTGAAGAAACAAAATAAGATGCACATCTATTAAGATCTATATGGATACAGAAGTACTTCGTCTTATTCGAGAGGAGTAGGCAAAGTACCGATACCGGATTTCATCCCCTCCGTAAATCATTATAATCATCTCACATACAGACGGGCAGGTTACCCATGGGAGTCAAACAGAAAGACTTTCACCAGGCGAGCCAAGCATGCCTTCGGTCACTCCCGGCTCCAAAATCCGTACAATAAATAAATAAATAAATAAATAAGAAAGTCAGACGATAGAAAGAAGAAGAAGAAGAAGAACTGAAACCCGTAAGTGTCGAGCTCAATTAAGGATGTTAAGTCCGTTCCCGGTTTCCATGCTTAAATCCATAGGGCACGGTCTCTCCCCAGCAGAATGAAGAGAAATGGCTCCAAAAAGAAAACACATGTATAAACACACTGAAGCATTGAATACTGCGGTGGAAGTGTGTCAGTTCAAACATGGCAGCAAGCCAAGTGAGGCACAGTGGTTTCATATAACACGTCTGCGCAACTATAAATAAGGAACGTTTGCATAGCAGAAAGCAGGAAACTCGGAAGCTTTGGCAAACATCACTTCACACTGAGGTGGAACCACCCATAATATGTTTATCAAAACTCATTTTCCCTCCTCTTCCTCCTCCTCCTTATTCAGTACACCTTGTCAATGGTGAGATGACTGCCTGCGACATAACCCTTCTTCAGTTCTTGCTATCTTTTGCTGTCTTGACTGCAGTTTGAAAATTGTTGTCATTTTTTTGGGTAAAATCTGTGTTGATCAGCGTCGAGATGTTCCACTCCTTGGCTGAATGGTCAGCGTACTGGCCTTCGGTTCAGAGGGTCCCGCGTTCGATTCTCGGCCGGGTCGGCGATTTTAACCTGCATTGGTTAATTCCAAAAGCCTGGGGGCTGGGTGTTAGTGCTGTCCCCAACATCCCTGCAATTTTCCCTCTCTGATCAAGATTTCGAAATCGTCTCTTCTTGCTACGTGGTCAAAATAGCGTAAGATTATCACGTTCCCGATGTCGTGCATTCACTTCTGAATTACAAATTCCTTTCGGTCCATACGATAAGTAGTAGTCTGCAGTAGCACCACATTTCAAAGGTATCGAACTCCTAACGATTGACTTCCTTTACACTCCGTGTTTCTGAAGCATACAGGAACATTGGAAAAACGTGAGCAGCCGGAATTTTGCTCGTTTGGTGATGCTGTGATCTCACAAGATTTTTGTTAACCTTGTCATCTCAACTGTTCAGTTAGTGATAGTATCCAGAGTTTCGTGTTAGTGATCCTAGGTATACAAACTTGTCTTGAACATCAAAACCACCCACTCTCCGAACTGCTCGAAGGTTGTCCTTAGCTCGGTCTACTGTCATCAATTTGATCTTGCTTTCATAATAAGGTTATTAATTTTTACCGTTTCCGGAGAGACCGAGGTGCCAGAATTTTCTCCAGCAGGAGTTCCTTTACGTACCCGTAAATCTACCGACACAGGGCTGACGTGTACCACAGGAGTGAGCCAGGATGGAACCTGCCAACTTGGGCTTTAAATGCCAGTGCATTAACCATCTGAGCCACTCAGCCCAGCGGTCTTGTTTTCATTTAAATGTAAGCTAATGACTTCTTTCTCTTTATTTTGAAAAAAATATAAATCTGAAGATTACTTTCCATCTTTCCTGTGATTGCACACCATTATTTATTTTGTTTTATTCGTTCAAAGGATGGTGAGCATAAGGTAGGTTAAATTTGGTGAAATTAGAAGTTTTATAGCTCAGAAACTAGAAAAGACCGAGCTCGATAGCTGTAGTCGCTTAAGTGCGGCCAGTATCCAGTATTCGGGAGATAGTAGGTTCGAACCCCACTGTCGGCAGCCCTGAAGATGGTTTTCCGTGGTTTCTCATTTTCACACCAGGCAAATGCTGGGGCTGTACCTTAATTAAGGCCACGGCCGCTTCCTTCCAACTCCTAGCTCTTCCCTGTCCCATCGTCGCCATAAGACCTATCCGTGACGGTGCGACGTAAAGCAACTAGAAAAAAAACTAGAAAAGAAAAACAAAGTTTTGTATGCTTAACCCGTATTCATTGCCACTCCTTAAACTATGTTCAGTTTTTTTCAAAATGCCTAGCAATTACCTGTAACAATTATATGAAACTTGCCTCTCATTATCCGAAGCTGAATGAAGTTTGCAATATAAATAATGTCCAGTTCCATGACTAAATATTTTGCGTGCAAGCCTTTGGTCCAATGGGTCCCTGTTCAAACCCGGCCGGGTCGGGGATTTTAAACTCTACTGGTTAAATCCCTTGGTTCGGAGACTGGATGTGCGTTCCGTCTTCAAAATCATAATTCATCAAATGTAGGGCTCCATCCTCGTAGGTCACGTACAGGCGTCAATTCGCAAGACCTGCGCTAGGCCTCTCGGGAGAACATACTCCATTATTATTATTATTATTATTATTATTATTATTATTATTATTATTATTATTATTATTATTATTATTAAGAATAGCGAGCGAATAGCTATGCTGTTTCTGTCACGTAGCTGTCAGATTGCATTCGGGGATTGGTGGGTTCTAGCCGTTCTGTCGGTAGCCCTGAAGATGGTTTTCTGTGATTTTCAATTTTCACCCCAGAAAAAGCTGCCTCTGTGGATCCGTGGTAGAGTGTCGGCCTCCGAATCCCAAGATAGCGGGTTCAAACCCGGCAGAGGTAGTCGGATTTTTGAAGGGCGGAAAAAGTCCATACGACACTCCATGTCGTACGATGTCGGCATGTAAAAGATCTCTGGTGATACATTTGGTATTTACCCGACAAAATTAATTAAATCTCAGCCATAGACGCCCAAGAGAGATCCTGTTTACTCTGTCTGCCATCTAGCGGACCTAGAGTAAAACGGAACGTCGAAATTAACGAGCAGACAGCCAGATGGCGTCAAATCGAAATGTCTGCACACGATAGCTGAGGCCATACGATTATTATTATTATTATTATTATTATTATTATTATTATTATTATTATTATTGTTATTATTATTATTATTATTACCCCAGAAAAATCCTGGGAATGTACCTGAATTAAGGCCACGGTCGCTTCCGTTCCATTCCTAGCCCTTTCCTATCCTATCACCGCCATAAGATCTGTCTGTGTCGGTGCGACGTAAAAGAAGTTGTGAAAGAAAAATCTAGCGAAGGAAGCGTCCGTGGCCTTAACAACAGTCCCAGCATTTGCAGCCATCAGTGGGGTTCGAACCTAATATCATCTAAATGCAAATTACCTAAATCGCACGCATGGCCAACTCGCTCGGTAATAACTTATTGTTCCTGTCAAGCCTATGGAGACAGATAAGCCGGAAAACACCTATAGCTCATTCCACGTTCAGAATACAGTATTGCTCTTATGGACCTACAAGGATCGAACACACGCCCTCTAACACACTCATAATTCTTCGTGTTTGAGGAATATTATATTGTACTAGCTGATGTACCCGTGCTTCGCTACGGGATTCTCAGAAAGACTGACTTGGTGGTCCTAACTGAATTCAACGTAGGTCATTGCAAAAATGTCAGTAGGAATGTAGCGATTGAAAGCAACGTTATCATATAAAATAATTGATTAAATGAAAAACCGCACACTTTCTCATTTTCAACGAACAGAACTACTGTGCCGATCTAACAGTTCAAAGTTCCAGAGCTGGAATAACCAGGTCGCAGACTGCCGTGAACACTCCTCTGTCATTATTCCGTTAAATATGCACACGACTCATTCCAATCAGTGCCTCAGAGTAGGGATTGAATAGCTCGAATGCTATGATGAACCAGTGTGTTACGTACCAGTAATATCAGAAAATGTACGAACCACAGGAATGGCATGCTAAAAAAGAAAGTTACCTAACTCCCCACCTACTTCCCGCCAATATTCAGGCAGGCTGTTACACTCGGTACGACCACGCGAGTTGGCCGTGTAGTTAGAGGCACGCACCTGTGAGCTTGCATCCGGGTGATAGTGGATTTGAACCCCACTGCCGGCATCCCTGAAGATGGTATTCCGTGCTATCCTATTTTCACACCATTCACACCAGGCTGTACCTGGGCCGCTTCCTTCACACCCCTATTCCTTTCCTATCCCATCGTCGCCATAAGACCTACCTGTGTCGGTGCGACGTAAAGCAAATTTTTAAAAACCTCGGTACGCTGCAGTAATCCTATCTATCGGGGATAAGTGGAAACAGAAGACAAAAAACCCCTCACAACAAACAACGGTCAATGTAATGTTATTGTTGATAAAGTTCATGAGCTTTCTATACTGCAGGCCTTCACATTAGTTTTCTTTCGACTCTGTGATATTAGGGCGTCTTACAAAATTATTTATATCGTAGACTGTAGTTCCTTATTCTCAGACTTTACATACCTATTTTCACTAAATTCTGTTTACCCATTTTCTCGTGACTCAGCGCTGATGTGGACTTAGTAACAAAAATCCAAATTCATGAATATCTCTGTGATTAGAATATATGCGGTACGGTAACAATGTATAAGACATAAGTTGTCGGAAATTTAATAACTTCTTAAAAAACTACAACTAACTTACGACATAACTAAAGTTATGTTAGTTATGTAGTATTTGCCGATACGGCCACTAATAACATAACTTATTTGAGAATTGCATTTCAGGCCTTCCCCTAAACTACCATTTCACTCAGCGTGAATAAAACAATTTATAGCCTATATTGTAGTGGTTCATCACCCGACTTGACATACCGATTTTCATTAAATTCTCTTCAGCCGTTTTCTCGTGATGCGTGTGCATACATACATACATACAGACAGACAGAGACAGAAATTACGGAAAAGTAAAGAATGCATTTCCCTGTTACTGTGGACATGACCGATACAGAAATACCATTCTTTTCAAATTCTGAGCAATGTACAGACAAAACTCTTGTTTTATATATATATATATATATATAGATTATGAAAGAAAGAAAATGGGTAAGGCATGTTTTTGCGCGCGAGTTATTAAAATAATTACTTAACATTCTCTATTTTATAAATAAATTCTCAGGGAGGAAGCATAATGACGAGAACAGCCATCGCTTTGTTGCTTTCTTTCATTTTCCTTCTGAGTTGCTCCGGTACATGCAACGCGTAATCTGGTACGCTGTGAATCGTCGGCAGGTTATCACTGTTGAAGGAATGTCACCTGTTTATTTATGTGTGTGTTCAAATATTCTTGTACTGTACAGCAGTTGTTACTGAAGATGTTGATGCTGTGGTGTGCAGCGATACATCACGGCATTACTTTTACTGATACAAAAATCCGATATGATTTTCATCTGTGCTTATTTTGCTATTATTTTAACTTTTGTTTCTTAAGCGCATTATTTGTGACACATTTTCACCACTTTTTCACAAGCGCATGTAATTGTTACCATTCTTTTCGTGGAGCAATATGACGGCACAGTAGTACATGGCGTTGTCTGGGAAAATTTATTAAATGCAATTAACTGCTTCCTCCATCCAAGCCTATAAAAATTACCTACTGTCTATTTTATCCCAGTTTGCCTTGAACTTAAGTAATGAGGTTTTGTACAGTATGTGCAGTACGTTCGATACGGCAACCTTTTTGTCATAAGAGCAATACTGTTTTCTTAATATGGAATCATCTATAAGAGATGTAAACGAGTCAATGGAGGTTGGAAAGTCTGGGATTGCACAGGAGGAGAGCTCAGTCAGAAAAGACTAAACCCTCACTCTGCGTATTCACTTACTACTAGAGTCCGGATTATTAGGTACTGATAGGTTAGAATGCAAACTTACAACCCTTTCAGTCCTGAAAGAAAATTGGAGGTGTGAATTTTTGTTTGTATCTCAAAACTGACTAAAATGCTCCTCAATACACATATTGATGGTTTATTTTACAAAATAAAAACTAACATCCGAAAAACAGGACCCACACAATTGTGCGTATCAAAATTCAAAACCTCGTTGTATCACGTACGATGGTGTAGCTTCAAAATTTACGTTCACTAACCAATGTACGCACGTCATTGAATAAATTCCAGTATTCAGTAAAGCTTCTAGATTAATATAAACGCAATAAATAAATACTTACTTTCGGAACTACTGCTTCCTGAAATCTCGCCGATCAACTGTGCTCTTTAAACTCTTCTTCCTTCGCCCTGGCGGTCAAGCGCATACTAAAATCAATTGAAATACACGCCACGTGTCCTGCACAATCACTGCAGTCCGGTCTAGCGCCGAAAAAACATCAAATACGGTCAGGGTTAACTAAAATACAAACCCGCACAATTGTGCGTACACGGTCTGAAAGGGAGCCAGTAACAAGTATACCCTACACTGTACAACGGTTATGCTATGAGATTTGCATCACACTTCCTAGAAACCAAATTACTTTGCATTCTAACCTATTACCACCTAAAAATCCGAGGTATACTTATTACCAACACCCATTCGTCGTATTATAACTTATACCTGAAAAATCTGCGGCCGTGGCTTCGACACATTTTTATATCGTTCACCTTGCCTTCATAAAGGGCATCATTAGCCTCTGATAACGAATTCAAGTCAAAGTTCCAATAACGGTCTAGCCAACAAGAAAGTAATAGATATCTTAGCGAAGGAACGAGTCTTCTTATGAGTCTTCCTGTTACCACGTTGAGTTTGTTTTGTATCCTGAACACGTCTTCAGTACATCTATAGCCTTGCTCGCTTGCCTTCCGCTGTGTAGACGGAGTAAACATCCCATTGAGAAGAGCTGATTGGAGCGCCATAGAGGTCAGACACACCGGCTGCTTGCACAATAGCACACACAGGGTCTCCAGTCTGTCCGACAAGATGCAAAGACTCGAGCATTTCACGTTACCTCCAAGCTAGTAACAAGAGAGAAAAAAGCAGTCCATAAAACTGAATGAAGGGAAATTCGATAGGAGAGAATCATCTGCTTTTCATTACGAGCTCATGACACCGTAATACTCATCACGATATATTTTCTGTAACTGCAATAGAGGTTAGAATGAACCCAAGTTTTACACACGAGTATAAACTTTGTTACCAGTCTCCGGGTAATTACTGTTTACATCGAGTAAGAACCATAAGAGTGTGATTATTCATTTCACAATTCCCACGTGAATTAATAAATGATGTTATTTGTTTTACGTTCCACTAACTACTTTTTAAGGTCTTCGGAGACGCCGAGGTGCCGAAATTTAGTCCCGCAGGAGTTCTTTAACGTGCCAGTAAATCTACCGACACGGGGCTGTCGTATTTGAGCACCTTCAAATACCACCGGACTGAGCCAGGATCGAACCTGCCAAGTTGGGGTTAGAAGGCCAGCGCCTTAACCGTCTGAGCCACTCAGCCCGGCCCCACGTGAATTAGCCGTCATTCAAACCACATTTGGTGAGGAACTAGTCATGGTGTCATTATGTTATCTTTCCCAAAATATCCGTCGCACCATTAATTTAATGAACCTTTTGTTTGCATGGCATGACGGATATTTAACTCATTAACATTTTCCGTTTCACAAATACTGCTTGTTTGGTTAACAGACTCAAATTTGCCTGTTTGCTTCCACTCTATTTAGCCCTAATTTTGCAAGCCCTCGCCAGAGGTCAGATGGACAGTGTTATTTGTATTGCCACCAGGATGCAGTAGACTACCTGCCACTTCCGGGGAGGAGAGTCGTGTGTGTGATGAAGCGGAGACGGACAGGCTGTCGCGTAGTGAGGACGATGACTTAGTAGTCAATGTAACTAGTGCACTCGGAGTTTATGTAAAGTTGAATATGTGTAGCGAGTGTTCTTGCATAGTGTGTTTAAGTGTGTAAATATATCTTGTTAATAATTCCACAGGAATCCAGTGATATGAACCGGCTACCTACCTCGTGTCCTATACCTACAGTCCACTACATTCCTCGTGCTATCCTACCTAAACCTTGTACTTATCCTAATTCACTCAATTAAAACTCGTCCATTTCTATCCCACCACAATTCACTGCTAACTGTACTCAACTAAATCACTCCCTAACATCTTTCATCCTGGAGAAATATGCAAGGGGCTGAAAACGTGCCGACTTGTGTTTCACAATTAGATAGCCGGATATTTCATAAACATTTGTTTTAGTTTCAACGCTTGTAGCCCAAAAGTAGTTTTAATACTTTAGTTTCAAACTTATAGTAGGACTATAATGTATGTTTTAATTTAACTAGAGTTCGTATCTGCAGAAGAACAATCCTCATATAAATACATTTTGTATTTATGTTTTAATTACGTTAATATTTATAATTAGGCTATTTACCTAAAGGAAATTTTTCGACCTTAGTGGCGTGTAAATTAATTAATTATTGCAATTCAATATTTTCTTCATTAATGCGCGTCTGACCTAATTGTAAATTATCATAAAATTATAATATACAGACCCAACACTGGCATTCAATTACTGACCTAAACCCACTAAACCCATGTAATGACACAAATGTATTCGCAAAAATAATAATAATAATAACTAGCAAATGTACCCGTGCTTCGCTACGGTATTCTACATTGTATACGGATATCGACGTAAATACTGTGCGTGCAGCAAATGAGATTGTTTTAAAATTGCATGTCTCTTAGCCTTATCCGAGAAATAGCATGGGGAGGTCCACATACGTTGTTTCCAATGTAAAGTGAGGGTTGCGGAGTTGTGATGATAACGCCAGGCTCACTTGCCTACTGTCATTCACAATCGAGTTGGCAAGTTTACATTATAATTGCAGGCCCCAATGCCTACTGCGCGATCACAATCGATTTGGGGAGTTTTAGTTACAATGGCAGACCCATTTCCTACTTTCAGACAGGTTACAGTTGAGGAGTTTTTATTATAATACCAGGCAACTTCCCTACCACCAGTCAAAATTGAGTTGTGCAGTTATCATTATAATGACAGTCCCTTTTTACTGCTGCTAGCCAGCTTACTGCCAGTCACACGGAATTAGTGAGTTTCCATGAAAATAGCAGGCCACTATGCCTAATGCTAGTCAAATTTTATATTGGAACATTTGTTTATAATGGCGGGCACCCTGGCCTAGAGCCAAACACAATAGAGTAGGGGACTTTCGAACAAAACTGCATGATCCCTTGCCTTCTGCAAGACAAATGGAAAAGTGAATTATTCATTAAAATGGTAGGCCCTCCTTACTAATGCCAGTTACACAGGAGTTGGAGAAGGACCCCATTCCTACTGCCAGCAGTCAAAGTCGGTGTAGGGAGTACTGATTACAATAGCAGACACATCCTTTCTCGATCGCTACAAATCGACATCAATGAATATATACAGATGGACATACGAAAGTATATGAATGTTTACAATATTGCAGACCTTCATTTACAGATTAACTGCTGCTAAACGGTACGTCATATCGACAAAGGATTGTACCGTAAGGCGCAGTATTTAGCGATCTAAATGGCTGGTCCTATGATATTTTCTCGCATCTAATCTATTCGTGGGTCAGATTGAATCAGAAACGTTGAATAGGTTGAAATTTGTGTAAGATTATCTTACATTGCATTACTTTTCGGATAATTATGTGACATAGCATTTGGCTCACATATGGGTACTGGGTGGGCCAATGTTCGTGTAGAGTTTGATCATACTATCTTTCCTGTAAGTGATTGAAATGATGCACATGAGAAGAAAAGGTTTAGAAATTAATTTCCATTAAGGCAGGTAGATTTCCATTAAGTTTGGTTGTGTGTATTTTGAGGGAGTGCAAAATCACGGTTTCGGTTTCGTATAAACCCCCAATTAGTTCAGGGATTTAGAAACAATATTTGCCCTAAAACCTCCCCAAAGGATAGGTGGTTTCTAAATATGAAGTTTGGTGGAAATATATCCAGTAGTTTTCAAGTTAGAGAAAGACAAACAGACCAAACAAACAAACAAACAAACAAACAAACAAACAAACTAACTAACTAACTAACTAACTAACTAACAGACACCAAGGAAACCTACCCTTGGACAGATGGATGCTATATATAAAATTTGGTTCAAATATCTTGTTAGTTTTCAAGTTGTAAGAAGTACGCTTTACACGCACCCGCTCTTGCGTTAAGTCCGCTGGGATTTGTACCGAAAAACGGTCCGTTAATATCTCCCTTACTAAATCCTGTTATCGAAATGATGCACATGAGAAAAAAAGGTTTAAAAATTAATTTTCATTAAGGCAGGTTGATTTCCATTAAGTTCGGTTGTGTATACTTTGAGGGAGTGCAAAATCACGGTTTCGGTTTCGTAAAAATCCCCACTCAGTTCAGGGATTTAGAAACGATATTTGCGCTAAAACCTACCCAAGGAGAGGTGGATTCTAAATATGAAGTTTGGTGGAAATATATATTTAGTAGTTTTCAAGTTATAGAAGGACAGACAAACAGACAAAGAGACTAACAGACAAACAGACACCAAAGCTAAAAATGATGCAGATGGACATTATTACACCTGAAACGGATAACTGTACGGAAATTTCGCCAAAATAATCAGTGTACAGACACACAGTTTGCGCTAAAACCTACCCAAGGACAGGTGGATTCTAAATATTAAGTTTGGTGGAAATATATCCAGTAGTTTTCAAGTTATAGAAGGACAGACAAACAGACAAACGACACTAAAGCTAAAAATGATGCAGATGGTCATTTTTACACCTGAAACGGATAACTGTACCGAAATTTCGCCAAAATAATCAATGTACAGACACACGGTCGTTACGATTTTATTTATATAGATGACGGATAAGCATGAGCACATTGAACAGCGCAGACTTCCACTTCGAGATTCATATCTCCTAAACGGTTTATGATATTAAGAAACGGTTTGCGCCATCAGACGCCTCATTTATCGCTCTATATGTTTATTTCTAAACCATTTCCTCGTATCTCCCATATTAAGGTGGTAAATTGAGTTCAAATTTTGAATAGGGTGAAATTTGGGTGCATTTTTAACATTTTACATTACATTTTGCCTACTTATGTATAAGCTAGAATCATGAAATTTGGTACACATATGTCCCTTAATCGTGCCAATGTGCGCACACAACGTGATGATCCTATCATTCTTATAAGTGTGTCAAACAATAAAATATACTTGTAAAAATCACCAAATTTACGAACAATCCAGAAATACGGCCAAATTTAACGTATAAGGGAGAGAGATACGACAAAATGTCACAGGACCAAAGTTGTAGATCACTCCGAATTGAAGGGACATTGTGCCATCCGTTTTGTGATACGACTTACCGTTTAGCCAAAAAATAGCTCAAAAGGAATGTCTGCACAGTCATTAAAATTGCCTCCATATTTCGATATCCTAGGGGGTAAAAAGTGAAAAAATTGAACATCTTGGAATTTTCCCGTCGGTTAGAGACCAAAAGCTATAATTTCACCAAATTTCAATTGTCTACCTCGTCTCGCAGGTTGTGCCGCCATCTTGATTTGGGGGGATGGGGGATAAAAATGAGGAAATTCCCGAAAATTTTTAAGCCCACGAAACCTATAGGTTATCGTTTTGGATATACTATACGACTGTGTTCTTATACTGAGCCCAAAATTTGAGCCCCCCCAGCGTGCCCCCTTCAGGGAATTTTGAGAATTTCCGATTTTTCTAGGGATCCTGGGGTCATCAGTTTCCCTCGTACCAAGTTTCAAATTTCTGAGATTTCTGGAAGTGCCTCATTAATTCACGTCTTTTTTCATTTTTAAATATTTATATATACATCGCTCCAGCCCGACTTGCTTTTATATATATAGATGACGGATAAGCATGAGCACGTTGAAAAGTGCAGACTTCCACTTCGAGATTCATATCTCCTAAACGGTTTATGATATTAAGAAACGGTTTGCGCCATCAGACGCCTCATTTATCGCTCTACATGTTTGTATCTAAACCACTTCCTCGTATCTCCCATATTAAGGGGGTAAATTGAGTTCAAATTTTGAATAGGGTGAAATTTGGGTGCATTTTTAACATTTTACATTACATTTTGCCTACTTATGTATAAGCTAGAATCATGAAATTTGGTACACATATGTCCCTTAATCGTGCCAATGTGCGCACACAACGTGATGATCCTATCATTCTTATAAGTGTGTCAAACAATAAAATATACTTGTAAAAATCACCAAATTTACGAACAATCCAGAAATACGGCCAAATTTAACGTATAAGGGAGAGAGATACGACAAAATGTCACAGGACCAAAGTTGTAGATCACTCCGAATTGAAGAGACATTGTGCCATCCGTTTTGTGATACGACTTACCGTTTAGCCAAAAAATAGCTCAAAAGGAATGTCTGCACAGTCATTAAAATTGCCTCCATATTTCGATATCCTAGGGGGTAAAAAGTGAAAAAATTGAACATCTTGGAATTTTCCCGTCGGTTAGAGACCAAAAGCTATAATTTCACCAAATTTCAATTGTCTACCTCGTCTCGCAGGTTGTGCCGCCATCTTGATTTGGGGGGATGGGGGATAAAAATGAGGAAATTCCCGAAAATTTTTAAGCCCACGAAACCTATAGGTTATCGTTTTGGATATACTATACGACTGTGTTCTTATACTGAGCCCAAAATTTGAGCCCCCCCAGCGTGCCCCCTTCAGGGAATTTTGAGAATTTCCGATTTTTCTAGGGATCCTGGGGTCATCAGTTTCCCTCGTACCAAGTTTCAAATTTCTGAGATTTCTGGAAGTGCCTCATTAATTCACGTCTTTTTTCATTTTTAAATATTTATATATACATCGCTCCAGCCCGACTTGCTTTTATATATATAGATGACGGATAAGCATGAGCACGTTGAAAAGTGCAGACTTCCACTTCGAGATTCATATCTCCTAAACGGTTTATGATATTAAGAAACGGTTTGCGCCATCAGACGCCTCATTTATCGCTCTACATGTTTGTATCTAAACCACTTCCTCGTATCTCCCATATTAAGGGGGTAAATTGAGTTCAAATTTTGAATAGGGTGAAATTTGGGTGCATTTTTAACATTTTACATTACATTTTGCCTACTTATGTATAAGCTAGAATCATGAAATTTGGTACACATATGTCCCTTAATCGTGCCAATGTGCGCACACAACGTGATGATCCTATCATTCTTATAAGTGTGTCAAACAATAAAATATACTTGTAAAAATCACCAAATTTACGAACAATCCAGAAATACGGCCAAATTTAACGTATAAGGGAGAGAGATACGACAAAATGTCACAGGACCAAAGTTGTAGATCACTCCGAATTGAAGAGACATTGTGCCATCCGTTTTGTGATACGACTTACCGTTTAGCCAAAAAATAGCTCAAAAGGAATGTCTGCACAGTCATTAAAATTGCCTCCATATTTCGATATCCTAGGGGGTAAAAAGTGAAAAAATTGAACATCTTGGAATTTTCCCGTCGGTTAGAGACCAAAAGCTATAATTTCACCAAATTTCAATTGTCTACCTCGTCTCGCAGGTTGTGCCGCCATCTTGATTTGGGGGGATGGGGGATAAAAATGAGGAAATTCCCGAAAATTTTTAAGCCCACGAAACCTATAGGTTATCGTTTTGGATATACTATACGACTGTGTTCTTATACTGAGCCCAAAATTTGAGCCCCCCCAGCGTGCCCCCTTCAGGGAATTTTGAGAATTTCCGATTTTTCTAGGGATCCTGGGGTCATCAGTTTCCCTCGTACCAAGTTTCAAATTTCTGAGATTTCTGGAAGTGCCTCATTAATTCACGTCTTTTTTCATTTTTAAATATTTATATATACATCGCTCCAGCCCGACTTGCTTTTATATATATAGATAGATGACGGATAAGCATGAGCACGTTGAAAAGTGCAGACTTCCACTTCGAGATTCATATCTCCTAAACGGTTTATGATATTAAGAAACGGTTTGCGCCATCAGACGCCTCATTTATCGCTCTACATGTTTGTATCTAAACCACTTCCTCGTATCTCCCATATTAAGGGGGTAAATTGAGTTCAAATTTTGAATAGGGTGAAATTTGGGTGCATTTTTAACATTTTACATTACATTTTGCCTACTTATGTATAAGCTAGAATCATGAAATTTGGTACACATATGTCCCTTAATCGTGCCAATGTGCGCACACAACGTGATGATCCTATCATTCTTATGAGTGTGTCAAACAATAAAATATACTTGTAAAAATCACCAAATTTACGAACAATCCAGAAATACGGCCAAATTTAACGTATAAGGGAGAGAGATACGACAAAATGTCACAGGACCAAAGTTGTAGATCACTCCGAATTGAAGAGACATTGTGCCATCCGTTTTGTGATACGACTTACCGTTTAGCCAAAAAATAGCTCAAAAGGAATGTCTGCACAGTCATTAAAATTGCCTCCATATTTCGATATCCTAGGGGGTAAAAAGTGAAAAATTGAACATCTTGGAATTTTCCCGTCGGTTAGAGACCAAAAGCTATAATTTCACCAAATTTCAATTGTCTACCTCGTCTCGCAGGTTGTGCCGCCATCTTGATTTGGGGGGATGGGGGATAAAAATGAGGAAATTCCCGAAAATTTTTAAGCCCACGAAACCTATAGGTTATCGTTTTGGATATACTATACGACTGTGTTCTTATACTGAGCCCAAAATTTGAGCCCCCCCCAGCGTGCCCCCTTCAGGGAATTTTGAGAATTTCCGATTTTTCTAGGGATCCTGGGGTCATCAGTTTCCCTCGTACCAAGTTTCAAATTTCTGAGATTTCTGGAAGTGCCTCATTAATTCACGTCTTTTTTCATTTTTAAATATTTATATATACATCGCTCCAGCCCGACTTGCTTTTATATATATAGATAATAATAATAATAATAATAATAATAACGCCGCTAGAGATGAAAAACGGTACAATGTCAGAGGTGTCCTCCTTCAAATACCTTGGAGAAACCATACTACCATCGGGATTAGACAGTAGGGCCAACGTAGAAAGAGCCACCAAACTCCATGAGGTATACAGACTAACGTGGAATTACTACAATAAAAGAGTCATATCGCGTAATGCAAAATTATGACACTACAAGACAGTTGTTTTGCAGGAAGTTTTATACGCTTCAGAAACCAAAAGCTTTGGAGGTCACACATTAATTATAGAAACTGACGAGCAAGAAAAGAAAATTCTCCGAAAATGTATGGTCCTACGAGAGAAAATGGAATGTAGATTTAGAGGAGAACAGCGGACCTCTATTCATTAAATGGCATGTTCACTCAAGCCGTACGCAAGAGACGCCTGAAATCCTATGGCCATACCTATAGGATGGACAACGACAGACTCACCAAAATATTATTTAAAGTGATCAACTCAATGGAAGTCAGAATAAACTGGCTAGAAGAAACTAACGACGACCTCCATGAAATTAAAATTATCTAGTCCTGATAGTAGTATGATTTCTACAAGGTATTTTAAGAAGGACAGCTGTGAAATTTGTGCCCTTTTCCATTTGTAGCGGAGTTATTATTATTATTATTATTATTATTATTATTATTATTATTGCCTTCTTCTAGAAGATCATAGAAGATCGTGAAGCCTTTAGTACAACATTAGCCAATCACAGAGAAACCAAAGAAGAAAACTGGTAGGAAGCGGTCCACAGAAAGCAAGATTCAACACACTGCATTCATCAAGAGATTTTGGGAGGATAAGAAGGTAATAATAATAATAATAATAATAATAATAATAATAATGAAGCAATGAATATAATGTCTGTCTGACAATAATCGGGCTTACTGTTTGGGTTGCACCAGATAGATTTCAATTTAACTTGGGTGAAAGGTCAATTAAAATATTCTAAATGTAATGGTAATTATCACTTTGTCGCGAATTCAACGGCGGTTAACGAAGGAACTGGCTACACAGTTCAGGTTACGTAGAGGTGTGACTTCATTCGGGTGATAGTGGGTTCGAACCCCACCGTGAGCAGCCCTGAAGTTGATTTTGTATGGCTTCCCATTTTCACACCAGACAAATACTGGGGCTGTTTCCTGATTAAGGTCACGGCTACTTCCTTCCGTTTCTTCGTAGTTTTACTGGTGATTCTAAAAGAAGTTGTTTTATGGTTTGAGGCCGGCGACGCGGTGTAGGGGTAGCTGTCTGCCTCTTAACCGGAGGCCCTCAGTTCCATTTCCGACCAGGCAAGGATTTTTACCTGGGTCTGAAAGCAGGTCCATGGTCTACTCAGCCCACGTGATTACAATTGAGAAGTTTTCTGATGGCATTGTATTTAAAAGTTATTACTATGACAACTGGATTCAGTGCAATGTTTACAAAACGTGGGCTCATGAAAGCTGCGCCAAAAGTCAGGATGAACTGTTTTATCATTGTCCTACATGCCAAAAGTGACCACAATTCATAGCGTCGTATTTTATTGCTTAGTATTTCATAATAAATTCATTAAACAATTTTTAGGCCCTAGTGTTTATATTGTATATGTATACATTCACTGGACGCTGTGTTTTGACTTTCCATCTAAATTTCTCTCCATACTTTATATCTGCATACGAACACCAAATTGAGGGCACCTAATGTACAGATTACAGCACCTAGAGCAGCCACCCGCACCTCAAGCTTACGGCCCTCCCACTGGAGGATTACCAGCTGAGTCCCGGATTAACACGTCACCTGCTATCTCCCTAGCTGCGGAGTATGAATTATGTTACACATAAGGGACAGCCTCAAGATGGGAAACCTAAAAAATTACTGACAAATTTAGCAGTCTCAAAAATTCGTAGAATAGCCAGATTTAAGGCACGTTAGGCTACCACGTTCCAAATCAACAAAGTCAGAGAACACGCTTCTGGATTGCTAAACCACTTGTTAATAATATAAGTAGTTTACCAACCTTGGAATAAAATCATCGACTGAGGTGACTACGTGTTTGCATAGCTGTAAGCTTGTATCAGGGGTAGCGGGTTCGAACCGGTCCATTGTCAGCCTAGAATATGATATTACTACTGTTTGTTTTTGTATGTCCAACTCTTGTCCCGTTTCGCTATGGGGTCGAGTATGAGATGAGATGAATCTGACGTGGCGGTTTTTTATGACTGGATGTCCTTCCTGATGTCAACCTCATCAGCGGAGTTAATGAGTTCAAATAAGTTATATATGATCGACGGAAGGGAAAGGGTAAAATTCGGTGCCGGCACATTGCCTACTACCGGGCGAGTTGGCCGTGCGGTTAGGGGCGCACAGCTGTGAGCTTGCATCCGGGAGAGAGTGGATTTGAACCCCACTGTCGGCAGCCCAGAAGATGGTTTTCCGTGGTTTCCCATTTTCACACCAGGCAAATGTTGGGGCTGTAGCTTAATTAAGGCCATTGCCGCTTCCATCCCACTCTTAGCCATTTCCTATCCCATCGTCGCCATAAGACCTATCTGTGTCGGTGCGACATAAAGCAACTAGCAAAAAAATAACATTGCCTACTCCTGTCGAATAGCACAAAGGGGTCTGCTCAACGTCGCACTCCGACGGACGAATCACCATTAACAGCGCCACTTGCCCTGCGGAGAGGTTTGGAAATTGATCCAAGCTTTTAGCATGCAATCTACTATTATTACCAAAATTGCTTTCATTGACGGGCCTCTTAGAAAGTGGCACTTTCTCTCAGGCCAACGAGACTTGAATTGGTGAACGAGATTTACGTTGAAGGTGAGGAGGTTGGCAGCCGTGGCTTATACTGTTAAATGTTCCGGAAACCACGTGAAAACATTCTCGGAACTGCCGACGATGAGGACCATCCCCTATGTGTCTCCCGAATAGAGATGTGTAGAGCCACAGTACATCCGTGGCCACCCCTCCTCTGCTAGGTTGGCCGGTCGGAGTACAGAGCGGTCGGACCACGGACCAGCCGTGGCCACTTCCACTTGTGGGCCGAGACCCACTCTGAATCAGCCGCGCCTACGGAAAGGAAAACCAGTGATATTCCATGTTTTTACCCTGCAAATGTGTCACGGCTTTACTTTTGTTAGGGACACTGCTGTTACGTTCTAAGTCATGCACGGGCATTTACTGGTTTACGAACAAGCGGTTCTCTACTTTCGCGCAAACATATTTATTATTTTTTTCACTGTAATATTAATAAGTGTACATAAACCATAATCTGTATTTGTCGAAGAATCAACAACTGCCACTGTTACGCATTGCCCGTTTGAGCTTCCATCTAGCATTTTGTTCCGAACTACGTGGGGTTTGCTAGCTTTGCGGGTTGCTTATCAAGTGATTACCGGGTTGCCTATACATTTCCTGAGCCTCCACCCCGCCCTACTGTATACCGTCGTCACGAAGATGTGTTAGTGCAGTGTTAAAGAGCTAAGAAAAAAGAAGAACCTTCGTCGTCGATATTTTACATACCGACTACCTTTCCTGGACTTTTATGAACAACATCCGCCTTTACGTTTACAATAAAATAATGGGAGACATCTTCACTTGGAAAACGAAAGATTTCACTTACGGCAAACAAGCATTATTACTTCCTAGAAGTATGATAATTTCCCTTAGTTCTTTTCTTGATTAATTAGAACACCTACTGAAACAAGAGTTACGAATTTAACCAATTTGGCCGGGATGTGAAGATCGGAAGTACAGCTCTGGCCTTCTGAGCCCCGTCGACAGGTTCGACTCCGGCTCTATCCGGTGGTATTTGAGAGTACTCAAATACGCCGCTATCTTGTAGGAAAATTTCCTGGCAAATAAAACATCTGTGGTATGAAGTTGCAGCAAATTGACATTTCTTAAATCAGTGAAAGTACTCAGTGAGACGTAAACCCAATAATAATAATAATAATAATAATAATAATAATAATAATAATAATAATAATAATAATAATAATAATAATAATTGTACCGAGAGGTATACCTTAACACCGTGCATGTAAATGAAGCGCCTTGAAGAAAGCTATCTATCACATAAAAACTTGAAACACCTAATGCAAGAAGTTGAGACGTCGATCAACAGAGCACTTCTTACTCATCCCGCCAGCTTGGGAGTCTGGCCAATCATAATTTTTGTGCATTTAATATTCAGCCAAGCATTGGCTACTTGTAACTTTTTGACTGTCCAATAAAAGTAAGAGGGTGTGTCCGGATTTAGTCCAGAGCCTTTTCGAACCTTCCTCTCGGGTATAAAAGCTGTTGCCTTTTCGAGCTAACTTGTCTTATTGATCGTCGGGTTTCTGGGTGTGTGTGTTAAGAGAGGAGGCGGGGGCATCATTCTTCGGCAGTCAGAACATCAGATAAGGTAATGGCCACCAGTTTCTAACTCAGTAGTTAGCTCCGCAAGCCGACTCGAGGGGAAGGATCCAATCTTGAACTATGTAACCGTCAATTTCCTAAAATGTAAACTTTCTTTCAGCTCGTGTAAAAGTTCAAGTTAGTCAAAGGTACTTAACTGAAAACCGGGGATAGAGAGTGCGTTACAATCTCGAATTCCCCTTCAATCTTGAGGTGACTACGATTTTCTAACTGTTTTCACTTGTAAATGGTAAATTAACTTGTCTATATAGTCACCTCAGTAGTTCGGGATTAGCTTCTGCATCATCGAGCCGCAAGCCCAAGTAGGATTTTAACCTTGATTTCTAAGAGAACAAGTGTACGGCTCCATGCATTTTTGAGTTTGGGCCAGTAATTTAACCTGTTCTTTTCCACGGACTCCCGGTAGTATGGGTACTCGATACTCATGTATTAGTTCTTGAATATAACTGCTACAGCCTTGTCAAATTTAGGTTGTGCCTAGAGAGGCCAGAAATTGTAAAGCAGGCTATTATTGTGCAAAGGCAAAAGTTAAAAGTTGCCTCGAGTAGGCCGTAAGAGTTTGCGAGCGCAGTCTCCTTGGTAGAAGTTGTAGAGCATGTAAGCTTTTTTTCTTGTAATGTAATAGACATTTGTGTAACATGGAGTGGTGCCTTTGGAAGGCCGTAACTTTTAACCGTTGGAGCAAAGTGCTCTTGACAATTGTGTTTTAGGAGATTTCTCTTCTGGTCTATCCAACTAAACGCAATATTAGCGATGTTGGAACCTTGTAAATTAGGAACTTGAAACTCAAAATTGTAACTTACCAATTCTTGGCTTTTCTGTTTGTCGATTTCGTACCTGAAACCCTGTTCTTTTACAAGTGAATAATTTTGTTAAAATTTAATATATGAAAAGATATATAATTTTATTTTAAAGTTAATCTTTAACTATAGTAGATAGAACCATTCCAGCCCGCGCCTTCTTTCACCTCTGCGTTTCACAGATAACCCCCTAATAATAATAATAATAATAATAATAATAATAATAATAATAATAATAATAATAATAATAATAATAATAATAATGTGTATGCTTCCCATGATCCAAGGGACGGCAAATGTATCCTGCGAATAAATTATAGTTGGATAGGGGAGGAGAAGAGCAGCTCCCAGAGAAGCCAATTCGTAATCGATTCGGAAATGAATTGCGCTTTTCAGGATGGAAACAACAAAAAGGGCAGTTGCATGCACATCCAAGCGAACACCGATCGGATACACGAACGAGCACTTCACACACTGCACCATCAAAACGGAAAAAATACCGTTGTTTTATTTTTCAACTCACCCACAGAATGTATCCCGCTAATAATGTGATCACCGTCGCCAAAACAATCCACCACATGTCACTGGCTTACTCTTCACTTCAACACGCAAGTTTCAAAATAAAAACTAGAAGAGTACTCACATAACAATATCGTCACACGTTTTGAAGGCGGGATGGGCATGTGCAACTCGAGTATGGTGTGGCATATGGTGAGGAATTAGAATAACATGGGGTTAGCCGACGGGACGGCTCAACTTGAACACATTAAAACAAGCCAGCGTGTTTGGCTACTGGCAGTGGTCGGTTTTCAAGCTTCCGTTCGTCCCCTCTATGGACGACGAGTTATAAATAGCCAGGAGAATGTGTGGCGAGAATTGACAGCAGATACCCTGGTCAGAAATACTCAAGAAACTACTTCCGTCAAACAGAACTACAGCGGAAGGGCGGGGAAAAATGAATTAATTCGGTACTGTATTCTCATCTTCCAGTGTGCGAAGATACAGCTAAAACAGTATTCCTGTACCATCCACTGAAAGCTTTCTTAACACTGCTGCTTAATCATACATGTAAAAGTTAAGAACTTAACGTTATTGGCTTTACGTCCCACTAAAACTTTTACGGTTTTTTAGAAACACGAGGTGCTGTAATTATGTCCCGCAGGAGTTTTTTCACGTGCCCATAAATCTACAGGCAAGAGGCTGACGTATGAGCACCATCAAATACACCAGAATGAGTCGGGATCGAACCGCTACCTTGAGCTCAGAGGGCCAGCGCTTTACTGCCTGAACGTTTTGCTAGTGGCTTTACGTCGCACCGACACAGATAGGTCTTACGGCGACGATGGGAAAGGAAAGGTCTAGGAGTTGGAGGGAAGCGGCCATGGCTGTAATTAAGGTGAAAATTGGAAACCACGGAAAACCATCTTCAGGGCTGCCGACAGTGGGATTCGAACCTACTATCTCCCGGATGCAAGCTCACAACCGCGCGCCCCTAAACGCACGGCCAACTCGTGCGGTACCGCCTCAACTAGTCAGCACGTCTGTAAAAGGCAGTGAAACAAACAATACCTTACGTTTGTACTTTAAAAATTACTGAAAGAGGTAAATAAATGCATTCGCTTGTACAGAGCTCTCTTGGTACCAAAAGTGAAATATGCGAACATCGTACGAGTCCCGGATGTAAACCATATATTCCACGGATTGAAAAAGTGAAGGAACTATTTTTAGGAATGTTACATTTAAAAAACAGGCATGAATGTTCCCACTAATAATACCAGCTTTTGGTGTATGAGTAGCGTTAGAAATTTTTACCTAGGTATAAGTCCACTAAGCCTATGTAATTACAAGTGAAGAGCTATCTGACTGTGAGATAGCGGCCCCTGTCTAGGAAGTCAAGAATAGCGGGCGACAGGATTCGTTAGACTGACCACGCGTCATCTCATAATCTGCCGGCCTTTGGGCTGAGCAGTGGTCGTTTGGTACGCCGAAAGTCCTTCGAAGCCGACAGCACCACGAGATTATTCTAACTAGTGATCTCTTACAATGAATTTGTCCTAAATTTAAAATTGAGCAGCCTAAGGATCCGAAGAGTGTATGATGCCATGACATTTCCCTACAAAATAATAAACGGTAGCATATTTCTGATTAGTAGGCAAAAAAAATGAACACCCACAACCTGTTTCCAGTCATTCGACCAGGTCAGGAATAGAATGAATGAAGCCCAATCTAGCGGCGAAGATAGGAATTGTGCCGGTTGCCAAAGACTGTCGCACTCTTGTCGGGCAATGATTAATGACTGACAGATGAAATGAAATGATATTGGAGTGTGTTGCTGGAATGAAAATGGCAGGGAAAACCGGAGTACCCGGAGAAAAACCTGTCCCGCGTCCACTTTATTCAGCACAAATCTCACATGGAGTGACCGGGATCTAAACCACGGAACCCAGCGGTAAGAGGCCGGCGTGCTACCACCTGAGCCTTGGAGATTCCGTAGGTGCCCTTAAAGTTTTATAGTTAGGAAATACACGAAATATTTTTTTTATTAGTTAGTTGAAGTGCGTGAGAGTATTTTCTAACTTTCTCAGTTTGAAATGTTTAAGTTCTTCTAGGATTATTGGATTTTTTTTTGCTAGGGGCTTTTACGTCGCACCAACACAGATAGGTCTTATGGCGACGATGGGATAGGAAAGGCCTAGGAATTGGAAGGAAGCGACCGTGGCCTTAATTAAGGTACAGCCCCAGCATTTGCCTGGTGTGAAAATGGGAAACCACGGAAAACCATCTTCAGGGCTGCCGACAGTGGGATTCGAACCCACTATCTCCCGGATCCAAGCTCACAGCAGCGATTATTGGATTTTAAGGGGGAAGTATAAGTAACTGTAAATTCACATTTCTTTAGTAATATAGGCCTATAGGCCTACAGAATGTATGTTTACATTTTATTTATAACTGTCATGCATCATAATTGTCATAAATGTAATTGACTTCAATTTTTTTTTTTTTTTGCTAGTTGTTTTACGTCGCACCGACACAAATAGGTCTGACGGCGACGATGGGACAGGAAAGGGCTAGGCGTGGGAAGGAAGCGGCCGTGGCCTTAATTAAGGTACAGCCCCAGCATTTGCCTGGTGTGAAAATGGGAAACCACGGAAAACCATTTTCAGGGCTGCCGGCAGTGGGGTTCGAACGTACTATTTCCCGAATACTGGTTACTGGACGCACTTAAGCGACTGCAGCTATCGAGCTCGGTAATTGAATTCTATGAGTACAAAAAACCACACTTCACGGTACTGTAGCTCCATAGCGGACTCTTATTAGCCCCTTAGTCTCGTGACTGTCAGAAATCCGCTTCAAGCTAATGTAAACACTTTGTCAATCCAGAGAGATTATGAGTCAGTGAAGAACAAACTGAACCATGTTGGACTGTTTCTCCGCCTGATTTCGTGCCCATCTACACCAAAAATGGCGTCTCCACATTCCCAGCTCAAGAAATTTGCCGCCATCACCATCTTCACTGTTGTATAGGTCAAACCATTTCCGACAGATAAATATCGCATATATCACAGCATATCATAAACTTTGTAGTATTACCTTCATTAATCCAGGACCGGAGGACCATGTTTACGACTCTGGCAGGTTAGTGGATTGTTCACTGCATCAAATGACATTAATTTTGATGTTTTATTACCACGAAACTCCATGTTCACACCTCTCGTATCTTTCATAAACACACACATACGCACAATAAAACCAAAAAATAGTTTGCGTGGCGATATGTCAAAACGATTTATAATTAAACATTTAACGTAAATAAATTCACTATGGTACGCAACAGCCACTGAAGTGATAAGTGGAGCTCGGACGTTTATTACCTAAAGAAGTACAAAATATGCTCTAAAAACTAGCTAAATATGACATAAAATAGTAAAAATAATTTAAGCATTCTAGGGATAGGCAACAAGTATTAGAGTACTACTAACATTGAACGTGCCAAAAAGTGGTAAGCCATAATACAGCAGACACGTTTGATCATGCAAACTGACAGAGGTACAGTAAGTGCGTTAAAATTTTATACATTCATACAGCAAGTTACCATAACCCTGAGGTACAGTTCTCACTCTGTTTACCTAAAGAAGGACCAAGAAAACTAAGTACTAGCATGTTTTTTGGTATCTGTCGGCAAACCTTCCTACAGCAAATCTTTCTCTGAATCATGTCTTCTAAACCTGCTGCCTATATATTTCGGAAAAAAGAAAGAAAAATACATCTACTACAGAATTTTGAAATCCTGTGTTTAAAACTCAATGCAGATAACATGAACATCGTTAAAAAATCAACGCCGCAATTTTTAAAAATGGCTCAGAATATACCTAATATACCTATATACAGAATATACCTAAATGACGACAACCCGACGTTTCTTAAAATCTAGAGCAGGGCCTCTCAGAGTGCATGCACCAGTGCATTGCAAGGTGCAAAAGACGACTTCGCTAGGTTGACCAGAGTGCACACCCCCACTCCTCGATTTGGAGCAATAGCGCTGTCCTCTCTTTCCCCATACCTGTCTCACTCGACCGCCTGTCTCCCTCTCCCTCACTTGCTCCGCAGTGCTCCAAATCCGAGCCTAGTTGAGTCCAGCTTAGCCGAGCCGCCCTGAGACGACGCGCTGAGCCGAGCCGAGTGGGACCGATGCAATTCTGCGCCTCAGTTTCCACGGGTGAGATTTTGGCCGTTTGAGAGGCCCTGGCCTAGAGTAACTGGAAGGACGATGATACAAATTACTCTAGTATTTCTTTTGTATTATGAGACAAAAATTCCACCTCGTGTATATCTTTAATAGTTCATTCACCGGGTGAGATAGCCGTGTGGTTAAGAACGCGCAGCTGTCAGATCGCATCCGGGTGATAGCTGGTTCGAACCCCACTGTCGGTATCCCTGAATATGTTTTTCCGTGGTTTTCCATTTTCACATCAGGCCTATTCCTAGGCCTTTCCTGTCCCATCGTCGCCTTAAGACTTGTCTGTGTCGGTGCGACGTAAAGCAAATAGTAAAAAAAAATGCATTCTTTATGTCATCGCTATCTTACCCATTTCTTTTACTCATGGCACTTGGTAGTTTCTCGGTTTAACTAATCCTAAATATACGCATTTGGTGACTTATCTTTTCTCCTGGAACTTTTGCTGTTGTAGCCTTGCAGAACTAAGAGAATCCTTTTGTTTTATCTCCCGTTATTTATTGGTGAAACTTTTAACCATTCATCACCTCCATAGCTCTCAGCTTGCTATTATCTGCTGCAGTTTAATGCATATAGATTACACTTTATATACTGCATTCAGCGCAGAGTATTACATCTCGCACTTATTTCGTTGTCAATACACTGTCAGCTTGTGTAAAGTCCCCAACGCTAATCTAAGCCTTGCAGGATTCTTGTCGTCTGTTATCGAGTATTCCCTGCAACTTTATGACTCGCTTCCCCTTGTGACTCGCTTCCCCTTGTGAAATATTTATTTTCATTTCGAGGATTTTTTTAATCTAGACCAGAAGTAAACAACCTGTGGTATGGCACACACCACGTTTAATGCACGTGATCCTGAACATGTCACTCAAACTTAAATAATCCCTCTTCCTTGTTTACAGAAAGGCTGTTCCCCCTCAATGCCTTGTCCATTCTCCAATTGAGAATTGGTTTGGAAGGTGTGTGTTTGGCACACGGGCGACGTAGTCAATGCATTGAAGTTTTTAGCACCGAGCGAGTCAGGTGCACGCAGCTGTGAGCTTGCATCCGGGAGATAGTGGGTTCGAACTCCACTGTTGGTAGCCCTCAAAATGGTTTTCCGTGGTTTCCCATTTTCACATCAGGCAACATTTTAAAAATCTGGTAATTATTGTCTCAATGCTCGTTTCAAGGAGACCACCAAATGTTGTACAGTATTTCAGCGTCACAGGAAGTCTCAGCAGTCTGTACTGTAGGTATGGCAAGAGAAATAAATACTACAGAGCGCTAAAACATTAGTCATAGTGAGTGTAATCTCATGGTAAATCAGATGTAAGTTCGTTTTTTTGTTTTTCCCTACAATTTTATATAGGATAGGAAAGGGCTAGGAGGCGGAAGGAAGCGGCCGTAGCCTTAACTGAAGTACAGCCCCAGCATTTGGCAGGGAAGGCGTGGATCGAACAAAGAAAGGAACAACACCGGCAACGTACTACTTGTACGGTTTTCGCAGACTCAGAGGTGTCGGAATTTTGTTCCGCGGAGTTCTTTTATGTACCGCAACGTCCAGACCCACCGTGTTTCTCACATAATGGTGCCAATCTATCGACACGGGTTGACGTATATGAGCACCTTCAAACATCGCTGGACTGAGCCAAGATCGAACCTGCCAAACTGGGCTCAGAAAGCCAGCGCCTTAACCGTCTGAATAACTCAATCAGGCATTCCGAAACGGTTTACTACACAACCAGTAGCACTAGCTCCAATTTACATGGTTTTATCTTATATAGATATATATATAAAATTGGATGTTGGTATGTTTGAAGCTAACAGACTCAAAAACTACTGGACCGATTTCGCTTAAATTTCCACAGTTTGTTCTTATTACATCTGAGAGGGATTATGATGTGGTTTGAACGAAATCTGATTGGTAGTTGAGCTGAACTGTGACTCTATGAATGCCGTTTAAGTCAAACTTCGTCCCCAATCGGTATGGTAAACATATTATGACTTACTGTTTGGGAAAGAAAACTGTAGGGTAAGACACATTCACGGGCGGGATCGTACAACTGAAGATGTTACAGATGTTAAAATTTGTATTTGGAATCTTCTTAAATAAACCCTTTGTATGTTATAAAATAAACAAAATTTGAACCCTTACTTCGATCATTTGCGTCATGGCCGGCAAATTTTTCTTCAACGAGCTGTACTTCCGCATTATATAGTCTAGATGGCTGTAGAAGTGTTAAAATTTGGTCTAACTGATATTCAAAATCGCCCACGACAAGTCTTCAGATCGCTAAGATTTCTATAGCCAAATACAATCCTCAAAGTCGATGTGAATTATTGTGTACGATGGACCTGAAGGATTTAATTTCACATATTACCTTCAAAGTTGAGTATCGACGGTGTGTTATATAAACAAACCATTCTTTTGGCCTAAACAAAAGTTATATCTACATCCACTGTGTAAGACAAATGATCACTGGACACTAGTGTGTTGCCGTCATGATGTATTGTTTCAATAACTTCCATACACGCTATCCTATAAAACAAAACCCTCACGTCGTACAGCAATAAACATTTCTGCTGATCCTACTCTTTTACATACAGCTACATCACCTCTTTCGTGTGTGTATGTGTTGGTATATATATTACATCAAATAAAAAGTCGTCAGAATACTTCCCCCACCCCCTCTTCTCTCTGGAACTTCAACCCTCCAACCATTTGCTATAAATTTACACATTCATGTTCTCCGGAAATCGAGAGTTGAGGAAGGGAAGAGCATGTCATTTCCACCAAACATTTCCTCTTTATGCCTCCCTTCCCCACTAGCCCACATCACTTCGGAAATATGGTGATTCTATTCACAATACCACTGCCTCGTCCTGCAAATAAAGCTTCTATTACTGTATCTCACATCGATCATAATAGTGTTGAAAGTTACTCATCGTGAGGTGACTTAATATCGATATATCATATCGGAATCTCTCTCTCACACGATAAAATACTAATTGTTAAATTTGATGTTCCACTCTGACCGATAATTATAGGGGAAAATTATAATTTTGAGACGGGTATAGCGTACGATGTTAGGTTGTACTATGCTGGGAAAACATGCGGTAAGTTTGAAAAATGTTGGCCGGGCTGAGTGGTTCAGACGGTTGAGTCGCTGGCCTTCTGACCCAAACTTGGCAGGTTCGATCCTGGCTCAGTCCGGTGGTAGTTGAAGGTGCTCAAATACGTCAGCCTCGTGTCGGTAGATTTACTGGCACGTAAAACAACTCCTGCGGGACAAAAATTCCCGCACCTCGGCGTGTCCGAAAACAGAAAAAGTAGTTAGTGGGACGTAAAATAACAATAAAATTATGAAAAATGTTGATAATAACATCTATGCGTTATCACTGATAGAGTTGTTGTTCTTTATAAGCTTAGTGCAGACAGGTGGTTTATGATCATTAAGTTTCGGATGTTAATGAAAAGTCATATTTCTTTTCTGAGCTCATTTTACCCGAAATCTGAAATATAACTGTGAATGACGGGTACAGGAATTTTAAGTGCCAGAACATATGATAAATAGTTCACAAGGTGGAATAAAAAGGGAAAAAAATATGGCTTCGTGATGGAGGAGTTAACTTCTACATTTGGAGGATCTAAGTATAAGTTAATGAAGAGTTCGCCATGGTGTAAGTGCGGTAAGTTACAGACAAGGGAGATGGGCCTTCACACCGTGTTACTAACTTTCCAAGTTCGTACCGCAACATCCCTCGCCTGGCGTCGAACTTCTTTAAACTTGCAACTTTGTGTTGGCGTACGTTGTTAAAACAAACCATGGATCTCCACGATCGCTGTGAAATTTCACTTGTGCTAAAGGAAACAGAAACTTGGAATACATCCGTTAATTATGCACGGAACTTGGTAAATACTAAAAAATATTCTATAACAGCTGGGAGAAAGTACCGTGCGCTCTTATTTTTCTTTACACGTCCGGTCTTCCTCACTACTGTCTACTCCGATGCAGAACAAAGGTAGATACCAGAACAGAAAAAAGCAGGGAATTCCCAATTCAGAAAAGAATCTATTTCTCATACCGTAGCGTATAAAGAACTAGCAGTGCCCATGGGCTCCGCCCGCAATGTATCTTGTTATTAATTAGATATCCCCACGGATGTGCGTGCAAAGTTTCGAGGCAATGAAACAATACGCATGACCTGTTGTAGTAAATGAAATGAAATGGCGTATGGCTTTTAGTGCCGGGAGCGTCCGAGGACAAGTGCGGCTCGCCAGGTGCAGGTATTTTGATTTGACTCCAGTAGGCGACCTGCGCGTCGTGACGACGATGAAGTGATGATGAAGACGACACATACACCTAGCCCCCGTGCCAGCGAATTTAACCAATTAAGGTTAAAATACCCGACCCTGCCGGAAATCGAACCCGGGTCCCCTGTGACCAAAGGCCAGCACGCTAACCATTTAGCCATGGAGCCGGACACATGTTGTAGTAATAGAAGGTAATAATACAGTATATCAACAAACACATTAAAATACATCACAAATAGAAATAAAATTACATTTGTTTTTCTACAGTTTGGTAAGTGTTTGAACTTACTGCGAATTACCTACCGATACGAGAGTGCTGCCGCCTACGGACATTATAAATAAAAACCCGCTCTTTTGAAATAGTTATGTTACAGGAAAGAAACTAACACGGAAACGAGGAAAAAATCAGTCTCAGTCTTTGTTGATCAGCCTACGTACATACTTTGGATTTTACAGATACAGACGGGATATGTCACAAACAAAGGCATATACACTATATGTTAATTATTTTCTAAGGGTGATGCCTTGTCGACACAACAACAATACCCTGTCCTTCAACTTCATCTCATAGTAGGTGATACGCCAAAGATTTACCATTGGATCTTGAAGTTACTTAGACCTTGATCTCCAGGCCCATCTACTTCCCAGAACCTTTCCCTCAAAACGCCTGGTCAGAAAGCTGTTTTGTCGTAGACTATGCGTAAGGAACCTAGCCGTCCTTTACCTCATTAACGTGAGTAGGTCTCTCTCGCCTCCGACTTCACTGGATCCCCTTTCCAGCTTATCCTCAGCATTAGTCTCCAGACCAGCCAGCCTCGAGCCATTTCCGGTCTTGTTTTCTTGATGTCCAGGACACAAAACCATAAAGCAGTACATTACAGACAAGCACTCTCTGAATTTAATGTCCATGCTCTTACTTCCCAGTGAATTTATTTCGCTGATGAACGCTTGCTTGGCCAATACTATCCACCTCTTAATCTCCATGCTACAGCTGTTGTCTTGTGTGATAATACTTCCAAGATGGAGCAATTTTGTGACCTGTTAAATTGATATTTATAAGAACTATCTCAGGATGTTTGCCAAAAAGTTAGGTTTACGTAACATATTAACATAACACATTAAGAATACAAAACTTTGTCCCCTTTAATACAGAACCTGACAATACTTTTTGTTCCGTAAGGAGTTTATTGAAAAATATATTCCCTTTTTACAAAGATCCCGTTCAGCATGTTGTTTATTTTTACTTCAAAGTTATCTTGACTTTCGCTTTATAATTGTACAAGGTAGGGTTGGTTGCTATTTTATATGTACTATTTCTTTTTCTTTTCTTGCAAGTGGCTTTACGTCGCACAGACAGTGGGTTCGAAACCACTATCTACCAATGACGTAAATTTTCGTTCTTTCTTTCTTTCTTTCTTTCTTTCTTTCTTTCTTTCCTCCCGACTAATTTCTCACATTCGCACCTGAATTACAGTAGCAATAATGGCGAAGGAGATGAAGAGTTAATTTCCACGATCGCGACAATCATTTGTTGAATATTTCACATATTCAACTGCACGGAACTGAACCGGTAATAGCTCATGCCAACATCCCACCGCTAACAGCGACACATGGCCACATAATGATGTGTTTTGTTTCATTAAAGACGCCAGCATTTTGTTTGCAATTAAACTAGCAGGTTTCATCAACGCAAAACAGCCCGTTATATACGTCACAAGCAGTGACAACGGTCGTTTTATGGACTTCGTATAACTACTATTATGTACGTAATGGATGAGACCTCGTGCAGCAAATCAACAGATAATGAATTAGTTTTTAAACACAACGTACGAAAAATTAACTTCAATACACACAGTAACTGCTCCCGTTAAAATGAGTTACACATGCATGATGTGAATTTGTATTTAGGTAGGAATGTTTTATTGTGCACAAAGAGACAAGCAAAAAGCGGCAATTTCATAATAATAATAATAATAATAGTAATAATAATAAAAGGGCTAGGATTTATATGTAATAAATGGCTAAATATGTACATATATATATGGGCTAAAATGTCAAACTATGGAGTGAAGTACGGATTTTTTTAATAAAAATAGTGTATAATAATGTTAAGAAAATATCTATATTGAGTCAAATTTTAATACTTGTACAGGTGACGTATGCACTTAAACACGAAAGCCAAAAAAAAATAATGATTTAAATTAACGTCACAGAGCAGGGTTTAACTTTTCAGATATGGGTCACAGTGACAAGGCCAAAGCCTGCAAGAAAGAAAAACACATGCATAGGGAAGAACTTTCTATATTTCATAGAAATACTGTACCATAATCAGCTCTGAATTATTGATGCTAGTAAAATAAATGTTAAATTAATTTCTGGGAAGAATAACTTTGAAACGTTAACTTATGTAAAAATATATGTGAGTTTTCCACAAATGTGTAAAAATATGCACTAAAGCTGGAAATATCGACATATATGGAAAATTTAGCTTTTAAATCACTCTAAATATCTTAATTTTTAAACATATGAAAAAATTTTAAGGGTAGCTAATGAAACAACAATTATCTATTTACAGAGAAATCCCAGCCCTGCTTATGATGATGATTATTATTATTATTATTATTATTATTATTATTATTATTATTATTATTATTATTATTATTATTCCGAATTCAAGAAGATGGCTTGAAAAATTCACTAGATCATTTATTATAGGAAATATGTACGGGAATTCGTTATATTCAGTATATGGCGTATGGCGTCCGGAAAAGATAGGTGCAGGTCTTTCAAGCTGACGCCCATAGGCGACCTGTGCATCTGTGAAAATGGGGCCTTACCTAGTTTTAAATCCAATGTTGAAGACGACACACATACCCAGTCCCAGAGCAAGAGGAATTAACCAATGAGAGTTAATCCGCCCGTGAATCGAACCCAGGATCGCCTGGATCAGAAACCAGCAAGCCAGAAGACATAATCAATGACTTGCTGTTAAATATCTAAATCTCAACTATGTCGAAATTTATAATAAACCCTATAACGTTACGTATACTTTTTTTCGTCGCATCGTCTTATGGCTACGATGGGATAAGAAAATACTAAGAGTGAGATGGAAGCGACCATGGGCTAACTGAAGGTACAGTTTCGTGTGAAAATGAGAAACCACGGAAAATCCATCTTCAGGGCTACCAACAGTAGGGTTTGAACCCACTATCTCCCGAATGCAAGCTGAGAGCTACGTGACCCAAACCGCGCGGCCACTTGCTCGGTTACGTATAGTTTACCACACCGTAACAATATTTATAAATGTAGATTAATATCTAATAATTTGCTGTAAAATGGAGCATAACTATAATCTGTTATCATCATGAAGGCTGTGTAACGTTAAGTTGAAACTAATGTAAAAATTTGCTAAGATAAATAAGAATGTGCACATAATTCAAGATTAATAAACTGATATTTTTTAGACGTTTACGGCCATTAGAGATCGCAATAAGTAACATTTACACATTTTAGAAGCTTTCTTTGCAGCTCAGTATCATTGCATTCTCTCTCTCGTACCCTGTCTACTTTCTGCTCTCCACCTGCTGTAATGCTGTTCTTCTTCGCGAAAGACACGAAGTTATTGATCTGGTGTGTGTAATTGGATCAGTTAACAATGTCTTCCTTCCTGACCTCTCTGACTCACTTATCACATGTGTTAGGTCTACTATCGAGCAGGGTAAAAATGTTCTTAGTGAACCGCTTGTCTTCGATTTTAAATAGGTGGCCATAGAACTCGAGTCGACGCTTCTTGATGGATTCCATCAGAGTAGTTATTGTATTCTACGTACCTTGGATTCCAACAGTCGTTTGGTTTTCTGATTAAGTTCCTCTCGTCCTAGCAACCTGTATTGTCCAGTCACGATCTTTGGGCCCATTATCTTTCGAAGGATCTTTCTCTCAAACTTCGCTGCTTCTCTCAGACCAGCCTTTCCAGTAACTTGGAGGCATTCACTTCCATGGAGACATTCGGGTTTAATCACCGTGTTTTAATGTCTGAGTTTAGTTTGCAATGAAATTACCTTTTTCTTGTGCAGGTCGTGTGTTCTGCGAAACGCTACGGCGGTCATTCTATCTCCCCTACTGTTGTTAGCTTCTCTTTCATTAGATCCCATCTGAACAATCTCACCGAGATATTTGAAGCTGTTAACTCTTTCAATCTTACCATACCTTGTATAATTATCATCATTATCATCATCATCATCACAGCGCGATGAGCTGGCTGTGTTATATTATCGTCCTAAAATATAACAAGACGAATGAGTTCAAATTCATTAAACAGTCTTGCGGTTCGTGCGTGTCTTATGTTTTCTTCTTCTTCTTCTTCTTCTTCTTCTTATTCTCCGTATTCTTCTTCTTCTTCTTCTTCTTCTTCTTCTTCTTCTTCTTCTTCTAAATGGGTCGAGAGTATATTAGGTATCATCCTCGCGTGCTCTTGTACGGTGGTTGGGGGGGAGGGGGGAAACACGGAAATTTCTTTCTTGGGCAACTACACGAGTGGTTTTAATCTACTACTCCTGTCCCACTCTTAATATCATGATAGAGTCACAGATTGAACAAGCACTGGCAGACGTAAAATTATTACACTAACCCCTCGATTTGGAAGATGAAACTTCACTAAAGTTTCGTGTTGTTCCAATACAGAGTTTAAAAGCGGCTTAAATTGTTTAGATGAGAGCACTTTGTGGGATTGGAAAATGGAAAATGTCAGGCATCAGTTTGAATCGCAATATTACGGTATTACAGACTGAGCGCCCAGAGTAACCAATTAGCTTCGAGCCAGTCCACTTTTAACTAGCTTAAATTTAGTGACATTCGCATGTTTGTAACTAATCACATATAAATTACCTTTAAACAAAATATTGCATGCATTACATACACACATTACCATTCATAAAATATTGGTGAGATGTCTAAACAGCCCAGTAGTCCGTCTCCTTGGCAGAATGGTCAACGAACTGGCCTTCGGTTTAGAGGGCCCGGAATATTATTCCCGGCCGGGTCGTGGATTTCAACTGCGTATTGTTTACTCTCGTTCGGGGACTGGATGTTCGTTTTTGTCTCATTACTCGGTGTCGTCTACACACAACACATTGCAATACAAAGCACCACAGAAACACGTAACAGTGAATACATCCCTCTACATAGGGTTGGCGTGTACGGAAAGGCATAAGGTTGTAAAACTGGGCTGAATACCTTCAAAGTGCCCACCATAGCTAACTGGGAAAAGGCCAGGAACTACTAGTTTAAATAGCCCAGTGATAATCTATAAATATCTTACAAAATATGCAGTCATTTTTTGCAGCTAAAATGCTATTTGCTTAACGTCGCACCGACACAGGGAGGTCTTATGGCGACGATGGGACAGGGAAGGGCTAGGAGTGGGAAGGAAGCGGCCGTGGCCTTAATTGAGATACATCCCCAGCATTTGCCTGGTGTGAAAATGGGAAAGCACGGTAAACCATCTTCAGGGCTGCCGACAGTGGGGTTCGAACCTACTATCTCCCGAATACTGGATACTGGCCGCACTTAGGCGACTGCAGCTATCGAGCTCGGTGCAGCTGAAATGAGGGTTGATACTGGCTCCACAGTCGAGGGTAGTAAGTCTGCTGCTTATCCGAAGGATCGAGTTCAACTCCTGCCAGGTCAGGGATTTTCACCTGAATCCGAGGGTTGGTCCGAGATCTACCCAATGTAATTGAGGACACTCACAAGCTATCTGACAGTGAGATAAGAGTTCCCGGTCTAGAAAGCCAAAAATATCAACCAAGAAGAATCGGTGCGTTGACCACACATCACTTCGTAATCTGCAGGCCAAGACCCGTCAGAGCTGTAGCGCAATGCGAGGGAGGATGAGGTCTGCACAATAAATTTTTCAATTAACTGAATATTTACCTCATTCTTTTCCTGAAATTATTTATATACCGTACATCTATAACATAATCTAGAATTTCTAAGATATTCAGTGTGTTTTAATGGGTGTCTTTCATTTATATTTTTCTAATCTTGCACAACTATTTATTTTCTAAAAGTTACGTAAGTTGTGTCAAATAGAATAACATAAAGTATATTGTGCATATAAATAAAATACACTGTTGTACAAAAAAAATTCATGCAAATACGGTATGTATTGTATAAAACAGTTTGCCATGTTGTGAATTCAGTGTTGTGTTGATCACTGCAATTATCGTTCTCACAACAGAGGAGAAGACGTTTATCATGGAACATTATTTCCGGTCATACGGAGGAGTGGGGCGTCAGAACGGGCCGAATTTGCTTCACGTTGACGAACAATACTAGGAGCGATTTAATAAGGAGGCACCAAATAACAGTTGTTGTTGTTGTTGACAAGTTCCGTCATACGGGATCAGTCTAATGTCCCTGCAGAACCTTCACCACAAACAAGAATTATGGACGATTTCTCCAACTGGTGTTAAGCGTCCCGAAGGCGTAGTCTACGTCAACGGCAGAAGCGACGATCCAAGGTGGGCGGGAAAGTGGGGGGGGGGGTTGCGCCCTCCCTTCCCACTTTGTGGAGAAAATATTACGCTAAGGTTTGAAAACTAAAAAAGTTTTCATTCCGTACTCTGAAGGGGTACGGCGGGCCACTTAAAGGGTAACGTCCTCTCTCAGGTCAGTGAGGTTTGTGGTGGTGATTTACTACTACTCAATGTTTTCTTTCCTCCCCTGAAGTGGGAGACGGACCTCCTAGACGGTGACGCCATCTCTCATGCCTGGAGATTTATACTGGAGAAGGGAGAAGGAATAATAATAATAATTGTTACGGAGTTATCCGTGGTAGTTAGAGGTGAAAGAAGGTGCGGGCGGGAATAGGTCTCAACTTACAAAATTAAAGTTAATTTAAAACTTCAACAAAGGTTATATTTTCTTTTCAAAATCAACAGGTAACAACAACAGAGTAACAGGTACCAAGTAACAGGAAAACAAGTTAAGAAATTACAATTGTTACAAGATTTGGGCTTCGAGCCCCAAGATTAATTTCTGAGCTCTCAGCTCACCACCACAATAGCTAAAGGGCAGAAACCCCCTAATTACGAGGAGCACTTGCTCCTAATTACAATGTTAAGAGGAAAAGAGTAGACCCGCTCTCAATTTTACAAGCCTATCAAAGGCTACACAAACTTCATTCCTAACTGCCCATAAAGCACACATACAGTGAAACAGGGGTATCTTGTACCCAACCTACAGGGCCTTCACATGAAGAAAACAAACTCTGGGTTAATTAAATGGCCCAAAAAACCAAACTGACTGGAGGCGTAGCTTGCACTCCTACATGAAACTTCTTAAAACCTAGGTGGCACTCGGCCAGTTATACAGGGGCTAATCCCATACTAGGGAGGTGACTAGTTGGCAAATAAGTTTAAGACTTTAAGAAGGAAGAGAAAAACGGTTACAAAAACATAGTCACCTCAAATTCAAAATGAAGGGGAGTTCGAGAGGGTGAAGCACTCTCTATCCCCGCTTTACAGATTTGTAATTTATAGATAGACAAAAAAGAATTTACATTTTAAAAGGGTAGTTTACATACTAAAGGTTTCGAACCCTCCCCGAGAGTTAAACTGCTGAGCTAGCAAGAAATGAAGATGTTAACAGGCCATTACCTTGTAGATGAACTGCTGCTTGGAGAAAGAGGCGCTTTTCGCCCCCTACTATATATTCCCACACTGAGAAAGATGTTACTGAAGTGGCCCGGAGACAAGAAAATCAGCAGTTTTTATACCCTCGTGGAACATTCGAGACCTTTCATGAATAATAACAACCCGCCCACAAACTTTTATTGGTCGGCTAAAGATTACAAGTCAAAACTGAAGAAGAAATCTAGGATTGGTGGAAAATTAATTACAGAAATTACTGATTGGTTAAATTCAAAACTGGCGGAAAGAGAAGGGTTATGCTGCCAACCCAAAAAATAAATGAAAGAAATTTAACAAAGAACAAACTTATGAATACCAAATTTCTTCAAAAAAACAGTTCCTTCACTTCGCACTAGGGTGCATAATTATAGTTCTTAAGTAGTGCCATCTAGAAGAGAATGTCCACACTTCTTGCTACAGAGCAAACAAATGCAAATCGAAATAGACATAGTTCAGAACACTTCAAAATTTACAGTAGAGACATCTTCTGAGAAACCGTTGAGTTGATACAGTTTGTTAAAGTTCAGGCTTCCTCCTGGCGCAATATTTGAATTTGCGGCGTGGAGGTGTACCGCCCGGTACAATAATAATAATAATAATAATAATAATAATAATAATAATAATAATAATAATAATAATAATAATAATAATAATAATAATAATAATAATAATATTTGCTTTACGTCCCACTAACTACTTTTACGTTTTTCGGAGACGCTGAGTGCCGGAATTTAGTCCCACAGGAGTTCTTTTATGTGCAAGTAAATCTACCGACACGAGGTTGACGTATTTGAGCCCCTTCAAATACCACCGGACTGAGCCAGGATCGAACCTGCCAAGCTGGGGTCAGAAGGCCACCGCCTCATCCGTCTGAGGCACTCTACCCGGCCATTGGAGAAGGCTAGTTACTTTACGTCGCACCGACACAGATAGGTCTTATGGCGACGATGGGACAGGGAAGGGCTAGGAGTGGGAAGGAAACGGCCGTGGCCTTAACTAAGGTACAGCCCCAACATTTAGCTGGTGTGAAAATGGGAAACCACGGAAAACCATTTTCAGGGCTCGAACCTACTATCTCCCGAATACTGGATACTGTCCGCACTTAAGCAACTGCAGCTATCGAGCTCGGTCACTGGAGAAGGAGATTTGTAGTGAAGGTGAGAGGGTTGGCGGACGTGGTCTATGCCAGGAACTGTTCCGGCATTCGCCTTAGTGCAGAAGAATGGAAAACCGCGGAAAACCATTCTCAGGACAGCCTGGGGATCAGCCCCTCTCCATCTCCCGAAGACAGAGGTGTAGAACTGCGGCAGAGCTGTGGTCCCCCTTCCCGTCTTCTGTTCGGTTGGTCGGTCGGAGTACAGAGCTGTCGGACTACGGACCAGCCGTGGCCGCTTGTAGGTCGAAGCCTACTCTGAACCGGCGACCAATCAGCAGTGGAAACGCTACTACTTATTTTTGTGAACAGTCCATTCAATTAAAATTATGTTTAAATTATTTTATGCGATGTATTTTACAACAGTAAAGAGCAATCTCTAGAACTGAACAAGTTTCATGTTAACACAAGTGTTCTAACAAATGACCCACTGCTAGGACGGAGAGGAAGTCCAGGAGCTTGCAACAATTCAATTACAAATATCGCTATACATGCCATCTCGTGTCCTACCACTTAAACGAAGCCTTTTTATATACGGAACAGTTAAGGACAGGGCATCCAATCGATCTGCGCTGACCGGTCTGGTCCAGTCCAGTAGCCAAAACTCACTCACTCTGACTGAAGCAGCGAAGAGAATTGTTTCTGTTTAAAACTGCAGGCGCTTGTTACTTCAGGGAACGTGCATTTGAAGGAAGGAAATCACAGATAATAAAGTTCTCCGTATTGTGAATCCATCCCCGGGCAAAGATTAGTTATTATAAATAAACAGGGACAAGGAACCCTTGGATCACAGGTCTAAGAAAAACACATCCCACGTAATCCTGAGGTAGCTGACGCCACCTAGACTCATTCTGGGTTTCACTGGGAATTTAAGATCAAACGCCCTTATTAACGAAAAGAGAATTTTTACCTGAAAATTCCAACATATTTTTCACCAGTTTAACTGGAATTCGGATCTCGGCCGTCTGGACGGAAAGCTTAAGCTTCTGTGCTGATTACGCCCTCTCACAAATTAGTGGCGTATACCAATACAGCTACTTTTTTTTTGCTAGCTGCTTCACGTTACACCTACACAGATAGGTCATATGGCGACGATGGGATAGGAGAGAGCTAGGAGTGGGAATGAAGTGGATGTGGTCTTAATTATGATACAGCCCCAGCATTTGTTTGGTATGAAAACGGGAAACTACGGAAAACCATCTTCAGGGCTGCCGACAGTGGGATTCGAACACACTATCTCCCGGATACAAGCGCACAGCCGCACGCCTCTAACCCCTCGGCCAACTAGCCCGATCCAATACAGCTACAGCTTGAGCTCTATTCCACAAACGTTACCTGGATCCGAATATTATTTGTTGATGTTAGAATTGATTACGTCCAAAATCCCGGTTTGATATTAATGTGAAAAGACAAAAGACAAAACTAATTGTAATAGATCGAGGTGCTCATACCCAACTTACAAACAAACGCCACGGCGCAACGGCCCCGAAGGGCCGTGGCCCACCAACCGACCGCTGCACAGCCCGAAGGCCTGCAGAGTACGAGGTGTCGTGTGGTCAGGACGACGGATCCTCTCGGCCGTTATTCATGGCTTTCTAGACGGGGGCCGCGATCTCACTGTCAACTGTAATCACGTAGGCTGAGTGGACCTCGAACCAGACCTCAGATGCAGGTAAAAATCCCTGGCCTGGCCGGGAATCGAACCCGGGGCCTCCGGGTAAGAGGCAGGCACGCTACCCCTACATGGCCGGGCCGGCCAAACCCAACTTACAGAATGCTTAAAGGATTTGGAGTAATCAGTTAGCTGGGACAGTTAGGAGACACTGCACTCGAGTTGGATACCAACTATTGAAGAGTCAGAATAAAGATGTCCTGTTTTCTGCATTTAGGACGGCACCTGACATTTCACCAATTTAGTGACGTCAGGAAAGTTACTTAAGCAGAATGAATGCTCAACACTGCTTCCAACGGAACATCGGTCAAACATGACCTAGTTTTACTCTTACTCATGTTCATGACTGAGAATGTGTGTTCGAAAAGTTACGTAGAGCCAAGTACAGTAACTAATTTGCAAGCGAATGTCTGGATGCGCGGAAACTTTATGTTCCAAGTTCTTATAAGATAAAAAGGAGGTCACCTGGAATATTAATCTTTCAAAATCGCGTTACACTGAAGCCTTGTAAATTACATTTTAAATATATTTATTTACTAGCACATAAACCCGTGCTTCGCTACGGTATTCTACATTGAATATGGAGTTCTCCGTAAATTACTGCAAAGGCAGTGATTAAGATTATATTAAATCGCATGTCTCTTAACGATATCTAAGAAACAAAACAGGGAGGACGCCATCCGTTGTTTCCGATACAAGGTAGGCAGTGGGGAAGTTTTGTTGAAAATGACAGGCCACATTTCCTACTACCAATCACAGTCGATTTCGGGAGTTTATACTATAACGACAGGCTCACTTGGCAACTGCCATTCGCAGTAGAGATGGAGAGTTTTCATTATAAAGACAGGCCCCAATTCAAAATGCCAGTCACAATCGAGTTGGAGAGATTTGATTATAATCGAGAAAGGCAGCGCTATATAACGTATCATCAATCGAGACACAACAATAGATCATAGGATCAAAGTAGTAGATCTCTTAACTGAACGGCAATTGTGCTCTCTGTTTTGTAAAATGACTTACCGTTTAGCCACCAACTACCCAGAAACGAAGGTCTGCACCGTCATTAAAATGCATCCATATTTCATATATTTTCCGGGACTAAATTTATACATTTCAACAGCTTGGAATTTTTCCTCAAAGAATTGTGTATCCAGGTTTCGGGTTAGCACTCGCATTCAGAATGACCGATTGACATCTCTCTTGCTTTCTATCCACGGAACAACCACGAGTTTTTCAGGAATGATGACGAAAATGACGATGTTACTTTCCAGCTGGCAAGCAGTCAGAGCCGTAGCCATGGTAACCTGTAGGTTCGTTGTCGGTCAGTCGGTGACTCAATGCAGAGCATGAGACCCGCAAAAAATAGTAATTTTCTCCGTCATTTGAAGAGAAAGAAGATTGTGAATATAACAAATGTGTTTATAATGAAGGGACGTTTCACATATAGTGAACGGATTTTACAGAAAATCAACAATATAAGAGAAAATGGAAGAAACACGTTCTCGTTATCCTATAAGACCCCGTCTATAAACATGAAGCTTGGTCAAGATCTTTCCAGCCGTTTCGCCGTGATGGTGGAACAGACAGACAAATACGAAAAATAAAACCACTGATTCGGTATTGTGTTGACCTAAAACGGATAAATATCTGAAAAATTGGCAAAGCAAACCAAATTACAGAGAGCGGACCCCCTACAACTTTATTTATGTAAATTTGTTTATTTATGATTTTCTATACATGGTGGGACTCGGACTAAGAAGCCTGCTATTATGCCAAACCATGTAATTACACTCCTGCATAAATATAATATATTGAGCATTATACCTTGTTAAAATTAAAAGTAAATTTAAAGTTAAGATCATTATCATAAAAACTAATTCAATTATTCAATGATTTACTATGATTCATCTTGAAAAATGTAAATTACAATATAATATTACTAACATTACATTTACATAATATTTATTTTATTTTTAATTTAACGTATTAAATTTATTTAATTTGACTGGTGCCCACTCAAAACTTACAAGAAAGGGAGGTTTATTTCAGGTGTCATTTCTATGGTATTCCTAATGGTTTAAGGGCTTCACAGTTATTATCAGTGTTCAAATCGGACAACTCGCATGATTTTTTGAGATGGAAATTCTTCAAACTCTTTCTCCTGTAATTATTGTTTTTCGAGCAGTTAAAGTCCCATTTTAAAAGTAAGAATTTTGTCCCGTATACTACCACTCAACATATTTATGCCTTGCAATGAAAAATTAAATCATTCAAAGGGTTTGTAACGTCGCATCGTCTAAAACGCAACGTGTGCGTTCTTAAATCACCGCTTCCACGTCCAGCATCTTTACTCAATGGTTAGCGTATAGGTCTTAGATTCAGAAGACCCCGGATTCGACTCCCGCCCGGGTCGGAGTTTTGGACCTTAAATGGTTCATTTCCTTGCCTCAGGGATTCGGCACTTGAACAGTCCCTAACAACCCTGCAACTCACACAACATTATCCTCAGCTACAGTTAACACGCAGTTTCCTACATATGGCAAATGCCGCCCACCCTCGTTGAAGGGTCTGCCTTGCAAGAGCTGCACCAGGCTAGCAATAGCCACATGAAATTATTATTTACCACACCCGAATCGAGAGAGTGTAGTGAAGGTCAGCTCTAACCAGAAATGGGGCTGCGTCAGAGCTCCAACCATCATGCGTTCCCTGCCATGAAACCACATAGGCCTGCACCAGGGATTCTCAAACGTCCAAAATCTCACGCGTGCAAACAGTGGCGCAAGGTTCCTGTGCACAGTGCATCGGTCCCGCTCGGCTCGGCTCGGACCAACGCTTCGTCTCTGGGCTACTCGGCTAAGCTCGACTCGGATTTGGGGCGCTACGGAGCAAGTGAAGAAGAGCGAGACAGGCGTGGAGAAAGGAGACAGCGCTATTGCTCCAAATCGAGAAGTGGGTGTCTGCACTCGAGTCAACCAAACGAACTCGTGTTTTGCACCGTGCACTGTGCATGCACCCTAAGAGGCCCTGGCCTACACTATGGGTACAACCTTACTCTTTCACCCCTGTTAACACTAAAGGTAGTGATTTACAGTTATTTTCTAACTGTTAGGGACTGTACTCGCCGATAACGTCGTCTTACAGTTACTGTTAATCTGGCACGCCATGATTTTTCTCGTGACCTGCGAGATTTACGTATTGCCACTGCCGAATTGTCAAAATTACTAGGGTTACATATGCGTGTACAAGTAAAGCATATTTTCTTTTTCTGTTTAGGTAATACCAGTTAAATACTGTACCGGGCGGTACACCTCCACGCCGCTAATTCAAAAGGTGCGCCAGTAGAAACTCCTCTGCTGGAGGAAGTCTGAACTTTATCGACGGTATTAATTTTCAAGTTTCTCAGAAGATGTCACTACATGGAAATTTTGGAGTTTTTGAACTGTGTCATTTTCGACGTATTTTTGTTTTGCTTGTAGTAAGGAGTGTGAACTTTCTCTTCTAGAGGACACTACTGAAGATCAACAATAGTGCACCCTAGTGCGGAGTGAAAGAACTGTTTTTTTGGAGAAAATTCAATTTCAAAAGTTTGTTCTTTGCTAAATTTCTTTCAGTCATTGTTTAAGTTGGCAATATTAACCCTTTCTTTCCCCTTGTTTTGTATCTAGCCAATCCCGAATTTCTTTAATTAATTTTCCACCAATAATGTGTTTCTTCTTCATATTGTGTAGGGGTTTTCTCGGTTAGCCAATAAAGTTTTTTGGGGAGGGTGTTCTCATTCCCCTAACGCCTCGAACTTTCCGCGAGAGTATATAAACTGCTGATTTTAGGGTCTCCGGGCCACTTCTGTTCCATCTTTCAGTGTGTAAAGTACATAGCAGGGGGCGGGAAGCGCCTCTTTCTTCGGCTGCGGTCAACAACAAGGTAATGGCCGATTAATAACTTCTTTCTTTGATAGCTCAGCAGTTTAACTCTCGGGGCGGGTCCGAAGCTTTTCCATAATGTAACCTTTTCCTAAAATGTAACTACTCTTAGCGTCTATTCTCTTTTAAAACTACATATTGTGATAGAGAGTGCTTAACCCTCTCGAGCTCCCACTCATATTGTTTTGAGGTGAACTTATTTTCTCAACCTATTCTTCCATAACATTATGTAAATTTGTCAATTTCTAAAGTCACCTCTTTAGTATGGGATTAGCCCTTGCATCAGTGGCCTAGAGCTAAATTAGGTTTTGAAACAAATACATTAGGAGTGCAAATCGCCTCCTCTCAAATTGTTGTTTTAGAGGTCATGTAATTAACCTCCTCCTCATTTAACAGACCTCAGTAGGTTGGGTATTTTACCCCTGTGTATATGTCCTGAGAGGACAGCTTGAAAGTGGAATTAGGTGTGGCCTTTGACAGGCCTGAATTTTGAGAGCAAGTTGCTCTTTTCCCGAAAATTTTGTTTTCTGCGCGCCTCAAGGAGGCCTTACTGTGTATTTTGGAGCAAGTGCTCCTAGGCATGAATGGGGTTCTCTGCCCCTCTGTTGACACTTGTGTTTGGGGTAAAACTGAGCTGATTGCTCAAGGATTGTGATCGCGGGGCTCGAAGCCCAAATCCTGTAAATACTGTAATTGTACTTTTGTTGCCTTGCTACTCTGTACCTGCCATGTTTGTTATTTCTTGATTTTGAAAAGAAAATATAACCTTGTTAAATTTTAAATTCACTTTAATTTCGTAGCCTGAGACCTATTCACCACCCCGCACCTTCTTTCACCTCTAACTACCACGGAAAACTCCGTAACAAATACAATTGTGGCATTTTGAATAATGTATTTAATAACGCTGTGTTAAATGACGAACGCAGCATTTTAAGAATACGCTTTTATTTCGTCCAATTCGTATGTATAGAATGCAATTAGTTGGTATAAGAAGCAAGAAAAATCTGCAAGAACTCCACTGGAAAGGAGAGCAATATTACCTCCTCTATAAAGATATGTTCAGTTGAAATGGAAGAGAATTTCGTTATCAACCTAACTGAACCTGACCTTGTCTGGTCACGACTATGGTACGGTTCGCAGACTTAGCTTTTGTGTATTCTTATTGACTTACGGGATATGTGCTTTTAATATACACTGACTGAGCAAATGTCATGGGATAGCAGAGCACTGATGCGCAGGTGTGTTGTCTGTGCACCACACGCCCGCCCCTTGTGCCAGCGGCAGTTGTAAAGGAGACCTTGTGAGCAGTGGCTGTGGATGTGACAGGTGGAACATGGAACGTCGTCATGAGCTGACACCGAACGGGGTATGGTGGTCAGTACCCGACGGATAAGAAGTGCGATTTCGGAAGTGGTGCGGGAATTCGGCTTCACACGATCAACCGTGTCCCAGGGTGTATCGTGAATGGTTGAGTGCGGGTGTCACCGTCCACAACAGACGCACGACCGGCCGTCCAGCCAACCTCGATGACCGTGACCGGCGACATCTGAGACGGATTGTCAATAGTGACAGACGGGCAACCGTGCAACAAATCACGGCTCAATTCAACACAGGACGTGCTGGACACGTCTCCCAGTGGACAATCCATAGGAACATGGGTTCTATGGGGTATGGGAGGCGGCGCCGCACACGGGTGCCACTGTTAACCCAACGTCATCGAGCACCACGACGCGCATTTGTCGCCAGTCACCACGGATGGACACTGGAACAATGGCGTAACGTGATATGGTCGGACGAATCACGATTTCAACTGCACAGTGCCGATGGGAGGCACCGTGTATAGCGCAGACCACATGAAGCGATGGATCCCGCCTGCCTCGAAGGTATGGTCCAGGGCGCTGGTGTCTCTGTTATGGTCTGGGGTGCATTTTCCTGGTATGGAATTGTCCCCCTAGTTGTTCTGGAAGAGACTTTGAATGGTACGCGGTATGTTGAGCTGCTCGGAGACCATCTCCACCCACTTTTGGCCTTCCAGCGCCCAGACGGTTCTGCGGTGTTTAAAGATGATAACGCGCCAACACATCGCTCCCACGTCGCCCGGGAATGGTTCCAGGAACATGCATCGGAGGTCCAATGACTGCCATGGTCACCCAGGAGCCGCAATATGAACCCTATCGAGCATATCTGGGATGTCCTGGAACGCAGGCTCTGTGCCATGGATCCTGCACCCACACGAACAGACCAGCAATGGCGGCCGCTCTGCAAACGATTTGGTGTCAGCTGCGTCCAGAGGACTACCAGGGACTTGTTGACTCACTTCCACGGCGTCTCACTGCAGTTCGCAGGGCCAGAGCAGGCCCCACACGCTATTAGGTGACTATCCCATGACATTTGCTAAGTCAGTGTATTTGCTTGTGTATATTATTACAGCATGGATTCACGTAATTCCGAGAAATAACAGCAAATTTCAAGAAGTGAGCGGAATTATTTACACCAGGCGAACGCCGAAGAACACGGTTATAGTAATGCGTATATCAAAATAAAAGCATAAATATATAATATTAAATTACGTGAGATTGAGAAAGTATTTCCTTAATTCCTCACTGAACTTGAAAACAGACTTATTTATGAATATCTTCATTGATCATTTATATGTGTTAGGGAACGTCTATTGTTGATACAATGAGGTTAGTTTGCTGATGGTTATCTCTGATATTTCAATATATAACTAGTCAAATTGGCAGCAGTGATGAGCCATTAAAAAAAGAGAATAGGGCGGCGATATTTGGTTTTTAGCGTATACTCTTACGTGACGAGAGCCGGGTTGACTGGCTCAGACGGTTGAGGCGCTGGCCTACTGACCCCAACTTCGGAGGTTCGATCCTGGCTCAGCCCGGTGGTATTTGAAGGTGCTCAAAAACGTCAGCCACGTGTCGGTAGATTTACTGGCACGTCAAAGAACTCCTGATGGACTAAATTCCGGCACCTAGGCGTCTCCAATAACTTTAAAAAAGTAGTTAGTGGAACGTAAAGCAAAATAACATTATTATTATTATTATTATTATTATTATTATTATTATTATTATTATAGTTGCTTTACTTCGCACCGACACAGATAGGTCTTATGGCGACGATGGGACAGGAAAGGCCTAGGAATGAAAAGGAAGCGGCCGTGGCCTTAATAAAGGTGTGAAAATGGGAAACCACGGAAAACCATCTTCAGGGCTGCCGACAGTGGGATTCGAACCCACTATCTCCCGGATGGGAGCTCACAGCTACGCGCTCCTAACCGCACGGCCCACACGCCCGGTATTATTATTATTATTATTATTATTATTATTATTATTATTATTATTATTATTATTATTATTATTATTACGTGACGAGTACTATAGAAAGAGGATGATACGAATACCAAGGACGGAGAGGAGAACAAACGTGTCCATCACAGAACTTAACATCGGAAAACGTGTATATTCCCTTGAAAGTGAAGGCTACTTCCACTTGCTAGGGTACATTTTGAGAAGAGAAGGGCGGAATTTGGAAACAAAAACTATTCTACAAGGCAAACATCGATTTTAAAAAATCCCGAGGAAGAAAGGAAGTAACTGGTTCGATCAAGCAAAGAAGATCTCTAGCCTAGCTCTCCATCATAAACTACAAAGAACTGAAAACCACTCTGAGTGGCGACGTCTCGTCAGGGATTCGATACAGGAGCAAAGAAATCAATTACGACGCTCAGCAATAAGCACCGATTACAACTGAAAGTATCTTTGATTAGAAATCTCTCTGATGATATATTTATGAAAGATACGTTTTCTGCAATTGTACGAATACTTACTCGTCAAAGTAAGGTAAACAGTTGGTCCTTAATATAACTCTTCACGTGTGAAGACTTAATCAAGATCAGAAAATTGTATAACAGTAATTCTGAAAAAGTGGTCCAAGGATATCTGGAGGGCGTCCAAGATTTAGTAGTCGGTGGCCTGTAAGTAATTTAACAAACTACAACTTTATTCGCTATTTAATATAGCGATAAAAATGTAACAAAAATACCATGCAATCTCATTTAATATTCTTATCGTTCAACTGTTTCAATTTCTTGCTCATGCGTGCGCTATAATATAAATTACGTCCTAGCCACCAACATGAAAAGGAATTTGTTATTTCAGTTGTCCATGTCAGATTGTTCAAAGTTTGTTCACTAACAATGAGATGGTCATAATTTGTACAATATGAAATGAACGGAAATGTTTGAACATTATTGGCCTATATCGGTGGTTCTTAAACTGTGAGGAAGTATGCGTGAAATTTTATTGGATATGCGAGCAGTTTTCAAGTGAAAATTTAGAGAAGGCTTTTATTTTTGACAATTTGCTTTACGTCGCACCGACACAGATACGTCTGATGGCGACGATGGAATAAGAAAGGGCTAGGAGTGGAAAGAAAGCGGTCGTGGCCTCAATTAATGTACAGCCTCAGCATTTGCACGGTATGAAAATGAGAAACCATGTAAAACCATCTTCAGGGCTGCCGAAAGAGGGGTTCGAACCCACAATTTCCCTAATGGAAGCTCACATGAGAAGAATTACTCGAAGAAATATTTTCCCGTCCTAGCTTTGTATTCAGCGGGTAACAGTCTTGTTGAGGAAATTTAAACTTTGATGTTCACAATTCGGTCACAACCAAAAAGATTATTTCATTAGTCGTTATAGTGGACAGCATTTATCAACGTAGCAAGTGCTGAGAGAAGCCGAGATAACCTGTGTTTACGTTGGTTAGCTATTTTACACGCATATTATTATTGTTGGTAAATTATTATTTTAAAACACCTCATTACAACGTTGGAGTGCATTTAAAATTCGCGTGTATCTTCAACATCAATTGTCTGTTGACACTTTTACACAAAAGAGAGACCTGAGTTTACATTGCTTTGAATTTTCATAGTTTAACAAGGAAAGCTGAGTTTATTCTATAATCATTGCATAATACTTGATAAAGGCACAAACTTTTAAAACTGTTTTGTTGTATTTCCTTTCACGAACTTCCCTTAATTATGATATGCAATAAAATACCGGTAAGTGTGTTAAATTAAAAACTGCGTTAATAAATTGCCAGATACTGGTCGTTTTTATGATATCAATTAGGGAAAAGTTATCGTGGGAGTACAATAAACGTTTGGTCACTTCAGTATTTCAAAACAAGGCTCGAGAACATATCATCATCATCATCAACATCATCATCATCATAATCATCATCATCCGCTAAAGGCAATGCCTTGTCGCTGTAACTACATCTGACGATCTTCTGCTGAACCACATGCCACTTCACGGACGGAGTTCCTGTTGTATTACATTCTTGGTCGTCCCCTGGGTCTCATTCCCAGTACTTTACCTTCAATGATGGTACATGTCCACGGAACTGTGTTTTCCTTTTCTCCATCGTATTTAATAAAAATCGAATCTCTTTACGTTCTTTAAAACGCTAGTTGCTTTACGTCGCACCGACACAGATAGGTCTTATGGCGACGATGGGATAGGAAAGGCCTAGGAGTTGGAAGGAAGCGGCCGTAGCCTTAAGGTACAGCCCCAGCATTTGCCTGGTGTGAAAATGGGAAACCATGGAAAACCATCTTCCGGGCTGCCGACAGTGGGGCTTGAACCCACGATCTCCGGAATCAATTCTTTAAAACAAAGTCATTTGTGTATTTATTCATCCAACTTGTTTTATGCCTTCTTCTCTAAACCCAAATTTCTGCAGCCTCAAGTTTTACTTCCTCCTGTTTCCCTAATGTCCAGGTTTTGCATCCATAAAGTAGCACACTCACGAAGGTCTTGAGAAATTATTTCCTGGTCTCCAAACTGAGATGGTTGTTTAGCAATAACATTTTCTTATTTTGGAAGGCTTGTTTTGCTACCACTATTCTTTTCTTGATTTCCGAAAGGGATCTATTGAAAATGAAAACCTACAACCTGTTTTCCAGTCATTTACCGGGTCAGGGATGGATGAATGAAGCAGATACAGGCTATTAGTACGATGGGGTCGCCACTTCCAAAGTGATTTATTAATGACTGATAGATGCTATGAAATGAGAATGGAGAGTGCTGCTGGAATGAAAGATGACAGGGAAAACCGGAGTACCCGGAGAAAACCCTATCCCGCCTCCGCTTTGAAAGAGATCTGTTATCAGAGGTAATTACACTACCCAAATAGGAGAATTCTGTGACTTGTTCTATCGGTGTGCTATTTAATTTTTTTTTTCTACCTGTAGGCTTCTTTTTGTCTACTAACATGAATACTCTCTTCTTTTTTTAGTTTAAATTTTTCTAACAACTTTAATGTTTTTAGCATCTAACTCATATCTTTCTCAGAATTAGCTAAGATAGCAATATAATCTGCAAAGTGGATATAGTCAATATAAAAGAATAACCCAGTAGATATCTCTGTTACAGGCAATCCACTATTCTCTCTCCCTCTATCACATACCGTGCTTCGTACACATTCCCATTCCACATACACGTCATGGAAATGATTATTCACCGCAGAAGTTAAACCTGCAAAAAGCTACATCGGAAATTAACATCGATCCCTTTATAACGAATTCCATGTCCGCTCACTAAAATGGCTGAGATTATAAAAAAATTACGTTAAATGACAATACTGGTTTGATTTTGATCCCCGCTTAACTGGCTGACACGATGACACCGTATGACGGCGGTGCAGCGTTTCTGTTGATTGTATCTGATGAATGGAGCCAACTGCCACTTGGCATTTACTACTGAAGTAATTTCCTCTAAACGTGACATATGGTGAGTTAATCAGCATTTCAACGCTTTTCCTATGGGGAATACATTCTGTGCTATTCAATGTTGAGTACGATATACCGTATACAGAAGAGGACGTAATGGAGCCTACTGTGCAAAATACACATCAGTAAGAGTTGAATTGTAAAGTGCTGAATGAACAAATCAAAGTACGTGCACAGAAACATTAAGAAATCTAATAAATTGGTCATACAAGGATACTAAGACCTTAAAGCACACGCATACCGCACTGATCTGAAGAAAATCCGCATATCTTATCCAAATTTAGGTCGCGATTAATTGAGATGCGGCCAACGTCCGCTCGTATACGTCAGCCCCGTGTCGTTAGATTTACTGCTACGTAAAATAACTTCTGCGAGACAAAATTCCGGCACCTCGGCGTTTACGGAAAACCATTAACATTCTTATCGATTATGTGTATTCAACGAGTGCTACCACTAGATGAGATACCGTGAACTGCTTGAAGGACGACCATGCCAGAATCTTTGAAGCTCTTGGCCAGGAATGCAACAAATGCTCTGGTGTCTGGTATTAATTAGACTTTCATTGTGCGAGGAGTGTTCTCGGACGTGGGGGAGGTTTGCGGTCTCGTTGTGACAGTGTCCACAACGGTTAATACCATAGGATCTGCGTGGAATAACAAGTACGGCTGCTACGGCGCCATTCGCTGCTAGGTGAGTGCTTGGTTGCTTCGAATCCACTAATTAGCTTGGGTATATTCCTTATAAAAATAAGCCCTTTATATATATCTCAGCGACGTTACATCATTTGTTATATCCTGCATCTCTTACAGCACTGCGCGCTTTCAAGTCGTCTTGTGTTGATGTAAGGAATGTCGGCCACGTGGAAATATTTAAGTGAATTTTGATGTGGGAAATCTTCGCATGCAGTACTTTATTTGAATTCTATTCCGTTAAATATTAGCTTAAATAATCAGCTTTTGTTAGGTACAATGATTAAATCCTTTCTTTACAATACCGGAACGATTTTTATTATTTTCCTCCCTCAGGGATTTTGTACAGATTATCCGAAATTTCGCATTTGCGAGGTTCCAATTACTAGAGCTCTGCAGTCTTCTTCCTGGCCTCTTGCCAACTACTTGCCGACAGCCCTACATGTGGATAAAGCCTAGTTTTACGGCCGGATGCATGTTATGACGCCAACCCTATGTGGGGGGATGTATTCACTACTGCGTGCTTCTGCCCTGGTTTGTAGTGTGATGTGTAGAATGCAAATGAAGATGTGTATTATGACTTACACGAACACCCATCCTTCGAGTAAGCGGAATAAACCAGACGGGGTTAAAATACGCTCTTCGTTTGGCCAAGGAGCCAGACTGTTCCTTGCAATTTACAGCCTAACATTTAAACAGATTCGCCCCAATGAAAAAGAGAGAGAGTATTTTGCAGTACATGGAAGGGATTGAAATATTCGCTTTGATTTCAGTGTTTAGCAGACTGCTGTGGCTCTAACTAAATGAAGCTATATGATTCATTCTGTACACTGGTTACGGTTTCCATCTTATCAAATTGTTGTAACTAGATCGTTTAGCTGTCTTCATCTCGTTAAGGCGCCTCTACACTGCAGAGAAACATCTAGCTAGATCAGGCTCTCTCTAGCTAGGCTACTCTACAGGTGTGTGTACACAGCGAGAGAATCTACTCTCGATAGAGCAGAAGTAGAGTATCGCTAGCTAGACCGCTCTACTGTCTGTGAACAGTGCCCCTGACCGTCAGGCAGAGTTCTAGCTAGTGCTGAATGAGAGGTAGATGTGTTCGACCGAAGGAAACGCATCGCTGCAGCTACTGTCGTACCGAAGTTGCTTAAGAAACGAAGTTCAAGAAGGGGAAAAATAATACGAGTGATGAACTTGATAGCAAAAAGGACAAAAAGAAGGACCACATGTAAAGTTGCTGAGAGAATTAACTACTTAAGACATGAATTCATACGTGAATTTCGTACGAATATCTAATGAGGATTTCCAGTGTTTACTTGCATTAATTATTCCAAAAATTAAAAAGCGGGATACACATCTCAGAAAAGCAATTTGATGAGCAACTCACTCTGACACTGAGATTTCTTCCTACAGGTATGCAAGATAAAATAATTGACTAAATTAGAAAAAATACACGTTTTATTTTTAAATGACCTTTTCGTCCAAGAGTTCCATTATTTAGGATATGACTCTACAAGTTCAATCAACCGATAAGTCTATTTTTTTCGCACACTCCACTCATCTTGTCTTTTTCACTGACACGAACTTAAAAAAACTGTAACTGTTGTGCTACTAGAGCATGAGGTCTATTCGACTACATAAATAGATCTAGATCAGTCTAGCTAGCTTACCGATTCGCTGTGTACACTACTCTCTCTGGCGACACTAACTAGAGCTTCGGCCGCGAGTTGCCAGAGAGCTCTAAATACTGTGTATAATTCCGCTAGATAGCTCTAGCTAGGGCAGTTCTAGCGGGAACAGTATACAGTGTACAGGCGCCGTTAGACTGGACAAATCAGAGTAGAATGCCAATCAACACAAAGTATCTGATAAGGCGCTACGGTTGGAGCTGGGTGGCGCAGATTCATTGCAAGATTACATTACGAGCAAAAACGACTATTTCTATATCAGCAAGATTCCGAGCACTCGAGTGCGAGAAAAGATACAACTTCATATGATCGACAGCTACGTGACAGGACAGTCGTTTTATATTGTCGGGAAGCGTCAATATCAGGAACTGCTCTTATCGATAAGAAAATCATGGATACGGACAAACAAAACAATACCGCTTTTGCAAAATACAAGCAGAAGAGGAAAGAATCGAATGCGTTAAAAATCGTTAATTACATGGAAGCGTTAGTAACATGTTCAAATGTTAACGAATAGCTGCTCACATGGGCAGGGTTGTGGAGATGTTAAACACTGCATACCGACATTGAGTGAGGGCTCCCCAAAAACAAAATAAAGTGTAATAATTAAATTCACTGAGGGTCATTTTGCTGGAAAATCCCGTAAACAGTTTCATTACATGCGTAATACTCCCCCATCCCCAGTTCATTAACCTACCCACTAGCCAATACACGAAGCTTAAAGTGCTTCAAACAGAAGCATAAACCAGTATAACGCTATGTGGTGCGGTCCAGGCACTGGATACTATGGTGAACTATTTTATCGTTGCTGTTAACTGAAACGCAGCATCAGCTACATGGCTAAATGCTGTACTCTTTTCATATCAAATTACCATAAACCACATATCAGACGTAACAAAAGCAAAGCACAAAATTCCATTCTTTTTATTTATCTGATGAAGAAAGACATCCATTTTTCATGTAAGTGACCACGGGAGTACAGAATGCGATGGAAGATATTGAGCAGTGGCGCTATACTGAGGGCTATCAAGGCTATCGGCGAAGCCCAAACCTCAAATGAGAACGATGGAAATCTAAAGCACATTATAATGTAAGCATCTGACACATGGTTCCACTAACAGTACTTGAAAGCAATGAGAAGGAACGTCGCACGTACTTTATTCGTATTACAGTAGTTTAGAACACCATGCATTCAAAATTGCTCCCGTTCAAATCTGGGGCACGACGATAGTGCAAAATAAAATAATGCTACCGGGCGAGTTGGCCGTGCGGTTAGGGGCGCGCGGCTGTGAGATTGCATCCAGGAGATAGTGGGTTCGAACCCCCCTGTCGGCAGCCCTGAAAATGATTTTCCTTGGTTTCCTATTTTCACACCAGGCAAATGTACCTTAATTAAGGCCACGGCCGCTTCCTTCCCACTCCTAGGCCTTTCCTATGCCTTCGTCGCCATAAGACCTATATGTGTCAGTGCGACATAAAAAACTAAGTAGCAAAAAATGCTACGTTTTAAAGCGTAAATATGTTCCGAACAAGACACCATTGACAAGAACATTTTTCATAAAAGGCGTGCTTCAACAACGCATTTCCTATTCTACCGTTCGCGGCAAAAAAGAAAAAGCAATATGTGTTCAAAATGTGTACCACCACGTGCCAAGCACTGTTCAAAACGCCGATGAACGAAGATTACTGTAAGAACACAAAAAATGACGTTATCTTCTCGCGTAATTCGTGAATATTTCTAGGTGAATCATCTATCTTGAAAACTGATTCTTCAAACAAGCCCGTGTGTAGTCATCTAGGGCAGGGCGTTTCAATCGCCCAAAATCTCATGCGTGCAAACCGAGGCGCAGAGGTTCTGTGCACAGTGCATCGGTCCATCTCGGCTCGGTTCGGACCAGCGTTCTGTCTCGGGGCGACTCGGCTAACCTCGGCTCAACTCTGTTCGGATGGTGGAGCGCTGCAGAGTAAGTGAGGAAGGGGAAGACAGGCGCAGCGAGCGAGACAGGCGTAGGGAGAGAATCAGTGCTGATGCTCAAAATCGAGGAGTGGGGATCTGCACTCTGGTCAACCTACCGAAGTCGTCTTTTCAACCTTGCGCCACGCAATGCAGCGGTGCATGCACCCTGAGAGGCCCTGAACTGGGGTGTCGGATCTGGAGAGCAAGAAGGATACGGGAATGTAGTTCCACGAGAAATCAGGTGATCTCCAAAGTGTCGTTGCTGAAGGACCGGCGATCCGCCTGCGGTGTGGGCTGTAGATCCAACTTGCTGCATTCGTTGCCATTAGAGTGATACCGTATGTTTCTGGCGCAATAAAAACGGGGCAAATCCCGCCCGATAGTAATAATAATCTCTGTAGACTAACTGGTCCACTATTTCAGTGCAGGCCCAATATTCCATGACTACGCTTTGGGGAATGTAATACCGTTCCTTTCAAAAATAAAAATAAAAAAAGAGTTGAAGGTTTGATGTTTGTAGCTCAGGTAGTATTAATGTTGAACGACTTAGGGATTTACTCACATACGTTACAGTATTTTCTAGTGTGAAAACGTTCGCTTCTTCTACGTAAGACTTCACATAACTTAAGCATGCATACTACCAGAAGCTGCAGTGCAGTGATCAGAGGCATAGCCAGGGTGTGTGGTTACTGGGGGTTACAACATGCCCCCCCCCCCCTAACCAACCATGGAATTTTTACAAAATAAGCAGAAACTGACAAACTAAAACATTCAGATAAATAATATTGTTAAACTATCAGTTCTTTTGAACCTATTTTCTACGGAGCCTCACAAGTTGGACTTCTGAACATACCATTCACCGTAAAACTATTCACCCTTATCATATTGTTCTTCTTCTGTATTTTAATGTAAAATGTTGTAGTGCACTGCAACTTGAATATCAAAATAGTTTACTTGTATCACTGTCATAATGACAAGTCATGCACGCACCTTCATTATGTTCTATCAGCATGTTGTAACCATAACTCCCCCCTTCCCCATCGGTCGATCCTGGCTACGCTAGTAGCAGTGATGTACTCAGAATTGCTTCTTACATTTTACGCATTCAGAATAAGTCCTGAAGCCGTAGTGAAGTGTTGGGTACTACAGCTGCAGTGCAATGATGTGCTTAGAATTCTTCTTGCACATCGTGTCATCACACAATATGCATACTGCCTGAAACATTGTACGGAGGGTGGTATAAGCCGAGGGGCAAACGAAGTTACCACCCGCCTCACTAACATCGCACTCTAAATTGGAAGGTGTTATGCATCAACCGGCTAAGCGACAATTTTCCAAAAACGGAATACTGGCACCATCTACCGCCTAAGGGATCGAACTAGCTGCTCGAATACTCATGGAGCTCTGTTTGAATTTAAACAGATGTAACGGAAGGAAAACGTAAGCGCCACTATCATAATGCGGGGTTACAAGTTATGCATCAACCGTCTATGCGCCTTATTGAAAGGTCTGATTCGGCAAGTGGTATATGGCGTTTTGTAACATCCGGCTAAACGACATCTCACACAGTTTTACTCTCCCGAAATATTAGCTGGCAAGCTGATTTTAGTAGCCTATGTTGGAAACACTGTTTGTTTATTAAGAATTGGCGGGCTGTCTCTAGAATTGTTGTGGTGTGGTGTGCTCGTCACTCTTAATCTCGCATGATGACAACGAGAACGCAAAAAATACTTGCGTTATTGTCCGTGGAACAGTTGGAGGAGATTGAAAGTAGAACTGAAAGGGAGATGTCCTATATATCACAGGTATGAAGTACTAGTTATTGTTATACAGTGCATTATCATGAGTGCTTGGTAGTTTTTACTGGATATAAGTGTACAGTTGCCTGTTTTGATTTATGTAACTTAATTTCACAAAGCAGTTTAGTAATACGTACAGCATAGTCATAAGCTTTCATTAAGTTAGTAATTAATTAAGTCGCCCGCTAAGGCCTTGAAGTAGATGCGTTAGCACAGGTGGTAATGGTGTGCCTGGAAGGATGTGGGTTCGATTCCTCATCAGTTAGTCAGCATTTCTTTTTCTGCTATTTGTATTACGACTTCATCATTTATTTGCTCTTTTCCTCGAAGGATGGGTTATGGGGCGAGTGAGTCGTTTTCAACTGATATTGTGGTCTTCTCCCTCGAGTATGTGTAAATTTAATCATTTCCTTTGATATACGCGTTCACGTTGCAGAATATTAGACGATTAGATTATTAGAATTCTTTATATCTTACGTAAAGCCTTGGGGAAGTAACGTATTATGTTGTTGCAGGTAGCAACAAGCCGCATGGCTGGAGAAAACGAGGATACTCTGTCGCCTGCAGCAAGCTGCGCTGTAGAAAGAAGCCAATGGGAATCATTTTCAAGTGACCCTGCTGAACTTACCCCTCTGTTACCTGCTGCATACGATAATTGCGATATTTTATTCCAGTGTGGTGAGGATGTACTCGCACCTACATCAAAAAATGACTTTTTCAGTGTGCAAGATACCGAAAATTCTCACACGTATGATCCAAATTTACGAAACAACGATAATGATTCAGTACAGGAATGTAATGTAACAGACCAACATGCCACCGTAGAGAACTGTCAAGCCACGTCTGAAGTGAGGTTTAGTAATAATAATAATTGTGTTTCGGAAATCGTCAACTCTGTTAATAATGTGAAAGCTGGAAATGAAAGTGTCAACGATTCCATATAGATCGCTGATTCGCCTTCATTAAATTCAGGAAATTTGATCACAGCCCGTATATCTGAAGGGAGACCAAGAAGGGGACGAAAAAGAAAAGTATCTGATCAGAGCAGGGACGACAGAAAAAAGAAATGCCAGCTAAACGAGTCATATGTTAGCCAACGTGGGAAGGTTGTCGATGCTAAAGAATTTCGAGACTTCCATTGCCAGGATAAATGCCATGAAAAAGTAGGTGTAGAAGAAAGAAGGAAGGAATTCAATAATTTCTGGAGTTTGGAGTCTTACGAAGCTAAGGTTTTGTTCATTTCTAGCAAAGTATCCATGGTCGAGGTAAAGAGAAAGAGAGTCAAGGGAACAAGCAGAAGAACCTGCACTAGAATTTACACTTTGGCGGGTGTGCGAGTGTGCAAACGAATTTTTACTCAAACTCTTAGAATATCTGGGGACAGGATCGATGCATATATGAAAAAAACAAGAAATTTCGAAGTGATTAAAGATGGTAGGGGGAAATCTAACGCTGTAAATAGATTACACGAAGGTAAGGTGGCCGAAGTAATCAGCCACATAAACCAATTCCCTAGGTATAAGTCACACTATTGCAGGGCAGAGACTAGTAGTGACTTCCTCCCATCACATGTCACTATTCCGGTCATGTACGGCCTGTACAGAAACGAATATTCGGAGCCTGTGTCAATGTCCTCCTACAAGAAAATATGTTATACTAAATTCAATCTGAGGCGCAAAGCACTTAAGAAAGACACCTGCAGTGTTTGCGATTCTCTGAATGCTCAACTGAAAGGTCATGAGGATTCGCTTGACCTAAGGCAACAACTGGAGATCCATCAAGAGCTAGCGGAAAGGGCGCGTTCCGAAATGAAGAATGATATGAAGCGTGCTGCTACGATCGAAGATTTAGCGGTTCTGACATTCGACCTCCAGCGGACTCTACCTTTGCCAAAAATCTCCACTAATATAGTATTCTACAAACGCGTATTGTGGCTGTACAACTGTGGAGTTCATGATGGAGGGTCAAATAAAGGCTACTGCTATGTCTGGGTAGAAGGGCAAGCTGGCCGTGGAGCACAAGAGATAGGGTCTTGTCTCAGACAACATCTCATGGAAAATTTAGACGAGGGAAAGAAACATCTAATATTGTGGTCAAATTCTTGTGGGGGACAGAACAGGAACATAAAGCTTGTTCTTATGTTGAAGAGTATCCTGGCTTCACATCCAACATTAGAAACCATTCGAATGAAATTTCTAATACCTGGGCACAGTTTCTTGCCCAATGATGATGACTTCGGAGACATAGAGTGCTCCTTAAAGTTTCAGCAGCGGCTGTATACTCCTGATGATTATATACAAGTCATGAAGCAATGCCGTAGAAAAAACAAATTTATAGTAAAAGAGATGAAGAAAGAAGACTTCGTGGGATCTGCTTGTTTAGAAAAGAAGGTAATGAACAGGAAGAAAGACGTTGAAGGTAAGACTGTCAGTTGGCTGAAAACCAGGGAAATTGAAATCGAAAAGAAAAAACCATATTCACTTATTTTGAAAACGTCCTTCAATAGCAGTGAAGGTCAGGAAATTTGCTTGAAAAGAAAAAGCTCATCACGTCTGAGTGATCACGACGTATTTCGGGATGACAGTCTAGAACTTCTATGGCCTAATGGGAAGCCAATATCAGAACCCAAACTGAAAGACTTGAAGAGTATCATGCATCTCATTCCAAGTGACTGTAGAGGTTTCTATGAAAAACTATATTCAAATGGCGGAACATAGGACGATATAGATGGTTTTGACGAAAACCTTGATTTTACACTGCAAACTGAGAGTGTGTGAGAAATGAAAATGAAAAACTAATGTATGTGATTCAAATGTGTCCTTTGTATTTCTGTAACTAGATTTATATTTTGTTACCTAGTAACCTAGTAAACACTTTCTACTATTCACATAGTCCTATTAATGCATGTTTCCGTAAAATTCTGATATAATAAAATAGTAATAGGTATTGAAAATCCAATATCTTATTGCTGGTTCTTGGTTATTAACAACAAAATCTCACATAGTGGCGCTTAACTTGTTGTTGCATAACTACAAGTTCCGTAACCCTGAGCATCAGAACGTTAACCGCCGCAGTTTGGTGCTTAGCCGCTTGATGCATATCTTCGACCCGTAAACTGCAAATGCGGCTAAGTTAAATTTTAGGAAAAAAAAGAAAATATTGCTCTGAATGAATATTAGCATTACGTGCACTTCATTACGTACCTGTACCAAATATTGATTTATTTTGTCTAAAATATCTCTTCTAAGATGGTTTAAAATGTGAAAACTTTTGAACGCGTTTTGCTCAAAACAAAGATTTGACGCTTTGCCGGTTGATGCATAACACCGTCCAATTAAGCTCCTCCTCCGCCCAAAATATTTGCTAAATTTAAAAAAATGATCATATTCATCCCTAAGTTCCGTAAGGTTATTTGTACTTATCTCCAGAACCCCCTGAATATGGGAAATGTGGACAGCAGGTGAGCAGTGTCGTTTGTTTTACCACTACCATATGTGTGTGTGTGTGTGTGTGTGTGTGTGTGTGTGTCCACCAGTGTGGCCAGCCACATGGCACACGTGAAATCGTCACTGGTTCAGGAAATTCCCTCTAAAAGTGAACCGAGGAATTTTGAATTCATATTACAAATTTGCTACACAATACATCCAATGGTTAAAAAGAATGAAATCGGTCTTTTGATTAAAGTTATGTTCTTACCTTTTTATATCAAACAAAAAATGAATAAAATTAACTTGGCATGCAAGACCTTTTGACATCATAAACGACGGTGCCCTGTACAGGTGCTTTTAAAGAACATGACGTAAATAAATAAAACCACCAACAAACCATCGTTTTCCAGCTTGAAATTACGTTCACGTTTCTTACACGAGGCAAACCTTGTGAGCTCTTGTTTTTTTAAAGGGTCAGTTTCAAATAAACTTGTGAAATAGTAAGTCTGAGTTTTATGCACGAATTCCTACCTCCGAGCGGTTACCAAAAAGTTCGCCACAGAGAATTGCAAATAGAATTTAGGGTAAAATAAGAGAAACGAGGAGGACGTATGTAAAGAACATGAGACTGGCCGTAAAGAACAGTTGGTAATTGGATTTTAAGTTTACGTAGTACTGTAACTTACAGACTGAGGTGAACTTGTGAGCAACTTTTACAAGTGCTAGCGACATATATAAATGTGAAAGGCAAAAAGCAATGGCTATCAGGAGTGACAACTGCTAGCGGTAACAAGATATTTGAAGATAGTCCTTAACCCCTTTCTTATTTTATAAATTGTAGTTCTTTTTCCAAGTTCCTGCACGTCAATTAAAATAAAAACAGTGTGAACGACATTCAAATTCCTTTTAAAATATTACTTTCATTTCACTTCATACTGCCCATACCCTTACTTATGATAACATGATGTACGATATAAAGATTTTACTGTGTTTGAATCGTATACGTTGGATGGGTAACAAACATGAATAAAGCAAGAATGATTGCTGACAAGAACGGGAGAGAAATCCAAGCATTGTGAAGCGAAGATAGCTAAATGTCAATATTTCGATACAGGGTGTTATATAGAAGAATTTCTAATTTCCATTTCTATTGGCGCTCTGAAGCCGGTCATGAGCCAGACCTTCTTAGAGGTGACTGAAAGGGTTGCCTCTCTCAGAAAGTATACTGTAGTGACACTTCCTAACTGGCGCAGTAATTTTTCACAAAAATATACAAGAGCATAAAAATATAAAAATATAAAAAGTACATATACAATATACTTGAAGCAATCTTACCAACAATTGAACAATATTTCCAGACTCTTTGTCTCGTTTTATATGGCGTAAATCTCAAAACAATTAATCTAGTATTCCAGGCCGTGCAAACGTAAAATAAACAATCATATTATAGTCATAATTCAGTAAAGCTCTTTGTGTAGACTTACAAACGGAAGGCAATCTTCTGAATCACAAAGTAATGCTGCACCAATACTCACCTAGAAAAGAAGAGAAAGAAACAACATTAGCATCAATTGTGTATTTAAAAACGCGATTTAATCACATAATCTGCATTACACTACAATAATCAGAATAAATTCAGAGCAAAATAATTTAAGACCGCTTCAGAGAGAAGCAATGTCATTAAGCAAGAAAGTTGCTGGAAGTCAACTCTTCCATTAGAAAACAAGTCCTTTCTAACAAACGTCCTCATTCGTTTATGTAAACTCACTCTAAGTACTCAAATGTCCATCAATATGACCGCTCGGTTATAATGTAATACGTTGAAAAATACAGAACAGAGCGATAGGGAAAAAAATAAGTATACATAACAAATAATTATCACATTGAATTTCGTTGTTATTTTATATACGTACTGTGAATACCTTCAGTTATCAGTCTCGCAAACATGAATGAGTTGCAGCTGCCTGCGTTATTGTGGTGACTGTATCGATATGTGCAGGGTGGTCGGAAACATCGTAATTTGAAAGAAAAAAATACATCGATATCTTTCGCCGTTGTTCTTTTATCAGCTGCTGAAGTTAGCCAATCAGATCGCTTCGTGGGCGATTTCAGATGGGCTTTGCGAGGCGATGTTACTCAATCTGCATGCAGCTCATGACCGGCTTCAGAGCGCAAATAGAAGAAATAAACTTCTCCAGGGGAGGGACTTGAACAAGGACCTTGCCGATAGGGTCGGCCCACAGCAAGCACGCTACGATGGCATTGACTGAAACCCGCGGTATGTTAGTGCTTGATTCTCATTTCTCAGCATGGCTCTTAAACCCGACCAAGCCACTCAGCCCAGCACACTTTCCTCTCTTTCCAACCCCCAACTATATGCCACACTCGATGAATATAAAATTATGTTCGCAGAAGCACTATAGAAGAAGATTCTTCTTCTTCTTTTCCTGCCGCTTTTTCCCACACCTGTGGGGTCGTGGGTGCGAACTGCGTCGCACATGTGGATTTGGCCCTGTTTTTACGGCCGGATGTCCTTCCTGACGCCAACCCTCTATGGAGGGATGTAAGCACTATTGCGTGTTTCTGTGGTTGTTGGTAGTGTAGTGTGTTGTCTGAATATGATGAGGAGAGTGTTGGGACGGACATATACACCCAGTACCCGAGCCAGAAGAATTAATCAGAAGCGATTAAAATCCCCGATCCGGCCGGGAATCGAACCCGGGACCTTCTGAACCGAAGGCCAGTACGCTGACCATTCAGCCAACGAGTCGGACACTATAGAAAAATGTATAGAACAATTTAATGGTGATGAGATTAGTAAAGACAGTGGTGGCATGTACCATTAGTATGTACTAGATACATCGATTTGAAGCACGTTCTGCAGTATTTTCGAGTTGTTCGGTCCTTTGCCCTTTCATTGACATAGCGTTGGCCTCTTGTTCCTTCAACGAAGTTGTGACACTTGCACGGAGGTGGAATGTGTTAACATTTGCACGGAGGCCCAAGGAGGGTTAGAATACCGAATTAGGGGAAGGGAAGGACCACCCGGTAAAAAAGATAGACAGGTAAATAGAGATACAGATAGATGGATGGATAGACGAAAGCCTATAGAGTTCATCGTTACAGTTGATACCTGGTGACAACTTGTATTCCCTGTTGAACTGGTGATAATTGTTCTGCAGCTACAAAATTCACCAAGATCACCAAGGGGAAGACTTTGTTGATATGTGAAAATCAGTACATTATGGACTGTACCAATAAAGATCAACAGAGTTATTACCACGTAGATTTCAAGAAAAGTAAATATAAAGGAATAATAATAAATGTTATTGATTTACGTCCCACTAACTACTTTTACGGTTTTCGGGGACGATGAGGTGCCGAAATTTTGTCCCGCAGCTCTTTTACGTGCCAGTAAACCTACCTTCACCTTCAATACCACCGGACTGAACCAGTATGCAACCTGCCAACTTGGGCTCGGAAAGCTAGCGCCTTACCCGTCTGAACCACTCAGCCCAGCTGTAAAGGAAAAATAACAAGAAGAAATAACGTAGTTTTACGCGAGGCAAGTCAAGTCTACAATCCCTATGAAGCGGCGAATGAAGTGAGGAAATGTGTAGGCAAGAAAAGAAGTACGAGGGAGACAGAAATTACGATTTCAACAATTTATACCGGGGAATTAGGTCAGCTCTTCAATCGCGGCTATGAGAAATACTACAGGTGTCTATTAATACCGGAGTATATGAAAATAGAGGCTCAGTGCAAGTGTAACTCCGTGCAAATGTCACCATCCTACCTCTGACGCACCAGGTACTGTTAGAATGAAAGGCTCCGTGCAAGTGTTCCAACCACCCTTCAACTGGGCGAGTAGTGGGTAAGTGCTCTCATCTTCGACTCCAAGAAAAGTCGGTCTTCTTCGTTTCAGCTCATTCGGTAGAATCCCTTGTTGAACTTGTCTATGTATCACTGAACTCCACTGACAATTTATATTTAAAAATGACAGCAAAGTTTTGAAGCTGATGTCGTTAATTCTACGTACGTTAAACAAGTCGAATTAACACTGATGCGGACCTTCGTCGGCAGTTTCTGGACACATGCTGCCTACCCATTTTGTCAAGTATAATACGAGGAAATTTTGTTCTGTTATAGAATGGAACTGTCTCTGATCATCTTAGCTCTCCCGTCTTCGGATCAAATTCTTTGTCGCGATGAAAACTAAAGAAAACTAGAAAAGGTTTCTTCTCTCTCCTGATACATGCGAGATCCACCCGGACTTCACGGTAAATCTAAACTGGGTGCTGTGAAGTTCTTTCCCCTTGCGCACAGGAACCTCTCGCTTGTTCTTCTTTACTAAAACCACAGAAGTTGTTTTATACGTAAGCCATGGCCAAATGGACAGGGATATCAACATGGCTGCGCTCAAGCAGTTTCAAAGCAGTGGGGAGCGATATAAACCAACTGACCTGCTGTAATATGACGTTCAGTCTTTGAAATAAGCATTACCTCACAAATGAGTAATAAGAGTATAATTTAGTTCCCTTAATTACAGGCCAATGATGTTCAAAACCTGTCTTAAAACACTGTAACAATAATATTCGCGTGGATGTCTATTGAGAACCAGCATACGTTAGGAGGGAACTGAAAGATATAAGGTAAGTCCATTAACATGAATCAGGCCATGACAAATGTTTTTAAATACAGGACCATCCAGCAAGCGGCCGTGCGGTTGGGGTCGCGCAGCTGTGAGCGCATACGGGAAATAGTGGATTCGAACCCAACTATCCGCAGCCCTGAAGCTGTTTTTTTTTTCGTGATTTCCCACTTTCACACAAGGTAAATCATGAGACTGTTCCTTAGATAAGGCCACGGCCACTTCCTCCCACTCCCAGCCCTCTCCTATCCCATCGTCGCCGTAAGATATATCTGTGGCAGTCCAAGAATATTTTTTTATATAGATAAATTGAAAATATTAAAATATAAAATTATGTTCTTTTCTTTTCTTTCCTTTACATGATCAAGTAAGCCAATCCTCACGAAAGTGTGATTAAGAAAACGGGAGTGCAAGCTTCGATGCTCAGAAGCGTAAGCGCCGACTTCTTAGTTTGCTGCATGTTGGAGAGATGTCAACACCATCGCGCTTTAGTTCACGTAATGGTACACCGATGGCAGCACACTTCAGGCACGCAACGGCGGTAGTTGATTCTCGAGACTGGCGTCAAGCGCTATTTCCACAACAAACACAGATACTATTGACCGTGTGGACGATTGTTTCCACATCCTCTGAACTTGATACAAACTATGTGCGTAGGTACATCATAAAATACATTTTTTGTTTCATACAGCTCTGAAATGTTAAATAAAGGTTGCAATTAACTCTTAAGTTGAGGATTTCATCGTTCTTCTAATCAAGGATTCAGTCTTTCGTCACCAGCCTTGTCAACACATATACGCATATTTTGGTTTAAAAAAAGGCTACTAAATAATAATAATAATAATAATAATAATAATAATAATAATAATAATAATAATAATAATAATTTATGATTATTTATTACAATAACCGTAACAGCTTAAAGACTTAAACATTGGTATTTAAAATCTCCTTCAAAAACAAATAACACGAATTTTTTTCGGAAAATCCATTTAACAGCGAAGAAAAAGACTGAAAAAGTGTTTGAATTCTTTTTACGAGGATACTTGTATCTCAAAAACTTAAGATGTTACAGACGCGAAAATTGGTACTTGGAATCTCCTTTAAAAATTAAGAAACACGTATAGGGCCTATATTTGATTCGGATAATCGACTTAAGGGAGGGGTGGAGGAGAGAAAAAAAGTGAAGGAGATAAATTCTGTTTATGATTATTATAATTTATTATTATTATTATTATTATTATTATTATTATTATTATTATTATTATTATATTTGCTTTACTTGCTACTAACTACTTTTTGACGATTTTCGGAGAAGCTGATGTGCCGGAATTTAGTCCCGCAGGAGTTCTTTTACGTGCCAGTAAATCTACCGACACGAGGCTGACGTATTTGAGTATCTTCAAACAACACCGGTCTGAGTTAGGATCGAACCTGCCAAGATGGAGTCACAAGACCAGCGCCTCAACCGTCTGAGACACTCAGCCCGGCGAATGGCTACTAAAGCTGCAGTTAGTGTCCGAATTCGAATCTCGGATTTTCGAACGTTGCAGTCTTCCAGGAGCAGTAACTGGATATTTTTTAGCATATCATTAAGTGCTTTACATATATTCCTTAATATGAAACAAGTAAAAAAAAAGATTATTTTTAAAATTCGTAAGAAAGGTGGTGAAGTACAAATTCGGGAATAGCATATCACGAGCGAGTTGAGATGTTGGTGATCCCGGAATTTCAAAACGAATACACCATTTTAATTCACAGTTATTATTATTATTATTATTATTATTATTATTATGCTGTTTTTCTTCTTCCTCCACTGCTTTCTCCCACACCCTGGTGGTTTCGCGGATACGTTATGTGTCGCACAAGTAGACTTGGTCCTGTTTTACACCCGGATGCCCTTCCCGACACTCACCCTGTAAGAAGAGTTGTACCTATTGATTATTGCGAGTTTCTATGGGTTTGGTAGTGTTGTGTGTTCTGTGTATATGAAAAAGTGTGTGTTGGGGCAAACATCCAATCCCCGAGACAGAAGAACCACGGCTAAAATTCCCGACTTGGCAAGAAATCGAAGCCAGGACCTCTGAACCGAAGGCCTCAACGCTGATCATTCAGTAAAAGAGCCGAACTACGGAAGTCAGGCATTGCGTCACTATAAATTACTATTGCATCCCACTTGACACTGCAATGTACGCAGGCTAAATGGCTGCACGTCAATCGTTTTGGCAGACACAGGGTCCTTAATGGGCTTTAAGAGTCAATGATTTTTATATAAAGGACAATTTCGCGTTCTTCTATCGAGAATTTTCAGTTTCACTTCTTGTATAATGTATTCCAAAGGTTTCCTCTGTATGCTATTTGCAGATGGAACAAAGCAAGTTAGTAGTTTTACATGGCAGTTGATATCGTAATCAGCAGGGCAAGGATGATGATGATGATGATGATGATGATGATGATGATGATGATGATGATGACCTAAAATGTTTAAAATATGTATATAATAACATGCCCTGACTAACTGACTGACTGACTGACTGAATCATCATCGTTGAGCGAAAACTACTGGACATAAAGTAATAACATTTTGGGGATACATTTATATCACAATGTATGTGCTCGCTACGGGAGGATTTTTCAATATTCTATCACCAACGGGGTGAAAAGGGGACGGGTGAATTTTTAAAATGAGTATATCTATACCTCAAAAACATAAAACTTTATTTTATTTTTTTTTTTTTTTTTTTTGCTATTTGCTTTACGTCGCACCGACACAGATATGTCTTATGGCGACGATGGGATAGGAAAGGCCTAGCAAGTGGAAGGAAGCGACCGTGGCCTTAATTAAGGTACAACCCCGGCATTTGCCTGGCGTGAAAATGGAAAACCACGGAAAACCATCTTCAGGGCTGCCGACAGTGGGGCTCGAACCCTCTATCTCCCGATTACTGGATACTGGCCGCACTTAAGCGACTGCAGCTATCGAGCTCGGTCATAAAACTTTAAAGACTTAAACATTGATATTTGAAATCTCCTTTAAAAACAAATAAAAACGTATTTAAGAGCGATGAAAAAGACCGAAAAAGTGTTTGAATTCTTTTGTTTTACGAGGATACTTGTATCTCAAAAACTGAAGATGTTATAGGCGCTAAAATTGGTACTTGGAATCTCCTTTGAAAAATTAGAAACACGTATAGGGCCTATATTTGATTGGGATAATCAACTTAAGGGAGGGGATCGATGAGGAAAAATAAGTGAAGAAGGAGATAAATTCTGTTTACGAGGATGCTTATATCACAAAAACTGAAGCTGTTACCGACTTTAAAAGTAAGGAACACGTATTTTTCTCGGAACAGCCACTTAACGGTGGTGTAAACAAGCGAAAACAAGAATTTATTTTTATGAGGATACTTATATCTCAAAACTGAAGATATTAGAGACGTGAAAAATGGTATTTGGTATCTCCTTTAAAAATAAACAAACACATTATTTTTGTGTCCTCTCGACTTGAGAGAGCATATTCAGCTTAGCTCCAAAAGGCAATACCATAAACGTGGTTTACAGAGCGTTTTGGGGGTTAATTAAACTCAATGTTGAGTTTTTATACTTCACGGATTTTCAGAAAATAGCGCAGTGCAATATCGAGGAACGATTCCTTTTATCAAATTACGAAACCCACACGAGCGAAGCCGCGGGTAAGAGCCAGTTATCTACAAAATAAAAAAATATCTAGTAAAATTATCTGGAAACTTTCAAAAATGACAAATTTTAAATGAAATTCTACAATCAATTTACTAATCGAGTTGGTATAGCCTTGATTTATGTTACAGACATTATAATAAACTCTTGGGCCTTTGCCATGTTAAGAAAACAAGGTACAATTCTTTACGTTTCACAGAGAAATTTGCTACGCGTCTTCGGAAGGAAACCTCGACTGTTCTCGAGGAAGTCTTCTCCAATTGGAGGCGTCTCTCGTGGAATGTGGACATTGCCAAAAGGTAAGTGGTGAACAAAGTTTGTTTAGTCCCCAGACTGACAAAGCGTTGTGAAGATTCTCAAGTCTCCGTATTCATCCTCACTTTAAGTTGCGATAATATCCAATACCACACGCGTAAATGCTTCAAAATTCTTGAACATGTAAGAAAAAGACTCAAAAGCACAAAATAGTCCATAAATTCCATAAAATGACCAAATAATGACGTATAACTAACAAAATTATCTAAAAATACGAAATGGCAAGAAATAACAAATGGCCTAATAAATCAGCATTTCTACAATGTAGGAACGATGATCAGGATTTCTGTACAAGTTGGCGATGTCTGTTGTGAACCAATTAAAAGATGACATGTCATCAAAATCCTAGCCCAGATAATCAGACGCAGGCCCTACAGCTCTACGTGGAATTGGAACCACAGGGACGAGACTTCCTATTTCGAAAAAGAAACCATGCATTTGTCGGTATTAGAACTACGATCGCCTTGGCTATTACGTCCCTCTACTATCAAATAGTAGCACCAGGATAAAAGTAAAATGCTGAAATTCCGGAAGAGATCGAAATCTTTCCAACGTCTAGACTACCACTAGGGTCCAAATAAACAACCTTTATCATATTATACTTCTCTTAATTCGTTATATATTATTAGTTACAAAGAATAAAGCTTCATTTGAATAAATACCACACTCATATCTACGTCCACACGTTACACAAACTAATTCCGACAGATTCTTACAAGTTTAAAAAAGTTAGAACTTTGCAAACATTTTCTGTGGATATCAACCACTTTCTATCTTCAGTTCCTTTTGTTATAACTTATCATCAAAATTTTCTCTCATTACATTGCCATTCTCCTAACTCAATCAACGGATGAGAAACAAAAACGTTGTCCAGCAACTTAGCTTTTATGGTTGTCTGCCTCGTTCATTTGTTCTAGCTCCAATTCCAGCGAAGCGAAATAAAAAGTTTTGTTTCACAAACTAAGGATCACATTTATTATATTTCAAGTTTCCTTTTCACGGCCTGCGCGGAATGAGTCGTATTACAAGAGGGAATACTTCTTATATATCACCCATTAAGCTTTAAACAGTATGCTTGTGATATTATCTCATAATGGGAAATCTAAAACATCAAAATACACGAATTTAAATTCTGAATAGAAGGAAAAACAAACACACTAAACTTCAGTTATTATACCGATAATTCAAAGCATTAATACAAAGCATTCATATTTACATTCACACTTCCTGTCTAAGGATATGACTAAAACGCTCTTCAAGGATATCACTTACAACTCTGTATGAGACTTGCAAATGATTACTAATGATTATTAACAGTATAAACGGATTGTCATTAAAAACAACTAGAATGTAGACAAATATGTACTTCACGTTTATACCTTGTTCATAGTTATATAAAACAAGACAAGATACCACCTGTCTCCCATTATCTAGCAAACAACAGATCCGGGAGAGGATATTGTTTATTGAAATATTTTCTTATTTTGATACATAAGTTGATATCCTATCGCATAATTATAAACACAAAGAAAGCACAAATAAAGAAGCGTCCGGAAAACATCACAAACTAATTTTAACACTGATTAAATGATTTAGGAAATTAACAGAGGTACATAGATACAAGAGAAGTTTATTTCTAAAAAGATACCAAATCCAAAAAATCAAAACTGAGATTATGATAGAAAACATACGTTGGTATGAAGATCCATAATATGATAGAAAAAGAAACAGTCAAAATGTCCCAAAACCATGTCAAATAGGACGTTTAAAATCTCATTTGGTGCCAATACGAACTAAATCCCACGGGGTGAATTAGCCAAAACATAACGTATCCATGCAGCCTATCAGGATCCATTTCCGAGGCACGTTACCAGCAGCAACAGAACACTTCTTCCGATACACATTGTTGTGTTCGATGATTTCATTTCATATATTGTCACGTGCCAGCCCTGTGAGTATCGTTCTACACTTGTGTCTAGGGAATGTCGAGGTGCAGCCATAATCGGCTATGCTCGGGACTGCTCGAGAAATCTTGGCGTTTAGTACCTCCTACGTAGCGATTTCGCGCCATGTGCGGAGCAAGTTTACTATCAGTATTAACATCCAACTATCGTAATAGAAAGAAGCAAAAACCATTATTTAGTTTCATTATTTCTATCAATTTTAAACACGTAACGTTCGTTGTTTCAGTCTTGCCGCCTGATTATTTTTCAGGGACTTGAAAAAGCTTTAAAAATATAGTTAAGTAGTTAAAACTCTAGGTTTTAAAGTTATACAAACATGTACGGCGTCTGGAGGAGCAGATTTTATTTGTATTATTGCTTAAGAATGAAGGAAATTCGTATTTTAATACGTGGGAGTGGCTCCACACGCTGCGCTCCCGAGACACTGCTGGCTTCGCGAATAGCTGCACCTCGACAGCAAAACAAAAGAAAGCTTCTTCTTTTCCTTCTTGCTCCGCACGTGGCGCGAAGTCGCTAGGTAGGAGGTACTGAACGCCGAGATCCCTCGAGCAGTCCCGAGCATAGCCGATTATGGCTGCACCTCGACATTCCCTAGACACAAGTTCGTTCTACTGCTGAATACTGTTGAGCTGTTGCTGTTTAGTTGATCACTGCATGCGACTGAATTACTAGACTGTCTCTGGAGTCGAACCAACGAATAGTCATTGTGTCTTGTGTAGCACGTAGCCCTGTCTTCAAACCCAGCGGTGTACACGCAACTGCTGTACAAGATGACTGGACTTTGGAAGTGAAGGTAAGGACTATAGCCGCCCCCAAGTATAGCAACGGGCCTGACTACCTGCTGTGCCATAAGGAAGAGAGACACTTGTAAATAGACAGCAATTAGTAAGTGTGGCCATACATGGTTGATTAGAATTGTGTGTGTATATATATATATATATTGGGTCATCCTGAAATAAATTAGAGTAATAAAACAAACGGAGTTTATTCGTAACAATATTTAAGTTAACTTTATTTTATTTATTTATATATTATTTATTATTTATTATTTATAGTCAAATTACTGATGATTGCAGTGAAATTTATGCATTTCAGACGGAAGTGTTTATGTGCCAAAAATTACCAAATCAATTCTTTTTTTCTTGAATATGTATTAAACTACAAAAGTTTTAACAGAACTACTTTGTATAACAATACATTTATTCTACGTAAACATAAAAAATGTGCTCAAATTAATTTTCACTTGAAATTTCATCATCTCAGCGGGTTTCTTTTTCTCTCCTATACAATTTTACTTTTGGATTTTGTGCCGTTTGGAGATAACCTTCTGATATGTGGCATGAGGTCCCTAACTGAAACTTAAAGGTGTGTCACGTAAGGCTAGCATGAGGGCCCTAACTGAAACGTAAACGTGTGTCACGTTAAGCCGATCGCAGTTAAAGGTGAGTTGAACTGAATTAAATCTTCAGCGTTCATACACCTTCAAGAATTAAGGATAAAGGGCTATTTCGCTCGATAAAAATATAAGGAATCATTTACCGTAAATAAAATTATATTCTTTTCTGTACACATCAAATTTTTGTCTCATACTCACTAAAGCGATTAGCAAGAATACGCTAGCCTGCACAGTGGATATGAAACGAGCTTGCATAAATATCAGGGGCTCGTCTACCAAAACCCCTAGAATGTATGTTACTTTCATTACATTATGAAGACCGGCTGGACGATACTTCCTAAAATCCACATTAGCTTGCATTCTTACCTATCACTGCCTAAAATTCGGGGTCTATAATAATTTTCTCAGATCATAAATATAATACTTGATAGCCCAGCAGAGACTGCAGGTTAACGCTTGGCAGTGGCTTGAGTAAAAAGCCAAGGAAAAGTGAGAAAGCAAGAGGTAAGTTACGATGTCAAACACCCTCGCAAAGGCTGAGTTACAAGGAAGTAGGTTCACTACAAACTTTGGTAGGGTACAAGATTCACTACTTCTTGTGCGGGGGCGTACTAACTTGCTCCTTAGAGATTACAGAAGGACAACTTGGGCTGATTTGTCTTTCGTATGTGACCCTTTTAACGCGTTCCAGCTCAAGTTACGGCCATAAATAATGTTATCTAACGGAATATCTCTCACCTGGGAAACCGAACAGCACCCAGTGGCGCCATAAGCTATATATCGAACTCTACATACGTGACATGGCAGTACTTCTTTTCTTGTTTTGAGGTTTACAAATTAAAAAGCACGTTGTGCTTGTCTTGACAGTCTCCTATAAAGGTTATGATATCTTAACATTCCAGGGTGTAGGGGTAGCGTGCCTGCCTCTTACCCAAAGGCCTCGGTTTTGATTCCCGGCCAAACCTCAGATTTTAATTTTGGAACGGGGCTCACTCAGCCTTGCGAAACCAACTGAGGGGCTGTTTAATGAGAACCAAGCACAGTAACACAATAAAGGATATGGAACTCCAGTATCTGCATGTCATATTATGGTAGGACAGCTGTCCTCTTGACAGGCCAAAGCCTTAATGTGTAGTTGCACCAAGGGGATTTTTATATCTTAACAGAGTTGCTGTTGTTGAATTTCTGTTCTACTAACATCGCCGTCGATAATTACTGATTAATATTTGTACGGTCAAAATTATGACGATGATGATGATGACGACGATAATAATAATTAATCTTAGAAGTGCTGTGCTCCATGGTTAATTGGTTAGCGTGCTGGTCTTTGATCCAAGGGGTCCAGATACGAAACCTAGTCGGGTCTTGGTTTTAATTCATCATTAGAATTCATCACAGGTCAGATACGCAGGTCGCGTAAAGGCATTAGTTCGAAAGAACTACACTAGGTCTTTCCAGATACCATATGAAAAAATGTATCTTAGGAATACGGATATCCTTGAACAATGACCCTTTCTCTTGAGCATGTAAACTTGCCATGTACAGGGGTGCTATTCAATAAGTTTGGTCCGCTATGATGATGTGATTGGAGATGCTGTATGGGAATATTTCTCAATGTGAGGAAAGTATTTATAATGTTATTGATTTTACTTCCCGAAAACTAGTTGTATGGTCTTCGGAGACGTTGAGCTGCTGAAAATAGAGTGTCTAGTGCCTGTAAATCTACTGAACACCTTCCATATACCACTGGACGAAGTCGGGATCAAACACAAACCCGCCATCATTGGCTCAGGAAGCTCAAAATTTACCGTACATTTATCCTTGCTAAAATTAAAACTGATCCGTCATTCTTATTTTGACGTGTGCCAGTATACCCAAAAATATGAAATACACAATAATTTTACAAAAATTAATAAAGCTAAGAGTCAGGGAAAGAATAATGGGAATCGCATCTCATTCTTTACCTCCTGTATATGAAATACCAACTAGATCCCTGAACACTGTGTATGGTTCAAGATATTGTGACGTTGAAAATTCTCATAGGATGGGAATTTACTTTATTAGATTATAGACTTCATTAGAATGTTGCAAATTAATATGCTTCTTGTATCAGAGATATATCACATAATTTCGTCAATTACTTCGCGATTGTGCAAGGTAAATAGTTTTACTTATGAAAAGCGCATAGTATCTGAATTCCTACTAATTTGGAGACGGAACAAACACAATGAAACTAATTTGATTTCAAAAAACAACTGTAGAACACACACACACTAACGGTACTACATGAATAATAAAGTAACAGACAAAATTAATTCTTAAACCTAAAATGACTGGAAACTAACGCCTTCGATATGTATAACAGGGCTATTTCTTCAACATCCAATCAGTCGCAAAATTAAAACCACAGTGAGAATCCGATGAAGAGTTGTGCAGATGTGTTGCGCAGTGTCTCTAGTACGCCTATCGACCGCATCACCACACACTTGTCAGTTCTGAGCACGCAGTGAGCACGTAAGCATGCCTAGGAATTTAGAGTCTCCCGCCAAATGTGAAGTGCGTGCTGTCATTCGACTTCGTTATGCTCATGGGTGCAATGCAATTTTCTCCAGTCGCCTGATCCACTCGCTGAACAAGATCATCTGTTGACACTCGCTTTCCTCCCCGACTCCCTGCATCATGAACGTCTAAACGTCCTGCTTCAAAGTTCCTGCACCATTGCCGCACTTTTCTGTCACTCGTGAAATTTTCTCCGTACACATTACTCCTTTGTCGATGAATTTCGGCTGCATTGCATCCCTCAGCACGAAGAAATCGAATGACAACACGCACTTCACACTTGGCGGGAGAGACTATTGCTCTAGGCATGTTTATGTACCCACTGCATGCTCAGAACTGACAAGTGTGCGGTGATGCGGTCGACAGGCGTGCTAGAGATATTGCGCAACACATCTGCACAACTCTTCGTCGGATTCTCAGTGATTTTAATTTCGCGACCGATCGGAGGTTGAAAAAATAGCCCTCGTAAATAACATGTCCTGACTGACTGATTAACCATCGCCGAGCCAAAACTACTGAACATAAAGAAATAAAATTTTGGGTATTCTTATATTAGAGTATAGGTGCTCACTGAGAAATGATTTTTGTATATGCCGTCGCTAAGAGGGGGGAAGGGGGTGAATTGTTTAAATGAGCATAAAGTTTACAGACGTGAAAATTGGTATTTAAAATCTTCCTTAAAAATAAAGAAACACGTATTATTTTGTTTTTGGAAAGTCACTTTAAGGGGGGGGGGGGGTGAAAAAAGGTGAGAAAGGGGTTGAATGCCTTTTATGAGGATACTTACACCTAAAAAACTGAAGACGTTACAGACATGAAAATTGGTATCTGCAATCTCCTTTAAAAATAAAGCATCACCTCTTTTTTGAAAAATCTAATTAATGGGGGTAAACAGGGATGACAAAGGGGATGAATTTATAAAAGCTATATCTACAATATATCATACAAATGTAAATTATTACAGACGTGAAAATTGGTATTTGGAATCTCCTGTAAAACTAAAGAAATATAATTTATTTTCGGAAAATCCACTTGAGAGGGTGAAAGAATTGAAATACACAGTAAGTTGAATTATTTGTATGAGGATTCTTATATCTAAAAAAAACTAAATATGTTACAGACGTGAAAAGTGGTATTTTGAATCATGTTTAAAAATAAAGCAACACGCATTTTTGGTGGAAAATCACTTAGGGGTGGAAGGGTAGGCGAATGTACAAGGAGTTAAATTATTTTTATGAGGATACATATATCCCAACAACTGAAGATGTTACAGTCATGATAATTGATATTTGGAAGCTCCTTTATAAATAAAGTTTTTTTTTCTTTTGGAAATTTCACTTAAAGGAGGAGGCTGAAAGGAAGTGCAAAAATTGAATTATTTTACGTAGATACTTATATCTCAAAAACTGAAGGTTACACCGTGAAAATTGGTAACTTTAATCTCCTTTAAAAATTAAGAAACACGCGTATTTTGGCACGGAAATCAATGGGGTGGGGGTGAAAAGAAGTTGAATTATATTTATGAGGATACTTACATCCCAAAAACTGAAAATGTTACAGACGTGAAAATTTTGGAATCTCCTTTAAAGATAAAGAAACATGTTTGTTTTTTTTTGTTTTCGGAAAATCCACTTAGGTGGGCGTAGGAGTGGGGGAGGGACTGATAAAAGGGTTGAATTCTTTTTATGGGGGTACTTATATCTCAAGTGAACCTCCGTGGCTCAGACGGCAGCGCGTCGGCATCTCACCGATGGATACCGTGGTTCAAATCCCGGTCACTCCATGTGAGATTTGTGCAGGACAAAGCGGAGACGAGACAGGTTTCTCTCCGGGTACTCCGGTTTTCCCTGTCATCTTTCATTACAGCAACACTCTCCATTATCATTTCATAGCATTTATCAGTCATTAATAAATCACCTTGGGAGTGTCGACCCCATTGTAATAACAGCCTATATATGTTTCATTCATTACATCCCTGACCTGGTCAAACACTGGAAAACAGGTTGTAGGTTTTCATTTTTACTTATATCTCAATAACTGATGATGTTACAGACGTGGAAATAGGTATTTGGAATCTCTTTTTTAAATTATTTTTATTTTTTTCGATATGAGAGAAGACTGTTTCTCACATGTACAGTTCTATGTCGCATGGTCATCTTGGACGCAAAAGGCAATACCACAAACGTGGTTTACAAAGAGTTTCTGGGGTAAATGAAACTCCATTTTTCGGCCAGTTTTTATACTTTACGGATCTTCAGATGTCTTAGTACAGTACCGAGGAACGCCGGGGGGTAATTCCTAGTCAGATCATATTTGAATACAATAAAGGAATCAATAATTCCCCGCAGAAAAACTAAAGCAAGTTCTTGAAAATGAATGCTAGCTGATGCCTCATTTAATGAAAAAACTCGTATTTCTCTGATTCTCCATCATGTACATCCACTTTCAGCTTCTGCAAAGCATTCTCCAAAGACTCCTTCAACCCGGATTCTGTAGTTACACTCAATCTAGAGTGCTGTCAGAAGAAAGAAAGCATCAAGTGGAAACCACTCATGTATTTTACGACAGGGAAGTCTATTTCACTTCTCAGGTTATAGGATAAAAAAATAAACTGTGCCTCGACTTACGTGCCGTAAAAAATTTATTCAGTAGGTCCTTTCTATTATTTCTCGTGGGAGTGAATGGAGGGATCAAAAAATACTTTTTTTATATCATTGTGTTTATTCCTTTCTTTCTTTTATTCAAAGGTCAGCCCTGCCTCATACGCAACAGGAAAGAACGGTTGGTAGATCGATGAATTCAGTTTGACGAATATCTCAAAATGTACCATTCATGTATTTCCTAAAAATGAAAGCTTTCGTGAAAGTTGATCACCTGATCTACTGGTCTGTCTAATAATAATAATAATAATAATAATAATAATAATAATAATAATAATAGCAGAGCTGAGTTGCTCGAACGGTTGAGGCGCTGACCTTCTGAGCCCAACTTGGCAGGTTCAATCCTGGCTTAGTCCGGTGGTATTTGAAGGTGCTCAAATACATCAGCCCCGAGTCAGTAGATTTAGCTACTGGTACGCAAAACAGCTCCTGGTAAACTAAATTCCGGCAACTCAGCGTCTCCGAGAACCGTTGAAGTAGTTAGTGGTGCGTAAAGCAATTATTATTATTATTATTATTATTATTATTATTATTATTATTATTATTATTATTATTATTATTATTATTTTCAGACAGAGAAGTGCATTTCACTTGTCAGATTATAGGATATAATAATAATAATAATAATAATAATAATAATAATAATAAATGAAAACTAAAAACATCTATAACAAGAAATGCATCTCATGGAATGCCAAAATAAGGCATTACAACACTGTAATAAGAAGAGAATGCCTGTATGCCAGCTAATGCCTCTCGGTGAATTACAAGTCGGGGAAGCTGGAGATGGGGAGAGGTGACAGACATGTCAAGAAACTGTACCAGAAGACAGAAGAAGTTGTTGAATAACGCTATGAGTACCCTGCACAAGACACACCTGAGTGATAAAGTTTTTCAACACTATGGTAAATCTACTAACAGACACACACTCTCTCTCTCTCTCTCTCTCTCTCTCTCTCTCTCTCTCTCTCTCTCTCTCTCTCTCTCTCTTTTTCTTTTAAACCCACTTAAATACTAATGGACCGTTCCGACACTCAGGGATGCCAGTCATCCTGAGGATGCTTTCACGTCCATGGTACTACTATGCTCATTCCAAACAAATACCCGCGTTGTTACACATAATTTTCAATCTACGTGCACTTCAGCCTTAACTGATGACAAGTAGACACACCAGTACAGACAATATGACACAGACTACGACACAACAGCACATACATTATAGTACCCGACTACGCTAATGTAACAAAATACCAACGTGAAAGACCTTGGTGTAATGATGTTACTGGTTTTACCACACGTTCAACTATTATAGAAGTGCCGGAATTTCGTTCCGCAAGAATTCTTTTTGTGTGTCCGCAAATCTATGTACACAAGACTAGGATACTTGAGCATACTGAACCGGGATCGAATCCGCCATCGTGAGCTCAGAAGGCCAGTGTTACTCATATTATTATTATTAACAATAATTGTAATTAAAAATGAACAGTAATAACAGTTCCAACCAAACGGACAGTAAATGTACCTTATACTGGTTTTTGAACGAGGAACGCGGACGTCAGTCTCCGTAACTCGTCTGGTATAGTGTACCAGACCTGCGCTGCGCCCACCGTGAAGGAGTGGGTGTACCGTTTGGTGGTGTGCGCGGGCATAGTCACAAAGTTCCTGTTGTGAGAGCGGATGTTCAACTGATCAGTCTCCAAGCGATTAGTAAACTTGGATGCTACGCACTAAGGCAATAATAATAATAATAATAATAATAATAATAATAATAATAATAATAATAATAATAATAATAATAATAATAATATTTGCTTTACGTCCCACTAACTACTTTCACGGTTTTCGGAGACGCCGAGGTGCAGGAATTTAGTCCCGCAGGAGTTCCTTTACGTGCCTGTAAATCTACCGACACGATGCTGAGGTACTGAGGGGTAGACGTACTCAAGAGTGTTGTGGAACAGACATAAGACAGGAAGTTTCCTTCTCATTTGCAGGTTTAGCACAGACAATTTACGGCACGGAGAGATAAGCTGACGCGGTTTCAGACTGAAGATGAAACTAATTTAGGAATTTTAGCTCTTTGTAGCCTAAAGAATAAAACAAGAATAATGGAATGTACTCCAAACCGAGAAGGATAGGTAGTAGTCAGGTTGGGTGGGGAAAGCTGCCAGAAGGTAAAAACTGCCTTACCTGGGCAGCTCAATTTCATCTGATGGAAGAAGCGAAAAGGCCATAAGAAGAACAGCAGAAGCCAAGGAAGCTTTCCATACGAAAAGACCATTGCTGACATCTAAAGCAATTAGCATAGATGTTCACAAGAAATACATTAAATATTTGTATGGAGTGTTGGACTGCATGGGTCAGAAAGCTAGACTGTCACGGACAGGGATGGAAAGAAAATCCAGGCCTTTGAAATGTAGTGCTGGCGCCTCATGCTAAAAATACCCTGGACCAGTAGGGTAAGCAATGAAAGGTTTGAACGAAAAATATCAGCTGGTAAAAAGATTAGAATGTACAAAAAAAAAAGTTCGTAGGTCACCTGCTAGGACATTCAATCTGGTACACCAATCTGATGGAGGGAAGGATGGAGGCCTAAAGGAGAAGAAGAAGACGAAGAAAAGAATTGATAACGGACGTCAAGAATGGACGACAACAGTAAAGAAGTTAGCACAGGAGAGAATACCTCTATCGTGAGGATGACGATGCTCCCCACCACCCACGTAAGGTTGAGGAGATAAAGAAGGGAAGGTACCTACATCACAGTAGTCAAATAGGGGCATTTTCAGTGTGTTGAGTTAATCTTTGTTGCTAGAAGTGAAAAGTGTCCGGCCCTTTCCAATGTATGGATGGACCGATACACTCTCTAATGGTATATTTTACATGTTCTGTTCATGAGAAACTTTTTTTCAAACATAACACCATGATTTTTCTTTACTGTTTTGTTCAGTGTAACGTCTGTGTCACGTAACACGTCAGATGGACTCCTACTTCTAATATGAGTTAAAGTTTCTTTCTGCCCTATTACGATCTGCGCGAATTTATATAACAACCCACTCAGCCACAATCTATTCTGCCTCTCGAATATCTCTAAGTGCATCTTCCCGTTCAAAATAGTACGTGCTTTATTCAAGAAGTTGCCTAGTCAGTCCTTCCATAGTTCATTTTAGAATATATATTTTTTGATCAGGGAATTGCAGATGGGCGTTACAACGGGAACACTTTAGCCGTAAAGTTATTCTGTTTTAAAAGTTGGACATCTGCATGCCCTTTTCTTGATACCTTCATTCTTCGAGAAGTCCGATCTCTTTAATTTTTTCCTCTGACTAGTGTAATAAGAGGATGTTTGCCTAAATGTTCTTCCTCTTAAAATAATAATCACCACCAACATGGGTAAAATAAAGCCGTACAGACCATGAAGACCCTTCGAGGAGTTGAAGGCTGACACTGCCAGTAATCTTGGCACTTCTTGGGATGGAGTGGGTAGTCCCACTGCCTTCGTAATGTCCAGGCCGTATTGTACCTCTGATGACGTCACGCTTTGGGGGGGGGACTTGAAGGCGATACGCATACGCTCCGCTTGAATAACACACTCGTTTAAATTACTTAAAGAACTGTTAACACCTTATAAAACCAAAACCTATCCTCAAATATTTGTTAATTCTGCATATTCTTCTCCGTAACGTTGTATTTCTCGCATATATACGTTCGTTTGCGTGAGTACAGCAAATGTACTTTGAGACATGTTCTTGCGATTTTAACCATTTTCTGGTCAACTGGAGCATTCACATCATACACACTGACAGAAAACATACAGCCAATTACCATTACTATTCATTTATTACAAATATAAATTATTTCTGTACCGTACCTCACTGTTTCTATTCCATGAACATTGCAGCTTTCCTGGACCTCTTGCAGGATGTTACACCAGTATGGAGTAGGTCTGCTCTCTTTGAAGCACTTTGTTGAATACACAAGTCGGTGTGAATTTTAAATAAGTTATTTAAAAATATATTCACTCAAATATATATAGGCCTACACTGTCCGGCCAGGTCTTCCATTTTTTTCCCGCAGTCACAAATGACTAGGGAATCTGCCAACTGCATTGACTCCAAAGCCAAGGATTGTCTGAATTTAGAGATACCATCTTATATGTAGGCCTATCTGACACTAACACACAAAATACTTTGTACACCTCAATTCCATGTTCTATTGACATGTCTGATGGATACTTTAAGCCCCCTCGATTTAGGAAATTCAGATATCTTACTTCTGAAGGTAATTCATAAATAAGATCTGAATCAGTCAGAAGATAAGATTTACGTAAATCACACTGCTGTTTGATAATCATAAATTATTATTATTATTATTATTATTATTATTATGCTATTTGCTTTTCGTCGCACCGACACAGATAGGTCTTACGGCGACAACGGGACAGGAAAGGCCTAGGAATGGCAAGCGGCCGTGACCTTAATTAAGGTACAGCCCCAGCATTTGCCTGGCGTGAAAATAGGAAATCACGGAAAACCATCTTCAGGGCTGCCGACAGTGGGGTTCGAACCCACTGTCTCCCGAATACTGGATACTGGCCGCACTTAAGCGACTGCAGCTATCGAGCTCGGTGATACTCATAAATATGACTTGCACGTTCAAATACACCGAATTCAGATAAGCCGTAGGTCTGATTACATAAACATATAGGGCTACCTAATGTTACCCATGTTTATGACATAATAAAAAAATTTAACTCACCATCTGGACGGGACACTCTTATTTCTCTCAGGATGTGATTTTCAGGAAAGTGCTTGATACACACAACTGTGTTGTGAATAACTATTAAATTCTCCCTGGGAATAGCCTTTTTCCATAACTTAACTCGTTCTTCATCAGAAGGAAACACAAATACCGGAGTGTACTCTCCTTGTTTATAATTGGCTTTGCAGCCAGGCAAACAGCAACTCTTAGGCATGGTGATTTCCCTCACTGATCATCTTAATTCAAGTATATACAATTATTGGTTAATAATAAAACACAGAATGCACTAACTCAATTAATTTTACACTATAAATATAACTTTACACAAATAAACTACAAAATTAAAACACTGAAGAACGATCTTCTTAACCTATAGCTTCACATAAATACACGCTCACACTAAGTTTTCTTCACTAATCAACGACTTTCCACTTAATAATGCAGTCGATGACGACTCATTCTCGCATATATCTGAGTGAACATGCGTCCACTGGTAAAAATTTCAATAAAACTGCGAAAATCTATGTTTAACTCTACTAACTCATGTGCTAAATTTCCCCCCTAACGATCAGCTGATTGCTTTCCCGTGCTCGTTACAGTACGGCCTGGACATCACGAAGGCAGTGGTAGTCCTATTCATTCCTACACTTTCAGCCAGAAATAAACCTGGTGCCCATTTACTGTATAGGCTGAATGAACCCCTGGACCATGCACTGTACATCTCCAGTAATTGAAACCCCCTTTCTAAATTTTCGACCTCCTAACGGGGAATCGAACTTGTGTCCTTCCGGGTGAACCGAGGAAATTTTACAGTCTCGACTAGACAGTCCCTACCACCATATTAAATTCCTGTTTTAATGTGTAAAGTGGCCGGGCTGAGTGGCTCAGACGGTTGAGGCGCTGGCCTTCTGACCCCAACTTGCCAGGTTCGATCCTGGCTCAGTTCGGTGGTATTTGAAGGTGCTCAAATACGTCAAGCCTCGTGTCGGTAGATTTACTGGCACGTAAAAGAACTCCTGAGGGACAACATTCCGGCACCTCGGCGCCTCCGAAAACCGTAAAAGAGTACAGTAGTTAGTGGGACATAAAGCACAAATAACATTATATTATTATTATTATTATTATTATGTGTAAAGTAGTCTTCACCGAGCAAATTGGCCTGGCTGTACGGTTACGGGCGGGCAGTTGTGAGCTTGCATTCGGGAGACAGTGGTTCAAACCCTACTATCGGCAGCCCTGAAGATGGTTTTCCGTGGTTTCTCATTTTCACGCATCGCAAGGGCTGTTATCATAATTAAGGCCATGGCCACTTCCTTCCCACTATTAGCCCTTTCCTAACGCATCGTCGCCATAAGACCAATCTGTGTCGGTGCGACGTAAAGCCCGTAGCAAAAAAAAAAAAAAAAAAAAAAAAAAACTGACTGCATCATTCTTCACAAACACCCTGTGCTCTCGACCGCTCATTTTCAGTTTTCCTACTCCACTTCCTACGGTGGACTCTTGTTCACTGACGATTCCAACAGTATTCTGCCTGGAAAGAGGAGGAAATCAAATATGCTCGAATGAGTAATAGCAGTGCTTTTGCTGATGTCTCAACTCACTTAATATAACATTTAAGTTTTTCAATCTGTTGAAACAAGAAATATAACACTTAGAATAGCATAACATTCCTGTTAAGGAACAAAAACTTAAAGGTTATATTAATTGATTCGACACTGAAAAGGAATGGATTTATCCTTAAGTTCTTAACAAATCTCCATTCATAACACTTTACATGATTTTAATCAGGTTAAATTCCAGCGGATTTTATACGCATTATTAGTTTATTTGAATATTTACTTTCAAATCCATTAATATGATATGAAATCCATCGTTAAGAGAGCGAAGTTGTGGTTTAAACCTCACATTTTGATCAACTTCTTTCGTTTACCCTCCAGGGTTGATTTTACCCTCGGACTTAGCAAGGGATCTCACTTCTACCACCTCAAGCTGTCCTGGAGCGTGAGACTTTGGGTCGGGGGGAATACAACTTGGGGAAGAAGACCAGTACCGGCTCTGCCACGAAATTAGAAAAGCCGTACCACGGCTGGAACGGGGTCCACTCAGCCTCGGGAGGTCAACTGAGTACAGATGCCTTTTATTCCTCCCTCAACCATCCAAACTTTCCATCTCCCCCTCCACAAAGCCCCTGTTCAGCATAGCAGGTGAAGCTACCTGGACGAGACACTGTTCCTCCTCCCCAGTTGTATACCCTACCCAAAGTTTCACGCTCCACGACACTGCCCTTGAGGCGGTAGAGGTGGGATCCCTCGCTGAGTCCGAGGGAAAAACCAACCCAGGAGGGCAAACGAATTAAGAAAGAAAGGCTTCCCTAAATTGAAAACAGATGCGACATTTTTTCTCCTAGCCCTTCAAGCCCTACTAATGTTGGTGAGACAACTTTTTGTATTTCAAGAAGCTTACAAATTGAAAAGACAAAAGTTATTGTAGTGAAAATATTAAACTTGCAAAATGGCACTATTCTAAAATCTCACTGCACCTCTGTGCATGAACTTCACATGTGTATCGGTGTTCTCAACATTGAAGGATGTAAAGTCAAAATAAAGATTACAATTAACTAAGGGTGAAAATTCACTTTGTATGGCGTCCTCAGAGTAAAGCAAATTTTGGAATATTGCTCTTCTCGATAACTTCTTGCGTACAGCAATGTCAATTATATTCCTGACGTTATTCTGATCTAAGTTTCTTAGATTAATGATATCGATACTAGTATAAATTTTGAAATGTGCAGAGTTTTCATCTTTGCTTATCTGAATGGTTAAGAAGTGATTCCATTAATATCTTCATAGATCAGCTTTTAACAATAAGCCCACTTTGTAACATGCCCCAAAAATCGAGGCTCAAATACTTAAATCCGAGGAATTATTGTTTTTATTATATTTAAAATATGTTTATTAACTTATCACTAAAAAATGTATAAATAAGGGAGAATATTTCAAATATATGTTATTTTTAAAGCAGTTTGCTTGATGCCCCCAGAGAAACACATGTTTGGAAAATAATTCTTCATACCTGCCCCTGGTACACACTATTTTTTATTCCCTCGTTACCGATCTCCATCACAATAGCGAAGTTAGCCGCCCCTGGCGGTGGAATACAGTAAACATCACCAAACAGCGATCGCAGCACTCGTATTATCTAGACAACGAGAGCGGAAGCTTCTGTACTCTGGCGGCAGTGTTGTGAACTAAACGAAGTCGGCCGACGCTGTAACTGCTGTGCGACCTAGTGGGCAACAGCAGAATCATCTCAACCAACAGTGGGAGTTCATATTTCATTCTCTAGAGCGTACTGCAATTCACAAAAAGCTAGCTCTCGGGTTGAAATAGCCCAAGCCCGCACAGGTGGTGTCATATATTCCGTGCAATCCAGTAATTTGCAAGGCGAGTGAGCAATAAGGCGGACGGCAAGTGGCGAAATCGAAATCTAAAAGTAACTTTCTGAATAACAGTTTGAACGAACTTTAATGGAGCTTATAAGCAAGGTTTACAAAAATGAAATTATATTTGTAACATACATACATACATACATACATACATACATACATACATACATACATACATACATAATCATTATAGACCGTTAAGCCTTTCAAGCGTTTAGTCTGCAATCCACTGTGAATTTACTAATCGTCGCCACAATACTCTATTTGCAACTAGTGCTGTGGCCTCATTTAGTTCTATACCTCTTGTCTTTAAATCGTTAGAAACTGAGTCTACACATCGTCGTCTTGGTCTCCCTCTACTTCTCTTACCCTCCATAGCAGAGTCCATTATTCTCCTAGGTAACCTATCCTCTTCCATTCACCTCACATGTTCCCACCACCGAAGTCGGTTTATGCGTACAGCTTCATCCATCGAATTCATTCATAACTTGGCCTTTATCTCCTCATTTCGAGTACCGTCCTGTCATTGTCCCCACCTTTTGTACCAGCAATCATTCTCGCTACTTCCATGTCTGTTACTTCTAACTTATGAATAAGATATCCTGAGTCAACCCAGCTTTCGCTCCCGTAAAGCAAAGTTGGTCTGAAAACAGACCGATGTAAAGGCAGCTTCATCCGGGAGCTTACTTCCTTCTTGCAGAATACTGTTGAACGCAACTGCGAGTCCACTGCTTTAGCTTTACAACACCTTGATTCAATCTCGCTTACATATTACCATCCTAGGAGAACACACAACCTAAATACTTGAAATTATCTACCTGTTCCAGCTTTGTATCACCAATCTGACATTCAATTATGTTGAATTTCTTAACTTCTGACATCAATTTAGTCTTCGAAAGGCTAATTGTCATACCATAAACATTGCACCTATTTTCAAGTTCCAATTTATTACACTGCAGGCTTCCGGCACAATCTGCCATTAAGACCAAGTAGTCAGCATAGGGCAGACTGCTTACTACATTTACACCTAACTGAATCCCTCCCTGCCACTTTATACCTTTCAGCAGATTATCCATGTAAACTACGAACAGCAAAGGTGAAAGATTACAGCCTTGTCTAACCCCTGTAAGTACCCTGAACCAAGAACTCATTCTACCATCAATTCTCACTGAAGCCCAATTGTCAACATAAATGCCTTTGATTGATTTGAATAATCTACCCTTAATTGCATAGTCCTCCAATATGGCGAACATCTTTTCCCTCGGTACACTGTCATATGCTTTCTCTAAATCTATTAAACATAAACATAACTGCCTATTCCCCTCGTAGCATTTTTCAATTACCTGGTGCATACTGAAAATCTGATCCTGACAGCCCCTCTGTGATCTGAAACCACACTGGTTTGCATCCAACTTCCTCTCAACCACTGATCGCACCCTCCCTTCCAAGATGCCAGTGATTATTTTGCCTGGTATACTAATGAATGAGATACCTCGATAGTTGTTGCAATACTTCATGTTCCCTTGCTTATAGATAGGTGCAGTTACTGCTTTTGTCCAATCTGAAGGTACCTTACCAACACTCCATGCTAATCTTACTAGCTTATGAAGCCATTTCATCCCCGCCTTCCCACTATACTTCACTATTTCCGGTCTAATTTCATCTATTCCTGCTACTATATGACAATGGAATTCATTTGCCATCTTTCCACTTCCTCAAGCGTACTTAATTTCACCAACATAATTTTCCTCCTCCCCATGAGCTTGGCTGTTCGCGACACCACCAGGAAGATTTCCTTTTACATTGAGAATATTTTCAAAATATTCCCTCCACCTCTCCAGTGATTCCCTGGGATCTATTATGAGTTCACCTAAATTATCCAAAACACTGTTCATTTCCTTTTTCCCTCGCTTCCTTTCTGTTTTACTGTCCAGAAAGGTTTCCCTGCTGCTTGACCTAGCCTTTCCAGGTTATTACCAAAATCTTCTCATGACTTCTTTTTGTATTCAACAACTGTGTGTTTCGCTCTATTTCTTTCATCTATGTACAATTCCCTATCTGCATCGGCCCTTGTTTGGAGTCATTTCTGACAAGCCTCCATTTTACGTTTACAAGATGCTCTCACTTCATCATTCCACCAAGATGTTCGCTTTTTCCAATCTTTACACACAGTTGTTCCTACGCATTCAATTGCTGTTTGTAAATGCACAAAAAATAATGGAGCCTTTTTCCATCTAAAAACTGATAAACTTAAAACCTCATTTAATTTTAATTAATCAATATGGTATAGAAATTATGTTAAATCCGTAATTAAGTCCTCTATTTCATTTGTAGACCTTGATGCTCATAAAGTACTCAATTAGTTGTATGAATGGCACCTAATAATGCATAAGACACTTTTTCTTTTTCTACTGGTTTTAATGTCGCACCAACTCAGATACTTTTATGGGGATGGGGTAGGAAAGGGCTGAGTGGTTCATAACGTGTAACCTCCGAAGAGGCCTGGTGCAGGCCTTTCGTAGTTGATGAACATGGGCGACCTTAGCGTCTGAGTATGATGACGACGACGATGATGATGATGAGGAGGAGGAGGAGGAGGAGGAGATTGAAAGACGGTGAAACCCGGCGTCGGCACATAGCCTACTCCTGTCAAATATCACCGCGCCGTTTGCTCAAAGCTTCACGTGTCCATCGAACGGACGAATCACCATCCACAGCGTCATATGCGGAATGTTTGGAACTGAACCCAATATAGTGATTATAAGCGGTATACCACCAGCTCTCCTACTCTTCCGGCTAACATTCTGATTTTTTTTTCTAAAATGACTCTAAAGAACTAACCACTGTGTCAGACCGTAAATTTGACGATCACAACAAGATTGGGAAAAATGAGAAACTACTGAAAATCAACCTCAGGGTTACAGACAGCCGGATTATAACCTACTGTTTCACTGTTATCAAAACGCGGAGCATAAGAATTGTGGGAAATGCTAAAGTTTAAGTGACATAAACAGTGAGATGGTGTTTCCACGCTCTCAGCTTCTCCACAATCAGAATTCACACAATCTTCTCATGAATTTGTGGGTTCCTTTTCAAGAAGATCTACTAGACAAGTGCTGGAAGTTTGCAGAATGGAAAATGGCAGTCTTAATTGTCAGGAACTGTGTCCCAGTAGTGGAGATGGGGAGAATATCAGTTCCCTGCAGTGGCGGTGTCATCTCAAGAGCACATTAGCACGTGTGAACACCCAGTTCTCATGCATATTCACGTATTCATGGATAATTTAAAATCGTTTCGTTTGTTCCGACCTGTTTTGATCAATCGATCGAAATCATTCGACTTATATCGAAGCTTCGTTACATTGACAGCTCTTCGTTTTAACTGACAATGCAGGGAGCACGCTGAATTTTGTGCTACGATCCTGAAAACTATAAGCATGCGCAAGCAGATGACGTCATAGTTTATGCACAGATGTCCCCACAAGCGAGGAGCACGGTAAGGTTTGTGCCTTTCCGTCAACAATCACCCCCAACCAGATATAGGCCTAGTAAGCCTATTACAGTTGACCATAAAAGGTCCGCCACCTCCCCTATTACTGTTAGCCTCTGCCTCGCAAGAGTTACTATTGCATTACCATGCCGGAAGATATCGCTAGTAATTCTGGACAGGCTGTACAGGTGTTTGTCATATTATGAGTGGAGAAGGAAATTTTAGAACTTTTAGTGAAATGATTGAATATGTTATTTTTTACCGATTTGCATTATACTTTGGTACATTTGAGACGTGAACAAAAATGTTGTGAACCTCCAGAAAATGTAGTCACGAGTCGCCACTGGTTCTCTGCCAACTATCAAGATCGAATAGGAGTAAGATGTCTGCCATTTCAAGATATTAAATTGAGTAGAATAAAATTGTGAAGTTCATTCTCATTAGTTATAATTGTATGTGCAGCAGTAGCGTAGCCAGGATCGACCGATGAGGAGCGGGGGGTGTTATATTATAATAGTTACAAAAGGTTGACAAAACATTATGAAGTTGCTTGTGTGTTTGTGGTGCGCGCATGTGTTACTATAACGAAACTGATACAAGTGAATTATGTTGATATTCAGATTGCAGTACACTAAACAATCTCACACTCGGCTTTCTGGTTTCACTTTTAGACCCTGATTATACTTTTGTTCTCCGTGAAGCAGTTTTCGGATTCCAAAACTTCACTTCGTTCCAGAAGCATCACAAACAGAAAGTATTTGACAGTATTCCTCTAGCCAATCAATAGTTGTGGTAAACACGGTTGGACCCACACCTGTTACAGCTAAATTCGTCTTACAACGAGACTGAATCTATGCACATTCCAAACGTGGATTTTTATTACAATTGCTGATTGTATTTTATCTCATTAAGTTTTTTATGCATCACTATTTTTGTATATGTTTTACATCCTTTTGTTATTTTAAGCCGAAGATGACCTCTCGGCTAGGTTGAAACATGTCCTACTATGTAGCATTTTAGACAGACCATTTATTAAATGGCATATCTGTATTGAATAGGTGGACTTAATACAACGAAATTCCTTTTAGAATTTTATCCTAGATACTACAAAAATCTTACATTAAAATACAGAACAAGAACAATATGATCAAGGTCAACAGTTTTACAGTGAATTGTATGTTCAGATTACGATCTAAAATCCAACTTTCGAGGATTTTTAGTAAATAGATCCAAGAGATCTGTTGGTTTTACAATTATGTCTCTGTGTACGTTCAAAAGAACCAACCCACTGAGTCGAATTTCACTTCTAACCTCCAGTAACCCCCCCCTGGCAATGCCACTGATGTGCAGCACAATCACTTACACTTTAATAGCTCCTACGACAGCCTAACTTTAGCGTTAGTCAACTCCGTATAAATTATTTTCAATCTCTTATTTTTATTCTTCTCTCATCTAGAGGAAAGCAGTAAACCGTGTATATGACCTAACTCTAACGTAATAATCTATTTACTACAGTTCTATCAATATTAAACGAAAATAAAACATACAATTAAACTTTCGTTAGCCAGTAATAGGTCAGAATGCAAACTTACTAAAGCGAGTAGCAAGGATACGCTAGTCTGCACAACGGATAAGCTATGAGTTTTACATAAATACTAGGGGCTCGTTTACCAGAACTCCTAGAATTTATGTTACTCTCAATACATTATGATACCAGGCTAGTCGTCTCAATAACCTAATTAGATTGCATTCTAACCTAACACTGCCTGAAAGTTCGGAATCTAGGAATGACTCAAGCCCATATCCATTTCTAGTGAGGCATAGTGCATATGAGCGAGCACAAAATTTCTACTTTCATTGACAATACGAGACTGAGGTATGAGCGGTTTTTACTGTAGTGATATATTTCCTAATACAGTGAGTATCTGTCATGAATGGCATGAAAGAGTCACTTGTAGGACAGGTTATTGATTGCGTATCAGTGGGCTTTGTAGAATGATACGTAATAGCTCATTCTGGTTCCGTGTGGAAAGGAACGGGAAACTACCTCACTCCTAATTTCCCAAGTACTTCCCATCAGTAACAGGCTGCCTATGACAGCTGAAAGTGCATCTGTTGGGAATCCAACCAAACTTTGGACTGAGGACTCAACCTAAGGGGACTGGTAAAATAATACGTGACTGGTCTGGCTTGTACCAGTTAGTGATCCTAGCATGTCCCTCATACTTCAGTCTGACGAGTTTAAAATTAAGAAGAGAAAGAAGAAGATAATATTCTTTTAAAATTTAATCCGTTCAACCTCCACGGTTGGTTTTCCCCCAGGACTCGGCGAAGGATCCCATATCTATCGACTCAAGAGCAGTGTTCTGGAGCGTGAGACATTTGGTCGGGGGTACAACTGGGGAGGACGACCAGTACCTCGCCTAGGCGGCCTCCCCTCTATGCTGAACAGGGGCCCTTGTGGGGGACCGAAAGATTGGAAGGGATAGGCAAAGAAGAGGGAAGGAAGCAGCCGTGGCCTTAAGTTAGACACCATGCCGCCATTTGCCTTGAGAAGAAGTGGGAAACCACTTCGACGATGGCTGAGGTGGGAATCAAAACCCTCTACTCAGTTGATCTCCCAAGGCTGAGTGGACTCCGCTTCAGTCCCCGTACCTCTTTTCAAATTTAGTGGCAGTGCCGGAACCCGGACCTCCAGGGATGGCAGCTAATCACAATAACCACTACACCACAGAGGCGGACAGATAATAATAATAAGAAGAAGAAGAAGGAGAAGAAGAAGAATAAGTCCCATTAAGTACTTCCACGGTTTTCGGGAACGCTCAGATACCGGAATCTTTTCCCCACAGGAGGTTTTTTTTACGTGGCAGTAAATTTACCGACACGGGGCTGACGTATCTGAGTACCTTCAAATAGCTACCACTGGACTGAGCCAGCATCGAACCTGCCAACTTGGGCTCGGAAAATCAGCCCCTTAACCGCCTGAGCCCCCCAGCCCAGCAAATAAGAAGAAGAAGAACAGCACCAGCAATATCTTACATACTGCGTGAATAGGTCAGATCTGGTTCTAACCACAGTATTACATGAAAGTTTCCAATAACACTGCGCTAACAAGCAGTCCGGATAACCTTGATGACGGTGACCGCATGCGGAAAAGTCACCACTGGCGCAGCAGACACGAAGACCAGAAATGAGTCATGCTTCTCAGTTACCTAAAATGCTAGTTGAAACGGCTGAACGAACCAGCAAAATTTTCTGTAATATCTTAATCAGTTGATGGCGAAGTGTCGTAAGGACGAAAGCTATAAATAAAAATATTTTTTTTAAACAACAAAAGTAAAACCGCTCCCTCTAAAGACATGTTACATCTATTCAGCGACGTAACGAATATGATATGCGCCCGTCTGCCAAAATAATAATTCTGGCCCCTCAAATAAAATGTAAAATCTATGAATAACTAATATAAATGTAATTACAGCAAGTAGAACTAATGTAAAAAGCAAAGTCACCTCCGTACAGGAGTGGAAGGTAAAGGCTTCCACCATTGTTAACCTCGGCACGTGATGGGGTAGAGTGGTTAGCTCTAAGCCCGGCCGCCTTTGCCCCCAGGAATTAACCTGGTACTCATTTTTGGTGTAGGCTGAGTGAACCTCAGTGAACCTCAGGGCCATATGCACCTCCGGAAGTAGAAATCTCGTTTCTTAAATTTTACGACTTCCTGACCGGGATTCGAACCCGCGTCCTTCCGGGCGAACCGAGCACGCCTTTACCGCCTCGGCCAGGCAGCCCCTTAGAACTAATGTAATATATTGTCAAATTATACGAACAAAGGAATTATAAATTATTGTAAGATAATTAAAAGATAATGTTTTAATAGGCTGTATTTGTCTGCCTCCGTGGTTTAACAGCTAAGCTGCTAAACTGACAACCGTACACCACTTAGATATTCGTACTTAAAATTTGCTTCATTTCTCAGTAACTACAGAACTATACTCTGTAACCGATACTGAAATCACAGTTATAATAATTTATTCCGTTACAACCCAGAAAAGTATAATAAAATTAAATTAAATCAAAATCTGTTCAAATAAAGTTTGAAAAATATCAAACCCCGCAAAAGATAAGTACATCATGCCATTACCTTCGCGCAAAGAGAGCTTGTTGGACACTGAGTTGACTGATTGTCTCTACACCAAGTTATTGTTGGAATTATACCACAGTCTAATATATATAGTCGCGAAGCTTTAATAAGGGGAAGGTTCATCCAGTTAATAGCTGCTAGCTGGACCGACACTAGCACCTCTAGCGGCAAGGTAGAGGCAACTTGTTAGCAGACTTCAGGGACCGAATTACCACTACAGTCTAAAATGGTCATAACTTCTGAACCATTCATGCAAATAATGTCCTGACAAGGTTATTGTAATCCTTATGAAATAGTGGAGGAGGTCAAACAATTTATTTCGATGAGGAGTTCGAGGATAATATCGAAATATTTATTTAATCTTAAGGAGTTATGTTTGTTTACCGCGGACTAGAACATAAAATCGCTTCTAGAGGGCAGCCGGTTCGAAATAGGTATATACCACCGCGGACTTTTTGTAGAGGTTTTTATGCTTTACAATCCGTACGCTTACACTTGGGGTCTGTCGTTGACGGTTCAGGCAGCGTAAGCCAAGAAAGCAAGCGACCGGCCATGGTAGAGCGCTGGCCTTCTTAACCCAACTTGGCAGGTTCGATGTCGGTCGGTCGGTCGGTCGGTCGGTCGGTCGGTCGGTCGGTCGGTCGGTAACTTGCTTTCTTGGCTTACGCTGCGTGAACCGTCAACGATAGACCTCAAGTGTAAGCGTAAGAATTGTAGAGCATAGAAACCTCTACAAAAACGTCCACGATGGTATGTACCTAATTCGAACCGGTTGCCCTCTAGAAGCGATTTTATGTTACAGTCCGCGGTAAAGAAAAATAACTCCTTAAGATTAAATAAATATGTCGATATTATCTCGAACTCCTCATCGAAATAAATTGTTTGACCTCCTCCACTATTCCATGAGGATTACAATAACCTTGTCAGGACATTTGCATGAATTGTTCAGAAGTTATGACCATTTTAGACTGTAGTGGTAATTCGTTCCCTGTTGTCTGTTAGCAAGTTGCCTCTACCTCGCCGCTTGGAGCGCTGTAGTCCCATCGGATGAAAAATATCATCAGAGCTTCGCGACTGCATATATTAGACTGTGATTATACATTGTTGTCGAATAAAAGTGCGAAAAAAAGTTAAATAATAAGCAAAATTTGTGCATAATACGACCTCGGGAACACTACACAGCAAGCATGCATCATTTACTAGAGGCTGCCTGGCCGAGGCGGTAAAGCGTGCTCGACACTCCCGGAAGGATGCGAGTTCGATTCCCCGTCAGGAAGTCGTAAAATTTAAGAAACGAGATTTCTACTTCCGGAGGTGCTCATGGCCCTGAGGTTCACTCAGCCTACACCAAAAATGAGTACCAGGTTAATTCCTGGGGGCAAACCACTCTACCCCATCTAGTGCTGGGATAGTGGAAGCCTTCACCTTCCACTCCTCCAAGGGCCTTCATGGCCTGTACGGAGATGACTTTGCTAAGTATCATTTACCAACTGATATTTTAGTATCGATTTTCACTGCTGTAATTGTTTTTGAGTAATTTTGTCAGTAGAGTGTCGCGTCGTTGCTAGAGACGGCAAGGGCAAGCACTGTTTACACTAAACAGAATTATAACAACAGCTGCTACATGCAAACACATGGCAATTCCTCTACGTACAAATTTTAAAAATCAACTATTTCGTCGTTATCTGATCTTCGGACGATTTCCGTGCAGAGTGACATTAGGTTATACTGTGTGTATATACAGAGTGTCCCCAAAATTCACCGACAAGATTTCGTATGTTGTGTGGGATGGCGGAGTGATCGGTTTTTAAGAAGCAGCCCCTGTCTGGAAATGTACGGTTTGGGCGCTGGATAGCATCGAAGTCTGAGAAGGGTTGTGATAATTTGTCCCGATTTGGCCTCTTAATACGGAAGATATTTAGCCATCTGTGTACTGCGGATGAACGACTTCAGTCTAATAACATTCCTGCGCATGCGTTACATTCCTCCACACAGTTCTTGATGCGCACTTGTGTACTGTAGTCTGCCAGTGAAGTAACGTTAACAGCAGTGCGATGTACCAGTACACAGCTGCTGAAATGACCGACACGATGCATGCATTCGGCAAAGCAGATTGCAATGGGAGAGCTGCTGCAAGGTTGTATGTGGAACGTTTTCCAAACAGACGCACTCCACATCATTCCACGTTTGTGGCAATCGGGAGACGACTAAGAGAAGCCGGAGAGTTCCACGTAGGTAGTATGAAGAGTACAGTATGGAGTATGACACTCCTGTAACATCAGCGGAGGGGCTTATTGCTCGACTCCACGGAGCGATTGAAATTCTTCATTGGGTCATGGGCCTGAGGCTCAGCACCGAAGATGTAGGCTCTGAAGTGACGTAGTGGGTACACAGTTCGAACCCCGTTTGTAATGAGCCTGATGGGCTACTCATTTTGGGTTTATTGACTACATGTGGAACGCACACCCATCTCACACTTCGAAACGCTAGAGGGTCCAAGCCGTGCATTTCTGGATATGGGTTACTTCTTTAAAATAGATCAGTTTGCCTTCCCCAACAGCATACTAAGCGTTGTCTGTGCTTTTTGGGACACCCTGTATATATATTTTTTGCGAGGAGTCAGCGGGGCCCCTTGAAGGCCAGGGCCCTGCAGGTCCTAACGTTACGTCCTTGCATCTATTTCTAAGGTTCCACTAATACATATTTGCTGTTCTCCTAGGAGTGCCCTGTTTGTCAACAGAAAACCCATACCGAGCGAGTTGGTCGTGAGGTTAGGCTCCCGCAGCTGTGAGGTTGCATTCGTGAGATAGTGCGTTGGAATTCCACTGTCGACAGCATTGAAGATGGCTTTCCGTGGTTTCCCATCTTAATTAAGGTCAGGGCTGCTACCCTCATAATCCTAGCCCTTCCCCATCCTTCTGTCACCGAAAACCTTCTATGTATTAGTGCGACGTTAAACCAATAACAAATAATAATAAAAATAACCGTATGGCCTTAGCTACCGTGTGCAGGCATTTTAATTTAACACCATCTAGCTGTCTTCTCGTCAGTTTCAATGTTCCGGTTTACTCTAGGTCTGCTAGTTGGCTGAGTAAACAGATTCTCTCTTGAACGTCCATGGCTGAGATGTTTTACAAGTCCTGGAGTGTATAATTGACTTTCTTCCGCCCTTAAAAAATTCGACTACCTCTGCTGGTTTTGAGCCCGCTACTATGGGAAGCGGAGGCCGACTTTCTACCACTAATCCACAGAGGAAGCTAGAATTGCGGTAAATAAATGTAAGATACTTACACTAACTGGTTACACATACACAATACAGCAACTCTGAAACGGCGAACACAAATCAGGAAATTATGGTCACCAGGAGACAGCACAAGGGAGAAGAAGAAGAACCCTTGAGTGACCTGTTTCCACAGAGGAGGAAGGCGTTCATTAGGCTCTCAACAGTGTATGAAGCGTCAGTGTTATACTGATCAAGTTAAGATCTGGCTTTTGTTTACTGAACCCAACATCGTGCAAAGGCAACAAACATGGATCTCTATTGCCAACAGTCAGGAAACAGTCCTGCAAACAAGGTGATATGGTAAGTCTCCAAGCATTCTATGAAAACCAAGTAATTTATCTACAGGAAGCCCAAAAATATATTCAGGATGACATCAATCAAACGAAGTTTAGAAGCCAACTTCTCTAAATGGAGAACAAATAATGCATTATAAACTTATGTTAATAATGTACAGAACACTAAGTTACGGAGTTAGTATTTATTCCATTACAATCAAATCTGAGAAGATAATATTTATTTTGGATCACTTGGGTTATCAAAGTGTTCACATTCGCCTCCAAGATTTCGTTCAATATGTCAAAAAATGTTCAATGATAAAAAATGCTTGACAATATATATCAGCTGTGATACCTTGGTGTTTCAGAAACCAATAATAATAATAAACACTTTATTAATCATCATAATTAATAAAGATACAGCACACAAATTGTGCATTGTATAAACAAAGTCTGTCGTATGTACTGTCACTTCTCACTATTACAAAAGTTCACAATAGATAATTCCCGGTTTTTGCATGTGATTATGTGATATCGACTGCAATGCTCATTGCACAGCTTGCAAACACTCAGAAGGGAGCGACAATTAACGGTCATTATAGGCGATAGTCGCACAAACCGGTCATTTTTATTTTGTTGTTGATGCTTTTAATGTCATATCTATAAGTTTTAGGCTGTACATTTGCATGATTAATTAACAGAATAAAGTTAAAAATTCAATAATGCATCATCATTATAGACCGTTATGCCTTTCAGCGTTCAGTCTGAAAGCCTTTGTGAATTATCTAAATGTGCCACAATCCTCTGTTTGCAACTAGTACTGTGGTCTCATTAAGTTCTATACCTCTTATCTATAAATCGTTAGAAACTGAGTCTAACCATTGTCGTCTTGGTCTCCCTCTAGTTCTCCGACCCTCCATAATAGAGTCCATTACTCTCCTAGGTAACCTATTCTCCTCCATTCGCCTCACATAACCCCACCACTGAAGCCGGTTTGTGCGTACAGCTTCATCCATCGAGCTAATTCCTATAACATGACTGAACTAAGTACTTTATTTGGAATACAGTATTTGTGGAGTGGAACGGAGAGAACGTACAGGAATAATGTGTTAGCAAAATATAAAATAAATGAGGAAATAAATAGCATCAGTGTAAATTGATAAATAATGTCGCACACGAAAATGGCTAATAAATGAAATGTACCTTCTATCCTTCCATATTGTAGAAATCGTTGAGTGGGATACACCCAATTCCTTGGAGATGCTGACTTTTGTTTCCCCATTTCGTAAGCGCCATATTAAGTGTGAATTTTCTTCAATATTAAACACTTTCCCTTTATTTTGCGACATCTCCACACCGATGCTTTGAAATCTACAATCTACCGAAAACATGAGTTTGAAAATAAGCTTTATATTCTTGTCAATATTCCCCAAACGTGTAACAAACAAAAGTCAACACTGGACGTTATAGACGATAAATTTATCCGAGAATGTGATAAAATTACACCGTTTTATACGAGAAGCGGTGTCGTGCTAAACAAATTTTAAACACGGTGTTTATATAGGATTTAGACGGGACCATTAGATTTCGCCGATATATCAAATACGCCGTTAAAAGCGATGTCGTAATGAGTGTTTTCGACTGTACTCTACATGCACTGCAACAAAGCTTCGTCTCTTCTAACACTAACAAACGTACAGTAAATCGGTAAAAGGTGAAAATGTATTATTATTTAATATATGTCTTGAACTTATAATCACCGGGCGAGTTAGTTAGGGGCGCACAGCCGTGAGCTTGCATCCGGGGGATAGTAGGTTCGAACCCCACTGTCGGCAGCCCTGAAAATGGTTTTCCGTGGTTTCCCATCTTCACACCAGGCAAATGCTGGGCCTTTCCTATCCCAACGGCGCCGTAAGACCTATGTGTGTCGGTGCGACGTAAAGCAAATAGCAAAACAGCTTACAATTAAAAGTATACCGAAAATTAAAAAGTTTCCGTAATATCTTGCTCCACAGAATAAGAACTACACAGTGTTCACCTTTTTACATTACGTAGTATCAGTTGCAGAAAGACTGGAAACAATCAAAGTCACTTTCCCAATACGGGGAGACATTCTTACCTCGAATGTGATCGTAACATGGTCTTAATAAACACAAAATCATACGCAGAATTGCCAGAAGACCGGATTCACGTGTTTCAATCTGCCCGAGTGAAACCATCGCCTTTTCAAGTTATCGATATAGACCAGGTACTCCTGCGAAACTGGACCTTACTTTTGCAGCTTACGTTTAAAAAGAACTGTCCCTTTCCCTCGAGACCTTATCAGGCAAATACTGTTTGAAGCAGGTCACACTCGCCTAGTACGGCACAGATCTACCTGCAACGGTGCCTGGGATCAAGTGTCGTAAGGTCTGTCAATCCCACAAGACAATTTGCAGGAGGCGAATTTCTCCTTCCAGTTCTCCTTTATAAAGAACAGCGACCAATTTCTCCGGAGAAATACAGAGACCTGTTACATTTAGCTCAATTCTGTGGTCCAAAAGGCAGAGATTTCTTCATCTCACTTCCACATGACTGAGTTCAAAAATACTTTATACCATGTAATTTTTTATTATCTTTGTCCAAGAATAGAACATAGCCTTATAAAAGCTAACTCATTTATTGTAAACTTGACAACTAATTTAACACCATTAAATTACTCGTGAAAATTTGGTAAGAGTGACGAATGGACATAATTCTTCAATGAGATATGACATTCAGCGTTTTTGTGCTTTCCATTCTGCATTTAACCTAAAAATATCACTCTAGGTAAGGTTCATTTTTACTAGATTCATTGTGTACCCTGTTTATATACTCAGTATTACTTTATGAATGAGATGGATTAAGTAGTTAACCATTAAAATACCTATGATTGGAATTATGAGTCTTTGATAGTATGTTTTCATTTTGTGGGAAAGTGTATCCAAATGACATCCATCATTTTTGCAGTGGACTCTTCGTATGCTATTGATCAAGTTATGCACTTACAGTACAAGGATCCACTATTATTATTATTATTATTATTATTATTATTATTATTATTATTATTATTATTATTATTATTATTAGAGTTCACTCAGATGTTGAAAGAAGTGACAACAGCAATGAAGGTACGGACTTACGGAAGTAATCAGAAATCTACAACATATAAATGGCGAGACGAATTTGACTGTGATAAAGCTAAGACATAAATATTGTTCACGCAGAAATTCTGATTGGCTCAGTTTCAGGAATAACGTATTTTATGCCTAGAATAGATTTAGAAATGTTGACATACCACTGATTCTCAAGTGGGGGCAATTTCCTCTAAATTTAAGCTTTGCTGTCACAGGCAACAAGGCACGGAGACAAATTTACCAAATAGGCCCATGTACTGTAGATTTCTCAAGAGTTCCCATCTACAACTACAGTCAATATGGTTCATGAAGAAATTTCTTAATTCTTGTTACGAGTCTATACAACTGGCTTGTAGGTAACATGGAAAGTGTAACTTTTGTTCCTAGGATATATTAACATATTCATTTCAAATTTCAAATTACATTTTACAAACTATTTTTTTTCCTGTCGAAGACAGGATTATATAACTAGTCATAAATATTTCTTCTTGATATCTGTATTTAATTTATTTTATTAGTAACGGCTTTACGCTAATACACAATACCATACGACAACGACAAATACAAGCTTGAGTCCATAAGCATCGAGGGACCAATCCCCGACTATTCGTGGACTTCTTGACAAGATTTGGACTGAGTGCTGATATTCTCCATTCAATTATGATAGACGCATTGAAGGAGTCGATGGCCATCTACCTATAGAATATAACAACCATGTTGAAGCTACCTTGTTTTCATTTTATTTAAAAAATGTATGAAAAAAAATCTATTGGCTAAGGTACTCTCTTTCTGTAGTGTTCTGCATCCTTGTTGTCACTTGTAATTTCAGGCAAATTTTGTATAATATCCTCGAACAGAGAATATAAAGCATATAAAGTGCTCGGTACTTAAAAGCCATAATTTCATTTCCTGAAAATAAACAAATAAATTTATATGTAATAATGTGTATACTGTAATTAAATGTTTCACTTACAGCTGATGTAGTATTATGAACACCCTGCACCATTCCAGGATGAGGAATCCTATGAGATTTCCCAGTGTCGGCATCCAAAGTCAAATTCTCGACACCGTTTCGAATGTGATTGTACTGTGATTTTGAAGTTGATGGCGCACAATCTGTGTGGTCATCTGAGTCTATAGAAGAAGAGGTAGATGTTGGAGTGAAGGCTGCCCCTCCACGCATTACCGTAGGGGCATAATACTGTTGTCTGGGTCCAATAGAGGGTCCTTGGAAATGTCCATGAGGAGGTCCTTGATACTGAAATCCTCCATCAGGAGGCGGGCGAGGTGCTGCTAAATTATTTGGTGCGAGAGGAATATAATAAGGTTGTCCAGAAGCAGAATCATTTGTAGATGTGGATGCATTACTTGTAGGCCTGCTACTTGCTCCACTGTCTGAACCGGATGAATTTTGGAATGGTGCTGAAGTCCCGGTCGTGGAATGATGAGCTGCTCCTGCTTTTGAGCTACCATTAACAACTGTGACAGGTTCCCAAACCTCACTAGTTGTACTTGTGTAGTAGTTGTCTTCTTTGGTTTCACGTGACCTCTCATCCACCACTTGACCACCGCGAGCAACCGTCACTTCTTCGCGAGTGATCACAGAGGATTTTACACTGAGACTAGTCTCGAGCCGCACCGGGGCACGTAGTATTCCAGCGCGTATCAGGATCTGGTTTAGTAGATCACAGTGTGGTACTGTGCCGTGTAAAAGGGCCTCTCGAATCGCAGCTCCATCTTCCCCCTCGAGCGCTATAGGACATCCGTTAACGAGAAGCACTTCTTCCTCACGGACACAGGATTTCTTCTCACAATCCACTACTTTAACTCCTTTGCCAAGAATTGACTCCACTGTTTCTTGGATCTCGTCATCCATTGTGGAGTGTTTGTATCCTAGAGATAAAAAATAAGGATTAGAAACAAAATTACTGACAGTTGGAACAGAAACAATACGTCACTTTGCAGCCAAAACTGTAATAAATGAATTCTGTGTGGGAATTATGGGGTGGGGGGGATTATTTGAAGTAAACAATTGAAGGACTATAAATACAGCCCGATATTACATATATACAAAGAAAACAAGTACGAAAATAAACTAGCCATTTTGTGTTTAATTTAGAAAGTGATATTAAGTGCTTTCTACCTAACTAACGCAAGACATGATCATAAAGGAGGTATAAAAAGGAAGTACGTAAATGTACTCTTTCTGAAAAATCCTAAGTGATACAATCTATGAATGGACTAGAGGATGCCATAAAGAACCAATCCCCCATAATTTTTTACAACAAATCAAACTAGCCTTGGAGTTAGCTCGCATGTCAGAAGTTGTACCAGAGTCTTAGCATCTATTTTGCTCCAAGAAACCTGCAATTTACTGAGAATAATCACTTTTAGGCCTACTAATTTGTGCACTGTAAAGTTTTATAACAATCACTGGCTTTGCGATGCTCAAGCTCAAGGAATAAAGATACTTTAATCATCATCATCATCATCTGTTTACCCTCCAGGTTCGGTTTTTCCCTCGGACTTAGCGAGGGATGCCACCTCTACCGCCTCAAGGGCAGTGTCCTGGAGCTTCAGACTCTTGGTCGGGGGATACAACTGGGGAGTATGACCAGTACCTTGCCCAGGCGGCCTCACCTGCTATGCTGAACAGGGGCCTTGTGGAGGGATGGGAAGATAGGAAGGAAGAGGGAAGGAAGCGGCCGTGGCCTTAAGTTAGGTACCATCCCGGCATTCGCCTGGAGGAGAAGTGGGAAACCACGGAAAACCACTTCCAGGATGGCTGAGGTGGGAATCGAACCCACCTCTACTCAGTTGACCTCCCGAGGCTGAGTGGACCCCGTTCCAGCCCTCGTACCACTTTTCAAATTTCGTGGCAGAGCCGGGAATCGAACCCGGACCTCCGGGGGTGGCAGCTAATCACGCTAACCACTACACCACAGAGGCGGCAAGATACTTTAATACCCGAGATAATAGCATTTATATTCTGTGGAATGCATTGATTTTTTTCATAGATATTTTGACTCTTCTCGCAGTAATTTAGATCATGCTTGTTCCGATCCATACTATACGTACGTTGGAACTTTTGCCTTCTCGCCAAAATTTTCCACCTTTCGCGAAACGAAGTATTACAATACCTATGTTAGTAATTTGTAAACAAAAAAATGTGTTAATAACTGTTGCTGTGATACGATAACTCATAGCAATACTGATCAAACTAACTATTCACTTCACGTATATTGATAATTAAAATGAATACATAAGAGTATCGTACGTATCAAGAGATCAAATTGAGCTGTATCCGTCCGGGAGATCAAATTTTTATTTTTGTCTAAAATGTTACTGACAGATAATTTCATCGTTATATTATATTTATAGTTTCCACCTTATATCAATATCTCAGGACTAAACTAAGTCACTTAGTAATAAACGCATCACATATAAAATATCGATATTTCGGAAAAACTGATCACAATACTCCTTTTCGCAACCTCTTTCATTCAAAATTTGAAATATTTACTCAACTTCTTCCCGTGTTTACAAGGAGGCTAAGATTTTTTTTAAACCTGTTGAAAATAACATCAAAGCCTTATCCTGGCTCCCAGCCAGAAGGATAAGTTTTAGGATAACGGTTTATTGTTTTATAACACTCGTAACGACTCCCGGAAGTCAACTTGAACGTGAAACTAACTGGTTTCCGATGCTGAGCATGGTGGGAACTGCACACAGAAATGTATCATTCATGAGATCAGGTGATCAGGTAAACAACCTGGCCAGAGCTATCGTATGGCACGACCTCAAGAGGTAATTCAATGTTATGGGAGGAGAAGAAACCCACCCAACCACGATACACACATCCTACTAAATTACAGAATTAGGTTATCATATATTACAGTTGTGGCTGCAATAAACTTTATTCAAAATTAGCAGTTAGAACATGGCTGAAAACTTTGAATACAGTAGATAGAATATTAAACTAGAAGTATTTCTTGTAATATTTTCTTTCCATGGAATTTCTTGTTGCACTCGTGTTGTTGTTGTTGTTGTTGTTGTTGTTGTTGTTGTTGTTGTTGTTGTTGTTGTTGATGATGATGATGATGTTGTTGTGTAATTATGTTTTAACTTTTTTTATGATCACACTACTGTAAGTGACCATTGCCACCGGGATCTCCCAATTGCAATGTGTTTGTTGTTGTTGTTAATAATAATAATAATAATAATAATAATAATAATAATAATAATGATAACGAACCGCCACATGCAAATATATTATTGAGTTGAACCTTTTAAGCCGACGATTGTCGCAAGACTATATATACTACGGACACGGTGATGATACAATAGTTTGTTTGTTTTTTGTTTGTTTGTTTGTTTGTTTGTTTGTTTGTTTTACTCGTATTAAAATAATGCCTGACTTAGTGTCACAATAGCTACATATAAATTTGCTAGTCGTTCACACTTGCAGTAAAATTTGTACTAAGAACATGCTCCCTACTTTCCTTGTATGTCACTAACCCTTTATTTCACTATAAAGAGCTTACAATATTGTAGAGGTGTAGGGGTGATTCTGGCTCTCTGGTCATAATCGGTAGGATTGCTTCTACTTACGTGTGTTAGCAATCAATTTGTCATCTTTCTCACCCAATCTCCCTTGAATGACTCTTGTTCTCTTCTAATACTAAGACTGTTTAAGCGCTGGTACTTAACATTTCAACATTCAAACTCGAACACTAATTGTTATAAGCTCAGACTATCCTTATTCTGATTATATTCTTAATTGTTCTCTGGATCTGTGACACCGCCTTAACTGTCCCTTCTACGCATTCATACATTCATTGCTAATGTATCTGTTTCTTGTTATTCGTAATTATTCATAGCTAAAGTTGGAAAGAAAAGGCTTGGAAGACGCACGATGTTACAATACCCTTAGATTTAATTAGGAAAAACATGGAGAAAATATTGAAAAAACGTCACTAGTTTTCCGAGTTTAGGAAACTAACAACATCGGCTAGCCTAGAGTTCCTCTTGCCACTTTAAAACACAACAGTTCACACAATCTCAGCGTTAACAGAGTATTGTCAATGTATTCAAAGTTAAGTGTAAACGAATTATTTTAAATGCAGATACAATCATAAATACACTCAGTTCAACCATGTTCCAACCCTGTTACACTAAAAATCGTTCTTAAAATATGAATATCATACATCAAGTAATCAACTAAAAGAGCATGAGCATTAAATGAGGTATAGAAAGGAAGATATGGCATAAGAAAATCATTTAATTTTAGTTATATCTTTCGAAGGCCCCCGTTATAATGCACTCTTAAGATATTTTTAAGGTTCTAAGAAATTAGATTTTTTTAAATATGGCTAGCAGAGCGCCTTGCTTCATTACTCAAGAAAACTGACATGATTTCTTGACTAGCAAATCAAAACCCAGAGAGTTGTTTGACACTGAAGACCTAAAACATAATTCTCAGGTGTTATGATCTTCCCAGCGGGCCTAGAGATAAAGTTTCCTACCCTAGGGTTTGTCATATTTTCCACACTTTCGCCTTAGAACAAATAATATTTTCACAAATATTACAGGGAGATGCGGAATTCGGAGATTTCGATCAAACAAGATTCTACCCTATGTAAGATTGTGGGTTTGAACTTATGTCAGAAATACGGGATTCAATAATGAGGGAACTCGGTTGCCTCGTGTCGTTACATTTATAAGTAAGCAAGCAAGCAAGCAAAAGACAGACTCCTCCAGGAAAAATTACGACATTAAGGTGACAATAAATATTGTTATTACTATGATTATTATCATCATAAGATAGTAATCTCAGCGACTGAAATGAAATAAACCACGTCCCGTGGCTCATAACAACAACATGTAGAGGAACGTAAAAGTGTTTTATCTGGTTTGATTTACGTATGTAGTAAACAAACTTAAGGTTCTATTTTAAGTTAAAATCTGTACAAAACACACGTTGTTCCCAAACAAGTAAACGGAGGGTGGATAGTACATCACAAAACAACAACAACAATAACGTCCCTATGAACATGTGGTCCACGATCGATCGTTCACGAGTTACAAACTTCCTAACTTTGTACGGGAAGTATTGGTAATTGCGTTACCTCACACATCCCAATGTCAAGTAGCAGTCGACGTGCTGGTGTACTGCATTCTAACACAAAAACTCCTCAAAATATCCATCATGCGCCTGAATACGCCACCTCACCGACTGTCGGACACGTTCGAACACGCCAGGCATTGCACGTATTTGATGGCAACCTTGTTCGACATATTAGCGAAGTACTGTAATGTCCGCAACGGCAGCCTGACTCCAAACTTAATTTTAAATACAAACTATCCCTACATTCCAGCTAATAACTAAAACAGGCGTAGCTTATGATGATGATGATGATGATGATGATGATGATGATGATTGTTGTTTAAGGGGTCTAACATCTAGGTCATCGGCCCTTAATGGTACGAGGTAGAACGAAATGGCATGACCATTACAATTTTAAAATGTATCCACTGACTAGAATTTAAAACGAAGGATGATAAAAAAAATATTATGAATTTAAAATAATCAGTGGATTTAATTCGCAATGCCTTATTTTCTGATAAACTGATAGAAAATACAGCTTGCGGTAGAATAAGGTGTTGCCTTAGAATGCAGAAATATACATTATTCAAATTAATATTAAAAACACATTAAGATACACAAACACGAACTAAAACAGAGTCAATAGCATACAACGTAGTAAACAATAAAATAAACACTAATATGAAATACTACATTTATATACGATAAAAACAGGTCACTATCCCTCATAAAACGGATGACGAGGTCTGATGACTGCTCGTCATCTCGTGGGATGAGGGAGATGGTACTCGGGAGTTTTAGACTACGGTGCAGATCGGCCAGGTCCGCGCAATCCGTAAGCATGCGTACCACGGTTAGGTGCCCGCCGCAAGTACAGGCGTAGCTTGTAAACGAACGACCGTAGGACGTAAGATCATAAGTACTTTTTGTATTGTTTTGAGGTGCACTATCCACCCCTACTATTACTTCACACATATTTGGGAACACCCTGTATTTCTTAGTTTAGTGGCAGTTTAGAAGAAATATGGAATTTCACTATGCTAAAGTGTCAGCAACAGAAAAAATGACCACAATATTATAATGTAGGCCTAAATATAATACGCGAATGCTATCAAATAATATGCTCATATGTTATGAACTATTTCTAAAAGTACTGTCAAATCAACATAATATAACTGGACACAACACTGAACCAGCCCAAATCGTGCTGTTAATTAATTTAAAGTAACGATTATGAAAGAAGGCGTACTAAATAAATTACTGTAATTTGTAATCGCCATATCATCCGTGACAGAATATGCCATATCCTCCCAGCCGTTAGAAATCCTAGTACAGAAACATGCATGCATTTGCTTTTAAACATGCAAAGATACTCACTCACCTCTCGAACAGCATCGATGTGGTCACTTAATTCAGCCTAGGTGAGATGGAACCTGAGTGAAGATCCGTGTCAGGCAGATAAGCCTTCCAACTACACCACTGCAACACGTTGAGCGTTCACACTTTGACGTCAATGTCGCATTATTATGATGATGATGATGATGCTTGTTGTTTTAAAGGGGCCTAACATCGAGGTCATCGGCCCCTAATGGTACGAAATGAAATAACAAAAGAAATCAAATTCATCCACTGACCAAAATAAAATAAGAATGTCGTGAAGAAAGAATGGATGGACATGAACCACAAAAACAAAAAACGAGCAAACAAAAAAACAGTGGATCCAATTCAAAAAAGATCATAATTAATGTATGACTGACCAAGGGACCACTCATAAAGCACAATCCTGAATCGAGAATGCTTGATGTCGATAGGGGTCCAAAATCCAGATCTAAGGCCCCTCAGAATGGTACATGTCGCGAGTAAAGTAGAACCATGGTATTTGTCATGTCGGGGTACTAATCAAAAGTAGCGAAGACTAACGGTGTTCCACACAAGAAGGTACTACTCACAAGTTTTGCACTTCGTACAGGGAACGCAGACCTATGGTGTCTCGCACACAATGGCGCCACTCATAGCCAACGCAAACCGATAAGGTTCCTCACCTAGGTGTACTAACCACACATCCCGTGGTGTTCCTCACAGAGTGCGTACCAATCACAGCCAACGCAGACCCACGGTGTCGCGCATATAGTGGTACAACTCACAGGCAACGCCCAGACCCGCGGTGTTGCTCACATGGGTACGACGCACGGGTACTGGAAACCCACAGGAGAACCCCCTCCAGCTGCTACTAATCACAAACTTATTTCATACCTAATATAGTGGTACTACTCGCAAGTACAGGCAACCCATGGTGTTCCCCACGTGTTGGTACGAATCAAAAGTAGTTTCATGGTTCTAATTCCGTCATCCCTTGGTCGCCCCTTTTAGTCGCCTCTCACGACAGGCAGGGGATACCGCGGGTGTATTCTACATTTGCGTCCCCCACCCGCAGGGGGTAGTGTGTTTGGTCCGCGAGAGGTATTTTATTTCCGTCAAGTCCGCCGGCAAGCCGGTTAGGACCCCCCTATCCGCCACCTGGGACGCGCCACGTGGGAGTATCACCTCTCCCCCTGCTACGCCTGCGTAGCAGGTTCGTGGCGCATTATTATTTAGCGATAGCTTTTAACAGCACTTAACGTAATAACCGACATTCAAAAGCAAGAAACTACGAAAACTTAATAATAACTCTTTCAAATGTTACCGAATTAAATATACTATGGCGAGTAATGACCATCAGCACACAATTAAATTCACAGAAGTACCTAAAACATTTCACACGCATTTAATAATAATAATTAGAAGAAGAAGAAGAAGAAGAAGAAGAAGAAGAAAATTGCCTACAAGGTATGGATCGCATGACTAAATTCTCATTCCTAAGATGAAAACTTCAAATACTATCGTTGTCAATGCTGAGGAAGATTCTCCATGGTTTTCTATCCTTTCACAGCACTTAACGTAATAACCGACATTCAAAAGCAAGAAACTAAAAAGACCTAACATTAACCTTTCAAATGTTTCCGAATTAAATATACTACGGTGAGTAATGACCATCAGAACATAAATTCACAGAAGTACTTAAAACATTTCCCATGTATTTAATAATAAGAAGAAGAATAAAGACAAATGTCGGTCTGTACCTCAATTAAGACCACAGCTCTACCTTTCTAGTTTGGAACCTATTCGATTAAGTTTTGAATAGGAACCCATGTCCAAAAATGCATCGCCCCCGTGTACAAGGACACTCCGATCGAATCCTCATTCATACGTATGGTAAGGAACGCAAGTTTACGATTGCTGAATTCCGTACATCGAACAAACCAACAAACCAAATTACGCTGGTTGGTAGACACTCAAAGCGACATAACAGAAATTAATACTGACTCATTGGCAACTATATGGACCACATTCGGACTGAAAATCAATTCACGTAAGTTCACATCCAAGAACCCAACAGACAGGAACTTGGAACTCAAAAACACAAGAAAGAAAACAAGCCCATAGTGAAAGGATGTTTTGGGAAGATAAGAAGACCAGTGCTAAATAATGGTGCTCATTAGAGGACCAAACGCATTACATAATAATAATAATAATAATAATAATAATAATAATAATAATCATAATAATAATAATAATAATAATAATAATAATAATCTGGACAACAACCAGAAAGGAAGCTACCGAGCGAGTGGGCCGTGTGGTTAGAATCGCGTAGCTGTGAGCTTGCATTCCGGAGTTTGTGGGTTCAAATCCCGCTGTCGGCGGTCCTGAAGATGGTTTTTGCGTGGTTTCATACCTCCATCACACGTCCGGTTCAATGGCTAAATGGTTAGCGTGCTGGCCTTTGGTCCAGAGGGTCCCGAATTCGATTCCCGGTCGCCTAGGGGATTTTAACCTTAATTGGTTAATCCCAACGGCTCGAGGGCTTCAGCATTAGAATTTATCACAAACAGGTCCCCATCCTCACAGACGCGCAGGTCGCCTATACGGCGTCAAAACTGAAGGAACTGCACCAGGCCTCTCCGGAGGCGACACGGGTTTATTATTATTATTATTATTATTATTATTATTATTATTATTATTTTGTACACCAGGCAAATGCTATGGCCTGTACATTAATTAAGGCCACTGCCGCTACTTTTCCCACCGTCCAAAAACATTGGATGTGTTAGTGCAACGTTAAAACTCCAGAATAAAAAATAAAAGAAAGAAAGGAAGCTACTTTGACTTGGAAAAGTCTGCCTCTACGCAGCTTCAGAAACAGATTCAACCTCAGACATCAGAGGGCTGACGAACTGAATACTGCCCCAGTGTTACACCAACAAGATTTCAATCCGGGAATCTGATCTTGGTCAGTCGTGCGGGAGGCTAATATGCTAACCCCTAGGCTACGATAGCAGCCCATTGACAAGCTGAAATCGGAGCGCTAAGCACACAAGACATGTCGAGGCATATTTACAAGACCACTGTTGTGTGAGAACGTGCAGGCCTTTCATCTTACCGACACGCATTTCGCATGCATGATGCACTGTTCAGTCTAGATTGCGTAGAATGCGGAAGTCAGCAATATTGTGTCGTACAGTAGGCCACAAAGGATGAAGGGCATACCTACCAGCAACACACCGCAAACGTAGGTACTGTAGATTCCTGTTCCAGTCCCACGGTTTTCAACAATAATGTTCACTTAAATTAAGGATTCCGTCAACTAGAGCCTATAGTATGCATTAATAAAGTCCGACTCATTGGCTGAATGGTCAGCGTAAAGTCCTTCGGTTCCGAGGGTCCCGGGTTCGATTCCCGGCCGAGTCGGGAATTTTAATCGCCTCTGATTAATACTTCTGGCCCTGGAACTGCGTCTTTGTGTTTGTCCCGACACTTCCCTCTTCATATTCAGACAACACACTACACTACCAACCACCACAAACACAAGCAATAGTGATTACAGCCCTCCTTATAGGGTTGGGGTCAGGAAGGGCATTCGGCCGTACAACAGGGCCAAATCTGCATGTGCAACATAGTTCGCACCCGCGACCCCACATGTGTGGGAAAAGCGGTAGAAAAAGAAAAATAAGAAGTTTCTTGTGCAGTAATATATAGGTCTGAATGCAAAACTTAATGTAGCGTATAACAAGTATACTCTAATCTGCACAACGGTTGTGCTATGAGGTTTGCATGAACTTTAGGGGTGCGGCCCATCAGAACCCCTGTAAGTTATGTTACTCTCACTACATTACGAAAGAACGGCCAAGACATCATCTTCTAAGAACAAAATTAGTTTCCATTCTAACCTATTAGGGCTTACTGCATAAAATCCGAGGTCTAATAATAATGAATGTCTCTCCCTTAGTCCCGTTTCTTGACTCCTGATGGGGGATGAAGTGAGATGAATTTATATGGCGCGTTTTTACGGCCGGATGCCCTTCTGGACGCCAACCTCAGTAGAGGAGCTAATGATTACGAAATTAATCATTGCGAATGAAACTGGGTAAGGAGGTGGAAGGAATCGGCTGTGGCCTATGCCTGAAAGTGAAAATGCGAAGCCACGGAAACCATTCTCAGGACAGCCGACGGTGAGGCTCGAATCCATGCGTCTCCCGAAGGCAGAACTTAGCTCCATGGCCGTGGTGCGTTAATAAGCGCAGCCACTCCGCTCGGTAATAAACAATATTATTATTAATAATAATAATAATAATAATAATAATACACTTTTTTCCATACACGGGTGGGGTTGAAGGTGCGAACTGTGTCGCACATGTAGGTTTGGCCCCCTTTTACGGTCGGATACCCCTCCTGATACCAACCCTAGGTGGAGAAATACCCTCACTAATGCATTATTTTGTGGTTGTTGGCCGTGTGGGGTGTTGTATGAATATGAAGAGGAATGTATTGGGAGAAGATATGACCTTGTCGTAGAGTCAGAGGAATTGGCCAGATGGAGTTAAAAAACCCAATCCGGCGGGGAGTTGAACCCGGGACCCCCTGAACATAAGGCTTCGATGCTGACCATTCGGACAAGGAACCGGACAATTATTATTATTATTATTATTATTATTATTATTATTATTATTATTATTATCAAGAGCCCAGATTGATCTCGGGTGAGATACTCTGGTGTAGACATTTCAGTGGGCTTGGCAGTAAATAGGCCTATGTAATACAGGGGCTTTGCCAAAGTGGGGGTTACTGGGGGTTAGAACACCCCCCCCCCCAAATGCAGATTTTACAAAAGAAAATAAACAGAATTTGACATTAAAATGAAAAAATATTCAGAAGCATGATTATGGAACCAACAGATCTGTTGAGTCAATTTTCTAAGAAGCCTCGAAAGTTGGATATTAGATTGTAAACTGTTCGCTGTAAAACTGTTGACCTTAATCGTATTGTTCATGCTCTGTATTTTAATTCAAGATTGTGTAGCGCACTGCAGTCTGAATATCTACATAATTCCCTGGTATCAGCGTTCTTATAATGACAAGTCCTGCAGGTGCGTATCACACACGCCCAAGCACCTTCATCGTTTTCTACCATAATTTTTAACTATCTACCCCCCCCCCCCCCCTCCCTAGTCCCATCGGCCTATCCTGGCTACGCTACTGATGTAATGGTACATTCTAGCTTGGTGAGGAAATGAAAACAAAGGTATTACATATCTCATTTTAGCAGAGATCGAACCGGCCAACTTGGGATCAGAAGGCTAATGCTCTTACGTCTGAGCCACTTAAGCTGGCAATCAAAATAGATTAATAGCCCCAGTATTCGAATTCCAGCTTCGCTTTACATATTTTAACGCATTTGGACAAAAAAAAATTAGGAGGAAGATTGAAGCGATGGAAATGTGGTAGTGCCGCCGAATCCTGCGAACAGACTTTCCTGGACCAAGCCCAGGACGAACGCTTCTGTTCTATAAGAGCTCAGTTCGCTCAGTTCAAGGACAGGCTCATGAAGTTCAGCCAGGCCTACTTGAAATACATTGGTCACATATACAGGAGGAATGGAGCCGTGGATAAGTTGATCGTGGAGGGCGTCAAGATGCAAGAACCGAGGTCCCTAGAAAGAGCTCCAACAAGGTGGATTTACTGGGTGAAGGAGTTGGTTGGGAGCAGTGTTGCCAACCGTACAGTCTGGACCGTACGAATAAGGTATTTTTCCCTTCCCGTGCGGTGTACGCTCCAACTCACCGTATACGATCCGACTCTTGGACCGTACGCATTATGTGCGGACTTGCTGAAATTTTGCAGTGAAGTATATTTTTCAAGTAACAATAAAATAACAACCCTTAGTGTAACGTAAGAATGGAACATAAGTAAATATGAAGAATCAGTGTTTTCTGTCTCCTACTTCCCCACATTTCCAAAGCCATTATTCTTTTTCTTTTATACTCCTCTGAACTGAACATATTTCACTTTGTTTGCTAACCATCTTGTGCTTTTTTATTAATTACATTTTTAATCATGGCTGTACAGTAATATCCTCCCAGTTTACTGTCTCTTCCTTATCTTCACCGACTCAAATGCCGATCGTAAGACGGTGTTCAACAATACCAGTCTAATTAAAGCGAAATACCGGAATACAAGGTATACAATTCTCGGTATTTGCGGGAGGTGTTACTGTTTTCTTTCAATATGAAGAAAACAGCGGCTGAGTCTCAACGAATGCTCTCACGTACGTATGGTGAGGACGCTATTAGTGGATGAACGTGTTGTGAGTGGTTTCAACGCTTCAATAACGGTGATTTTAACGTCGAAGACCGGCATAGTGGTGGAAGAAAGGAAGTTTTCGAAGATGCAGAATTGGAGACAGTGCTGAGTGAAGACTCGCGTCAAACTCAAGAAGAATTGGCACCATCAGTGGGAGTGACACAGCAAGCCATTTCAAAACGTCTCAAGACCATGGGCATGATTCAACGTCGACGGCAAAACCGAATATTCACGGCTCCAAGATCATGCTCTGCATTTGGTGGGACCAGCTCGGCGTCGTGTACTATGAGGTGTTAAAACCCGGTGAAACAATCACAGGTGCTCGTTATCGAGCGCAATTAATGCGTTTGAGCAGAACATTGAAAGACAAACGGCCGCAATACAGCGAGAGGCACGATAAAGTGATTTTGCAATACGACAACGCTCGATCCCACGTTGCAAAAGAGGCCAAAACATACCTCGAAATGTTAAAATGGGACGTCCTACCCCACCCGCTGTATTCTCCAGACATTGCTCCCTCTGATTATCACCTGTTTCGATCAATGGCGCATGGCCTGGCTCACCGACACTTTCGATCTCATGAAGAAGTCACAAATTGTATCGATTCGTGGATCGCTTCAAAAGATGAACAATTTTTTTCGACACGGGATTCGAACACTGCCCGAAAGATGGGAGAAAGTCGTGGCCAGCGATGGACACTACTTTGAATGATACATGTGTAAGTAATCTGTTTCATTAAAGTCTCCAAGGATGGGGACAAAACGGCGGAAGCAAAGTTGTACACCTTGTAAACTAATTTTATGTCCACTAGTAATGCGTGAGTCATGTTGTTCAAAATAATGGATCAACATGCAAAAGTTTCGCACCATCTGAAAATATATTGAAATTCTCGTTAGGATGTAAGACTGTAAACGAGAAGGCATATAAGTCTCTGGTAAGACCCCAACCAGAGTATGCTCCCAGCGAATGGGACCCTCACCAGGATTACTTGACTCATGAACTGGAAAAAATCCAAAGAAAAGCAGCTCGATTTGTTCTGGAAGGTTTCCGACAAAAGAGTAGCGTTATGAAAATGTTGCAAAGTTTGGGCTGAGAAGACTTGGGAAAAAGGAGACGAGCTGCTGGACTAAGTGGTATGTTCCGAGCTGTCAGTGGAGAGATGGCGTGGAATGACATTTGTAGACGAATAAGTTTGAATGGTGTCTTTAAAAGTAGGGAAGATCACAATATGAAGATAAAGTTGGAATTCAAGAGGACAAACTGGGGAAAATATTCATTTGTAGGAGGGGCGTTAGGGATTGGAATAACTTACCAAGGGAGATGTTCAATAAATTTCCAATTTCATTGCAATCATTTAACGAAAGGGTAGGAAAACAACATATAGGGAATCTGCCACGTGGGCGACTGCCCTAAATGTACATCTGTAATGATTGATTGACTAAATGAAGTTTTCTTCAGTTCTTTGTACAGTTGGAGGATAAATCGCAAGCAACAGGAAGAAACAACGTCCCCTTGAGGTGAAACTGACAGCAGATTCAATTTTCATGACTGACAAATCGGCTGTTTTTTTTTTGTTTTTTTTTTTTTTTTCTATAATAATAATTGTACCAGGACGTACACCCCAACGCCGCGCATTTAAATGTTGCGCCTAACAGAACTCCTCTACGAGAGGAACAGTGAACTTGAAACTAGACCTCCTTAAACTTTTACTGAGAAGATGTCACTACAGTAATTTGACGTAAATTTGTTACTGTGAAGTTTCCAGTACTGTGTGAATTTCTACTTGTTTTGTTAGCCCTTTATCAACAAGTTTGAACTTTCTTCTACTGATGTCACTGCTCAAAAACTATGACCATGCACCCTGGTGCGAAGTGGATGAACTTTGATTTCAAGAAGTTTTGTATTCATACGTTTTTTTGCTTTACTAAATTCCGTTCATTCATTTTTGGGTTGGCAATATTGATCTTTTCTTTCCGCCAGTTTTGAATCCAGCCAATCCCTAATTTTTGTAATTAATTTCCAACCAATCCCGTATTTCTTCTCCTATTCTGAGTGTCACCTTTAAACTGAGGATTTTCACGTCTCTTGGCCAATTGATCGTCATCTAACTTAGTGTGTGTATCAAGCAGGAGGCGGGAGGCGCCTCTTTCATCAGGCAGCAGTTCTTCAACAAGGTAATGGCCATCTAACATCTTACTTTTTGCTAGCTCCGCAGTTTAACCTGAGGGAAAGGTCCGAAAACTTACCTATGTAACCAACTTCTCTAAAACGTAAGTTCTGCCGGCTAATGTAAAAATTTCATAAAATCTCCAACTGTAATTCGGGGACAGAGTGACGTACTCTCTCGACCTCCCCTTCATATTGGTTTGAGGTGACTACGTTTTGTAACTGGTTTTCTTCCTTTCCGTAATGTCTTAAATTATTCTTATACGAGTCACCTCCATAGTTTGGGAATAGCCCCTGTTTCATCGGCCTAGTGCCCCTTAGGTTTTCAGACTTCATATCTTGGAGTGCAGATACACGCCTCCATTCTATCTGTGTTTTGGGCCATTTACTTAACCTGTTCTTTTCTACTACGGCCCATTAGGTTGGGTACTAGATACTCCTGTTTCAAATTTTGTAAGTTGTGCCTTGATGGCAAGTAATTGTAATTTTTTGATATTGCCTTGAGTAGGCCTGAGAACTGAGAGCCATTAGCTCTTTTTTCTAGTGTTGTAAAAGTGCCTCTGGGAGGCCGGATCTTGTAATTGCTGGAGCAAGGGCTCCACGTATCAGAGGATTTCTGCCCTTAAGTAAAGTTGTGATCTTTGTAAAGTTGATCGTGTAGCTCAGGAATTGTGAAGTGAGGGCTTGAAGCCCAAGATCTGTTTATACCACCAATCTTGTCTTTCCTAAGACTTGTTTATTGCTACTGGTACCTGCTACATTGTTACTAGTTTTTTTTTTTTTTTTTTTTTTTTAGAAAAAAATACATAACCTTTGTTACAGTTTTAAATTAACTTTGATTTTGTAGTTAGACCCTTTCACCTCTGCTGGTCCACGGGTAGCCCCGTAACAACAACAATAATAATAATAATAATAATAATAATAATAATAATAATGTATAAAATTAAATTGATTACACAATAAATTCCACTGTAAGGTCCTCCGGGCAAAAATATGCTCCATTTTTATCTGGCGTACGGTTTTCGCGTCGTCTAAGATTGGCAACACTGGCTGGGAGATCTAATAAATCAGGCAACGGCTCTAGCACACGATGGAAGAGCATAGCGAAAACTCTTGCAGCCATACGACATGCCAACACACCCTGTTAAGCGTAACGGGTAGGACAAAGAGTGATCTCATTTGGGTTGCAGTGTGGACTGTATGTTTTGTAATAAAAAGAGATTTTTAATCATGGCCGTGGTTAGAATATATCCGGGTTGTTCGTTTAGTGTTGATTCAGCCTGGCAGTCCGGCCGTATTTATTAACACAGAGAATCTTGGACCCTTCCACTTGTTCTTCCTCCCCTGACATCGGCTAACCATTAAGCACAGTTTTCCATTACAATGTTTTGTAATATAATATTACGTCTACAGCCTTTCATCACGATCCCCAACTCCTTGTTTCTTTTTTAATTCACATCACAGCTGTCAAAATTTCATGTTTCATTCTTTCCACAGGAAGGGGAATCAAATCAATTTATACTACGGCTTACAGTGGGCGTAATGAGATTCTGACAGGATAAAAAATATAGAAACTTGCATCATCTCCTGTGGGGAAGGAAATCAACACGCTATTGCGTGTAGCGGTAGAAATATATTTTATACCGGTTTTAATACAGTAAGTTACGGGAAATATGGAGGTGTAACGTAGTTCCAGGCACGCTTCCAATGACCCTTCTTAGTAGTGTGTAGCTCATCATATCTCTTATGGAACAGGCAAAGACTAAACTCACATTTTCTGAAGAACTTAAATCTTAAATCAACGCTCCCTTGAGGGCAAACAGGAGAATCTGCACCAGAGTCCCAACTGCTCATTAAATAACAATTGTTGGTCAAATCAAAAATACAGAGAGAGAAGGTTGCGCGGTATGAACCGCGCAGCTATTAGGTTACTTTCAAGAAATGGAGGGATGAAATCCATCATCAGCAGACTTGTTTTCCTTGGTTCCCCATTTTTACACCAAGCAAATGCAGAAGCTATACCTTAATTAAGGCTAAGGTCGGAGAAAGGGGGGACCACGCGACAGAAACCTCTCGACTGCTCCATCTCACGGGGAAGATCGATGGTACATTACCGGCGAACGGTAGCACAAAACATTCGTGAACTGACCTTATCTATAGAATACGCAGGATGCTCTGGAGAGACAGTTTCACAGATGTGATAGTCTTAAGCAGTGGACGTGTTTATAGGAACATTTTTGTTTCTAGTCTTCGCAGGAATCACCACTTGAAATTTAACCCTTTACTGGTAATTGATAAAGGCTAAAATTGATTAGGAAGCTGCTGTGCTCTATATTTTATGTCTCATTCCAGCATTCTCCTGTTGCTGAACAGGGATGTAAGGAAAACAAGTTATAATTGTTGAGAGTGGATTTAAAAGCACTTCCCGTGTAAACTAAAAACACTCTCAAGCAACGAAATGGGTTTTTAGTTCGTGTCAAAGCTGATCTGCCAAACAGGCTGGTACATTACTATAATGCTAATCTCCCACACTATGGTGTTTTGCAAACCTTAAATGCGGAACACCACTGTCTGATTAGAAGACCATGTACCACTTATCCTCACTTACCTCTGAGCGGCAATAAGATAAATCCACTTAACTTGTGGAAGCCACATTTGAATTAATCCATTCTCCCTTATAAGTGCCCTCAATGCGCAAACGCATGCACAGCAGCAGTGTGGCTTCTCTGAAAGTCTCCGTCCACCTTTAACAAACCACACTCGAGTATTTTAGGAAGACAAACACAGCACCATAACTCACGTTATTGAGAAATAATACTAAATAGTTGAATCCTTTAAGTGTTTTTGGGTCTTACATACAATCTTAAAGAGACGAAAAGATCGATATTAAAAGCTTCCCTGCCGTGTTTTAAGGAAAATTCAGTAATTATTGACCAAGTTAAATATGCCATTTATATAATATATATTTAATGTACAATTCGACTAAATGAATTTGGTTACCTCTCGGCGGTTTAGACCATGTTAGCTCCACAGAATTATAGAGTCAGACACGCAAGAAATCCATATGGATACATTCAATTACCAAGAGCTTCCCCACCGAGCTCGATAGCTGCAGTCGCTGAAGTGCGGCCAGTATCCAGTATTCGGGAGATAGTAGGTTCGAACCCCACTGTCGGCAGCCCTGAAAATGGTTTTCCGTGGTTTCCCATTTTCACACCAGGCAAATGCTGGGGCTGCACCTTAATTAAGGCAACGGCCGCTTCCTTCCCACTCCTAGCCCTTCCCTGCCCCATCATCACCGTAAGACCTATCTGTGTCGGTGCGACGTAAAGCAACTAGCAAAAAAAAGAGCTTCCCAAAATGTTAGGGTTCGACCAAGCATAAATAAATGTTAGTGCCCATCTCAACAATAGATGACAGGGCTAATCTCGAAGTTTTAAGTTTTAAGGCTTAGTCCGATTTGCGCACAAGTCTTTAAGAAACAGAATCGAATCGTGCTTAACCTGGAAAGGAATTTCGGAGCTGCCAGGATGAGTAGCTCAGACGGTAGAGCACTTTTTTTTTTGCTAGTTGCTTTACGTCGCACCGACACAGATAGGTCTTATGGCGACGATGGGACAGGAAAGGGCTAGGAGTGGGAAGGAAGCGGCCGTGGCCTTAATTAAGGTACAGCCCCAGCATTTGCCTGGTGTGAAAATGGGAAACCACTGAAAACCATTTTCAGAGCCACCGACAGTGGGGTTCGAACCTACTATCTCCCGAATACTGGATACTGGCCGCACTTAAGCGACTGCAGCTATCGAGCTCGGTGGTAGAGCTCTGGCCTTCTGAGCTCGAGTTGGCAGGTTCGTTCCGGTTGTATCTGAAGGTGTAAAGTAAAAAGTAAAAAGTAAAGTAAAATAACCCCTGCGGGTCAAAATTCCGGCACCTCGGCGTCTACGAAAAGCGTAAAAGTCATTAGCGGGACGTAAAAACAATATTTTTATTATTAAGCTCGGAGCAGCACAGCACTCACTCTAATTACTTCCAGTAATAAAAGAATTACTGTCACCATGTTCTTTTCGTACTTCAATATTAGTGAGCTTTTCTCGTTGCTCACGCGGGACAAATGCTAATGCAGCCCCACGCCCCTCACTTTGTGAAGAAAACATTTCATTTTAATTGCATTTTAACCCCCTGCAACTAGTAATTATTGGAATTATTTAAAAAAATTATAAGCTATGTTGTCTTATCAGCTAATTCGTTCCTTTATATTCTTTAGTAATTAGAAAAACCGGGTCCTTTTTGTTGTCTATAAATTCCCTTCCCCCCCCCCCCCCACGTGTAATTCCCAATCGCCACTACTGCGTCCTTTGGACGATCCCAGTTCATCACCATACAAGAAAGTTGTAAAAACTGAGGAGGTATTATATGCAAAGCTTCCTCGGGAGATCACGCACTAAATCTCTACAACGAGAACAAATTGCCGTGCTACCCAACAGCTAAATGGTTGTAGAAATACGAATAAAGAAAGTTAATTTATGAAGAAGTTCATTCATTCTCAAAGGAGGACTCCTCCATTTTTAAATCTCTGTTCAAACAGCAGGCCAATACTTTAAACAAAATTATACTTTGTGAAAGAGAGACAGGTGCTAAGTTGTATCCAATTATCTCGTATTATGTTCACCTAAGGAAACCATCTGCAACACAACCATCTATTTCTATTACAACTGCTTGTCTCCTCTTGGACTCCAGCCAGTTTACATAGCACAACTTGTTTTAAGTCAATCTCACAAGGAGTCAAACAAATTCTCTTTTATTAACACAGGCAAGTTACGAACTTAAATCTTCATCAGAACGTTAAATCGCAAGAAAAAATATTGAACAAATTCATTTCGACGCTTGTCAAAATAAATACTTAATAAGCTGTGCATGTTTACACCCAACGTCCAAATGCCTTCGTATTTATGCCCTGTACAGTAAAGTTGCTAATTTTGTCCAGCTCCATGGCTAAAGGGTTAGCGTGCTGGCCTTTGGTTCAATGGGACGCCGGGTTCGATTCCCGGCCGAATCTGGAATTTTAACTTTAATGGTTATTTACACTGGTTCCGGGACTGGCTGGGTGTATCGTCCTTAAATAGAAAATAAAAAACGAAAACAAGGAAATGATGAGAAAAATAACAAATATCTGTTTAAAATTCGTAAGAGATAATTAACATTCTTGGTGGATACAGTACTTCGCACCCGTCTCAAGACACAAAAACAAAAACCCATGATGCTACAGCCATGAAGGGCTTTGACGTACCAAGCGACATCTGTTCAGGCCGAAGGTCCGTAGATTACGAGGTGACGCGTGGTCGAAGTGGCGAATCCTTACGATCGTTATTCTTGGCTTTCCAGACCGGGGCCGTTATCTCATTATCAGAGAGCACCTCAGTTCATTTCTACAGGTAGGATGAGTTGACCTCAAACCAGTTCTCAGATCCAGATTCTCGACCTCGTCAGCAATCGAACCCAGGGCCTCGCGTGAGAGGCAGTTTCGCTATCCGCAAACCATGGGGCCGGCACAAACCAGAGAAAGATGAAGCTTCCACTGAAATCTCAGTATAACGGTATGGAAGCTGCTGAGTTGTGGGGGTGGTGCTGAGTTGTGGGGGTGGTGCTGAGTGATGATATCCGGAGCATATTACTGTGCCTGAGTGTTATGAAAAGTGTTCCTCATTAGACGACATGTTGTGCTACAATAGCGCTTTTTTGCCCAACCACTCCCTGCACGCCTCATTATGGCACAACCACTGGTTTTCGCGGTTTCTCATAACCATATAACATTTGGTAGCCCTTTTCGAGGATTCAACCAGTCTGTGGATTGAGGACTTAAATAGTAAGGTTAGGTGGAACTAAAACCCTTTTAAGGGGATCGGTACAGCATAACACTTTCAACAATTCAATTTTTCAAATTATTCCGTTCTTCTAGGGTCGATAATCGTTTGGAAAAAAATATCTACATGCAAAAATGTAATCAAAATATGAAATATTTAACTAACACAAAATACTAATTTTGCAAATATAATTCTGGAAGTGGTAAGTTTTGTTAATGTAACTTTAAACAGTAGCTTTCAATGACCAGAAACTAATATATTGATAATTGGCTTAGCTATGAAGGAAACTGCGAGCAACGACATGCAATAAATCGCCATTTTGAATAAATAAATAAATAAATAAATAAATAAATAAATAACGAGTTTATAAAGTTTCATTGCTTTACATATAATAGGAGCTGACAGAAAAAATATTTAAAATGCCCAAATTTTGTTTACTATACCGATCCTCTTAAGATGAGAAGGAAAGGAAAAGCCATATCCGTACAGTCATGAAGAGCTTTGTAGAAGTGGAAGGTGAAGTATTTCCCTACATCTAACCTCAATAAAAAGACTAGTTAGCTCTTTGCTCACCCGCCTTTGCTCGCAAGTAACAAGGCTGAGTGAACCCAAGGGTCATGTGTCTCTTCAAAAGTGAACACTTCGTTTCTTAATTCTTCGACTCCTTGACAACGAATCGAACGAACCCACGTCCTTCCATATGAACTGAACATACCTTTTCCGCTTCGGCTAGACAGCCCCTCTTTAAACAAGAACTATGACTGAAATTAATGACGCTCTGACGATCTTCCAACTTCTCAACCATAATGTTTCATTTTGTTTCTTACTGCAGTTGACAGATGTCAAGGTTTCTTACGGGAGGATAGATTATCCCAACGTTAGGGAAGCATTTTCTCAACTGCTCACAAGAAAATATCAGTCCCCAACTTATGAATCGCTTTACACTCCATGGACACGATATGGATTGATTTTTTTTTTTTTTTTTTTGCTAGTTGCTTTACGTCGCACCGACACATAGGTCTTACGACGACGATGGGACAAGGCAGGAATAGGAGTGGGAAGGAAGCGGCTGTGGCCTTAATTAAGTTACAGCCCCAGCATTTGCCTGGAGTGAAAATGGGACACCACGGAAAACCATTTTCTGGGCTGCCGACAGTGGGGTTCGAACCTACTATCTCCCGAATACTGGATACTGGCCGCACTTAAGCGACTGCAGCTATCGAGCTCGGTAATATGAATTGACCGTGCGAATATTAATATATGCCTATCTTCGACTGTCGGAATTAAGATTCGCTTCCCTGGACAGCATATACTGTTAAAGCATTTACATGATATCGCGACAAATAATCACTGGATTCTAATTCATACATTTTCTGTCAATGTTTTATGGTACGATTAAGTATAGGTGTTACGAACCATGCAACCACCTACAACAAAGATTGAACGATCGTAACTTGTTACATATGCGAAAGCTTCATACCACGTAGCAGGACGAACAGCTTCGTTTAGTTTGTCCAACTCTTGTCCCATTTCTCTACGGAAAAGGGTATGAGGTGAGAAGAATCTGTCGTGGCGGGTTCTTATGACCGGATGCCCTTCCTGATATCAACCTCATCAGAGGAGTTAATTAGAAGAAATGAATGACGTGATATATGATAGTAGGGAGGGAGAGGGTGGAACCCGGTGCCGGCATATAGCCTACTACTGTCGAATAGCACCAAGGGGTCTGCTCAAGGCTTAACGTCTCCATCCGACGGATGAATCACCATCAACAGCGTCATACACTCTCACTCTATATGAGCACTGCGGAGAGGTTACCCTCCCGGCCAACATTCTGAAGGTGATAATTTTTTTGACCAACGGGACTCGAACCGGCTAACCTCGGAGTCAGACCGTTAAGACTTCAATACCTTAACGATCATGGCCACCAGGCGGGTGCAGTAGGACGTACAGTATTGTCAAGTAAAACAGAAAAACGATGATAAATGGCAGAAGTTGCTAATTATAACTGTTATTCTACTAGTTAATGTTATGTTGCTATTTGCCTCACAATGAGACATTTTATTTGAGAAAGAACGAAGCGTACGGAATTCCAAATTGCCCGAATGTTTCTTGAGTACTGCTGTGGACGGCAACAGAACTCGGAGATGGACTTAGGCTAATTCGAACTTACGAGGATCGCGACAGACGGAGTTGTGTACGTCAACATGGCGAATATGACAATCACTTCATTTCAGTACAAAAAGCTCAAAAATTGTGGTCGTGAGATGTTTATTTTATTTTTAATTTAACGAGGAGGTAACATCCTATGTCTATGCCAGTTTCAGTGTTTAAACGACCTCCTTTACTCAATATTGCTGTGAAAGACATGTGGATATTGGTATTATGTGCATATGTGATTAAAACAAGTGTCCTCCTTCAAATACTTGGGCACCATGTTGAACGACCAACGAGAAATAAAATCTAAAATTGAGCAGGCCAGGAAACAATTCATTACCATGAAGAAATTATCAGATCAGATCTCAGTCTACAGCTACGAATCCGCATGATCCGCTGATACGTATTCCCTATTCTCTCCTATATGAATGTGAAAGCTGGACACTGGATCCAAGCACTGAAGGAAATTTAGCTGCCTTTGAAATGTATTTGCATCACCGTCTCTTGCTCATACCTTGGACATTGAACATTTCAAATGTCTAAGTCCTTCATCGGATGAAAAAGCAAAAAGAACTGTTAGTTATTATAAAACAAAGGAAAACCCAATACTTAGGGCATGTAATGGATGCGAGCGGTATCAATTATTACAGCTAATTATTAAAATTGCCTAGTACGCCTCATTTTGGTGCTGCCAATGGTTTTTGGGGTTTCCTTATAACCGCATAACCTTTGGTGGTGCTATTTGAGGATCCAACCAGCCTCTGGGCTGATGACCTAACAGGCAGACAGACAATTATTAAAAAGGAAAGATACAAGGGAAACGGTCCGTTGGTAGACTGAGAAATTCATGGTTAAAGGACATTCGAAGATGGCACAGATGTACATCAGAAGCAGCTTTTCATATTGGATTGTCAAGATCAGATCTGGCTACGTGAATCACCAACCTCCGTATGGAGACGGCGTCTTAATAATATCAAAAGCCACACTTTTCAGTGTTATGAATGAACATACAACCACGGATTCTATCCATTCTACGAGACAATACAACGAACAACCTTCACATTTAATACAGTGATGATGAAGTTCCAAATTATAACTCTATTGTAACAGTACCCCAAAGTGCTTTCCTCCCTACTTCAAGTGATATTATTTGGAAAGTGGAAACCAGATGGTCTCCGCATATTACACCAAGCAAGACTAGTCGCCCCAACTTTCGCATGCCGGCGGGGGTGAGCTGCTCGGGGTAGGAATGCGAAGTATATCACATCGGTAAGTCCAGCCCACTTTGTACAGCACACTGTAATTCCATTGGATTATTCCACATGCACTATCTTTATCTCTATCACTCTCTCTCTCTCTCTCTGCTTCCTTTACCCTCTCTGCTTTATGAGAAAAGTATTCTTTTGAAAAACAGCATCCTTTTATGGGAAGCATTCTATTATTAGAAGTACATTTTCAGTACTTTGCAAGTTATATTACATATCCCAGAGAACACAGCTCACGAACATGCTCAAAAATATCAGAACAAAGACAGTCTTGTAATAAAGGAATACCAGCGTCATGTTATCTATTACAGGGTGGGCAAAAAACTGGTCCGGAAAATATTTATAAGACCCTTGTTAATGGACAGGAGAACTGCCCATCACGGGAAATGCTGGAAACCACGATTTCGATGCACCAATCTGTTGCTGTCACATGCATGGACGTGCGCATCTCCCGAGTACGTCGTTCTGTTGTTACGTGCGAGTGAGTGAGAGGACCACGCGTGTTTAGTTGAATGCAACACAAAATGGTGCTCTCGTTGTGTGTTATGCGAAGCACGATTCGTGGAAAACCTGTGCGGAACTGTTTGTGCGATAATTTAAGACTGCAAGTGTTTTTCGCAAAACCTCCAGCAAAGTCTGCAATGCAAAACTTAGTGAGAAAACGGCGTGAAACGGGCTCAGTAGCGAATAAAAGTCGTAAATATCTCAAGAGAGTTCCAGCACCAGAAAACATTGCTCGAGTGAAGGAAAACCTGGAACGAAGTCCGACGAAACCTCAACGCCATTTATTTGTGCAAATGGGAATCAAGATATAGTCGTGTCGAAACATTATCAACAAGGACCTGCATCTGATCCTTACAAAATTACTTTTGAGTTCTGTCGGTGCTTTCTGACTGAATTGGAGTCAGGACTTTCGGATTTTTTCAGATGAAGCAATTTCCAGCATCTTCTGTGGCATTCATTAAGAAGGATCTATCGGGCGTGTTGGCCGTGCGGTTAGGAGCGCGCAGCTGTCGGCTAGCATCTGGGAGACAGTGGGTTCGATCCCCATTGTCGGCAGCCCTGAAGATAGTTTTCCGTGATTTCCCATTTTCACACCAGGCTTCACTTTCATTAAGGACACGGCCACTTACTTCCAATTCCTAGGCATTTCCTGTCCTATCGTCGTCATAAGACCTATCTGTGTTGGTGCGACGTAAAGGAACTATCAATAATAATAATAATAATAATAATAATAATAATAATAATAATAATAATAATAATAATAATAATAATAATAATAAAAGAAACAAGGTTCAATCCCGTGTCAGGCCTATTGTGAATATTTTCCAAGCCAGTTGCATTTTTCCCACCCGGTAAAAATAAAATGGCGTATGACTTTTAGTGCCAGGAGTGTCCGAGGACAAGTTCGCCTCGCCAGGTGCAGGTCTTTTAATTTGACACCCGTAGGCGACCTGCGCGTCGTGATGAGGATGAAATGATGAAGACGACACATACCCAGCCCCCGTGCCAGCGAAATTAACCAATTAAGGTTAAAATTCCAGACCCTGCCGAGAATCGAACCCGAGACCCCTGTGACCAAAGGCCAGCACGCTAACCATTTAGCCATGGTGCCGGACTCCCACTCGGTGTATCAGTTCATCGCGCATATTTTGCTAAGCTTTCCGAGAAAGAATCAAAGTTGAGAAAGTCATACAATTTCACGAAATTCCCATTTAAAGCGATTTAGAGAAATATGGCCTAGAAATGTAATTTGTTTTAGGTCTTTGTAACTATTTTAACGGTCAACTTTTCCATTCATGATCAGTTTCCTGGAAAAGTATTTCATAAACTGTTGCCTCACAAGGTACGACAGTCATTTTTTAAGACAGAATTGTCTCAGGATCGACTCGCTGATGCGGTGTGCCATCCATTGTATTCGTAACAGTCATCTATAGCGCCACAGTTCCATGGCATCAATCCTACGGTGGTCTGCCGTTTTCAGTCATTTTCTGCCGCATATATTGCGATGAGGCAGATGAGAGTTCGCACCAATCTTAATAATAATAATAATAATAATAATAATAATAATAATAATAATAATAATAATAATAATAATAATAATAATAATAATGTTACTTGCTTTACGTCCCACTAACCACTTTTACAGTCTTCGGAGACGCCGAGGTGCCGGAATTTAGTCCCGCAGGAGTTCTTTTACGTGCCAGTAAATCTACCGACACGAGGCTGTCGTATTTGAGCACCTTCAAATACCACCGGACTGAGCCAGGATCGAACCTGCCAAGTTGGGGTTACAAGGACAGCGCCTTAACCGTCTGAGCCACTCAGCCTGGCGCACACCAATCTTAGTTTCGTCCCAGGGGTTCTTCGAGAAGTCCAGATGCGAGTCAGCTTTGTTGTCGAATTCCTCGCCATTGCGATGCACTTGCGGATTTTGGGTTCGCAGCCGCTAGTGTTAAGTTCTTTTACGTGCCAGTAAATCTAGTGACTCTAGGCTGACGTATTTGAATACCTTTAAATACCACCGACCCGGACAAAACTGTCTTTATATCGATCTGTTTTCAGACCGGCTTTGCTGTACATGAGTGAAATTTAAGTGGGCTCAGTATTTCTTACTCATAAGTTAGAAGCAAGAGACATGAAAGTACTGAGCAATATCGCTAGTAAAAACAGGTGGTAACAATGACGGGAGAGTACTCACAATGAGGATAAATGGATACTCGTTACCGAGCACTACTTAAAATAGCACTGCATCGAACAAATACCAACAGCATTCATTCCTGGTCACTGCTTCGGGGTTATGGAATATGATTCCTGTAAATATTAAAAACTGTAGCTCGTCTAGGACGTTTAAAACAACGTGCCGTAAATTCCTTCAGAGTACATACAGTTGACTCGAATGAACATAAGAGTGAATGACGTGTGAATGAAACCAAAAATTACACATTACATTTACGTATCTTAGGCTATCCCATTTATGTTTTTACTCGTCCCATTTAAGACTATACACTGTTCCTAGAAACAGTAACATAGTTTTTAGTGAACTCAGAACGTAACATTATTCAATTAATTTCATTTTACATCATATTAGAATAAGTTTTCCTTTAAGCTAGTTAGTAGATATATTCTTTAGTAATTTATCTGATATCTTTCTGCCCCTGTCTACTCTATTCATCCTGTAATTTCTACATAATAATAAACTTAATTAATTGTATTATGGTTACTCCTTATCTGACTTACTCGTCTTATCTCATAAACTGTAATGGATTACGATTATATTTTAAATTAATGCTGTGAAAGTCTAAAATTTGTATGTGGTTTAAGTGTAAGAGAGGGCCCGAGCCCTAACTTCGCCACTTTGATTAAAGACACAAATAAATAATGTTATTTTTTACTTTTTTTACAAGTTGCTTTACGTCGCACCGACACAGATAATGTCTTATGTCGACGATGAGATGGAAAAGTGCTAGGAGTGGGAAGGAAGCGGCCGTGGGCTTAAGTAAAGTACAGCCTGGTGTGAAAATGGGAAACCATGGAAAACCATCTTCAGGGCTGCCGATAGTGGAGGTTCGAACCCACTATCTCCCGAATACTGGATACTGGCCGCGCTTAAGCGACTGCAGCTACCAAGCTCGGTAAATAAATTAATTAATTAATTAAATATAAAAATAAAAAGCCGTTAGGAATAAACTCTATGGATGAAGCTGTACGCATAAACCGATTTCGTTGATGGGGTCATGCAAGGCGAATGGAGGGCAGGTTACTAAGGAGAATAACGGACTCGTCCATGGAGGGTAAGAGAGACAGAGGGAGACCGATTTGACAATGGTTAGGCTCTTTTTTCATGATAATGATAAAACGAAGCCTGGTTGTAAATGAAAGATTGCGGAGGCACTTATAAAATTCACTGAGGTTTTGCAGACAAAGGCATAGCAGTCTACAAAGAAGATGTATGGATTATTATTATTATTATTATTATTATTATTATTATTATTATTATTATTATTATTATTATTATTATTATTATTATTGCAACGTCAACATTCAAGTGGTCTTGGATAAAGCAGCAGAAATTCTAGAGCAAGTAGGAAAGAATTCCTTGCTAGGCCTAGAATTCAACTCTTGAGAGTCATGTTGTGTCTATTAAGCCCACGTCGTCGTCTTTTGACATTACAGAATATGTAACATGTTGTCTCGTGATGTCTCATTAGTGAGCCCGCGCTATTTTGAGCGTGCTCCAGCTTCCCGCCAAGGCATGTGCAGATCTCCGGCCGGTAGATGCATTACATCCTACATGTGCGCTCCCTCCCCACACCATCAGCTCCGCCAGCACAGATGTTGGGATACGTTCATCAGCCCAGGAGTGTATCAAACCCTCGAAAACACACTACTGGAGCTGTCAACCTACCAGTATTTTACCAGGTAGCAGGAGAGTTGGTAACATCACTGTCAGGATTGCCAACTTGTAACAGTGAAAATTCGTGACTTCGAATCCCAAATCACTACCTTAAATATATACAATCCATAGCAAGTTAATAGCGTTAACAATAAATTTCAGGTACAATGATTGACCTGTCAACTTTAATATATTATTAATACTATAAATAAATATGTAAGTGTTAAGGGAGGCTGGGACTGAGTTTTTGATGAAAAAAGTAAAAATTATCCATTTTCCAATTTGTGCATATTATTGTACGCCGGACTCCTTCGGATCATTTGGCGGTGGTATTTTTCGAGTTCCGCCATTTTTAAAGTACTAGCGTGACATTTAAATGTTCGGTTGAGTCCCCATCCACTAGCTTTTACTTACAAAAATGTGGTTTTTTTATATATATACATTTTCAGGTATTTAAAATGTTCCAGCTGAAACAATTTGGTTTCAAATTCCATGAGAATTTCATGGGTTGTTAACACCTGTATTGTCTTGATATTAACAGAAGGATTTTTTTTATAATGTTGATACTTTAAAAGATAGTAGCCTTCAAAGGGGTATATTTTTAGCATAATTTGAGAAAAACATATAAAACACATTTTTTCCTCACATTCATGGACTACATATCCAGACTTTCTCTCTGTTAAAATTCTTTCCATACCTTGAAGTGCCTGTACACCAGTTTTCAATGTGATATTTGAAGTAACTGTTCAGCTGGAGCATTTCTTATGCTTATCGATTTTTAAAAATTTTAAATTGCAAGTGTTAATTTCTCACAAAATTCTGTTGCTATGTTCCTGAAAATTGGTATATGGCCTTATTTCACCATTAGGAGACCATGAAATTTCATTCAATTCTATCAATAATTACTATTTTTAATAAATTCAGTCCTAACTTCCCTTAAATACATTTTTGAAAAAATAAATTAGAATCGACTTTGCAATAGAACTAAGATCAGTACGAATCAGATGAAATTAGTGACGTTATATTAGGAAAGGAGAGGGTGAAACCCGGCTCCTGCACATAGCCTGCTGCTGTCGAATAGCACCAAGGGGTCTGCTCATGGCTTTACGTCTTCACCCGACGGACCAATCAGCATCAACAGCGTCGTACGTCATCACTCCACATGAATACTGCGGAGGGATTTGGAACTGAATCCTAGCTTTTGGCACGCAATCTAGTGATTATATGATTACTGCGTCAACCTCTCCTACAGGCGTGCTAACGATTGGGAAACTGATCCCTACCAAATCACAATTAAGATGTAAACAGGATTATGAACAATTTTGTTCTTGGAAAACAATGAATAACGTACAAAAATTGAACGAAGATATTGTATTAGTCTATGACGCAATATAGTCATCTGGAAAGGATTGAAGTAACTGTTTCACATGCACTGGCAAAGGTTTCTGGTGGTATGTTTTTATATTGGTAGAAAATCAGTGTCCTAAGTAACGACACTATCGTCAAGTTATTCTTCACATATTATTTTGAAGAACTTCGCCATTCGAAATTCAAAATAATGCGAAATAACAAGACTAACGCACTCAGGACATAACTATGCACTGCGGTTGTTTTGTTACATATCGAGAGGACGCCGGCCCGAAATGGATTCGATAAAGCACAAGCCGTCAAATTCAGATCTCCGCTGTCTTGTGCTTGATATATGGATGCAAGCAATGAACCAAATAGGCTCCTGTCTGCCGTGACATAAAACAGACGAGAGTCCTCTACGCTGGCCTCCTCGTCTTTTAAGCGATAGCCGGCGACTGAGCGGGATTAACTGCAGCAGACCAAATCCAATCGCATCCGCTTAAAGAGCGCTTTGAACAGACGGTAAACAGAACCCTTAATATGTACGTACTCAGGACGATGAAATCTGACACACGCGGGAATCCGTGACAAGTAAGACTGGAAAGTTTTTGACATACCATATGATTTTAGTTTCGCCTTGAATCTAATGAGTACTTAATTACTGTACGTATTTTATGATTCGATTTAAACAGTCGAAACCGTTTACTGAGACATCGCTTTTAGCGACGTACTGGATATAACGGCGAAATTTAACTGTGTTGTCTAAATCCTATATGAACACTGTATTTTAAAAGATCGCTTAATACGACACCGCTTATTACGACATATCGTATAACGCGGCGTATTTTTTATCACATATTCGGAGAAATGTATCGGCTATAACGTCCTATGGTGACTTTTAGTTCTACGTTGGGAGATCGCTGACAACAATGTAAATGCTATCTTCAAACTCTTGTTTTCAGTAAATTGTAGATTTCAAAATCAGTCTGTCAGTAAAGCGTTTAAACATTGAAAAAAGTCACAAAGAATATGGCGATTACAATATAGGGAAACAAACGTAAACGTCAGGAAGGAACTGGGAGTATCACACTCAACGATTTCCACAATTTGGAAGGACAGAGAAAACATCTCATTTATTAGCCAAGACCGTGTGCGACATTATTGAACAATTTGTATTGTTGCTATTTCTTTCACACTTATTTTACTGACATATTATTGCTGTGCGTAGTGTGTAAACATTAGAATAAAACTTCCCCTCAGTCCCACTCCACAAATAATGTACTCATTTCATTCATGTTGAAGTTTTAACTTCGTTCTGTTAATTAAACCTGTAAGTGCGCAGCCTAAAACTTACAGACCGCGCTCGATAGATGCAGTCAGTATCCAATATTGGGAGACAGTAGGGTTCGAACTCCGCTGTCGGCAGCCCTGAAGACGGTTTTCCATCTATACCTGAGAACGTGATTAACATCCCTCACCCATTAACCCTGGAAAAGAGAAGATAACAGCATTAACAATTAAATTTCCACTTACCGGGCGAGTTGGCCGTGCGCGTAGAGGCGCGCGGCCGTGAGCTTGCATCCGGGAAATAGTAGGTTCGAATCCCACTATCGGCAGCCCTGAAAATGGTTTTCCGTGGTTTCCCATTTTCACACCAGGCAAATGCTGGGGCTGCACCTTAATTAAGGCCACGGCCGCTTCCTTCCAACTCCTAGGCCTTTCCTATCCCATCGTCGCCATAAGAATTATCTGTGTCGGCGCGACGTAAAGCCCCTAGCAAAAAAAAAAAATCCACTTATTGATGGTTTAAACCCCACTGAAATTGTAACCTGACTGTATTCTGCATATGACCCTCACTGGAGGACGGACGATTTATTTAAAATATATATCGTAGGTGAAAGAGACACTCCTGAACGTTAACTATTTTTAGGTAGATCTAGAGCCATGAAGGTCGTTACTAAAATCACACGATTTTCCTCAAATTGTTGCCATGAGGAAGCGCATCTGGACGTAAAACTAACCTATCCTACTAACCTGGTAAAAAGAAGACAAAGAAGAAGAAAAATAAAAGAAAGACTAAACTTTATTTCCTCAGTCCATCGTAACACGCGTTTATCCACCACGCGAGCTATTTTGGTCAGCATACAAGAGGCAGCAAGTCGCGGAGTACCCATTACAGGTAGGAAAGGAGCAGCACAGTAATGTGGACAAAGGAACTGCGAAGGGGCCTGGAGCACACCTTGACAGCAAGACAATGACTAAATCATTCTGGAGCCATTGCAAGAAGTTCCGCAAAAAATATTTCATTGCAGATACTTTGTCCAAGTTAAACAACATTAAAGAATTATCAGATGTGTCAACTTCTTGAAGTCATTTATTTGTTAATATTTTCGAACTCACTTAATCTGCTAACCATCATTCATTCATCTCCATCAATAGATAAATGTTTAGTTACAGAGTGATCCGATATTGGTATTAACCATGTTCAAGTATGTACTCAATCGACTTGAACCATACTCTACTGTCGTGTACAAAGTAAACTATCCGTACTCTTCTCTAGTGAATTTAAACACCCCACTACCAACCCCAATTGTCCTCCTCTTATCAAACTTAACTCCACAATTATGCGCTGTAATTCGTCAATATGTATCAGACGGTAGTATTAAGTTATGACTTTCTTCGACCACTAAGATCCATGAATGTATGCTTTGTCACTCTGTAAACGCCGGCCGAGCAGTGTTGCCAACCCATAAATCTTGTCTCTGCTAATTTTTCGTTGAAAATCCGCTAAATTCCGCTAAATTTCGAACTGAAGCAAAATAGCATATACCAGCTGTTTTAATAAAAGAGATTAACTCAACACTCACCAGTTTCAGAACAGGAGTTCATCATCTTCTCTTCCGCACACGATATACTCCGAAGCAGATGTACTGGGTTGAGGTCCTGTGGTTTCAAATGAAGCCGCAAGGTACTATTTTTTTCCGAAGTATATGCTGGCAGTTCACAGCAGCGAAGCACGTACGGAAATTTTCAAATATATTTCGAAAGTTATTTTCACTTTCATTACTGTTTTCATTGTTTTTGACAAGTGCGGAAAGAATTAATGTCAAACAATTTCGCATTTATATTGCACTGCCAATAGAGAATGGATCAATGGGAAGCTCAACCAACTAGTCTTTTAAAGTTTAATTATTTAACCACTCTTTAAGAAATACCTGACTACTTTTTAACCTATTCTTTCGACATATCCCTTTCAGACCTGAAAGAAAGCTGGAGGTGTGAATTTTTGTTTGTATGTCAAAAACTGACTAAAATGCTCCTCAATACACATACTGATAGTTTATTTTACAAAATAAAAACGAACATCCGAAAAACAGGACCCACACAATTGTGCGTATCAAAATTCAAAACCTCGTATCACATACGATGATGTATCTTCACAATTTAAGTTCACTAACCAATGTACACACTTCATTGAATATATTCCGGTATTCAGTAAACCTTCTAGATTAATATAAACGCAATAAATAAATACTTATTTTTGGCACTACTGCTTCCCGCCATCTCGCCGATCAACTGTGCTTTTTAAACTCTTCTTCCTTCGCCCTGGCGGTCAAGTGCATAGGCTACTAAAAGCAATTGAAATACACGCCACGTGTCTCGCACAATCACTGCAGTCCGGTCTAGCGCCGAAAAAACATCAAATACGGTCAGGGATGACTAAAATACGAACCCGCACATTTGTGCGTACACTATCTGAAAGGGATATAGAGGAAATTCTGATGTCAAAAGAAACATGTTATCAAACACGATACGGTACTACCCGGGGACACACGTACAGTAACGATTGTAACAAATTCTGACTGAGGCTGTGCGCCAGAGCTGATCTAGGAAACGAGTCGTAGTATGCAGCATAAGTCCAATATAACGGGAAAAAGTAGATTATTATGCCGTACTAAGTCCCATATTATTATCTTCTCCTGGTGATGAAAGGTGATATTGTTAGTGCTGAAAATCGCTAAAAAGAAGTTTGAAAATCCGTCAAAAAATCCGCTGTCCGCTAAATGGAAAATGTATCCGCAGTTCCATTTTAAAATCCGCCAAATTTAGCGGAAAATCCGCTGAGTTGGCAACACTGCTTCCGAGGCTAAGTCACATTAGTAGTAATAAAAAATTAGAAAGTATGTACATGATTCAGAAATGATTACAAGTTCCTTGCCAGCCGGGTAACGTTTTGGGTACCAGCTGGGGACATTCTTCGGTGGGTGTCCAAAATAAATATAGGTCACTTAGAAATATATATATATATATAAACAGTATTTGCATTGACATACAGATATTATAGCGACGATGTGATAGGAAAGGGCTAAGGGTGGGAATGAAACGAACGTTGGCTTAATTCACGAACACTACCAGCATTTACCTTGAGTGAAAATGGTAAAGCAAACTAAAACACATTCAGGACTGCGAACATCGAAGTTCAAACCCACCATCTCCCGAATAAAAGCTGACATATACGTGATCCAAACCGCACAGCCAACTCCGTCTCATTTCTTTATAGTGAAATACGGTACCGGTACTCATTTCTTGCACACGAATTACATACTGTATTTTTCATTTTCATTTCACAGTGATACTTGTACACAACGGAATCTCATGGCACCACGTATCTTTCCCGTTGTGCGCAGGTTTCCGTTCACGTATTATCTCATGGTGTTCTGCACCGTAGTTTGGGGTGTTTTCTGGTCATTTTACTGCATTTTGGACCCCTGACGATAAAGAAAATATTACATTATAAATAATCACGCAAGAGAGACACTACTATAAATTTTCTTTTCTACGTTTTTCATGTTCTCAAGGAAGTTAAATTTCTCGCAACAATTACAGTTTGTTAAATATACTAGAGTTAATTTCTGGACGTAAATTGCAGCACTATCAACATTATTTATTTCCTTAAAGTTCCAAAGAAAACCAAATGATTAATGCTGGGCTGAGTAGCTCTGTCTTCAATTTGGCATGTTCGATCCTGACTCACTCCGGTGGTATTTAAAGGTACTCAAATACGTCAGCCTGGTGTCGGTAGATTTATCGGCACGTGGGGCATGATTGCAGCATCTCGGCGTCTTCGAAACCGTGAAAGTACACAGTTATTATAAATGCAAACACTTGTGAACAGTTCAGTTCTAATCATGAATGAAAAATTACACAGATAAATTTGTATATTTTTCGTCGTATACTGAGAAACTGTTTCCGTTTCCGCGTTGCGCAAGTTTCTGTAAGTACAGGTACTTTATATATATTTTAGTGTTAATCTCACGGGGCCATGGAATATTTTGCGTTAACAGCAGGTTTCCGCTATGTACAGGTTCCGTCGTAACCAGGTCTCACTGTATCAATGTTATAACTAGGGACAGGATTTTTAGACAGGAAGAGGTTAGAATGCGAACGTATTTGAACAAGGCCCAAGTATCATTTATCCGCTCTACAGTTATATCTGTGAGTTGCATAAATTTTAGGGGTTCTGATAGTTCAGATCACATATCTCACTGCAGAACCGTCCTGCGGCTAGAAGACACTTGCGCCTTGCGTGTAATTGGAATGGCGGTAGTGTGGAATGTTGTGTGCGAGGAAAGGAAGATTAAGGACGTCACAAATACCCAGTCCCCAGGCCAGGGAAATTAATCATTACAATTTAAAAACCCTGACCCGGCCGGGAATCGAAACCGGGGCCGCCGGATGACAGGCGGACGCGTTTCCCCCTACACCGCGGGGTCGGACTACTACGAAGTTACTACAAGCCTAAATATTTTCAGCAAAATTCCGACACCGTACTTCATAAAAATACATTTAGATTACATCCCAGAAAATCTACAGAAATGTAGTCACATTTAACCGTACTTACGAAGCGAATGTCCTAACTCATGATAAAATGAACATTTGAGATGCAGAAGATCAGTTTCAACTGATAGAGTCACTGAGATAATAATAATAATAATAATAATAATAATAATAATAATAATAATAATAATAATAATAAGTCTACCGCTTATCGCACATCTGTGGGATTGCTGGTGCGAACTTGTTTACAGCCGCACGCCCTTCCTATCGCTAATTCTATATGGAGGTATGTAATCACGATTACGTGTTCGTATGGTGGTTGTAGTGTAGTTTGTTGCCTGAATATGAAGAGGAATTTGTTTGGACAAACACAAACACCGACTTCCTGAGCTAGAAGAATTAAAACGACGCAATTAAAATCCCCAACCCGGCCGGAAATCGAACCTGGGACCCTTTGAATCGAAGGCTTCAACGCTGAGCATTCAGCCAACGAGACGGACAATAATAATAATAATAATAATAATAATAATAATAATAATAATAATAATAATAATAATCACTATTATTATCGTCAGAAATGGCCAACAGAACCACTTTTAAATCCCGTAATGTCCGTTTGATGTACGTTTCTTTATTTTCTGTAAGCAAAATCCCAGCCGTAATTTCTGCCATTTGACTGATTCTGGTTCTGTGAATGTTTCAGTGTATTCACTAATATGTGTGTGTGTGAGTGCGTGTGCGAGCGCGTGCTTCAGGACCGGAACTGGGTGCACCGGCGGAGCGTGTAGCGGCACCACCGGAAATGGGCTCAAACCCATTATAAACGCTGGTATCGTACCCCACCATCATGCACTTCAACAATCCTCCTCTTTTCTGAATACTCTCGACATCGGAACATGAGAAGGGTTCAAGAACAAGTCTATTTCCTTGTATTCGGAAAATGTAACTGTTCTCGAAATTAATTTATCATACGCTCAGCCCGAGGCAAAGCAATAAAATAAACGTCAATAGAATGAATTACAAATTCCGCTTTCAGAGAAAACGAATATTTACAACAACCGATTACAGCGGCGAATCATTGTACTGTTATAACAACAAGCAGAAGAAGCATACATTCTCAGGCGACAGACAGTCCTCTGGAAAAACATTTCGGTATTTCCTTGAAGCGACGGGAGAGTCAGATAATGATCTCCCAGCCGCCTAGAGGGCATGCCACAGCCTCCCTACTGTGCTTTCGTCTGGTTTCCCCGCGTGCCTTCTGGTACGCAAAACGATAATGTTCCTTCTCTGGGCGCAGTCCGAAGATTCCAGTACTTCATCAGCAGGGATATAAAAGTACGGTCACCTCGAACAGTCAGTGTCAGATTGTTGGAGTGCCGGGCTGAATGGCTCAGACGGTCGAGGCTCTGGCCTTCTGACCCCGATTTGATAGGTTCGATCTTGGCTCAGTCCGTTGGTATCTGAAGGTGCTCAAATACGTTAGCCTTGTGTCGGTAGATTTACTGGCACGTAAAAGAACTCCTGTGGGACTAAATTTTGCTAACTCAAAAAACAGTGAACGTAGATAGTGAGACGTAAAAGGAGGAGTAGTAGTAGTAGTAGTAGTAGTAGTAGTAGTAGTAGTAGTAGTAGTAGTATTGGAGTGTTGTTTTCGTTATGTTGTGGAGACGGACAGCAGTAGTGCTGGCTATCGTCAAGAGTTGTTGGAATTAATGAGCAGCAGTAATGCTCGCCGTGGTTGTGTGTAATGAAAGAGTACGACGGGATGGGACTCTTATTTGGCGATCTATGACCAAGGTTTAATTAATTCCGACGGGTGAACACCAAACGTATCAACAGAGATCTTTCACATGCTAATATCGTGCAACACGGGGTGCCGAATGAACTATCCTCCTCACTTCAAAAATCTCACTGCCTCTGCCAGATCTGAACCCGCGGTGGCCAACACACTACACCACTCCAAAGAAGGACCATATTTTTAAAAGTATGTTAATGGTACTGGATTTACGCTCCGACTAACTATTAATTATACCATTTTCGAAAATTCCGAGGTCCCGATGCCGGAATGTTGCCTTATACGTTGTTTTACGTGCCAGTAAATCTACTGACACGTGAATGATATAGATAGATTAGAAAGATAATGCCTCTACCTTCAGGGCTTGAGGGTCTTTCTTATACTTAACGTAGGCATATTTGAGCACCTCCAAATACCATAGGTCTGAGCTCGGATCGAACCCGCCACTGTGAGAGAGGGGAGCGCGGTTTGTTTGGGGCTCTAACCCCCCCCCCCCTCCCATCCCGCTGTGTTGTACGTGACAACGTGAATCGTTAGGACACAGGCCAATATAAATATTGTATTCACAGTAAATGAGTAGTTCTAGCTATATATTTTTACAGAGCCATGTGAACAGGCCTCTGTCCCAGCTGGCAGTCTTTTAACCCAATGTCAGGCACAACACGACGGCACTTGGGCTGGGATCGTTTGGCCCGCATGTCGTTCCTGTTTTTGTGTGTGTATGCATCTCGAAACATGTCAGCCTGCCGTGTGGGGTTATTATAACCAATGGTTCGTGTACTTCTTTAAGGTTACGTTAGGACAGCCAGAGTAAAAAACAATTTGATCTTACTTGCACAACAGAGCAAGACGATAGTCTTATAAAATATAAATTGTTAACTTGTATTGATGTGGAATCTGTGCCCGTTGCTACATCTGTTATTAACACGGAATAGCACTGAAATACGAGCTTCAAGACAGAAAATAATTATTTCAGCTTCTACATTCCATTGAGAAAGCGACTAATTTTTCTGGTTAGAATGAGAAATGTACAAACATTCACTCTTAAGAGTTGTGAAAGGGGGTGAAATTAATTTAATTATTTTATTTATAGTTTTCAGCATAACCACAAAACATTGTGTGTAGGTCATCATATTTCGTGTCTTAATAATAATAATGTCATTGCCCTTACGTCCCACTAAGTACTTTCACGGTTTTCAGAGACGCCGCGGTGTCGACATTTAGTCCCGCAGGAGTTCTTTTACGTGCCAGTAAATCTACCGACACGAGGCTGACGTATTTGAGCACTTTCAGATACCACCAGACTGAGCCAGGATCGAACCTGCCAAGTTGGGGTCAGAAGGCCAGCGCCTCAACCGTCTTGAGACACTCGGCCCTGCACTGTACTGAGAATAGTAATGACTGTTTACAAACGGGATGAAATTTGCTACTTAAAAGTTCAGAGCACACCATATTACACACCTTACTACAATGGCCGAGAAATTTTGAGTGAAAGATCATTTACTAGGTTATTCGCATTTTATTATTATTATTTTAGCACGATCTCTAAATAACGTAGGCTGTTTTCAAGTTATCAGCAAGCAGTGACTGCCTTAAATTCATCCAAATGTTGAAGAACCATACTCCCAACCATTTTAAAGAAACAGCATAGGTCAAAACAAACACGTAATCAATTCACAATTACTTTTCAAACTTATCTTGTTTTACAGTATACATTGTCCTCGCGAGTTATCTCCATTTGGGGAAAGTAGAAAATAAAAAATAAAAAATAATAAATAAATAAATAAATAAATAAATAAATAAATAAATAAATAAATAAATAAATATGAATGTATGTATCTCTCGATTGGACTCAAAAACTACTGGACCAATTTCTCTGAAAATTTTACTATTTGTCCTCATTACCCCTGGGAGGGTTTACGAAGTGGTTTGAACGAAATCTGATGGGCAGTTCGGCATAGGGGATGGGAAGGGCGAAAAAAAAAAAAATAGGCCAAATAAGTAAACCGCATGACAAGTCTGATCAGCGGATTGCCTAATCAACAGTATGTCAAGATTATGATGTGTTTCTATCTTAACTTGTGCTTGTTTATCTTCTATACACGGTATGTAAAAAAGAAAAGTCCAAGTTCAGTTCCCATGGCATAGGGGATGAGAAGGAGTAAAGAAAGGAAATGTCGAAAATGACAGAGATTACGGGTGAATGTGTGTGTATCTTTCAGCATAGCTCTCAACCAAACTAGGTACACATATAAATATCTGGAAAATATTTTGTAGGAGCAAGAAACCCCTGCACCCATAAAGGAAAGGGTCAAATGTAAAAATCCGAAAAACGACCGATATTAATGAGCGAGTTCATGGTCTTTGCGGCAGCTGAGATGAGCCGTGACACTCTGGATGCCGTCTGAGCCCAAGTTCATTCCCACTCGGGATGGGGGTTTGAAGGGGTGAAAGCAATGTCAAAAATGACGGAGATCATGGATTTACGTGTACATATTCCAGAATAGCTCTCAACCAAACATGATACTCATATGACTTGCTGTTTGAGAGAGAAAACTGTATGGTAATACACCCCTACGGGAGGGGGTTGAAAGGGCGTTAAATATTAAAATAATAGAAAAAGACCAATATTAAAAGTGAAAACGATGTAAATAAATATAGTTTTCCTTATGCATTTAATTAAGCGGTTTAGAAAATCTAACGCGGGCGAAGTCGCGGGCACCTGCTAGTAAATGAATTAAGGCCGTTTAGACCCACTTCCTTCTCTCAATATCGTAATGTCAATGGTCCCACAATCCGCGTTTATTATTATTAATTACCGAAATCGATAGCTGCATTCGCTTAAGTGCGGTTAGTATCGAGTATTCGGTAGATAATGTATTCCTGCCCTACTGTCGGCAGTCCTGAAGATGCTTTTCCATGGTTTCCCACTTTCAAACCAGGAAAATGCTGTGGCTGTGCCTTAAATAAGGCCACGGCCGCTTCCTTCCCACGGCTAGCCCTTTCCTGCCCCATCGTTGCCATGAGACCTATCTGCATCAGTGCGACGTAAGATATTCTGCCTACTGTCTTCGTACGGAGAATTTCTGACGCCAATCTTCCGTGCTTTCAGCTTCTTCCTTCAGACTGCTGAATCTCCTCCCATCTTTCATGCATCCACATTTTGAATTTTCCTTCTTCCTCGCCCTGCAGTTTCTTTGATCTTCCCTTCGATGACGTCTCGTATGCGCCCCTCGTGTCTAAGTACGTATGTGTCCGATCCAGTTGTTCTTCCTCTGAAGAACTGTATTCAGAATCGTTTTCTTCTCTCCTCTTCTCAGTACATCGTCGTTTGTCACCCAATCTGTCCACTTAAGTCTTCTCTATTCTCCTCCCACACCACATTTCAAAACTTTCTAGGTACTTTTTCTCCCCCTTTTCATGCTAGGTTATTCGCATTTTATTACTATTATTATTTATTTAATACAGTTGCAAAATTAAAAAATGTCCCTGAAAGTTTTCATGTGATACTCGAACACAGAACAGGAACCAAACCAGTGGTCTCTAAGGATTTTACATGACATGAAAAATACTTTTTAGTAAAATAAAATTATAAATTTCATAATGTTGGCTACAGACAAGTAGATTTTATTTATGGAGATTAATTTCCCTCCTCCCCACACTTCTCACAATGAAAAACGAAGCGTGCCGTTTTTTTTTTACTTCACCCCTGGGAGTCATAGTGCAGTATTATAAAGTGTGTTGGATGACATTAATTGGTGGCATCTGTTGTAGCGATTGTATCCGTCGCAAAATGACAAGCATCCCCGTCCCTCCCATCTGTCTCCCGACCTTCTCCCCTACGTATCACCTCCTTCATATGTGAGTGACTGAGCACATGCACTTAGCCATGTGTGCTTCAGCTGGAGGGGCGGTCTCTCTACCACCACCCTGTTTACAAAGAATTTTAAGAGCGAGAAGTATCCCCCCCACTGCATGCTGCCGAAAGCTTTCTAGTGAGCTAATCGCGCAACTGAAAGCACTTTTGTGTTTTAAGATCATAAACAACGACCCCTGGAGCTAAAGGAATTAACCAGGTGCGGCTACAATCCCCGTCCTAGGCAGGAATCTAATCCAGGATCCTATGTACTGAAGGTGTGGACTCTGACCATTCAGTCAAGAAGCGGGATAATTGGAAACACTCAAAACTAATTAAATGACAACAGCCAGGAATGATCTTCTTAAAACACAAAGAGTGCTTTCAGTTGAGCGATTATCTCTCTAGATGTACTTGGTACCGAGAGAGTTGGTCGTGCGGTTAGGGTCGCGCTGCTATGAGCTTTCATTCGGTAGATAGGGGGTTCGAACCCCACTGTCGGCAGCCCTGAAGATGCTTTTCCGTGGTTCCTTAATTAAGGCCACGGCCGCTTGCTTCCCACCCCTTGCCCTTTTCTGTCCTGTCGTCGCCATAAGACCTATCCGTGTCGGTACGACGTAAAACAAATTGTAAATTTTTAAAAATCCAGCGGTATTTGAAAGTTTTCAAATACGTTGGACCTGTGTTCGTAGATATACCAACACGCAAAAGGAATGTATGCAAACTCATAGAAATTGTTCGAGGTTGTTAACTTGTGAGAAAAATCGTTAATGAACAATCCTAGAAATGTGCACTGCCAGTGCTATATAAACTCCTAGATATTCTTGTGAAGCAACAGATTAAAAAAAAAAAAATGTAAATTAACACGTGTATTAGAAGGCGAACTTTCTTCAATAAGGAATTTCTCAGATGATCGTCTGATCTGTAAACTATAATATTAATAATAATAATAATAATAATAATAATAATAATAATAATAATAATAATAAAGTATGGCCTAAGGATCTTGCAGACATTTTGATTTGGAAAGAAATACGCGATAAAAACAAGGTTGAGAAATCTTGCATGCCGAAAGATTTCTTGTAATGCTAATGGCGCAACTTGCGCCACTTCTTCTGTTTTAAGATCACAAACTATTTCATGTACGTGAAAAGAATATTCTATTTCAACGAGCAAAGAAAATTGTGAATTGCAGTTCTACTTGAATTTAATGTTTTATTCCATGACGACAGAGAAGCAAAAAAAAATGTTAACTCCGCCAGTTGTATATTAGAAGGATTAGTTATTAACGGCCGAGTTTTCTTATTTGTATGCATTGCTTTCGTGGTATTGAAACACATTACCAAATATACATGTGCCACTCACTGTTCTACGTCTGATAAACTTGTGAAGAAAAATGTCGTGCTAGCAAATTTTGAATTTTTATTTTTACCTTTTTTTACAATTTGATTTACGTCGCATTCACACAGATAGGTCTTATGGCGACGATGGGATAGGGAAGGAGTTGGAGTGGGAAGGAAACGACCGTGGCTGTAATTAATTAAGGTACACCCCCATCATTTTCATGGTGTGAAAATGGGAAACCATGGAGAACCATTTTCAGGGCTGCCGACAGTGAGGTTCGAACCCACTATCTCCCAAATGAAAGCTGACAGCTACGTAACCCAGGCAGCACAGCCACTTAACCGGTTTGGTGAAATTACATATTGTAAAGCTGTGTTGCAAATCACAATATCCCTAGCAGGTAACACAGTAGTACTTGCAGAATGACTCTAGGACATTACATTATCCCCTTAAGGTTCCCAAGTAAAACATTCCGGTTGTTTACACAGTCTTTTTAGGAGACCGTAAAAATAGTTAATGGGGCGTAAAGCTAGTTATGTACGAGTTCACCACCAGCCTTGTTTCCAAACGTTGATACGTTTCGATATCCTATGAAATGGTAAATTTTATGAAATTAACAGCCTTTTCTGTCAATCTGAAGTTTCGAACTATAAGTGGTAGACAACAATCGAGTACATTTCAAATGTTATTAATATAAAGCTAGAGCGTTAATATATAGCATCTTTAACCATGTGAATCAAACCCACGCCCTTGAAGGCTGATGAGATACCATTTTAAAAGAAGAGCTAAGAGGCGAAGATGCTGTGTTCCCCCGCGCTCACTGGTGTCTTAGAAGATAAGGTTGAAATAAACTTCGGAGAAGAAACGATAAAAGATCATCCAGTATGCAGATAACCCGGCAACAGTAGCTGGGAGGCAAGAACAGCTAAGAACATGCTGAATAGCAGAGGAAGATAACGCCGTCACGCTACAGTAGGGCCTCACAAAGCATTTAAGATGAATAAAAATGGAATATTCGAGATAGGAGTCTTGAGAACGAAGTATTACAGAAGTTTCATCACTAGGGAAGAAAAGCATGCAGCCAAAGAATGAGAGGATGAAACGGCCTAGGAAAGCAATAAGAGCGGTCTACCGGTTTACAAAGCCAGCAGGAAGGGCTTAGAACTGATTTCGCCGATGGAGAAGGGATCCAAAATAAACACACATGCAGCGCAAGTTCGACGGGCGCTTTCTGAAGTCTATAGAGCCTACGGTCCGAGGCGGTCTGCTATTCACTTTGGATTTCTGCTCAGTCTGAGGACGATGACGTTTACGGTTACCTTCAGTCACGGCAGCAACCTGTTTTTTTTTTTTTTTTTTTGTTTTTTTTTTTTTTTGCTAGTTGTTTTACGTCGCACCGACACAGATGGATCTTACGGCGACGATGGGACAGGAAAGGAGTAGGAGTGGGAAGGAAGAGGCCGTGGCCTTAATTAAGGTACAGCCCCAGCATTTGCCTGGTGTGAAAATGGGAAACCACGGAAAACCATTTCAAGGCTGCCGACAGTGGGGTTCGAACCCACTATCTCCCGAATACTGGATACTGGCCGCACTTAAGCGACTGCAGCTATCGAGCTCGGTGCAGAAACCTTTCGTCTTACCCCAAGACTCCAATATCTTCGTTCAATAACTTTATTTTAACATTTATTTTATATTATTTTATTTTGTTGGTATATTTTTCTGTGTTGTAATCGACTAAATTATTGTCACCGAGACTATAGTACAGTTCTGCAGTTACTGAAATATGACATCAATTAAAGTCAAGTACGACCGAGCTCGATAGCTGCAGTCGCTTAAGTGCGGCCAGTATCCAGTACTCGGGAGATAGTAAGTTCGAACCCCACTGTCGGCAATCCTGAAGATGGTTTTCCGTAGTTTCCCATTTTCACAACAGGCAAATGCTGGGGCTGTACCTTAATTAAGGCTACGGCTGCTTCCTTCGCACTCCCACCCCTTTCCTGTCCCATCGTCGCCATAAGACCTATCTGTGTCGGTGCGACGTAAAGCAACTAGAAAAAAAATGTCAAGTACGAACATCTAAGTGGTTCATGGTTGGCAGTTTAGAAGTTCAGTGGTTAAACCACGGAGACCATCAAATAAAACCTTACTAAACATTATTTAATAATAATCATACAACAACGAACAATCCCTTTGTTCATATAACTTGACAATATATTGCATTACTTCTACCTGTTTTAGTTGTATTTAAGGGGGCCCGAATTTTTATTTTGGCACATTCGTTACGCCCCTGCCTCTGATTCACTTATTCACCTCTCATTTTGACATGCTGTAATATTTAATATTGTCTGAAAACTAAGTCTGTGCACTGGAAAAAGTATTTCTCACCTGAACTCAAAATTTATTTTGACATGTTCACGTAACGATCTTTGCAATGATCTTCTCTGTTTTATTCCAAAAGTAAGAATAGGGCTCTCAAATTATTTGGGGTAAATATCACGCCTTATTGGCACCCATCCTTTAGAAGCCAAAGTTTACCCTTTCATACATCACGCAGGGGTATGTTCTGGTATTACTTTCCATCCACTAACTATTACATAATTAGTGAAATGAGATAACTCACAGTGATATGAAGAGCAATAAACAGCAGTCTAATATTCAACTCGGTTTCTCTAACTATAGAGTCTGGAGAGTATCGACCTTAAAGTTTATCTCAGACATGCTATAACACAAGCTGGTTCGGTTCCTTTAAATGCTATTTCCAGCTCTTCATCTTTCCCCTTCATCTGAATTTACACACCAACTGTTCTTATACACACGACCAATGGCTTGAATAACCAACATTTTGTTTTAAAAAGATCCTCGTCCGTACAAAGAATACGTTCTTCTTACATTTATTTACGTATTACGACTTTCCCCTTTAAATGGCTGCCTATTGATAAAAACGAACTATAGTACTCTATCAAAATTCACTAAATAATTAAAGAAAAAAGTAAACTAAATATACTCCCACTGAATGTCCTTATCAATTACTGATATAATAATTGGTTCCCAATTTTGGTTTCTTGCACAGCGCATACATGTCATGCTCATAGTTAGCTACACCAGAAAGAAGAACAAAGCTATTTGCATTATTACAAGTTTCGTTTATCTATTTTTACATTTGAAACACTGCTACGGCAAGTAGTAATTGTCTGTTAGAATAAATTAGTAATTGTAGTAATAATTAATATTAACACACTGTCAATTATTCTGGTTGTACGTAATTTGCTTTACGTCGCAACGATACAGATTGGTTTTATGGAGAAGGATAGGAAAATCCTAAGAGTGTGAAGGAAGCGGCCGTGGCCTTAATTAGGATACAGACCCAGCATTTTCATGGTGTGAAAATGGGGAACCACGGAAAACGATCGTCAGGGCTGCCGATAGTGGAGTTCGATCCAGATATCTCCCGGATGCAAGCTCACAGCTGCGTGGCCCCTAACGCACGGCCAAATCGCCTGGTTTCATCATCTTCATTTTCTTAATTCGTATTCATCATAAAAATATTGTGATCGTATAATGTTGCTTCCGGCAGGATGAAATAATTTAGAAAGCACAGGAAAGGCATCCGGTCTCAAATTCTCGGTCAAGTCCCACAGAGGCTTATAAATAAAGTTCGATGTTAAGGAAAAGTCGTACGAATATTTCATTCCTGAGGTCATTTTACCCAAAACCTGAAAAATAACTACGAATAATGGGTTCCTGACCCCGTTCAAAGCAATTTTATTTTGCATATAAATGCGCTCTTAGACCATTATTATTGCTTTGATAATATTTTGCAGATTTAGTGATATAAAATCATATTTCATTCATTCATTCAACTTCACTAATCGGCCAACTAGGGACCACGATAAGCCTCACATTACATTCTGGCATTTGTTCATATTTATTTATATTTTTAGCATTTTCGTTTAAATGGAGGCGTTGTTTTTAACAAGGTACGTGTTATCTGCGTCGATTTCCAAACACAAGATTTCAAAAGACTCTAGTAGATGTATTTTTCTTTCCTTTCCCGAAAGAAATACCATACAGAGATTCCGAGGAAGAGATGCTGTATGAACGTACGCTGACAGATAACAAAAGCCATGCTAATACTACTTGCTAGTGGCCTTAATTAAGGTTCAGCCCCAGCATTTACCTGGTGTGAAAATGGGAAACCACGGAAAACCATCCTCAGGGCTGCCGACAGTTGGGTTCGAACCCACTATCTCCTGGATGCGAGCTCGCAGCTGCGCGCTCCAAACCGCACGGCCAACTAACCTGGTAATACTACCTTTTTTTAGAAAACGATGAGAACTGCACCTCACGAATCTATAAAGTTTTAATTAACCTACTGTATATATTTTTGACACTTTTATTGTTATAAATTATCTAATACGTGTTACCCGTCCCTAAAATGGTTAAGTCATATTTTACCTTTTTTCGTCCATATTCAGCTAGTTTTTAGGGCATATTCGCTTGCTTATTTTGTACTTCTATAGGTCAAACTTCCGGACCCCTACTTATAAACAAGGGAACACGGTAGAGGAGATAGAACAGCAAACCTAAAATATCGGTGTTTCATTGTTGTTTTTTACTTTAAGTAGATGTCCTTTTCAAATAAACCTGCATGGAATATTTACGTGTCACAGTAACGAAACGGCTTCACGAACAAACCATGGTAATTACCCTCTTCGCGAATTGCTTGCAAGCATATAACAGTACCATACATTATGATGCTGCAAGGCAAGCAGACATTAGTTGGTTGCAAACCGCTTACTTGCCATGCAGAGCGAACAGGCTGAACGAGAACGATTTACTTAATGTCAACTCATCAAGGGCAGACTACATGTAACTACCGAAGTAGTCCAGTTTGTAGGCAGTAATGGAAATCATGTCCTGAACTTCTACAGCATTATTACGGTATGGACAGTCAGCTACCATGAAAAATAGTCAAAAGTGTGAGGACAGATAAAAATGAACTCACATCATCACTTTTAAACTTCTTTGTATAAATAGTTTCCGAATCACAAGTACTGTATGGATTTTGAGAGATCCAAAACAGTAATTATGTAGCTCTCCTTAAAAATAGATTTAGTGGTACGACTCACTGGCTCAATGGTCAGCATCTGAAGCTTGAACCCTCGGTTCAGATGGTCCCGGGTTTGATTCCCAGTCGGGTCGGGAATTTTAATCGCGTCTGATTAATTTTTCTGACCCGGGGACAGGGTGTTTGCGTTTGTCCCAAAACTTTCCTCTTCATACTCGCACAACACCGTACACTACCTAACACCACAGAAACACACAATACTGATTACATCCCTCTATATAGGGTTGGCGTCAGGAAGGGCATCCGACCGAAAAACAGGGCCAAATCCACACGTACGACGCAGTTCACACCCGCGACCTCACAGGTGTGGGAAAAGCGGCAGAAGAAGAAGTTAGTGTTCCTTTGTGAATATTGTATTTAATGTCTACAACCACAATGGAAAATGAAAATGGCCGATACGATGAACTGAAAGAACTGGAAAGAACATAGAACTCCAAACTGTAAGCAAGAAGATATTTTTTGCGACGCACCGACATAGACAGGTTTTATAGCGACGATTGGATGGACTAGGAGTGAGAAGGAAGCGACCGTGATCTTAATTTTATTAAGGTACAACCCCAGCATTTGTCTGGTGTGAAATGGTAAACCACGCAAATCCATCTTCAGGGCTGCCGACTGTGGGGTTTGAACGTATCATATTCCGAATGCAAGCTGACATCTACGTGACCTAAACCGCGGAGCCACTCGCTCGGTAAAGAAGATATCAAATAACGTTCAACACACGAAAATAAGTTCCAAAATTCTTGGGATTTACACGGGAAACTCGTAAAGAAGAAATGCCCGCTTGACTGGGAAAAAGAAAGGGGAACATCGAAAAAATGGAAGACATATGAGAGAAAAGGAAAGAAAGAAGCAGTTGAAATGAACATAATCCATTCTAGATTTCCTCCAAAATATATTTAGTTCAGAATATGTGAGTTTTGTGTTTCTTAGTTTCGTTAGCTTTTTTAATATATATAGAAAGCAGATTAGAATACTTATTGAGGTGATATGAAGAATCATGTTTTCAAACAGGGGTTGGATGTTTTGAACGGAGGGTGCGATAATTTTTGCACATAACCGAAACTGAACACGCCAAGATCATACCTGAAAGTTCGGTAATTCGATTGAGATTCTGTAGCATATTCTTGCTCGACGTTTTATCACTCAATACTTCGACTAAAATGCCAGATCGCACAAAACTTTGCTTTTAAGCCCTGCCGTAGAGCGTAGCTTATTAGCCTATGCAGAGAGCGTAGGAAAAGTCTCGTCCAATAATCACAATCCGTGATAGACGATAATCAGGACAACTCAAAATGAGGATAGCAATCAATCTGCTAACTCGTAATTTTCACCCAGAATCAACTGGAACAACTAACGCAATGTTGCGTGGTAACGCGACTGTCGGTTTTCTTGAAGCCCCTTCGGTAATTCCTGGGAGGGATGAGTGAGTGAGACTGGAGAGCTACCGGCCGTCCTGCGGCACGTGACAACCTCAACGTTTGTCGTCCGTATCGTCAGATGTCTCCGTGAATATTCTGGAAGACGAAACCAGAACACCTGTTTTCCGGCCGCACCCCGAAGATAATATAACTTTATTACCACGTTTAGAAAAGTAGGCTCGCCGCGAACTGTGTGTGTAAAGCGGTCATCGTACGCACTACCGGTCTTGTCAGGAGTCGAGCCAAGCGTACCCCAGTCGTACGCTGTGATAGCCAACGAATGTGCGTCTGAACCTGACAACATGGAATTCTTGTGTGACGCGACGGTGGTGCGTGTTTGCAACGAAGTCAAAGTGCAAGCTGAAACTTGTTAGTCAAGATTATGGGGGATCGTCCGTTCCAGGTAATAACTGCCAAACCAAAGATCCACTGTGAGACTTTGGAAATAGCCAGTAATTAGTGAAGTGCTGTCATTCAATGCTAAGTGTAATATTGTGTGTGTGTGTGTGTGTGTGTGTGTGTGTGTGTGTGTGTGTGTGTGTGTGTGTGTGTGTGTGTGTGTGTGTGTGTGTGTGTGTTTGTGTGCGTGTTGATTGGGTCATCCTAGATTAAATTACTTCAATAAAACTGTGACATGAAGAGAGCCTCTCAGAAGAGTTTGGCAGCACTTTAAATATCTACCTGTAGGGACATCTTGTGGAAATACACTAAACTATCGTAATATGTTCTGAAGCCCGCCTTGACAATACGTAGCATATTACTGTTTGCGGCTGACACCTAGGAACCCATGTTGGAACTTCCGTTTGCTTTCATTTGCTCTTTGGTTACGTTTAAGGGTGGCTCCTAATAATCTTTATTCTACTAATCATAGCCATTGTTTTAATCTTAACATCAATGTCGTTTTAGATGACGACAGTGGCCCGAATATTCCTTGTAAATTTCCCACGAGTCTCAAATCACAATTATATCGCACAGTTAGCTTTTTCGGTGTCTGGGAATCACGAAGTCAAGATTCGCAAAAAACCATGTGTCGAATTTGTGCACGATTTCGATACTCCTTTCCACTCACACAATCGTTCGAAAGTAAAAATGGGAGCCAGATCAAGCAGAACGACCTCACAGACTGCACCTGATAAAAATTACCACATTACGTAACTTTTCCCCAGTCGACCCAGGATGAAAACTGGGAGTTAAGAGGGCTGGCTTGTATTCTCATTCTAACTGACCTGATTACCTCTATCGCGATCTATGATCACTGGACGGCACTTTTCGTATAACCTGTGTCCCACGTAGATCGAACAGATCTATGACAGTCGTTATCGGACAACATTAAATTGAACCAGAAGTATCGCTCTTCTTCAGTGCCGGAAGTAGCCCAGGATCACGTGGTGCAGATCTTTATATTTAACACCCATGGGCAATCTGCACGTCCCGGTGTGAGATGATAATTATGATGATAATTATTTAAGGAGAGGGCGAAACCCAGAGTCGGCACACAGCCTACTCCTGTCGAGTAACACCAAGGGGTGTGCTCAAGGTTTAACGTCTCCATCCGACGGACAAACCACCATCGACAGTGTCGTATGCCTTCACTCCATACGAACACTGCGGAGAAGTTTGGAACTGAATCCAGACTAATTTTTTTGGACTAACACATCGAAGATTTTCGGCAACGTAGCGGAAGGTAGCGGCCGTGACCTTAAGTAAGGTACAGCCCAAGAATTCTCCTGCTGTGACAATCGCCGGTTTAAAACAACGTGCTCCGGCACAGTCATGTGACCGTCAAGACAGTTTTCGTCCCAGGCGGGCGTGAATAATAATAAGAAACAAAATTCGTCATTACTTAACAGTGATCAAACTTGAAGCTCTTTATGCTTCAGAAACGCTCAAATTACATCATAAAAATTTAAACGAGCAATTAGAGGTAACAGGAAGGAAAAACCATGAGAAAAAGCTTAGGGAAAAGAATTAAAAATGGAATGCATGACCCCAAACCCAACTCGGATATATGTGTTGGGTATTCATCCCAAAGGCTGGTTTGTTCCGCTACAGCTCCACCAACAGCTGTCATAGATAGCCTAGGTGTCACTGAAGAGGCATACTAGGGAAATGAGGAGTGAGGTAGTTTCCCGTTGCTTTCCTCACCGAGTCAGAAGTTGCTATTACATATTAGTCTGCCAAGCCCACTGAAATGCATGCACCAACCGATATGAGCGATATTTTCACACCACTCATAATAGGGACTGGCTGCATAAGGAACGGTGTTACTAGCATCGCTCATACCTCGGTCACTTTCATATTGTCAAAGCCAAGGATGAGACTGAGACAGGTCATTGAAAGTAACAAATTTATTCTAGCCCATACCAGAAGACATAGCGCACTGTAAACACTACATCCTGCCAGCTCGGATATATAACTTATATTTAAAAATATCTAAACTTACTGATACAATGAGAGTGCGACGAATTCAATTTTTAATCCATTTGATAAAGAATGAATAACAACAGACTTACTTATCAAATACATATTTTTTGTAAATCAAATATACGAGATCAAACTGTTATAAGCAAGTAGAGAAAGACCTCACTGAATTAGGTGCACCAAATCTGCAGGATAGAACTGTAATCAGGAAAATTCTTCACACAAGGCGATTTGAGGAAGGTAAGGGGGTATTTTGCCCGAAGCCAGGTCCGAACCTCAGCAGAGGTGTGCCTGAGCCGGAGTTTACGTACGGTAGGGTGGCCAGTTCCTTTCCGTTCCTCCATTCCCTTACCCCCATAACAGCACGTGGCAACCCATCCAAATCTTGACCAATCTCAATGTTGTTTAACTTCGGAGATCTCACGGGATCCGGTGTTTCAACACGGCTACGGCCGTTGGCGGATTTGAGGAAGACGAGAAGAAATGAATACGACGTGCTTGGTTGGAAGATCAGAAATTACAACAATCGATGAAGATGAAGAATATTAGTTTTACGTCCTACTAACTACTTTTTCGGTTTTTCGGAGACGCCTTGGTGCCGAAATGCTGTCCCGCGGGAGTTCTTTTACGTGCCGATTAATCTACCGACACGGGGATGACGTATCTGAGCACCTTCAAATACACCGGAGTGAGTGAGTATCGAACCATGCAAATTCTATAATCTCTGATAAAATTGTATGGACTCCACAACTGACCTCTACAGTACAGAACGAACCACGGTTCAGATATGCTGCTTATTTTACATATCCTAGAAACTGCCTAGGATGTTATTACTAGTTACGATGACAGGTAGTGGTAATATCGGTATAAATATCTCGACATTCCAACTCAAGAGAAGTGGAACAAGCTACTATAAGTGTTTGGAACATTGTTAGGACAAACAAGAGTTTGCGGAACTACAGCAGGCGGTCCTAACTTTAGGTATTATCAGGAGACGAGAAACAGGGCAGAAACACGGAGAGTTTCAAAATGAATAGCAGTGTAGCGGTAACAAAGTCCATTTACGGAGTAATGCAATCTAAGAGAGGCTGACCAAACCAGGTCTATCAGGAAGAAGACTGGGACAATAACTGCTTCCTTTGGGGGTAGCGATCCTCACACGGGGCTCCGCGAAAATGCATACAACATCCGTCGAACGGCAATGTTTGCCTGTTACCTCAGTTCCAGACACAAATAAACAAGCATGACTGCATTTTATCACTGATTTTCGAACATCTGGAAACTACCAAAACAATCTTGCGAAGTAGGCCTACTTCTCTTCGTTATCGTCCAACATGTATGACAGGATCAGGAAACTTTTCATAGAATACCCAAGCAGTTATGATCATTTATTCAATCTGCAGGAAAAAGAGCAATATTGTCTGAACTCAAATGTGATCGGACATTAAAATTCAAGGTTAAAAAACAGTGTTGATGTATTTTGGTTACCGGTGACAGAGTTAGTCCCAGGGGCGTAGCCAGGGTAGGGGGGGAGTAACTGGGAGTTAGAACCCCCCTCCAAACGGAAGTTGTAAAAAACTAAAATAAACAGAAACTAACAATAAGCAAACTAAATAAACATTCAAAGAGACATAATTGGAAAATCAACAGATCTATTGAATCTATTTTCTAACGCAGCCTCGAAAGTGTAATTTTAGATTTTAAAGTGAACGTACAATTCGCTGTAAAACTGTTTACCTTGATAATATTGTTCTTGTTCGGTATTTTAATGTAAGATTTTGTCCTGCACTGCCATCTGAATATCAACATAATTCGCTTTTGTCAGTGTCTTTATAATGACACTCATGCATGCGCGCACCACACACGCACAAGCACCTTCATTATATTTTATCATAATTTTGTAACTATACCCCCCTTTCCACCCCCCTCCCCATCGGCCAGTTCTGCCTTCGCTATCTTCGCAATCTGGCTGAAAGCTTCAAACATATTACTCCAGTACCCCACATCTTAATTCAGTGGACAAGTGTTTTCATGCGTGACGAAAATAATAATTTCGTGTGGCTATTTTTAGCCGGGTGTAGCCCTCATAAGGCAGACCCTCCGACGAGGGTGGGCGGTATCTGCTATGTGTAGGTAACTGCGTGTTATTGTGGTGGAGGATAGTGCTGTGTGTGGTATGTGAGCTGCAGGATGTTGGGGACAGCCTCTGAGCCATTGGAATTAACCAATGATGGTTAAAATCCCCGACCCAGCCGGGAATCGAACCCAGGACCCTCCTAACCGAAGGCCAGTACGCTGACCATTCAGCCAACGAGTCGGATGTGACGAAAATGTTTGCCAACAACGAATTAAGCTTTTGTCCGTCAAGGATGAACTACATGTGTGTTTGACTATGAAAGTTTCAATCACGAATATAACTATTCTACTCCAAGAGACATTTCTAAATATCACACTGAACATTCAGTATCAACAGAATTATTAATATTAAGAACTGTTTTACATCTGTGAGATTGAATGATTAAGACTGCTTTGTAAATCCAGTATTGACGTATCTTTATTTGAAAAGCTTGCATTTAAATATACTACCTCAACCTCTGTTAACAACAATGTTTGTATATTGATAATTAAATTTCATGCCTTTTTATGATGAGTATTAACCGCTGTAAAAGTTTAGTGAATACATGAACTGCAATTTAGCTCGCCTACTGTACAACACTGTTTTATATTTTTCCCTTGGTTACAATACATAACAGGCAGTCACTTAAACCTTGGTGAACCCCAAGCATTTCTAGGGGGTTCCGAAACAATTATTCAGGGATTAATATCATTCTGATCACTGCCTCACTATGGGTATGTATTGCACCCGTATCACCAGTCATCCAAGGGTACAGAATTAAAAACTAAGCTGAAGTGTGTTTATAATTTGAATCAAAGACAGAGACAAGTAATTAACTTACTTTGTAGTTATTGTTTCATATTAGGTACCCGAACCAACCTGATTCACCAGTCTTGAGTAGATAAGAGCGTTTCTTTTGTGACCTTTTTAACGTCGCATTAACCTCTGACAGTCTTCGGTGACGATAAGAAAGGAAATGTTCAGGACCGGGAAGGTTTTTTTTCTTTTTTCTTTTTGTTGTTTGCTTTACGTCGCACCGACACAGATAGGTCTTACGGCAACGATGGGACAGGAAAGGCCTAGGAATGGGAAGGAAGCGGCCGTGGTCTTAATTAAGGTACAGCCCCAGCAGTTGCCTGTTGTGGAAATGGGAAACCACGGAAAACCATCTTCAGGGCTACCGACAGTGGGGTTCGAACCCACTATCTCCTAGATGCGAGCTCACAGCTGCGCGTCCCTAACCGCACGGCCAACTCGCCCGGTAGGGGAAGGTAGTGAACGGACCTTAATTATAGCACAGTCTCAGCATTAGCCAAATGTAAAGGCCGTCTCCAGGGAAAATGACAGTAAACTGAAATTTGCACGACAACCTTTGTTGAATTCTGGCGAAAAGTGGTTTAATGGAGTTACTTATTTGGGATCAGAATTAAGATGGGAGGACCAGTACCGGAATTAAACGACTATTCCACTATTTTACAGTTTTTAAATGAGGGAAAACTTTCTATAAATCACACTGTCCCTGCATATCAATAATAAGAACCCCCAAAGCTTAGTGTCACTATCCTACAGAGGAGTATGGCTTAAAATCTTGAAATGATGGTTAGGCTTGTAAAATACTACTGACGAGGTGAATCATGACAAAGAAATTTGCAACAGTGAAAGTCAACTGACGCCTCCTAGAAGAAAACATCTACAAAAAGAGAAGAAAAACTTCTTTACTACTAGCAAGTATACGAAATGCAGATTTCAAATATAGCAAGCGCTCTAAATTCACCTCCGCTCCAACAGGCGTCGTATCTTGACTCCTGAGCAGAATAGGACGTAAGTTCATGTCTAACATCGTCAACTATACTGTACTATTATAGAATGTGACGGCAGTGGTTGTATTGGGCTGGAAGAAACCTCCCTAAAAAATGGATCATATAAACTTCAGTCTCTAATCGTGGCCAGTTGAGTGAAGAATTAGGTTAGTTCTATGTTCCACTTTAAACTCTCTTCGACTTATCCCTGGTAATTACAGTGTCGCAGGCGGGTTTTGACGGGGGGTTGAAGGTCGGAAGCCCTTTACATCCCATGACCTTTCACGTGAAAATTCCAAACCTGAATCGACCGAGAATCGAACCTCGGCCATCCAGGCAGAAATCCAGTAGATAAGCCCTCTGATCTATGTTCCAGTTTGTGGGATCGTATTCTGACACAGTTGGTTAACATTGAAAAGAGCGAAGCCTGCGACAGTAACCCACTGTCGTGACAACATTCCAGCACTCCTGATATTTCGTAAGACCAAGAGTAGTCGATGGATGTTAAACACTTTAGCACTATTATCATCGCACTTATAACAGTACGTATCTGGGCGCATGCGACAACGAGGGCGGGTTACCATAAACATAATATAACCTCACGTCACAGGGCATAAAAAGAATGAATGCACAAGCAAAGAAATGAGTATCCAAACTATCTAATTATCATCCATCTAGTAAATGTTTGTTTATTTATTTATTTGTTTGTCCAACCCTTGTCCCGTTTCTCTACGGGGTCGGGTATGAGGTAAGATGAATCTGCCGTGGAGGGTTTTTATGACCGGATGCCCTTCATGACGTCAACCTCATCAGAGGAGTTAATGAAATGAAATTAAATGAAATGAATGACGTGATATCTCATAGTAGGAAGGGAGAGGGTGAAATCCGGTACCGGCACATAGCCTCCTACTGTCGAATAGCACCAAGAGGTCTGCTCAAAGCTTAAAGTCTCCATCGACGGACGAATACCATCAACAGCGTCATATACCCTCACTCCACAAGAGCACTGCAGAGAGGTATGGAATTTAACCCAGTCTTTTAGTACGCAATCTAGTGATTAGAAATTCTATAGCACCACCTTCCTTACCCTGCCGGCCAACATTATGATGATAAACGAAGTCAGTGGAATCGGACAGGCACAGGCTCAGCCTCAGCCCTCATGGTTGTCAACCCACGCTCTGAGGGTGGGACCCCTTTCAGGGGTCTCTAACGGCAAACAGGAGTTAGCATGGATATATTCTATACACCCAGCCATAGGGTGAACTTTCAAGATATATCATCACCTAACATGACAGAAAATAAACTGTGAAACCACATTCTGAGGCCTCAAAATAAATATAGAATATATAGGTGGCAGGGCTTGGGTATTACTGAGGGGAGTGGTATTGCTGATATGCAAATACACAGCTTTATAAGGGGGAGGAATAGTGTTTACATCTGGCTATACAACTAACACCTGGATCGTAAAGAACGTATCAATGGGCGAAGAAGGAAGGGTAGGCCGCCTGTTGTGATTTATAAAAGGGACACGCTCCATTCGACATGGCACAAGCCAGATAACGAGACAGAAAACTACATATTTATCCGCAACAATTCCCAGTTCTGTAAACATTACAAGGATTAGCAAAGAGGTTTCATTTCGAGCCATTCAAGGGCAATGAGTGTCAAACATCAAAATAATAAACTAAAGCACAATCGATTTGTTATAAATAATAATGTTAACCGTATTGTTTTTACGTCCCACTAACTATTTTTTCACGGATAGTGTTGCTGGAATGAAAGATGACGGAGTACCCGGACAAAGATCTCTCATTTATTCTGCATTGTTTAAAAGGAATTTTACGTATGTTGCCTTCAATAATAAACCAATATCCAAAATCTAATAATAATAATAATAATAATAATAATAATAATAATAATAATAATAATAATAATAATAATAATTTATTACTATATGCCTTTAAAGTTCTTTTCTTATTTTGCAATTTGCTTTAGCAATTTGCTTTAAGTCGCACCGACACAGATAGGTCTTATGGCGACGATGGGACAGGGAGAGGCTAGGAGTGGGAAGGAAACGGCCGTGGCCTTAATTAAGATACAGCCCCAGCATTTGTCTAGTGTGAAAATGGGAAACCACGGAAAACCATCTTCAGGGCTGCCGACAGTGGGGTTCGAACCCACTATCTCCCGAATACTGGATACTGGCCGCACTTAAGCGACTGCAGCTATCGAGCTCGGTCCTTTAAAGTTCCTTCAATTAAATTCTATTATTTTGGGATAAAATGCGGCATTTCTGGTTAATTTCTCACAGACCTCGTAAAATGCCAACCAAATGCCCCGAGCTCGTATATACCGCAACCGTCAACGTAGACGGCAACATAGGTTACGTTATATAGGCATCAAAATCACACAGTATTCTGCGGTATTTGTATAAGCTGTCCTGCGTTCATCTGTCAACGACACGAGGTCTGGTCAATCAAGCAGAGCATGTGAGGGCAATATTAGCTGTAGCGTTCTGGGTAGACCCTGGCTGTATCCAGCCTCTCCGATATCCGTCACCCAGATGGAGTGGGCACGCGAGGGAATTGTATGGTACGTGCATCATTCATTGGCGAGGGGAACGGAGAGGGATGGCTGAAACTCCGCTGCGGCACACACAAACACAATACAGATTATCCCAAGTGGGAGCGATGGACAAAAACCAAACACAACACAGGGCTGGGGTAGATGGGAGGAAGAACAGACAAAAACAGAATTCCAAAGAAGCGCACAAGCCGTAGTCCAGAACACGAACAATTAAAATTAAAAATGAAGATTAAAAATACTCAACAGCTTACTGAAAAATCCACAGCCTGTTTCCAGTCATTCGACCGGGTCAGGAATGGAATGAATCATCTAGCAGCGAGGATAGAATTGTGCCGGCTGCCGAAACCTTTTCCACTGCTCTGAGACAATGATTAATGACTGACAGAAGAAATTATATTGAATAGTGTTGCTGGAATGAAAGATGACAGGGAAAAACGGAGTACCCGGAGAAAAACTCGACCCGCCTCCGCTTTGTCCAGCACAAATCTTACATGGAGTGAACGGAATATAATTCCAATAAATTATAAAGGGGGTCTTTATGTTTGGTTTGGGTCGGGGGTATTTAGGGTCGGATGGCTATGTGACATGATTAGTGGGATTCGAACCTCGGTCATCTACGTTGAAACTCAGCAGCTAAGTGGAGTGCCACCGGGCAGAGATTACAGTATATAAAAGCGACACGAAAACCGAACTGATTTATGTACCGAAGAGTCAATGAAAAACTATATACCTAGTCTCGTTCTATGGTCTTTCATAATGTATAGTATTTTCTGTTACTTTTAGTGCAATACGCGCTTTGCCAATAAACTTTCATGGTTTCGTATACTGCGTTACAATAGTGACAGTCGGGCTCCCAGGTTGAAATGCCAGCGTAACAGCCTCCAGTTCAGAGAGTCGCGGGTTAGATTCCCGGTCGGGTCGAGAAAGTTAATTAAATCGGCTCGAGAACCGGGTCTTTGCATTTGTCTTAATACAAGCCTCTTTGTTCGGACATATCACACCCGACTACCAAACACCACTGAAAGATATAAGAGTGAATACATTTCTCCATACAGGACTGGCATCTAGAAGTAGTTAATTCTTTTTCGCTTGAATGATTGAAGTTTTTTCTTCTAGTGGCTTAACGTCGCACCGACACAGATAGGTCTTACGGCGACGATGGGATACGAAAGGGCTAGGAGTTGGAAGGAAGCAGCCCCAACATTTGCCTGGCTTGAAAATGGAAAACCAGGGAAAACCATCTCCAGGGCTGCCGACAGTGGGATTCGAAAGCACTATCTCCCGGATGCAAGCTCACAGCCGCTCGCCCCTAACCGCACGGCCAACTCGCCCGGTGTCTGAAGTTCTAAAAAGTTTTACTTTCTGCCCTCTGTGCTTCAAGCATCAATGTAAGGCACTTACCCTTCGAATTCAGGCACAGGGAAGGACTAGCAATTTCGTTTACATCGACCGATTACGGATGATGACTATATATCAACAGAATCAAGAGACAATATTCAACATTATTTCCTGGTCTCCGATAATAACGTAATGGGTGGGGGGTAGGGAAATAAGAAAAAGAAGAAATAGGCCTATATGAAAATGTTCACTGGAAAGGAAAGCGCAGGAGGGAACTAGAAAGGTAACATCGTCCATAATTCCGTCTTTTCAAATGGAGAAGAAAGATTTTCTTTATACAACGTCTATGTCTTAAAGCAACGTAATTGGACTCTCTTCCACTTGGAAACACCCATTATATTCTTTTAAGTGGAACAAACATTTCCATTTCAACTGTCAGTCTCTCGTAATTAATTAAAACACAAATTAAAACTCGGGCTTATCTGACGCCACGTTTATCGCCCGCTGGTTTACTGAACACTATAATTATATCCCCTACGTGCATCTCTACACTTACCAGTATCACTGCGGTCGCTACGAAAAGTTCTATCAACTCTTCATTCAATGGATTGCTGCCAGAGTTGTCTAGCTACTTGGCTCAATATTAGCGTCGAGGCCTTCGATTCAGACAAACCAGGGTTTGATTCCTGCCTGGGTAGGGTTTGTTAGTCGTGGCTGTTTTATTCCTGGTTATTCAAATACACACCCCTTTAAATACAAACGACACACACTACTACCCACCATCACAGAAACAACAACAAAAACTTGCTCTCCATAGCCGAGTCCTGTATTCCCTTAAGTGACTTGTCCACCTCCATTCGCTTCACTTACACTACCGACAAATCCGATTCGTACTCCCAGCTTCATCCATCAAGTATTAATTCACTCGTAATTTATCATTGTAATAGTCATTGTGAGTGCCTTCCTGCAATATTGTTCCCATCTGTTTGTAAACCAACAATCATTCTCACTATCTCCATATCCAGCTTGTGAATAATATTCTAAGATATCATGTGCAGCCAGTCACTGCTATGAGTGGTGTGAAAATGTTGCTCATAGGCTCGGTTGGTGCATGAATTTCAGTGGGCTTGGCAGACTGATATGTAATAGCAACTCTGGCTCGGTGAGGAAAGCAACAGAAAACTACCTCACTCCTCATTTCCCTAGTACGCCTCTTCAGTGAAGCCTAGGCCATCTATGACAGCTGATGCCAGAGCTGTTGAGGATCCCACCACCGTTAGCGCTGACGGACTGAACATATATAAGATATCCTGAATCCAACCTACTCTCGCTCCTGTACAGTCAAGTCGAACTGCACACGGCGATGAAAGGCTATTTAGTCTTCGAGCGCGTTTCTTTCTTACAGATAAAGTTATTGAAAATGAAAATCGACGGAATGTTTCCAGTCATTCGACCGGGTCAAGAATGGAATGAATGAAGCCAGCCCCCATCTAGCGGCGAGGATAGGAATATTGTGCCGGCTGCCGAAGCCTGTCGCACTCCTCTGGGGCAACGATTAATGAATGACAGATGAAATGAAATGATATTGGAGACTGTTGCTGGAGTGAAATATGACAGGGAGAACCAGAGTACCCGGGTAAAAACCTGTCCCGCATCCGCTTTGTCCAGCACAAATCTCACATGGAGTGACCGGGATTTGAACCACGGAACCCAGCGGTAAGAGGCCGGCGCGCTGCCGCCTGAGCCACGGAGGCTCTCAAATAAAGTTATTATTGATTGCAACTGTGAGGTCACTTATTTGACATAATAAAACTCATAAAAAAGTGAGCATATTTGCAGTTTACGCATCAGTGTCTAATACTTATGTTTCATTTACAGTTAGATAGTGAGTTCATTGTTAAATCATCGCAATCCTACCTTCTTTACAACTACGCACATTCTGCTCACGTCTGGTAAACAAAATCCACAGGCAAGCAACTCACAAGGGGGCATTCCCTACTCGTCACCACCGATTTCGCTAAAATTTATAGAACATGCAGGGCTTGGCTAGAAATGAAGGTGCGCAAAGTGGGAACTCCAGATGGCCAAGCGTATAGAAATTAAAAATTAAAATATTAACGTTGACGCGGCTCTCGCATCGTATAAGCCACTTACGTTAGCGCGCACACCGAGCAGTAGTTGCCGTAGCGGTAAGAGCTTGGACTAGTAATTCGATGGTCGTGGGTTCGATTCCCCGTGTAATAATAATAATAATAATAATAATAATGCTATTTGCTTTACGTCCCACTAACTACTTTTAAAGTCTTCGGAGACGCGAGGTGCCGGAATTTAGTCCCGCAGGAGTTCTTTTACGTGCCAGTAAATCTACCGACACGGGGCTGTCGTATTTGAGCACCTTCAAATACCACCGGACTGAGCCAGGATCGAACCTGCCAAGTTGGGGTTAGAAGGCCAGCGCCTTAACCGTCTGAGCCACTCAGCCCGGCGACTCCCCGTGTGGGGAGTATTTTTCAATTACTATATTATTCGATTAGATTAGCAGTTTGCCTTTTTCTACCACTACGAGCGCTAATGCGAGTCAATGCATTGTTTCACTTAAGCCCTTATAATTGCATTCGGTGAGGACATTCTTCAAAAAATAAAAAAACGCCTGAGGTTCCTGAACCAAAGAACACGTTACAGAAATAATTATGTAAATAAGTGAATTTTGCTAGGATATGAATAAAAAATAAGACGGGTAAAGAAAGAAGCGATTTTAGGCTGTTTTTCCGGAACTGCATTTAGGCCGCAAGTTATTTTTGAACTTTAGTTCTTTTTAATTTGATAGAGCTATCCATGATTCACAATTTGAAACGTTTGCGGGTCCTTTAGCACTTCAACTTTCGGCACAGTTGAGGAATTGCTCAATTTTACATTTTTCGTCTGCTAAGACATGTTTTCAACTTCAACTGTGGCGACGTCCAAGCAAGCTTGTCAATGTGCCGTTACTATGCACAGTGCACTAAAATGTCTCGTCATGCGCTCTCTATGGAGATCGCACCGGAATCATCACTTTGATGCAACAAAAGAACAGGACTTCGCTCAGCAGGCCCTGGCCCTTGGGGTTTGGTTTTATTTCTACTACTATCAATATCTGTGTACCTATCATTTCTCTTCGCTAGTGATTTAAAGTCACACTGACAAGTAGAAGAATTTCGCTCACGCAAGCACTGAAATTGGCTAAGATTGGTGTGAAAATTAGTAAACAGAGAAAAACACTTTTCAGGGCTGCCAACGGAGGGGTTCGAACACATCATCTCCCGAACGGACGCTCACAGCTACTAGATCGGAAATGCGTAGCCAACTCGTTTGATGCCTGTGTGTCACGTTTGGTTCTTCACTCCACTATAATGCGATGATAGGGTAAATCATACTCCTCGGTCTTGTCGTCCTTTTGAAACGTAAGCGTCCTGTTTGGATGCATTTCAAAGAGAAGGGGAGAAGAGGTTTGTGTTTCCTGTCAGCAGCGATGCCACCCACGGAAGTCAAGAAAGGTTTCTTTGTAAGATTGTCACTAGGGGTCTCGTGTCGATAACTGTGAAGAATGTTCTTCAAGGAAATGAAGTTGTATGGGACAGTGCTATTTGCAAATGGACAGACTATTTGTAGGAGGATTGGTTATTAGAGTTCTAAAACCGGAATTTTCACATTTTGATGTGTCTATTTGGTAGTATTTTTTAGCGTTTATATATTTGTAATTTTGAAGTTTGATAGAGTTTTCAAGAAAATCAAAGACTTCAAGTTAATTCTGTTTGTCTTTTGATAATATTAATGTGAAATTAACACTGCATTTTCTTAGTAAAAGCAAAACGCACAAAACATTGTACATCTACTTTAAATTTATATAAAACATAACACATAAATAAATAATAGACTTATGTTGATACAAAGTCAACATAATAAAAAATTCAAAATTTACTTAAGTCATATTAACATACGTGAACATTTCTTTCCCTGTCAGTGTTCCTTTATCATTTTCAATCTACAATTTACTGAAATATATGTCAGCATCTACACAGCTGGTAGGACCTCAAATACGTAGCAGAGGTACTTGGGCAAATTCTACATGGCATTCCATGGAAGCGGTGACCCCTCGGTTTAAGTTTTCAGATGAAAAATAAAAACATACCGTGAATAAAGTTTTATTTGGACTAATCGTAGATTTCACATTGCTATAGTATTTACACCGTATTCAAAATTCATTAAAAATACAGGTCGTGAAAAAATAAAAATTAGAAAAATCATAAAACGCCTGAGGGCATTGAACCAAGGAAGCACATTACAGAAATATTTATGTAAAAAAGTTAATTTGGTTAAGATTTGAATAAAAAATAAACGAGTAAAAAAACAAGCGATTTTATTGTCGGATTTTTTTATTATGGACACTCGAGTTTAGGCTTTAATTAGAAACCAGCTAATAGGCCTATTGCAAAGCGAGTTATACCAATATTTCCCTTATTTAATTCTACATGAGGGTATATAAGAGACATACTTTTTACGTTCATTAATTATTTTTTATTTGCGGTTGTATTAAATATTGTCCGGGATTTTGGCTTCTTCTCTGTGAAGTGCTCACTTAGCAATATATATATGGAAAACTAGTTATCTGATGGTAATCAAATTTTTGTATATTATAACCATATGTTTTTGTAATATATCACTGAAGTTACATATTTTTTAACCATCCCAAAAAATTCTTATTTTTCTAAAGCAACTCTTTCTCAGTCCAGGATAAACGTAGAGCAGGAAACTTGGGGTTGTTTTGAAGAACTTAGTCATGGTTATCAGAAACTACAACCAGTGTAACCATATAATGTGGTTCTGAATTTATGAGCAGTAATATTGAAGAGAGGTTTTGTGTACTCCTGGCCAGGCGATTAACAACAGACGGGGCGGAGAAATCGGGCGCAGTTTTTCTGGAACTGCATTAAGACCGGAAGTGATTTTCGAAAGTTGGTGGTACTATCGGGTGGCACAAAAAGACCTTACCTGCGCGCAAAATGAGAGTCGCACCGGTTGACTCCATGTACTGCAGCGTGAGTGAGAGGGTTCACTTCACTCGTTGATACGGAAGTGTTCACGTCGGCTCCTCGTAACTGTAACTGTACTGGGGTTTAAGATCTCAAGTGAGTAGCACAGCAGTGATTTGCCCCCTTCACTACCTTCCGTCCCCTCCTTTCTCCTCCAAGTTCATGGCTCAGCACAGGTAGGTGCCATCTGGGTGGTGGTGGTGGTGGTGGTGGTGGTGGTGGTGATTGTTGTTTTATGAGTAAGTACAACTGGGCAACCATTCTCTATTAATACTAATCAGGGAAAATTGGAAGGGGTGCGACACTTCGAAAAATTACGACATCGCCCAAAGAAAGACAAGGGCCACGAAGGGAATGAAAATGAAAGACACCCTAGGATTCGCAAACCTAATACCGTCGGGCTCAGAAAATAACAAGAGTTGACCAAGCGGGGTCGGATAGGACAGATGAAAGTTAGGAGTCTGGTACAAGTAAATGGAAGCAATGCCAGGATTCAGCCAAGGGATCCACGGTTGCTAATCCACGCTCCATACGTATAGACCTCGTGCGCATGGATGTTGCTGCGCACTGGCGGCAAGTTGCTCGAATAGTTCATGTGACTTGCTCTCGTCAGTGAAGTGAAGCAACGCGATTATCAGCCTGCGTTTGTTGAGATACGAAATCAAATTCGAGACGGAAGAAAGTTCTACAAAGAGTAGAACAAATTGGTGTGTGGTTGGATGTAACTATTCCTATACAAATTGTCCTCCTGGAACGAAATTCTTTGTATTCCCAAACAATAAGCACACATTTGTACCTAACTCTTTTAGACAAAATTGTTCGTCTCGTAGGTGTCTTAGTGAACTTCAGTCCTCCGATCAATAAAACAGACGACTAGTATATTTTAGGTAAAGGCCTAAACTTAAACATGATTATATAATTATTGAATTGCACATGATTACATCGATTTAGTTCACTTTTTAATTAATTTTTTTTACTTCTAACTCAAGTAGAAATTATAGCATGTTTGAAATGTCTGAATAGTGGTAAAATCTATGCTTGAGTATGGTAACAATGTAACACTATGCATAACGCTTGACAATTAGTGGAAGGTAATGTTCGAAATAAAACCTCCGTGCCGTGAGAATAATATTTGAAAGGAATTCTTCTTTTCTGGAGACACCCACTTTCACACTTTTCTTTGGAGAATTTACAAAAAGTCACGGGAGTTGTGGTTCAAAATATACAATGATGCCTGTACCTGGGTGTAATATATGTGAGTTTCCTTAACTTGATATCGCCATCAATGTCAATATACAAATTTGGAACATTACACATGTTCTCATCAATCACGGGCTTTTCCCAACACGAGTAAGGGAACTTAATCTCCAAAAGAGAGGATCAGTCCTGACCTAGCACTATCCCATCCAGGCTACTAGGGTTGCTCTTCGTTTATTTAACAAACCCAGCTGTGACACGCAAAATTGGGACGATAAACAGAACTCCTGAAGTGCCTTCAGCTCATTATCTCTGCCATATCTCACTGCAGGACTGTTTATGTCCTTAGAAAGAAGCTGAGTTGGCAGTTTATTAAAATCTCCACTCTGCAGTGTCATGTTCTTGTGAACACTCTGGCTGGCAGATATGTGTAATTGTCTTTGATCGAACCACGCAGAGCCCTAGTCGCAATCGCAATAGCATACGTCTACGATTTTGTGACTTTTACGTTGTCATAATAAAAATTCAGGATGTCACTTTGCAACGTGCACTCATAATAATTGTTTGGCACTATTGATATCTTACCACTTGACAAGTAATTTATTCCATAGCATCTAAACAGTTTATTAACGTTTTGAAGGTCTAATTGCTGTAGACACTGAAGTAAAAGTCTTGTTTCGCTCTGTTCTACAGCCATCATCCACGGTAGCTTCAACAGTCGAATTGGAGATAATTAAGGATTCACCTTCACACTCGGCCTTCAAAATTCTTGTAAAAGCAGTCTATAAATTTAATTTTATCATATAGTTCAGTTTTGCTGAATGTTTCAAATCCCTCACTTTCCAGTACGCTACAAACTAGCCGCTTACTTAATCTGTCCTTGAACATTTCTCCTAAATGTTCACCTCTAGAATATTCTGCGGCAACATTTTTCGGTTTTTCCCATTGTTGCATAAAGGAAATCTTCGAAGAATCTTTCTGTATTAATATAAATGCAAAGCGCAGCAAAATGCTTACAGCATTTGGGAAGGCTTGCTTTGCATTCACACTCGGCTGGCTGAATATTCCTGTTGCAATCGATCTGTTAAATGTTAAAACAAGACTAGCATTAATTAATGAAAAAATAATTTACAACGGCAATGGACACGGAAAATGTGTACTGTATATTAAAGTTATGTTTGAAATTAATAGTTTGTATATACATATGACTTATGGTGCAAAAAGAAAGGTAACTATTACTGTAAGTTTAACTGCATAAGGCGTTTGATTAATGCTCGTTTCCCTCAAACAGAAGCTGGATATTTCTTCTCCCAATCGTTCTTTCACCTGGAATATGTGATTACTGAAATATGACTTATCCCAACGAATATTCTGAAAGTCCACACAAATCTCTATGGACGACGACAGTTCAGCTTTAAATGGCTTCCTTCACTGTCACACTTGATTCTCCCGCACAAGCCACTACACACAGTCGTCACATGAATGTTCTGAGCGAGTTGCCGCTAGGAGCGCCAGCAGGTAAAATTACGCCATTCGCACGAGGTCTATACTAGACTTAACTAAAGTTGGCGTCTGACAGGTAAGGTTGGAGGGAGGAGCACTGCACGTGCCATTTCACGATGTTGCCACATTCCAGCATTCCTTTCTACATACTCTTACCCCTCGCTTCCGGCTCACTTGTTCCCTCCTTCATTCTGACCGCTGTGATCTGTTGTAGACTACCTGGCCAGGCAGTGTCGTCCCATTTGCGATCACTCTTATACAAACAATCAGGTTCTTATCAGTGACAGTGACAGGTTTGGCAACTCCCAGCAAGACGAGCTGCCCTGAAGTTTTATCTCCATGGCAACAGCCACTCCCTTTATCCCGCCTCGGCAGGCAGAAAACGGACCTCCCTCTAAGAAATGTCACACACCAGCTCTTATTATTAGCAGTATAAGTGCCCTTGGAGACCCTTTCAGTCGCCTCTTACGACAGGTAGGGGATACTGTGGGTGTTATTCTACCGCCCCCACCCACAGGGGGAGTTTGTGCCATTAGGCAGTAATATACCTTTACGAGATTTTACTTCATCTTCATCACGACGAGCAGGTCGCCTACGGGAGTCAAATCAAAAGACTTGCATCTGGCGAGCCAAACTTGTCCTGGGACACTACCGGCACTAAAAGCGACACGCCATTTCATTTAATTCTTTTGTACTATATTGACGGAGACGGAGGGGAAAATCCGCAGAAAAATACGAGTTACTGAATCTTCGAACCTCGAATCTCCAAACAAATCCGGCTACATAACAGACATTCCCCAACCGTGTTAAAAGGTTATAGGAGCGAATCCAAGCTATGTTACTGTAATTGGATTGTGGTAAGTGACCTACAAGTTGAACGAAGGCATTATCTCAAAACTCCAGGAGGATATGTTTGCAGGACGAAAATGCTCTCTCTTTAACAGAGGTGCTAAGCCTTTTATCGGGTTATCATATTCAAAAGCAGTGAACTTCCTTTCACCGAGACAACCTCACATTGTTGACATTTCTGGAGTGGAGCCCGGACAAACAATACGTCGCAGCTCATTAGCTTGACAGGCATCGCTTGCGTACACAGTGACATCGGCGTAGCTTCTATCAGCTCGCAATCTCAGGTGAGCTGTCGAATGGGATTCCTCCGTCTCTTGCCTTGATAAATGTTCTGGCTGAATAAAGAGCTGGGAAATAGCGGAGATAGTGTACTGGAACTTACAGAAAATGTCTGTAAATCTTCAAGAATAAACACAAACGAGAGGAAGGAGTAGGTCTATCTACATTACCACAGAGATCTGTCGAATAGTTAAAAAATGAAGTTTAACCAACAATTCGCCAATAAAAGGGCGCACTCCCATGAATTTAGAATAAGTGCAAACGATAACATTCGCTACAAATTGCTCTAAACGATGCTTATCGAGGCTTAGGATGGCATCACACTCAACACGTAGTACTCCAGTATCTGCAGACCAACTGGCTGGGCATCAGTCCTCTTAGGACGTGAAGGCCCTAAAGAGCTGTTGTTTTGTTTGTAATAATAATAATAATAATAATAATAATAATAATAATATCTCACTCATAGGCTGAATGATCAGCGTTTGGGCCTTCAGTTTAGGGGGTGTCGGTTTCGATTCCCGGTCGGGTCGGGTATTTTCAATCACTCCTCGTTAATTCCTCAGACTCGCGGACTGTATGTTTGTCAAAACACACTAGTCTACATAGTCACAAAACGCACCACACTTACAATCACCACAGAAACACGTAACAGTCAATACATCACTTCACATAGCGTTGGCGTCAGGAAGTATATCCACCGTAAAACAGAGCCAAGTCATGTTAGCAACAAAGGTCGCATCTGCGACCCCACCAGAGTGTGGGTTAAGCGGTAGAATAATAATAATAATAATAATAATAATAATAATAATAATAATAATAATAATAATAATAATAATAATAACACCCACGGTCTTAAGTAAGCCCAAACGAGAAGACTAATAATGTTATTGGTGTTACGTCCTACTAACTACTTTTAAGGTTTACAGAGACGCCAAGGTACCGAAATTTTGTCTCGCATTTGTCAGTAAATCAACCGACATAAAGCTGACGTATTTGAGCCCTTCAAATAGCACCAGACTGATCCGGAAGTGATTTTTTTTAAACATCCTACTAACTACTTTTAAGGTTTACAGAGACGCCAAGGTACCGAAATTTTGTCTCGCATTTGTCAGTAAATCAACCGACATAAAGCTGACGTATTTGAGCCCTTCAAATAGCACCAGACTGATCCGGAAGTGATTTTTTTTAAACTGCAATTTGATTTACGTTGCAACGACACAGATAGGTCTTTTACGGACGATGGGATAGGAAATGGGCAGGAGTGGGAAGGAAGCGACCGTGGCCTTAATCCGTCCAGGCATTTGCTTGGTGTAAAAATGGGGAACCATGGAAAACCATCTTCAGGGCCTATCTACGTCAGTGCGACGTTAAGTAAAGCATATTTTAAACGATCGACAATAGGACAAATGATCGCAGTGACATTTCGAGTTGTTTTGGAATGTATTAGCCAATGCCACATTTTCTGGGAACACTCAATATCTTTACTAGAGCCTAATAGCAAAGCAATGAGTGGTTATGTCATTTTTTTTTACGTCGCACCGACACAGATAGGTCTTATGGCGACTATAGGCTAGGAAAGTGCTAGGAGTGGGAAGGAAGCGGCCGTGGCCTTAATTAATGTACAGTCCCACCATTTGCCTGGTGTGAAAATGGGAAACCACCGAAAACCATGTTCAGGGCTGCCGACAGTGGGGCTCGAACGTAATATGTCAATATCAAGTACGACAACAATATTAGGCCTACAGTCGATACTGAATAGGTCGAAATAAATATATTGTTAAAACCATTTTCCAGTTCAATGAGAGAATTGCACCACAAAAAATACAGTATGCCAGACGCATTTCAATGAGTGGGGGGGGGGGCGATTTACGTCACATAGCAGTGAGCTTGCTTTCCAGAGATAGTGGATTCGGACCCATTGTCGGCAGTCTGAAGATGAGTTTCCGTGGTTTCCCAATTTCACACCAGGTGTTGTAACTTAATTAAGGCTACGATCGCCTCCCTTCCAGTTCTAGCTGTTTCCCATCCCATCGTCCCCATAAAAACGGGTTGTGTTGATGCGACATACAACAAATATTGCACAAAGGGGATAAAAAAAAGACACTTCAATATTATTCCAAGTTCCGTAACAAGTATGTTTTCGTTTGAACGATGACGTCGCGCTCACTCGCTCCTGCGTGTATACATGAGTTTATTTACGAAGAGGTATCGATTCTATAGGCACTCTGGAACCACAGAAAATATTGCATATCCAGTAATGGAGGGAACTTGCATTTCGGTCGATAGGAGGGGGCCATGAATGTATGTCATGTGTATGTGTGTGCTGTGGAGTGGAGTGGAGGTCAATGCCTCGCTGAGCCAGACAGATCAATGAACCACTCCCATCAGGTGTCTCTCCCGGGCCTCGGCGAGGTCACTGGTTCGACAATATTCCCCAAAATGATTAGATCTGTAAGATTTAGCGATTTAAGTGCACTCGTTGAACTCAGAGGGCACTGCAAACTCCGTGTGGATTAAATGGAACGAGAGACGGAACTTGTCGTGCAGAAGGATGGCTTTAGTCAACGAAGATTATTCATTGTCAAAACTTTGAATTTTCAGGACAAGGAAATGGTTCTCACCTTGTTAGAGGAAACATGCTATATTTCCGCAGAAATGAGTGATGTTCCAGAGACGAGAGTTCTCACGACAGCTATTAAGGGAATGGTTTAAGAGACATTCAAAGGAAATCACCAAACACTTGTAACATTAACTAAAGAGAGAAGAAAATTGACACTGGCTTGTCTGCTTAGGTCGGAAATAACAGGAAGAACTGAGCAAAGTACAGGTGATAATTATTGTTTTAAAGGGGAGTACAACTAGATATCAAATCACCTCCTAACTCCAATGAAAAATTTAAAAAGAACAGGAAAGACACTTCCAGAAATAGAGGTATCGCAACAGAAAATGAAGAGCATTGAAGGTTAGTCCAACTGGACGGGTACGTGCAATCCAAAATGCAGGGTCATGGCTTCACATTATAAACATCCCATACCCATCAGGTTACAATCGACGAGCCTACTGCTACACTGGGGCGAAACGCTGGTTATTTCACGACTGGAAAGGCAGAGCTTGAATATTTTTAACATTTGTAATCGATACAAATAAATTACTCATTCCTTCTGAAAATGGGTTTGTCAAGGGTGCAATTCCAGTTGATCTATCTTGGAGCTGATCTGAAGAGAGAGAAAACTGGTGAAACTGATCCTCGAGTGGAATTTGTTCTGCTCGCCAGATGCAGAATACTTCGACTGCGAGAAGTAGACATACAGCTTGAAAATATATCTCAGATAAATTCTGAAAATGTTTCAGTAACAACGACAAAACGAAAAAAAGAAGCGAACCTCTAGCAGCAGCCCTCAAGGATAAAGAAGTGACTACAGGCAAAGTAGTAGTATAATAAAATTCTTCCGGGCTGTTATGCCGTGGTCCACTCCTCTCGCTTCTCCCAGACGTTTCGACTACAGCTGCGGTAGTCATCTTCTGTGGCGTCGTGTAGATACGCTCTCCTGTATCCCGCTGGCGACTGTAGTAGTAGTTCTACAATTTGCTTTACGTCGCACCGACACGTATGGCGACGACAGGGCAGTAAAGGACTAGGAATGGAAAGGAAGCCCCAACATTTGCCTGGCGTGAAAATGGAAAACCACGGAAAACCATCTTCAGGGCTGCCGACAGTGGGGTTCGAACCCACTATCTCTCGAAAGCAAGCTCACATCTGCGCGTCCCTAACTGCACGGCCACTTGTTCGATTGTACTAGTAGTAGTAGTAGTAGCAGTAGTAGTAGTAGTAGTAGTAGTAGTAGTAGTCGAATAATGGAGTAAGTCGGTTGGTATTTAAGACGGCGTAAAATCAACAGTGTAACAAAGTGGCAGCTCCGCCATCTCTTGCGGTCACAGTGGAGTAAAGGACGCTGATCATCACCATCATCATCATCATCATCATCATCAGCATCATAACAGGCATACAATCAATTCAGCCAGAATTGGATCCTAAACGTTGAGCATAAGACACGAACAATGTACTCAGCCATTCAGTATAGCACATGACAGACGCCACAGAGCCCTAGCAACCAGTTCAAAAGCGAATCGAAAGAAAATAACGGGCCGGAAAAAACATTCAGCCTTCGGCAATTCTTTTCAAAATGAAATAATATAATATCAGCTTACTAACAAGCATACCCCACAACTAGCTCGGGCGCTCCTACCGGCCAACAGATCTCGACCTACGCCAAAGAAGTCAGGTGTTCACTCCACTTAGGTAACCTACGTCCATTCAGCCCACACGATCGAGTCAATACTAATGTTACGAAGGCGAAACCAGTTTAGTCTCCCATGCAGTCTATCACTTCCTTCTTTTACACACGATTGAATACTGAAACATTAGCAATCATACTCGTCGCTTGACTGGTTGTGTTAGTGAGAAACAGATTCCTATGGTTCCCAAACATCCGGACTGTTCAGAATATACAATAATACAAATGTGTCTGTCGGAAGAAATCTAAACTTCTTGTTGACACTATATTGTCTAGAATTACCTGGTTTAAATGGAACTGTTTTAAATTAAATTCTATTAACTGAGTCTGTTAATAAAATACACATTTTAGTACATTATGTTGCGATCAACAGAGAGTAACTAACAATGAGTAACCGCATAATACGGTTCTAGGACATTTCGTACCACTTGACCGGATGATTACCTGCGAAGTGTCAGCTAATGACTTCAAAATATTTAGGAGAGGATATTCTGTACCACTTGAAGGAGTGGCAAGTATTGCGAAGTAAATACGACATCCTGATGAATGTATTCTTTTGTATATCCATTGTCCACTACTGGCGCAGAAGCCTCCGCACGGTGTGACCACTACTGGTGTTAACCTTCCGTTGGGCCCAATTGATTTGACTGACGCACGTGTTAATTCTTTTTTTTTTTTTTCCGCGGGGACCAAGCTCCTTCCACCTTTCAGTAGTTTCTTGTTTCCGCGTGACCTTCAAGCTCATATCGGCCACTTCATCAGAATATTTTATTTTACTTACCTGATAATGAAATAATGCAGTAGTTTATAAATATTCACGATAACAGTAATATTATCCGTCCTTACGCATGTCAGGCGTATTGCATCCGAACACGATGTGTATTACTGTTTTGTTTCAGAATTTATATTTCAAAAAATCGACTTTCTTATTGTAATATTTACGTGAACATAAGCGATAAGTATAATCTAAGGGCAATTATTAGAATAATGTAGAAGTTTTCTTTGCTAAATATTGTAAATTATTTTTGTTTCTGATTTCTAAAGTGTGTCTGTTGTTAAGCTTATTACGCCCGCTGGCGTGGAAATGGAATTCTTATTTGACAACAAGTGGTACGGATTGTCCTGGCATAAATATTTGGGGATTACGAGAAACCCTTTCGCAGGTAGATAACGACCTAGGTGGTACGAAATGTCCTCAAAAACCAAGTGGTACGGAATGTCCGGACACCCATAATACATGTCTACCCATAGTCCTGTTTCCTGATACGGAGTCAGGGGTGAGATGACATGAGATGAGATGCCCTTTCTGATGCCTACCTCAGTTGAGGAGCTAATGAGGATGACATGAAAGATGGCGAATGAAATTCAGTAAAAAGGTGGCCTGTGAATAAGACATACATGTGTGTGCTGTCCTCGAACGAATTCAATAATACTCTGCAGTCGGTTTACGAGCGTGACAGCAATACGTTTTCTGTGAGTAATACCAACAGAGGCACGCATGTGACCACTGAACGATGTAACTGCCACACGCAATGGAAGTTATGAGATATTATTCTTCATGCCTGCTGATAAAATCTGATAGCGAAGTCGCAGGCAATCTGACACTGTCAGTAGAAGGCTAATACGGTTTAAATGGACCTTAAACGTGAGAAAAGAAAATTTGTCAAGTTGACTGGAAATGAATGTTTTCGGAAACGGTCCCAATAAATTTCAGAAAAAAACTTCGTACTGTAATTCTAAGGATGAATGCTCGCGAGGAACTTGAAATTATAAACCTGCTCCAGTTTTATATTCTCTGTTTGGCATTCAATCCTCGTAGGTTTCTCCCAAATAGCATTAATTTTAAGTCTTGGAAATGGTAATATTCAGTTCATACTTTGTGCGCAAATTTTCTAGCTCCAATACATAATTGCTAACTTTACAAAACCAAAAATCAGGGGATTTTGATAAGGAAATCAGGAGATACAATTGTTCAAATCTACTTATTCTACATGTCTTGCGCAATACAGGAGTACTATGGTATAACATTCCTTGTCTAAAAACCGGACTGTTGATATACGAGGCCACTAGGCTAAAAATTGTGTATCTCTATTCCCCCACAGGAAGTACGAGGTTTGTGAGTGAGATGTTCGGTCTCTGATAAGCCTTCCGAAGGGTAGTATGAACTCATGCTTCACACGTGTGGATCAGTCATGCACTTGGATGCCATTACTTAGCAAGTGCCCTATTGCATCACGCTATAGTAGCCCCTGTGTATAAAGGAAAGGGTGATAGACATAAAGCTGAAAATTACAGGCCAGTAAGTTTGACATGCATTGTATGTAAGCTTTGGGAAGGCATTCTTTCTGATTATATTAGACATGTTTGTGAAATTAATAACTGGTTCGATAGAAGGCAATTCGGTTTTAGGAAAGGTTATTCCACTGAAGCTCTACTTGTAGGATTCCAGCAAGATACAGCAGATATCTTGGATTCTGGAGGTCAAATGGACTGTATCGCGATTGACATGTCTAAAGCATTTGATAGGGTGGATCATGGGAGACTACTGGCAAAAATTAGTGCAATTGGACTAGACAAAAGAGTGACTGAATGGGTTGCTATATTTCTAGAAAATAGATCTCAGAGAGTTAGAGTAGGTGAAGTTTTGTCTGACCCTGTAATAGTTGAGAGGGGAGTTCCTCAGGGCAGTGTTATCGGACCTTTATGTTTTCTTATATATATAAATATGAGTAAAGGAGTGGAATCGGAGGTAAGGCTTTTTGCGGGTGATGTTATTCTCTATAGAGTGATAAATAAGTTACAAGATTGTGAGCAACTGCAACGTGACCTCGAAAATATTGTGAGATGGACAGCAGGCAATGGTATGTTGATAAACGGGGTTAAAAGTCAGGTTGTGAGTTTTACAAATAGGAAAAGTCCTCTCAGTTTTAATTACTGCGTTGATGGGGTGAAAGTTCCTTTTGGGGATCATTGTAAGTATCTAGGTGTTAATATAAGGAAAGATCTTCACTGGGGTAATCACATAAATGGGATTGTAAATAAAGGGTACCGATCTCTGCACATGGTTATGAGGGTGTTTAGGGGTTGTAATAAGGATGTAAAGGAGAGTGCATATAAGTCTCTGGTAAGACCCCAACTAGAGTATGGTTCCAGTGTATGGGACCCTCACCAGGATTACCTGATTCAAGAACTGGAAAAAATCCAAAGAAAAGCAGCTCGATTTGTTCTGGGTGATTTCCGACAAAAGAGTAGCGTTACAAAAATGTTGCAATGTTTGGGTTGGGAAGAATTGAGAGAAAGAAGAAGAGCTGCTCGACTAAGTGGTATGTTCCGAGCTGTCAGCGGAGAGATGGCGTGGAATGACATTAGTAGACGAATAGGTTTGAATGGCGTCTATAAAAGTAGGAAAGATCACAATATGAAGATAAAGTTGGAATTCAAGAGGACAAACTGGGGCAAATATTCATTTATAGGAAGGGGAGTTAGGGATTGGAATAACTTACCAAGGGAGATGTTCAATAAATTTCCAATTTCTTTGAAATCATTTCGGAAAAGGCTAGGAAAGCAACAGATAGGGAATCTGCCACCTGGGCGACTGCCCTAAATGCAGATCAGTATTGATTGATTTTGATTTGAACTTGAGCACCCGCGCGATTATACGAAGCGCAGTGCTATTATCATCAAGTAATAAACTAAAATTCGCCAGAATTGTCTCCAAACGGCTCTTAAAACCTCTAGAAAAGTCACTAGTCGCTAACTTCGACATTCTGTCACTAAATTACAAAATAGGACTCTCAATCTAGCGACTAGTCTCTAGAATTGACTCTATTGATGTGAACGAACACTAACATAGCACGCGAGAACGAGAGATTGACAATCGATATACGCGTCGCGATAAACATTGGCACATTCGCGAACATTTCAAGTATTAAACGTCGATTTTTTTTAAACAGCCAATGAGCAAGGGACTTCCGGCCACTGGCGTAACACAAAGCTGAAATAAAGGATTTGAAAACAAATATCTGAAGCTCACCAAAAAAATAAGCTCAAATCGGGAGAAATAATAGAATAATTGGGAGGCGGAAAAATCTGTCGAAAATTGGGAGTCTCCCACCTAAATCGAGAAAGTTGACAGGTATGCCAATATACACTAGCGTACAAAAGTTAAGCATAATCACTAAACGAGGCCATACCACCTGATAGAAATGTCAGACGGATTCCTAAACAAACGGAAGCTGAATCACACAACTTGTCAAAAAAACAGTGTCAGAAAGGTTCTGATAGCTAAGGTACACCTTTGACAACTAAGAAAACTTCGCAATGTCTTGCACAACAAAATACGCTGTTAATAGGGTGTATGATTACCCCTAACGGTCACACATGCTTCGCAGCGACGTGGCATGCTTCTATCAGATGGTCCAAGAGCTCTTGTGGCTGTAGATCCCATTTTTTCGAAAGGGCAATGCGAAGGTTTTGGAGGGTCCTTGGTGGAGGCTGACGGGATGTAATTTGCCTCCCCAATGCATCCCAGGCATGTTCTATAGGATTCGATTCCGCAGGCCCCGCTGGCCAGTCCATGCGATGAATGTCTTCCCCAGCCAGAAATTCATCCACCAGAGCAGCGCGGTGCGGTCGGGCATTAGCGTCCAATAAGAGGAAGTCTGGACCAACCGCACCTCTGAAGAGTCGAACATGTGGTGTCAGTACCTCATCCCTGTATCTCCGAGCGTTAATAGTGTTCCTTGGACCACCCATGAAGATGTGCGGGTCCGTATGGCTATTCAACATGATGCCGTCCCACACCATGACGCCACCACCACCATACTGGTCCCGTTCCACGATGATCCTGTGGTTGTATCGGCTACCCGGTTCTCTCCAGATTAATGTGCGACGGAGACCGTTCTACACACTGAAGCGGGATTCATCTGTGAAGAGCACATGCCTCCATTCATTCATTCATGGTTCAGTTTCGATGTTGACGGCTCCACAGTAAACGGGCCCGTCTCTGTGCTGGAGTGAGCGGAACGCAACACCGTTCAACGTCGGGCAAACAGCCCTGCTGTTCTGAGCCTCCGGTACACAGTTTGCCGGGAAACGGCAAACCGTGAGACGGTTGCAAGCTCCGCCGACAATTGTCTTGCATGTGCACTCCGATTTCGTCGAGCGGTTAAGGCCAGATATCGGTCCGGCTGTGGGGTTGTTACCCTTGGTCAACGTGGTACTGGCCTACAACTAACATCTCATGTGTCTCGAAATCGTCTCTCCAAAGCCTGGAAATGACACTTTGTGGCACATTCAAGGATACGGCGACTTCGGCCTGCGTCTGGCCTGCTTCCAAAAGGGTTCAAAAGGACGTCGTTATGCCAATATGTTGTCACGTTCACCACGAGGCTACACTCCACACACTGTAACAGGGCAAACACGACTAAGGGAATATGGGGCGCAGGCAATGGTTGTGTTCACCTTGCAGTTACGCCGCTAGTCAAAGCAGGGAACACTCTTTTCCTACACAGAGCGAACACCTAAGGTTGGTAGGTGCATATGTCGTGCGATTTGCTGTCTATTTCCTGTTGCTCTGCTTACTCGTAACTTATGCTTACCTTTTGGACACTAGTGTATTAGATTGCAAGCTTTCAACGCAGTCTACCATTAATACCAAGCCGTCGGCATAATTAATACTTAATACATTTTTACTCAAGTGAATCTCTCCTTATTTTAAACCTTTTATTTCTAGCCTCTACACCAAGGGTTTCCAACTTGTAAGAGATCGAGGACCATAATGGAAACCTCAGGCATGATCGCGGGCCGCACTTTAATAATAGGCCAATTTTCGTCAAATTCTGCAAATAGAACAGACTTGAAATAATATGCACATTTTAAATGAAGCGAAGATTTGATCGTTTTAATTGCTTAAAACACTATTTTACAATTGCAGAAGAAAGTAATATTAAAAATAACCAAAAACTATTATACACAGAACAACTTAAGAGCACTCAACAATGTCCGTTTATTTGAATGAATATTTGACCAATGGCAAAATGAAATGAACCTAAAGGGAAACTGTTAATAATGTTCTTAAAATAAAACCTCAAAAAGGAGAATTTCGTGGAAGTACTGCGGTCGATCAGTTGCATCTACCAATGAATGTGCACATCCAGCTCTGGTTTTGATAATTTCATAAAGTGGAAATATATGTGGCATGGTTCTAAAAGGGCCAATGTCAAAAAACTATGAGCTATGAGCATTTGAAGTTTTGCTTATAGTTTTCCAATTACGTTTTTCAGCAACTAACTTTAAATAACTTTATACTTTCTTTGTGGAAGGCACCTTATTAAATGCTTTTTTTCTATAGTATTCTTTAAAAATTGCCAGGTCTCTAATCTTTATTAGTAATCTAACATTATTGGCAAGGGCTTATTTAATTAAACGTTAACTGTTCGTTTAGTACTTAACAGAGACATTGGCCCTTTTAACATGTTGCAAGCCAGGATGATACGCGTTTGTATCAGTTAATATCTCAATTTCGATATAAAAAAAGTGACATTGCCCTTTTAGAACCAAGTCACAGATATCTGCAAGTGACTTCCGTAGTGCTGATTTTTAATTAATTTCATATGAAGAAGGAACACTTTCATGTACGTACGTGCTCCCAAAAACTGAAGTCATTTTTGCTCTAAATTGTGTTAAGTTTGGGTATTTTTCGCTGGGTAAACATTTATTTAAATTTCATCACTTTTCTTGTCTGGTCGAAATCCAAAGATCTTCCTCGTGAACGGAACATTGATATTCAGTTGAAAGAGCCTAAAATCCAAGCAATGTTCTTCCCTGAAATTTCTTCGAAAGTGCAGCACTGTGTACTAGTGAGTACTACAACACAAGAGAAGAATGAAGAACTAAAACTGTCTCCTACACCAATGGAAATGAAAGTTTGTTTAGTATTCATTGTATGCTTGATTGCATAAAATTTCCAGGTTGGCACGGAGTTCAAGATATGGAATGGATAAGACCTAAGGACATTTGTGAGGGCTCATCTTCCCCAAACACTTTGGATTTACATTTTAAAAAATCAATCAATGTACTTTGTTTGGAACAAATGAGTACATAAAAATAGGAAATAATATTAAAGAATGAATTAGTTATTACTAGGGTCTGTAATGAATATGAAAATTGATAACTTTGTGAACGAGCTATGACATATTTTTAGTACATTTTCTTAATATTTCAAAAAGCATTCACGGGCCACATGGGGCCCGCGGATCGCCTGTTGGAAACTCCTGCTCTATACACACTGAGATTTTTTTTTTTTTGCTAGTTGCTTTAAGTCGCACCGACACAGATAGGTCTTTTGGCGACAATGGGACAAGGAAGGGCTAGGAGTGGGAAGGAAGCGGCCGTGGCCTTAAGGTACAGCCCCAGCATTTGCCTGGTGTGAAAATGGGAAACCACGGAAAACCATTTTCAGGGCTGCCGACAGTGGAGTTCGAACCTACTATCTCCCGAATACTGGATACTGGCCGCACTTAAGCGACTGCAGCTATCGAGCTCGGTCTACTGAGAAAATAAAACATATTTTGTCCACATATGTAAGCAGGTAACGCAGTTGAGTATGGTCCATTCTCCTACATACGATATTCGAAGTACCTACCTCAAAAAGAAATAAAGCACTAGTTGGTGCTAGTAATGTATAGACCCTATGTTAAAACTGCAGGTTAAACAATTGGGAAAGGAAATTGAAAACTTGCAGCAACTGCCAACCTAACCCTCATAAAAACTACGCGTCATGAAATTTGAGCTCTTGCCGTTGAGAGAGCCAGATATGGACGGACATACATTTGTGTGCTGTCCTCGAACGTCAGTTCGGATCACAAAGGTAGTCTTTGTACAGGCATTCAGGCGTGCCTTAGTGGACCCTCTAATTGCAACAAGTCTGGCTCTCGGTGTTCTAACCCTCTTGTCCTAGGTCGTTTTAAAATCGAGACAACGATCACAATCTTCGGTTCATTTTAACTTGCCCAAGAAAGGCAAGAGACAGGCAAGTAAACCAAAGTTAAGACGTGCATTCCTGAATTAATTTAAAGGCTCTGCATATCTGAACACCAGACCGGCTCCTTGCCTGAATGATTAGCGTCGCAGCCTTCGGTTCAGAGGGTCCTCGGTTCGATTCCCGGTCGGTTCGGGGATTTTAGCCGCGCGTGTTTCGTTTCTCTTGCTCCGGGACTGGTCGTTTGTGTTTGTCGACATGAATCTGGTCATATACGCACAAAACATCACACTACCGCCCATCACAGAAACATAACATAGTGAACACATTCCTCGACATAGGGTTGGCGTCACGAAGGGCATCCGGCCGTAAAACAGGGCCAAGTCCAGATATGTATGGGACAGTTGACACGCGTGACCCAACTAAAATGTAGAAATGCGGAAGAAGATTACTATTGATCATAATCCATCTTATTATAGCAGTGAATAATAATTTGTTCAAAATGCCATGGGACACTTTTACTGGGCCGGGTTAAGTAGCTCGGACGGTAGAGCGCTGGCCTTCTGAGCCCAGCTTGGCAGGGTCAATCCTGGCTCAGTCCGATGATATTTTAAGGTGCTCAAATATGTCACCCTCGTGTCGGTAGATTTACTGGCACGTAAGACCTGACTAAGTCGGTGCGACGTAAAACAAAACAAAAAGAAAGCCTCATTAACCTCGTCACTATTTGGAATAGATACCTAGCTAAATCTCAATATTCAGCCACATCTCCCCCGAAAATGAACCTTACAGTCATTTCTATAGTAGGCTAACTAGGCTCTCCAATATTCATGACCACGTTCCTTCCCAAGACTAATTACTGAAAATCGAATCCACGTCTCCTAAGTGAAACAAGTAAGCAGAAAAATTTCCCGAGGAACGAAGATACAACAAAAGATAGTACTGAGACTAGGAAGTAAGGCGGAGGGATGTGACCCAGAGTAGAAAGCTACACTAGTTGCGTTACGTCGCACCGACATAGATAGGTCTTATGGCGACGATGGGACAGAAAAGGACTTGGAGTGGGAAGGAAGTGGCCGTGGCCTTACAGTAATTAAGGTACAGCCCCAGAATTTGCCTGGTGTGAAAATGGGAAACCACGGAAAATCATCTTCAGGGCTGTCGATAGTGGGGTTCGAACCTACTATCTCCCGAATACTGGACACTGGCCGCACTGCAGCTATCGAGCTCGGTAGAAAGCTACACAGTTGAAAATGTCATCGTTCCCGAAATCAGCCACAAGCTGTTGTTCCGCTAAATGCTGATTTTCTTGGAATGAGGACTGCTGAGCCAAACGGGGAAAGAGTGTTCAGCATTAGAGAACCAAAGACCAATGCGTGACCATCGAAGGATCGCACCATTAGAGCCCCACGCTGAACTACATAGTTCATGAAATATGTTATTCCGAGTTTTAATTCTGAAGCAAATTTTGTGAGATGAGGTGATGCTTTAAGGACTGTGTTGTATCTAAGGTCACACATAAGTACTTCAGAAATCCATATCATAAACTAAGACAACGCCAGTCGTAAGTAAAGTGTGGAGATCTTAAGGAAGTGTTGTTATCCTGAGGAAAGAGGGACTATAAAATCTATTCACACAACCTGCATCGAAATCTGTCTGTTATCATGGTCTGAGGGATTTTAGTGACTCTCTGCTAACACAGGTTAGAAATAAGTGGTCTTCACCGATATATGAGGGTCATTTTTGGACCTTAAGAACTGTGGTGAGCTACTGCTGGCGGTAATAGTGATTTTTACCTCAACATATAACAAGGAGATCTTCACTATTATCATCGCCTTAGTCGTCGTCATATAATGTCCCCTTCCGAGAACATCAAGGTATTGTATGTATGTAGGTATGTGTGTATGTATGTACAAAACTGGCCTTGGCAGAAGATAACATTCCTTCAAAATTGTCTTCTTTGAAATAGGACGAACATATTCTGCAGATGGTAGGATTCCAAGCATCTTATCTTCCTTCAGTCATCATTTATCCACAGTTTAAGAATATCCTTGCGTTTCGAAATAGTACATTATGCAACTTTATGGAAATAATACTCGTGTCTTAATTATTGTCATTATAGGCGAGTTGCATAAGACTGTTTATGATCGACGATAATTATAACACTATTTTTTAAATATTCATAAATTTCTGTCCAGATGTTGCTTGACAGTTTTTACTGAACAGAGCGCAGAGCGCATGGGCTGGGTTATTGATTTTCCGTGAGTGGATCAGAGGCTTCGACAATGTCATATGTTTTCAAAGCTTCGATAGAAGGTTATCATAACCTAGCTTTATTGCAAATACTGATTGTTTATTGTTCAGTTGGTGAAGTGAATTTGCGGCAATGTGCCGTGTGGTTGTTGAATATTGGAAGTAGAAGGTGCGTTGATGTTAATATGTGTGTCCGACATGTTTGATTTTGGAAACTAGTGCGAAGCTAGTGCGCTGAGCGCAGGTGCGATGATATCCGTACCTAATTGGTCAAACAGTTGTTGTTTTTTTTTTTTTTTGCTAGCGGCTTTACGTCGCACCGACACAGATAGGTCTTATGGCGACGATGGGATAGGAAAGGCCTAGGAGTTGGAAGGAAGCAGCCGTGGCCTTAATTAAGGTACAGCCCCAGCATTTGCCTGGTGTGAAAATGGGAAACCATGGAAAACCATCTTCAGGGCTGCCGATAGTGGGATTTGAACCTACTATCTCCCGGATGCAAGCTCACAGCCGCGCGCCTCTACGCGCACGGCCAACTCGCCCGGTGGTCAAACAGTTGTATCATAATGAAAATCTGAAATCTGATTGGTGGAGAACCTGTATCATAATGAAACAAACTATAATGATCCTCATAAAGATTCAGTTTTCTGGCGTATAATATTTATATTTCGGCATCGTCGAGCATAACATTATATATTTCCTTTTTACAATTTGCTTTACGTCGCTCCAACACAGATAGGTCTTCAGCGACGTTGGGATAGCAAGGGCTAGGAGTGGAAATGGGAAACCACTGAAAACCATCTTCAGGGTCGCCAACAGTGAGGTTCGAACCCACTATCTCCCCTCTGTCTGCTGATAACCTACGTTACCCGAACCGCGCGGCCACTTGCTCGACAAATAAAACATCTCTTTACTAGTCAGTTTTTGTGCGGTTGAGTATACATGACCGTTAGACAACTTCCTCCACTAACTGAGAGCTAATTATCGAGCTACTACAGTAGGTATGTTGACACCCACAATTTCATTTACCTCACCCAAATGTTACCAGACCGCCTCATCACAAACAATGGACGAGACAGTCCGCCGACTCTTCTAACCTCATTCAATTTTTTTATTTAGGCTCACGTACTGTGACGGTTGACACCGACCGGACAAGTAGGTTGAGCAAGAGCGGAACCACAGACCTTCAGTTCCTGGGTCCCAGCCCTACGGTGACCTACTTCAAAATGCAGTGTGACCTTTGATGAAGTCTGGGTTCACAGCTATAACACTACATGATAGAAGGATTTCACTGTGGCAGCCTCTTACAATGGTAATCATATCGATTACAATATATTCTAGATTAGGACAATCTAGCTCAAAATCACGGAGTCCCCTAAATAGATATGCCTTTTCTGATATTTGTCCATAACATTTTGTTTGTAAGACTCACAAAATCTATATAACTATGACAGGCAAGTTTGGAACGGTTTTATGGGTAGCTGTTGTGAGCTCTTAAAATACAGTGAAATGGAAATCCACAGCCTGTTTCCAGTCATTCGACCGGATCAGGAATGGAATGAATGAAGCCCCCTTCTAGCGGCGAGGATGGGAATTGTACCGGCTGCCGAGGCCTGTCGCACTCCTCTGAGGCAATGATTAATGAATTATTAATTAAATGAAATTATATTGGAGAGTGTTTCTGGAATGAAAGATGACAGGGAAAACCGGAGAACCCGGAGAAAAACCTGTCCCGCCTCCGCTTTGTCCAGCACAAATCTCGCATGGAGTGACCGGGATTTGAACCACGGAATCCAGCGGCGCACTGCCACCTGAGCCACGGAGGCTATTTCTTTTAAAGTATACTGTATGCTCTCTAAAACAATTGCTTTTCGGACTGTTAACGGTCTGAAAATTTGAAAGTCGTCGTAGGAAAAGTTTAGTGGACTCTTAAACCAAATACTTTATCATAAAACAAGCCATACATCGACGTTTAGAAATGTGGTTCATTTTAAATGCGCAATGAATATTGGAAAAACTTATTTAATATGTTTTCTTTTACTTTTAAAACAGCGTTTTATTTGGCATATAATTTAGAGGGCTTTTACTAAAAAAAAATATTGTATGTATGTAGAGCCGTTCAGGAAAATCAGTGCACAACAAGAAAGTTTCGTATCGTAGAGGTGAAGCTTCCACGGTGTGTAGAATTATTTACTTTATTTTCCGGGTTGAACCGTGGTGTTGTTTTCTGTAAATTATGTACAGTTTGCTGACGTTTCGAATACATTGCAGTGCTGCCTGGGAGATCGATAACCTCGGATCGAGTAGGGGTATTTCAGTCGCCTTGACAAAGAATACTGCAATGTATTCGAAACGTCGGAAAACTGTACGTAATGTACAGAAAACAACAACACGGTTCAACCCGGAAAATAAACTAAATATAATGAGCGTACTGTATTGTATACCCCTCGCTTTTAATATTGTATCAGAACTTTAATTACTATTAAAATATTATTCACCTCTCTTGTAGATTAAAAACCTTATGGACAGCCACAATATTTTTTTTTTTTTTTAGAGAACTGTACCTGGGAGGAATTTCGCCTTTCGTACGGTGGTTATTGTCAGCGGTCAACACTACTGCATTATCAACAGCATAATGTGAAACAGCCTTCAGCTCGATGAATATTAACGTGAGACTGCTATTGGAAGTATTAGTTTAGTACTGTACAAGGCAGAATTAATGTTTATTAATCTAATGGGAAACCCCCCTCTAGCAGTTTGGTCCACTACCACATGTGAAGCACTGATAGTCGTCTGCAAGACGGGCAGATGACCCCAACTCCCGGGAAAGAAGAATAACAGAAGCCACCCCTGTCAATCCATGTCGAAAACGTTGGAGCGTTCGTAAGTACAGGAAGTTCATACTTTCCAGCTAAAGCCCTGGAGGACAGAGGTGGCAGAGAGAGAGAAATGTCTTCTCTTTCTTCCACCGCTTTTTCCCGCACCTGTGGGGTGGCGGGTAAGAACTGTGTATTTGTGTTGTATTGTACTGTATTGTATTTATTGTATGGTATTGTGCATTTGTCCCTGATTTACGGCCGGATGCCCTTCCTGGCGGCAACTCAATGCGGAAGAACGTAAACACTATTGCGTGTTTCCGTGGTGGTTGGTAGTGTAGTGTGTTGTGTGAATATGAAGAGGAGAGTGTTGAGACATACACCCAGTCCCCGAGCAAGAAAAATTAATCAGACGCGATTAAAATCCCCGACCCGGGCGGGAATCGAACCCGGGGCCCTCTGAACCAAAGGCCGCAACGCTGACCATTCAGCCAAGGAGTCGAACAGAGAGAGAGAGAAATATATACTTGAAGATGTTTTTCTTTAACAGCGAACGGATATTCTACAGATAAGAAGTAAATAGGGAACATGCATGATCCGGGGTTTTAATTAAAAATATGCTAATCTGATTCAAAATTTCATGCAGAATTCAAAAATGTGATCAGAATGTACAAATAATAACTCCAAACATGATAAAAATCTACGAAAATGTCACGTCACGCAAGTACGCGATCTCATTGGTCTGACGTCATCGTACAGGTTGACTGAATTAGCAGACGAAATAACACATAGTGTGCTGTGAGAAGCAGGATACACTTCGCGTATTTCTACTTTATGTTAGTGTCTGGTATGGTTAAATTCGAGGTCTATACATTGGATAATAATCTGAGTGGTATATTTTAGACTTAAAATGAATCCTGCGCAGACAGTGAGGCAGAAAACTTATAAATGGTGTAGAGTTCCGATGTGCAATAGCACATCGCATACCATACCAAACAAATTGTTTATAATCCAAAGACGCTAAAACTAGGCAGAAATGGATTTTGGCGAGCCGGAGAAATGCTGGTGATATATCGGAAAAGTCTACAGTTTATTTTTTTGAAGATTTTAACGTAAGATGAATTTGTTTGAATTTTCAAATCACTTTTCCATGTCAGCTGTTCTAGTGGTAAAACTTTAAATTTTAATGTATTATGCTTTATTTAAATGCTTCAATTACATCTTGGAATATGAAAGTAATAAACAGTGCATTAAATAATGCTGATTATTAAAGTATTCTCCAAACCTAACCTATGTTTTGGGTGATCCATGTCAAGATAATAAATCAAAGGGGTTATGAACCATTTTGACAGCTCTAATTCTACCAATATCTCTTGGCATGGGACAGTTATGTATGTCTTTATTGAAGAGCTTAATTGGTAAAGAAATTTAGGCTATATCTAAATACTCTATAATGTAACAAAGAATAGGCGTGTACATCATGAAAGGAAACAACTTGAATTTAACAAACGTATAACTCTACACAAAGCCAATGCTTGTCTGTTGGGGGTCTTATAAGTTAACAATGCTCAATTATAATAATTATCATAATATTAATGAAATAAATAACATAATTGCACACAGGTGAAAATAGTGATGTAGGTGTTTAAAATATTATCCTACTTAGCCAAAGTTTTAGGTTATACAAGCCAAGTCAATAAACCGAAGGGTAAAAATACCGCGCGAGTTGGCCGTGCGGTTAGGAGCGCGCAGCTGTGAGCTCGCATCCGGGAGATAGTGGGTTTTGAACCCCACTGCCGGCAGCCCTGAAGATGGTTTTGCGTGGTTTCCCATTTTCACACCAGGAAAATGCTGAGGCTGTACCTAAGGCCACGGCCGCTTTGTTCCCATTCCTAGGCCTTTCCTGTCCCATCGTCGCCATAAGACCTATATGTGACCGTGTGACGTAAAGCAAACAGCAAAAAAAAAAAAAAAAAAAAAAGTAAAAGTCACAGCACCCAAAGACATTCCTGTATTGAGCGACTAAAATGTCACCAGGACACTTTTCTTTCCTGATATGCTCAGCTTGTTAAAAGCCAAATGTAATTAATGTTATTGTCTTCACGCCTCGCTAACTACTTCTACGATTTTTGGGAGACGCCGATGTGCAGGAATTTAGTCCTGCAGGAGTTCTTTTACGTGTCAGTAAATCTACCGACACGAGGCTGACGTATTTGAGCACCTTCAACTACCACCGGACTGAACCAGGATCGAACCTGACAAGTTGGGGTCAGAAGGCCAGCACCTCAACCGTCTGAACCACTCAGCCCGACTTGTGAAAACTAGATGAAGTCATATTTATCTTTATCATGTTTAATTTTTTCCCTCCACAAAGATATTTAATTCTCTTTCATGGGCCCCGGAAGTGGGTAGGCCAGTTGTCCCAACCATAAATATTTTTTTTTTGGGGGGGGGGAATGATAGATTATAGCCCTATAGTACTATGATGGGGGTGAAGCTGATTCCTGCTCGTGGTGCCCCTGCATAGGTACCTGGATTAAAATTCCAGTACTGAACTGAACGTCAGCATTCCAGAAGTATCTACCAGTCAATATGACCCAATCGCTATATTCAGAACGGTCTTTATCAAGACCAACACTAACCATTATATCTGTAAATATTGAAGGTTTATCTCCATCTAAAGAAGGAATATTACACCAGCTTTGTCAAACTTACAAATGTGATATATTATGCCTTCAGGAAACTCACAGGGATGAGCAACTACGGCGACCAAAAATAGCGGGAATGAGACTTGTGGCCGAGATTCCCCACAGACAGTATGGCAGCGCTGTTTTTGCCAAACCAAATTTACAAATTTTGTCTGTTGCAACCACCAATGAAAATCAAATCGAGATAATAACTGTGGAACTCAGTAACTGCACCGTTTCGGGCATCTACAAACCACCAAATGTAGATTTCTCCTTTAAAATTCCAGATAACTACTTCAAGCAAAAGACAAACTTTGTGGTTGGAGACTTCAACAGCCATAACAGTGCATGGGGATATACAGATGATGATAATAATGGAGAAGCTGTATTAGAATGGGCTGATGATTACCAATTACAACTTATTCATGACCCCAAACTACCTCCATCCTTTAACAGCAGTAGATGGCGACGAGGCTTCAACCCAGACCTGATATTTGTGAGTGAACACGTGGCACAGCAATGTGTGAAATCAATGTGCAATCCTATTCCAAATACCCAGCATCGGCCTGTAATGTGTCAACTTTTCTCTGCAATTCAACCAATAAAGGTTCCGTTTCGAAGGAGATATAATTTCAAAAAAGCAGACTGGGAGAAGTTCAGCTCAACCCTTGATAAAATAATATCAGATATCCACCCAACACCAGAGTTTTATGATCAGTTTGTTGAAGCTGTGAAGAAAGCTTCCCGCGCTTCCATACCACGAGGATGCAGAGTTAACTATATACAAGGTCTAACTTCAGACACAGCTGCCCAAATGAACACATATATTTCACTGTTTCAGGAAGATCCACTAAGTGAAGACACTATCTCAGCTGGAAGGAAACTGCTTTCCTCAATTGCAGAGGCAAAGAAAGATGCTTGGATCAAACTTATGGAGGAAACTGACATGTCAAGGGATAGCCGAAAGGCTTGGAAGCTTCTCAAACGACTTAGCAACGATCCAACAAAGGGACCAGTCCATGCAAATGTTACGGCAAACCAAATCGCAAATCAGCTTGCCATCAATGGGAAAACAAATCACCCAATAAGGAAGATGGAACATAATATCCTAAAAAGCGAGGTAATGAAGTCCAGTAACCTATCCCGGCCATTTGAAATAACGGAATTACAGAAAGCGATTCAATGCGCCAAAAATGGAAAAGCGGCAGGATTAGATGATATCACAATAGAACAAATAAAACACTTCAGTTCAACCACACAGGCATGGCTTTTAAAATTCTTCAACAACTGCTTTACTTCCCTAAAAATTCCAAAAATATGGAGAAAATCCAAGGTGATCGCATTTCTGAAACCTGGAAAGGAACCTTCGAACCCTAAAAATTTCAGACCAATCTCCTTACTCTGCCACCTATACAAAATAATGGAAAGAATGCTGCTCAATCGCTTAATGGGAGTAGTAGACCAAGTCCTAATCCCTCAGCAATGTGGCTTCCGCCCAGGAAAGAGTTGCACAGCACAGGTTTTACATCTAACCCAGCATATCGAGGACGGGTTTGAAATGAAGAAGATTACTGGTGTGGCTTTTGTGGACCTCTCAGCCGCCTACGATACAGTAAATCACAGGATATTATTACACAAACTTTATAGAATGATTACAGACATCAAGGTAACCAAGATGATAGCTACTCTCCTGGAAAATCGTCGCTTTTTTGTCGAATTCCAAGGACGCCGAAGCAGATGGAGGAATCAAAGGAATGGACTACCTCAAGGCAGTGTACTGGCTCCTGTTCTTTTCAACATCTACACTAATGACCAGCCATTACCAGAAAATACTAAAAGCTTTATCTATGCCGATGACCTTGCACTTACTACTCAAACTGATACCTTTGATGAAGCAGAGATCTCTTTAACTGCTGCATTAGAAGAGCTAGGTAACTATTATGAGAAAAACCAACTCAAACCAAATCCAGCTAAGACTCAAATCTGTGCGTTCCACCTGCGGCATGCGCAGGCCTCTCAGAAACTCAAAGTACTATGGAAGGGGAACTTACTGGAACACTGCTTTACGCCAAAGTACCTGGGAGTTATGCTGGATCGCACATTAACATATAAGAAACATTGCCAAAACCTGAAACAAAAGATAGCTGCCAGAAACAACATTCTACGAAAGTTATCAGAAACAAGTTGGGGAACACAACCACAAACAATTAGAACATCAGCTCTAGCTCTATGCTATTCTGCAGGAGAATATGCCTCCCCAGTTTGGTACAGGTCAGCTCATACGAAGCAGGTCGACATAGCTTTAAACGAAAGCTGCAGGATCATCACTGGATGTTTGAAACCTACACCCATTGAGAAGGTCCAACTTTTAGCTGGTATTGCTCCCGGTGAGATTCGTAGGGAGGTAGCAGCTAACAAAGAAAGGCTCCAGGCATCTTCTTCAGAAGCACATCCTCTCTATGGATACCAACCAGCCACACAGAGGCTAAAATCTAGGAAAAGTTTTCTCCGCACATCAGTCAACCTTGAGGGGAAAGCAGAGAATGCTAGAGTCACAATGTGGAAAGAAAGAATCCACCACCTTTCCAACTGGATAGAGCCAAAGGAAAGTCTTCCATGTGGACACCAGGAGAAGTGGACAGTATGGAAAGCCCTTAACAGACTCCGTACAGAAGTCGGCAGAACCAAAGTAAACTTGCGGAAGTGGGGCTTCTCAAGTGATTCATCACTTTGTGATTGCGGAGAGCAGCAGACGATCCAACATCTATGTCAGTGTGTTTTATGTCCTTCAATGTGCACTATGAAAGACTTGATTGCAGCCTCCCCCAACGCTATTGACGTCGCCCAATACTGGGCAAGCATCATCTAGCTCTTGAATATTGTTGCTCTATCTGTGATTGTATAATAGACTTGTATATTTGTATAGTAGAAATGTAGATGTTGCTTTTTGTTAAATATCTATAAGTTGATACTTCTGACACGAATAAAGAAGAAAGTACTATGATCTTTCTTTCTTTCCTTCTTTCTTTCTTTCTTAATCAGTTTATCCTTCAGGGTTGGTTTTCTCTCGGACTCAGCGAGGGATTTCACCTCTACCACTTCAAGGACAGTGTCCTGGAACGTGAGACTTTGAGTATGGTGATGCAACTGATGAGGAGGGCCATTACCTCGCCCAGGCGGCCTCAACTGTTATGCTCAACAGGGACCTTGTTGGAGGATGGGAGGATCGGAAGGGATAGGCAAGGAAGAGGGAAGGAAACGGCCGTGGCCTTAGGTGCCTGGAGGAGAAGTAGGAAAATACGAAAAACCACTTCGAGGATGGCTGAGGTGGGATTCGAAACCGTTCTACTCAGTTGACCTCCCGAGGCTGAGTAGAGCCCGTTCCAGCCCTCGTACTATTTGTTTTCAACTTTCGTGGCAGAGCCGGGAATCGAAACCGGGCCTCCGGGAGTGACACACATTAACCACTACACCACAGAAGCGGACTAGTACTATAATGCTACGTATATGTTTATGTTAGTGCTGAAATCCGATTTCTTACTTTACTAATGCTGAAAGCCCGAAAATGTAATGTTATTCTTTAATAGGGGAATCAGTCTAGAAGGAAATGTTGAAAGTGATGTGATATCTATCCAGGTTCGTTGTTATCCTAATACTATGGGTTACAGTACATTGCACGTATATAAAAGATGCCACTTACAAACTTGCTTGTTATCCGCGAATTTCTGCGGCCACAAAAGTCACATTTTTCAAGAATGATGACATCTACACATAGTAGATTGTCTGACTGTGCTGTTTTGAACGTTTCTTCTGTCATTTCGAAGTTATTCGCGATCATGAATAATAAACAATCGGCTTTTAGCAACGGCTGATGCACAACGGCTGGTAGAGCTCCATGCGGTACTGGATCGTGACGTCACAGCGCGCCGCTTACGTCAGAGGCCGTTTCACTCGCCTTGCGGAAAGGCACTATTAAATATTTTTTTAATGGTAGAAAACAAGGCAACATACCACAATGTAATACGTCTACGTACTATTTCATTGGTGTACTTTTCAAAAAAAATATTTTTGAAAATGATGCATTGTTAGCAATCCTTCGAATGCTGGTGCTACCTAGGCTAGGGCCAACAACTTGCACACACCAAAAAGGAAAACCAACCACCTCCGTTTATATCGCACCATTTTAGGTAAAGTAGAGAACAAAGCTCAATAAGAAGCCTTTTTACAATTAACTTGTTGTCTGTGACATTGCCAGGCAAGGAAATTGAATTCTGTTTGTTGTGCTCATGTGTTATTCATACGCATACCTCGAGGAGTTCATAGTGGACAGTCGTTCTACAGCAAGTGGCTTCTTCCCGTAGTCTGTGCAAGCCAGCATATAAATCAAACAAGCAAGAGAAATTAAGAACCAAAGGGAGGAAATCTGATCATTCTAAAAATAAACATGTTTTTTAACTTAAATACTACCTGTCCGACTCCTTAGAAGAACGGTCAGCGAGGTCCCGAGTTCAATTCCCGGCTGGGTCGGGGATTTCAGCCAAGTCTGACTAATCTTTCTGATTCGTTGACTAGATGTTTATCCGTAAGTGCTCAGTATAGGACTTTAAAACTTTTTTAGGATAAGTAAATGACGGTGAAAACTACGCCCTTTTACTCATCTGCTCGCTCTTAAAACGGGTCGTGAGGACCAGGAAGCCATACACCGCGGCCTTGCCTCACTTACGACCCGTTTTAAATTAGGAAACAACAATTCCTTTGGCCTTTTCCAAATTCTAAACCTTTTTATCACTAACAAACCCCAATTTTAAACCCCTGAAAGGGGTCGTTAGTTAAGAAGGGAAGTGTCCCCCCCCCTCCCCCATCCTTCAATATTCCGACCTCAAAATTCCATAACAAAAATAAGAGATGAGGGGGTTTCTTCTCTAACGAGAGGCAAAATACCTCCTCTCAGCCAGATCGATTTTTCAGCGGCCAGTGCAGTAAACTACAGGATTTCACATCTTCACATTTAAGTTCTCTCACTAATGTGTAATGTCTTCTCTCTACCCAATCTCTATCCCAAACACATTTTCCTTTGAATTCTTCTTTAGTATCAATGCAATAACCATTGCTGCACTTAACAGTTGCAGCACATAACTATTATGGATCCATCGTTTCAGAATTATGACATGCACGGTAAAGGCTTCGACATAGTTTTACATACCCAAAATCACACACTTGGTCACAAATTTGATCAAATGTTTTTTATCATATTCTGTGACACAGAAATGTGATGTGATAAGTTCACATGCACGACACACCTCGCACCCACAACCCCACCAATATATGGGAAAAGAGATGGAAGAAGAAGAAGAACGTCTGCACATGAAATCCGAGAAGTATGGTCGCGCATGACATCACTAGGGACAGGACGGAGCTTGACAGCGCACACTCCCTTTACTTTGTCCTAGGAGAGGTGCGATCACTCCGAGAGTCCGACATACTGGTTCCTGCATATCAGAGATCTGCAGAATACATACTAAAACTCTGGTGGGAGAAATCAGTCTTCTCTTAGGTCGCCATTATTTAAATATTTTAGTGTGCAGATTTTTATTTTCAGTGGAAAATCTGTCTAATTTTCGAATTTTGACATGTTCTCCGCTGGAAGACGACCAGCCAAATGTGTAGCGCGAACGTTTTATTGCCATTTCCCGCCGGCTACGACGGTGCCTGCGCAGAAGGCTTCTTTCCTCACTGCCACTTCACCGATTCCTTGTACGGACTTACTCGGCGTTGGTGGGAAAATCACTTCACATGTACATTATTACACTTCTGTCGCCTGTTTACTAAACATTTCACACAGAGCTGGGAAAATTGTGAAGTTCGTTTTAGAACTTTATTTTTCGAGGTTTCGTTTACATTGTTAGTTGTGTAAAGTACACATCACCATTTGGTTATGTCCCATTCCAAATAAGCTGAGAGCGATAAAATGAACTATGAAGGTATGGAAGACTTCCCTTCGGGCTCCTCGGAGGGAAGCAGTGGTATTAGGCCGGATCGGCCATGGTATAGCAACGCACTCTCACTGAAGGGATAAGGTGGTCATATTACCATGGTACACATCCTTACGGAGTGCGTGGACCTGGCCGATCTGCGCCGTAGTCTTAAACTTCCAAGTACCATCCTCCCCATCCCACGAAATGAAGAGCAGTCAGCAGACCTCATCATCCGTTTTATGAGGGATAATGACCTGTTTTATCATCTATACAAGTATTTTCTATTCGTTTTTAAATGTTTTGTTAACTACGTTTTATTCTATCGCCTCTGATTTAGTTTGTCTTCGTGTATTTTAATATCTAATTTTAATAATATATATATAATTGCACCTCAAGGCAATGCCTTATTCTACCTTAATCTATATTTTATAACATTTTATCAGAAAATAAGGTATTGCGAATTCGATCCACTGATTATTTTAAATTCATGATCATTTTTCATCGACATTTGTTTTAAATTCTAGTCATTTTAACATTTTAGCTATCATTTCGCCCCACCTTATACCATTAGGGACCCATGACCTACATCGTAGGCCCCTTTAAACAACCAGCATCACCATTAAAATTTTACCAAAGTCACCATCATTTATTTTTATTTATTTTTTCGGTTCCAAATACTTTTAAACTGATAAGAGCTTGCATGGGTCGAAGTAAGCTACAATAATCGAAAAGAAAGCAAAAAGGGAACGTCGATGTTTTCGACCCTAACAACTCATTTTGCCTGTAATAAAAATTTTACAAAATCCCTTTTCGCTTTCCACCTAGCATTTTTTGTTCGGTAATGGTGGTGCTGATTATTGTTTTACAAGGAATTACAACAGGGCAACCAACCTATCTTAACAGGAATCAGAAGAAACATGGAGTAGGTCTGGCCATTTGAAGAAATGTTCATGGTTTGTGGGAAAGGGGGGGCGGGAGCTTCAAAGGACATGAAAAGGACAAATACCCTCGACCTCACAAACCCAATATCGTTGGGATCGCAAGGAAACAAGAGCTGTCCAAGGGAGTGAGGAACTTGACACAGGTAAGTGGAGGGCATATGGACTATGGAATACCATATGCCTACTTTGTCCGGCCCTGCGATGTAGGGGGCAACACGTCCGCCTGTTACCCGACGGCCCCGGGGTCGATTCCTGGCCGGGTCAAGGGTTTTTAATTGGGTGTTTGTGTTTGTGTCGTCCTTAACGTTCCTTTCTTAACATTCAACACTTTACTCTTCCGCCATTTCCAAATACACGCAGGTTCACATGGTGCAAAGTAGGGAGCAAAAGGTCTTATTAGGTCGACGCCACGTATAAATAGCATTTTTACAAAAATATATATATGCCTACTGTCCTCTATGGATCAGTGGTACAGTGTATGCCTCAGGATCCCAAAGTCATGGGTTCAAACCCGACACAGCTTGAACGGTGGAAGAAAGTCCATTCGACATTCCGTGTCCTACGATGTCGATATGTGAAAGATCTCTGGAGACACATTTGTTTACTTACGAAATTAATTAAAATCTCAGCTATAGTTCACCCAAGAGAGGTCTGGCGACCTGGAAAATTAAAACGAAACGTGGACATTGACAAGCATACAGCTAAAATGGTAGCGAAGTAAAATGCCTGAACACGGCAGCTGAGGTATTATTATTATTATTATTATTATTATTATTATTATTATTATTATTATTATTATTTTACGTCGATGCAGTAATTACCAATCAGCTTGACTAATGGACAAACGATGGCCTATGGAAGGAACAATGTAGTATTTTGTTTACTCAAAGGAAGAGAAGCAGTTTCATCACTTGGTGGGCACCGTGTGTTGGCTGGAGCTCATTACGTCCACCTCACGTGGCCCAACTGGCTGGCCGGCACTCCTGAGAGGCACCACATACCTCCAGCCTACATGCGATACATTATGATGTCCCGCCAACCCACTTATCACATTCTGACCAAATATTACAAGATACCATTCACAAAAGCGTGCTTACATCATCCTAAATGCAACTCCACATATTATATTTTGCTTAGATCGAATTAAATACCGAGCAGTCACTGCATCCCGTTCTATACTTTTTGTTTCTATTTTTAGAACAGTAGCATCCAAGGCGACTCACCAATATCTTTACATAAAGGACTGCCAAGTCAAAATTTTCGAAGGACATCCTTTCAGAAAATGCCGACTTCCAGCTTGCACGGTGGATTTATTTTTATCTTATTCTTCATCATTATACAGAATGTAACAAAAATATGGAGCCAAATTTCAGGAAGAGATTCCTCATAATATCCATGAGCTAAGTAATGCTCTGTCTAGTACAGATGAGCAGGTGCTCATGCTGGCCATTTCATCCCGCGGGCACACAGCACTCTAAGCGGGAGGGCAGGCGGTGAGTGTACGCTATTCGGCCACAGTGACTATGTGGTTACGTCACAGGCCGTGAATGTTATGGGCAAAGTTCTCCCAGTCACTCTCGATCACTGCGGCGATACCCGAGTTTGAAATGAAGGCAGAAAATGGCAGAAATCCATGCCATTTTCAATTTACGTTGTAAGACATAAGTTATTTCTGTTCATTCAAGTTTCTGTATTTTGACCGGATATAATAAGGAGTTACGCCTTCAACCTCAAATATTTTTTTACTGAATGTAAGAATTAAATTTTTTACTATTTTTTTATTTTTACAAGTGCTTTAGAAACATTTCTAACATAATGCGGAGTTAGGGTGGATAAGCTGTGGCTTGTGGTTGTTTGGGCTTAAATTATCTGATAAAACTCACAATCGGACGTCACTGCTCCATTTCCTTGCAAAATGTGTTCGCTCTCTCGCTTCACTGTGACGTAGGCTTGCTACGTAAGCTGCCCGAATTTACGTCAGACCAGCCCGGGCGCAGTGGGCTAGTCTCAACAGGCGCCCAGCTGTGTCGGTGCGACGTAATGCAAATAGAAAAAAATCTGGTTATATTTACGATTTTTTTTTTTACAATCTGCTTTACGTCGCACCGATACAAATAGGTCTCATGGCGACGATGGGGTGGGAAAAGGCTGGGACTGGGAAGGAAGCTGTCGTGGCGTTAAACCCAGCATTTCCCTGGTTTGAAAATCAGAAACCACGGAAAACCATATTTAGAGCTGCCGACAGTGGGGTTTTAACCCACTAACCGCACTAACCACATAGTCAACTCGCACGGTCTAGGAGTCATTAAAATACTATTAAATATGAATTACTAAATATAAATCCCGTAACCCTAATCTATGTAAGAGTGTACTTACTCAAACTGTTTGTCTTTAAAATAATTTAATTCGTATAATTGGGGACTAAAAATACTCTCTGAAGATAGCTGATTTATCTCGCCCCAATTTCGACCAGCTATAAGTTAATTTTCTCATACATTACACGGAAAGAATGAAATGACTTAGAGAAGTCACTTCATCTCTGTCGTTCTCCGCGAAGGGAAGACATCGCCGCTTCGGCGGGATTAACGACGCGTAGTTTAAGCCAGCCATTTCCCCTCGATCGGTCTGCACATAATGGGCTCTATCTTTCTTCTGGTAGTAACTGGAGGTCAGTTACACTATATTCCAAGCAGTTATCTGAGAGGGGAATTGCAATGAAGGGAATATATTTCCTCTTGCGTACGGTACACGATAGTTAAGAAATGTAGTCTAAATGTAGGACAAACATAGTAAAAAACGGGCAGGGACAAGGCAATAAAATAAAGTCGTCTGAAGTACTTTCATTTACTTAATTTTAGCTTAATTTAGGCGAAGAATGTAAGACGTATTCACGGGAGCATGGAAACTGCTTCACTGTTACGTCGTATTCGACTAGTGAATTCTGAACGCACCAATTGCTTCTTTCCACTGCCATACTCTGTATAATAAAATACAGGTAAAACCTGTTATACGCGGGTTCGTTATCCGTGATTTCGCATATACGCGATTTTGGTTTTAAGTCTAGTGCTGCCATCTGTTAACAGTATGGGGAAGCTGTAATTCCTTAAGGCGGGTACAGACATGTGTGCCAAACTCTGTAACGTACACTACGTCGCGCGCCAAGATTAAACGGGACAAGCGCATATCTACGCGCATCTTCTGTCGTGTTTGTCGAGACGTGAATCGTCAGTTCCGGTCAGTAGAGCTGTGAAGTTGCACTTGACAGGTTTCGTATTTAAAATGCCGGGTAAAAGGAAAGAAAGTGTGTCCGTCGGAGAAAAGAAGCGTGTACCAAAGTCGCATTCCTGAAAAACATAATTAGAAGTTCTGGATCGCTGTGAGAAAGGTGAGCGTATTGTTGACATTTAGCATGCGTTGGGACTTAGTGAGTTCACTGTGAGAATTATTCGTGACAATGCGGAATCAATCTGAAAAACTGCTCAATCATCTACTAACTTAAGTGTGACTGAGTGACCAAATCTCGCTGGGAAGCGATGGAAAGAATGGATTGGACTGAGCATCACAACCAACACCACATGCCTCTCTCTGGCCAAGAACTTGTATGAAGAGTTTAGTTTGTTATTGTGTTTTTCAGTGTTAAACTTTTAAGTGCATAAAGTTTGCATTAAAATGCGTTTCATAAACATGATAATGGTTATTTTTTGTAAAAATACTAAAATTCTCTGCTGTTTTAAAATATATGCGAGTCAACGGAAACCTAACCCTATATTTTACATGTAAAATGACTTTCGATTTAAGCGAATTCGGTATCCGCGGCAATTCCGCAGAACGTATATATCGCCTGTATATTTACCGTCTTCATAATCAAGTGGAATAAATCAATTACGGGTAGAATCAGCAGCGTGACAGCACGGTCTGAGTAAACTGTAATTTAAAAAGCAATCACAGAGACAAAATGTATATCGATAGTTTAAAGCTCAATAAAATAATTTAACGATTTCTTGTCTATCGAGATACAGTATTTTTCGTGTATATTTTATAAATTATTATTGTGATTTCTAAAACTTCCAGCACCTTCTTTCTTCCGAAAACTTGGAAGGACGTAAAACAATCACCACCAAAATAATAATAAATAGAAGAAGAAGAAGAAGAAGAGTGTGTTGGCCTCGGCTACCATGTGCAAACATTTTAATTTGACGCTATTTAGGCTGCCTGCGGGTCAATTTTTGTTTTGATACGTGCCTTACGTCGCACCGACACAGATAGGTCTTATGGCGACGATGGGATATGGGATGACCTAGGAGTTGGAAGGAAGCGCCCGTGGCCTTAATTAAGGTACAGCCCCAGCATTTGCCTGGTGTGATAATGGGAAACCACGGAAAACCATCTGCAGGGCTACCGACAGTGGGATTCTAACTCACTATCTCCCAAATGCAAGCTCAAAGGTGCGCGACTCTAACCGCACGGCCAACTCGCCCCGTGCGCGTCAATTTCACTGTTCCGCTTTTGTCTAGCAGACCGTAGAGTAAAATGGGTCTTTGTTGGCGATCTATGGCTGAGTTTTAAATAATTCGATCTGTTCAACACCAAGCGTGTTGCCAGAGATCTATTAAAATGCTGAATGGACGTTTATTTGCCATTCAAAAATCCAACTACCTCTGGTGGGTTTTGAAACCACGATCTTGCAATCCGGAGGCCGGCAGTCTACCACTGATCTACAGAGGGAGCTTAATAATAATAATAATAATAATAATAATAATAATAATAATAATAATAATAATAATATAATCACTTTTGCTCATGTCAAAGAAATCCCGAGGTAATGTGAAAGGAAACCATTCCCAACTCTCGGCAGTTTATATTAAACCACTCTACACAGTATATTACAGATTAATTGAATTCAATCCCGTACACTCGGATTTTACAGCACTCTTGTTATGGTTAATATACATCGTCTACAATCGCTATCTTTAGAACAATAGCGCATGACGTTCGACAGGAAATTAGGTTTGATTACTATCACACTAGTCAAATTAATACCGACAATGCTTCGGCTATGATATCAACTTCCGTAATAGTGTCATCGATTTTGTATTTTGTATTCTGGGTTCTGTTTCACCACTTATTTTCCGTTCTGTATAACCCGTTTGTCAATCTAAAACCTCATCTCACAATCCGAAGATATTAATGGCTGTAAAATATGTTCAAATATAATTGTGGCTGATGTGTAAATACGGAATGTTAGACTTTGCAGGTAGAGCAAATCACCTTGAGTTCAGTGTGACAGCCACTATCGAAAAAAGGTTTCTGCCTCAGACCGGAGAACAGAATTATTTGTATTCGAATCACAACTGAATCAATTCAAGACCGTTTCTCTTTATAATAATAATAATAATAATAATAATAATAATAATAATAATAATAATAATAATAATAATAATAATAATAATAATCTAATCATCATCATCCTGTATCTTCATTATAGACTGTTGCACTGCCACTGTGGATTAATTAAGCACCTTTGCAATCCTCTATTTGCAATATTTCTTTTACATCCACACCTCTCATCATTAAAAATTGAATCGGACAATGGTATTCTGTAAGAAACAAGTCAGCTCTCGGACGAAACTATCCTTACGTCGGTCTGTGGTGTCGATGGTTGGACGCGGTTTCAAATTATTTTATGAAAATAGGTCTAAATAGGGCAACAGACCTAGCTACCAATAGGGGACTGTGGAGGCGCGTAGGTAATTCACAGAGGTTTGCAGACTGAACGCTGGAAGACATAACAGTCTACAAGAAAGATTATGTTTTTGTTACTGGTTTAACGTCGCACTAACATATCAATGGTTTTCGCCGCAGGGACGGGAAAGGGCTAGAATTAAGGTACAGTCCTAGTATTTGACTGATGTGAAAATGGGAAACCACGGAAACCATCTTCAGGGCTGCAGACAGCTGGATTCGAAAGGACCACCTCGCGATCGCAAGCTCACAGCTACGCGACCCTAATCACACAGCCAACTGGCACGATAAGGCTGATTTAATAATAATAATAATAATAATAATAATAATAATAATAATAATAATGAAAACCTACAACCTGTTTTCCAGTCATTGACCAGGTCAGGGATGTAATGAATGAATCATATATAGGCTATTAGTACGATGGGGTCGCCACTCCCAAAGTGACATAGTAATGACTGATAGATGCTATGAAATGAGAATGTTGATGGAATGAATGATGACAGGGAAAACCGGAGTACCCGGAGAAAAACCTGTCCCGCCTCCGCTTTTTCCAGCACAAATCTCACATGGAGTGACCGGGATTTGAACCACGGTATCCAGCGGTGAGAGGCCGACGCGCTGCCGCCTGAGCCACGGAGGCTCCCAATAATAATAAGAAGAAGAAGATGAAGAAGAAGAAGAAGAAAAAACCACTGTATCATGCAAGGGCGTAACGAATGTGATACGAGCCCGTCTAGCAATATCAATTATTATTATTATTATTATTATTATTATTATTATTATTATTATTATTATTATTATTATTATTATTATTATTATTATTATTATTATTATTATTATACTCAAAGGAAATGGCGCCTATTACCGAAGAGTTCGCTCCACTTGTTTATCAGTCTGGATATTACCGTTATGTCCATAAAAAGGCTCAGTCTTTCGAACTGGTTTCTTCTCCTCCCGAAACCAATTAGCGTGTGCATGCAAGAAGACACTAATTAACAGAAATGGAAGAACGGGCTGGCCACTAATTTTACTACATCTTAAGAGACAGGCCACGGCGCCTCCCCGACTGACCACCTTCGGAGCACCCATCGACGAGGTGTTTTCAATAAGTAACAGAATTTCCTCGTATCAGATATACATATAACGATCTATAACGTTATTGTGAACGAAAGCACTGTATACTCGCACGACAGACTGATTAACTAAGCAGTTACAGATTTAGCGAGTTACTGTGTCTGAGTGAGAGCCGGATAAGAGAGCATCAGACGGAAAAATGCTGGGTAGTTCCTGGCATGGCCGAGAGCAATGGTTTTTTGAACATATAATAATACTATTACTGACATAAATATGCCTTACGGCTGGGAGTCATCAGAAATTAGCGTTACAAAATATGTGACGTGCCGTTGATGCACGGACATGACCGAAAGATGTAAATGGTAGCGGTTGGTGGTTGGTGGGGTTTTTTTTTCGTAGGGGCTTTACGTCGCACCGACACAGATAGGTCTTATGGCGACGATGGGATAGGAAGGGCCTAGGAGTTGGAAGGAAGCGGCCGTGGCCTTAATTAAGGTGCCTAGTGTGAAAATGGGAAACCACGGAAAACCATCTTCAGGGCTGCCGATAGTGGGATTCGAACCTACTATCTCCCGGATGCAAGCTCACAGCCACGCGCCTCTACGCGCACGGTCAACTCGCCCGGTCACAAACTTAATAGCGTTGGGGTCGGACAGATAAGAATGTATGAAAATTGTAATTTCCCAACGTGAAATATGACACTTTTTTAAAAAATCTATTACTACATTATCCGTGGTCGAATTGTAATCCTATTACAAAAACACCGGGTTCAATTCCCGGCCAGAACAGCGATTTTCATTCGGATCTGAGGGCCACTCAGCCTATGTCAGAACTATTGAGGAGCTAACTGACGGTGAGATAGCGGCCCCGGTCTGGAAAGACAAGAATAACGGCCGAGAGGAGTCGTCGCAACGACCACGCGTCATCTCCAAATCTGCAGGCCTTCGGGATGAGCAGCACTCACTTAGTAGGCGAAGGTCCATCAGAGCTGTTGTAACATGTGGTTATTATTATTATTATTATTATTACTATAGGCCTACATTTTACTTGGATCTCAGTAGTGTTGCTATACTCATTTCACATGTTTTCAGAATGTTTAAATCCTAGATGTTAAACAGTGCAATACATTCCCAAGCTAACATGTGTACTACCCTTCTTTTTTTCATCAAGCTAATTGTACGTTATCTTATTTTCCTTTGCCACACTTTTTTTAATACAAAATAACGCCGTTGCCTCTCCTGGCGCTATGCTCCCTTTGTTTAGTAGTCTTGAGAATTAATAGTGCAGAATTCTTTCTCTCGTTCTATTTTAACCTTAAATTGACAATCGAGATATCTGATTCCAAGCGACTCTGTCTTCTCCCTATAGACTCCTACCAGATGCGCCTGTTCCATTGTCTCTCCACACAACAAAGAACGATTCTTGTCACCTTTTCCCCTTTGACCTTTATTTCTTTATATACCCAGTGAACATAGGACTTCGAAGTTTGTATTATAACGTGAACTGTACAACTGTTGGTGAGCGTGCAACTGTAACACAAGCTGAGACTAGAACAGATCGAAAGAAGCTCCCATGGCCTAAGACTTCAGTTCCAACCCATCAACTGCCAAACGCTGCAGTCGGTAAAGCACTGAAAAACACTTCTAGAATCGAGGAACGTGAATTTTATTTCTGCTTGTGGTTTAACGTCGCACCAATTCAAAGAAGGTTTCCTTGCGATGACGCGATAGGAAATAATAATAATAATAATAATAATAATAATAATAATAATAATAATAATAATAATTGCATGTGGCTATTTCTAGTCTAGTGCAGCCTATGTAAGGCAGATCCTCCGACAAGAGTGGATGGCATTCTGACGTTTGTGGGAATCTACATGTTAGTGTGGTAGAGGATAGTGTTGAGTGTGATGTGTGAATTTTAAGAATGTTGGAGGCAACGCAAACATCCAGTCTGCGATAAAAAGGTATCAATCGTTGAAGATTAAAATACACCTTGACCTGGTTGGGAATCGAACCCGGGGCTCGAAGATTGAAGGTCAAGGCACTGGCCACTGAACCGGAAAGGAACTGGCTAGGACTGGGAAGGAAGAAAACTCGTGTCCTCGTATCCGCAGAGGTCGTATAGCTCATTCAAGGCACATCATTAATGGAGATGTCCGACTCGTTGGCTGAATGGTCAGCGTATTGGCCTTCGGTTCAGAGGGTCCCGGGTTCGATTCCCGGCTGGGTCGGGGATTTTAACCTTCATTGGTTAATTCCAATTGCCCGGGGGCTGGGTGTTTGTGCTGTCCCCAACATCCCTGCAACTCACACACCACACATAACACAATCCTCCACCTCAATAACATGCAGTTACCTCCACATGGCAGATGCCGCCCACCCTCATCGGAGGGTCTGCCTTACAAGGGCTGCGCTCGCCTAGAAATAGCCACACGAAATTAAATTAAAAAATTAATGGAGATGAGCTGCATGAACCATTTCTGACCACATACCAGCCCTTCTGCCAATCTTAAAACTCCGGCAGTATCGCGAATCGAACCCGGGCCTCCGAGGAGAGCTAATAGCTCTATCCATTACACTACGGAGGAGGTGACCTTGACCTTTGTTAAGGTACAGCCCAAGCATTTACCTGGTGTGAAAATGGGAGATCGCAGAAAATTATTTTTATGACTGCCGATTGTAGGGTACGAACCTAGCACCTACTGAATGCAAGCTACACGGCTCTAACAAAGCAGCCAACTCGGTGGATTAGAGTGAATTACCCACTTGACTTGTCATTTATGTTTCCGAAGCAACAGGAAGTGGAACTTGTTCCAGAGCTGGAACCCGAACACAGAACAAATGACCAGAAAGCTGCTAGTTTAATCCCTACACCATGCAGGCGGTCTGCCAAACGATAGCTCGTATCTCAGCTCATAAACCACAGCAGAGAACATACAAACCGCTGGTGCATACTGGTCAAGCTTCTGAATTATGTAGAACATATTAATAGTGCAGTAGTTATTGCAATACTGAATGAAATGTCTTGTTTCACTGGAACTGGCTGTTGTTTGTGAAGAAATATAACAAAACGAAAATTGACGTATCTCGGGTATAACTAAGAAAATCTATCTCTTCTGCATATGATGAACATACTTCGAGTGCATTAAATAAGTTCCTGATGTAGTTCGAGTCTGTTAGCTTGCATTAGGGAGACAGTGGTTTGATCCCCGCTGTCGGCTATCCTGAAGATAGTTTTCCGTAGTTTTCTACTTGTCACTCCAAGCAAATGCAGTACCCTACGGACAATTTTGCATCCATCCCATTCCCAGACCATTCCTATCCGTAGGACATGTTTGAGTTAGTGCGAAGTAAACAAAAATTATAGGAAAAATATGTCGAGAAAGCAGAAATTTTTCTAAATGTCATCAACGGTAACATGAAGCTAACAAGAGAAAATAAAGTTCAAATTGTAAGCTAAAGATACAGGCAGAAATTATTGCTATTGTAATAAAAAGAGGAGTGGTTCAATTTTTAAGCAAACGTTACTTACAGAAATGATCGCTATTTAAAAAAGCTGTAGTTAAAATTGTAAGCTAACGATAGAGGCAGAAATTATTGCTATGAGAAGTGGTTCAATTTGCAAGCAAACTACAGTAGCAGAAATTATTGCTGTTTGAAAAAAAGAAAAGATAATTAGTTCACACTGTAAGCTAATGACAGTAGCAGAAATGATTGCTATTTTAATAAAAAGAAAGGAGTATTAGTTCAAATTGTAATTTAACGACAGAGGCAGAAATTATTGCAGTTTTAATGGAGGGAAATTAGGTTGTCTCCTATTAACATTATTCGAAATTGACACACTGACCAATTTGGTTATTTATCCGACAAAGTTAATAAAAATTCAACCATAGATACCCAACAAAAATCCATTTTCCTGCCCTGTGGTGGAGTAAAATGGAACGTCAAAACTGACACGCAATCTGCCTGGATAACGTCAAATTAAAATATGTGCACAATGAAGCTGAGCCATACGGTTATAATTTCATTATACCCTATAAATATTTCAATGGTAGAAGAAAGGGAAGTTCGATGGAGGGCATAAAAATAACACATCCTGGATCTCGCAAGCCGAATACTGTCGGAGTCAGAAGGGAAATAGAGTTGACCAAGAGAGGTCGGATAGGAAAGATGAACGTATGGGGACTAGCACAAGTAAATGCCAGCAATTCTAGACTCAGCTATGAGCCCGTGGTCACCAGCCCACACTCTCCATTTGAGAGCCCCTGGTGATCATCCCTTTTTCACGACAGGCAAAATATATCGTGGAAGCATTCTATGCCCCCCAGCCAAATAAATAAATAAATAAATAAATAAATAAATAAATAAATAAATAAATAAATAAATAAATAAATAAATAAATAAATCATCTTTGATCTGCTTTTAGGACTGTCACTCAAGTGGCAGATTATCCATCAACTGCTTCCCCAGTCTTTTTTTAAATGATTTCAAAGAACTTCGAAATTTACCGAATATTCTTCTTTTTCTGTTTCTGCCACTTTTCTCACATCAGTGGATTTGGCCCTTTTTTACGGCCGGATACCTTTCCTGACGCCAACCCTCTATGGAGGGATGTAATCACTAGTGTATGTTTCTGTGGTGGTTGGTAGTGTGGTGTGTTGTCTGACTATGAAGAGGGGAGTGTTGGGACATACACAAACACCCAGTCCCCGAGCCAGAAGAATTAATCAGAAGTGATTAAAATCCTCGACCCGGCCGGGAATCGAATCCGGGACTCTCTCAACCGAAGGGCAGTACGCTGACCATTCAGCCAAAGAGTCGAACCGAAATTTATCGAATATTTTTCTAAATAAATTATTCGATTCCCAAATTCCTTTTACTATAAATGAATAGGACTATTTGCCCCCAACTTGTCCTCTTGAACTCTATCTTCATATTATGATCTTTCCTACCTTTAAATCCTCCAATCACGCTTATTCGTCTACTAAAGTCATTCCACGCCACTTCTCCACTGACAACTCGCAGCATTCCCCTTAGTCGAGCAGTTCCTCGCCTTTTCTCCAAGTCTTCCAAACCCAGCATTTTCGTAACACTACTGTTTTATCGAAAGAAAGAAACAAAAAGGAGGGGGGATCCAGGAAATTCAGAGACAGAGCCAACTCCCAGCCGTAATAACCATATGCGGTTAAAATCCAACACGGAATCGAATTCAGAAGCCTGTAGCCCGAACACCAGAACACGGAGTCAAACCACCAAACGGTGAAAGTTATAACAGTGTACAGTGTGTTAAAGAGTTTGCGCAGAAATAGCTAGGACAAATCCGTGCATAAGAGCGAGCCTGCGAATGTCAGAAACGACATAATGGACGTTTTTTTTAATATCCAAAATGCTCTACGTTCCTAAACAATGCGAAAATAGCAATCATTGAAGTGATACGAAGTTTGTGTTGACAGTGAAGTTAGGGCACTGGACGCTGTTTAAAAAACAGTATATTCGAACCGTCCTCTACCATACCCCTCACATTCGTTCTCGACATTCCCAGGCTTGCCTTGACACTGGTTTTGGTTCTAGACAATACGATCCTGTTTCAAAGTTGTCGTATTTTAACACCTTTATGGACTACTTGAGTTTCTGCGCAACCTTTTGAACCACAAAATATAATGAAAAACTCTTCTTCTTATTCTTCTTCTTCTTCTTCTTCTTCTTCTTTCGTTATGCCCATTCATAGAGCTAGTTATAACTTGTTTATTGGCTTGATGACTTTCACTTGGGAATTTATTACATTTTGTGAGTGGATTATTATTATTATTATTATTATTATTATTATTATTATTATTATTATTATTATTATTATTATTATTATTATTATCCATCCTAAAATGTGCCCAAATGAACAATTATTATTATTAGGCTCATAACGCATTAATGGAAAAGGAAATTCATGTTCAACCGCACTGATTAATCTTAGACAAAGGATAACGTTCTTACAGACATCAATAATATTACTGTAAGTACCGGCATTTATTTAAATGAAACATATTTGCTTCAATAAAATAATAGTAAGTATTCAAGAGTACTGATTTAACTGGAAGAACATTTTCCTTTAATTATTACCTTAAAATTCAGGGCAGTCGGGCCTGTATGGTGCATTACAAGCCAACCTTGAGTGTGGCATGTTGCGGGTACACTGTTAATCGAGTATGGTTTAAGAAAATCGGTCTCTTATGAGAAAGCATATCGAAGCGCTTTACAAGAAACTTGAGATTATTACGCGACCGTGTTAGATAATGTGCTCAAAGCTGGTCATTGCCTTAATCTCGACGTTGTACCACTAGAATTCAACTCTATAGCTAAATGTTTTTTTCACCCACTTATCTACAGCATAAAGCAGCGATTGTGCTCGTACAAACAGACTGTTGTCCACGAACAAGAAGCTCTATCTGCCGTACCAGTACGAGGCTATTATAATAATCTTCCATGTTTATTACAACAGGTCACAGAGATAGCAAAACAGGCTGGAAACGGACAATAATAAACCACGAACGAAGAAGAGATGTACAAAGCTGAACTGCAAACCCAGGATACCCAACTATTAAAATTTTCACTTCTCTTATCAAGGAACTGTCTCCACAGGGTTGAGTAGCTCAGACGGCAGAATGTTGGTCTTCTCATCCTAATTTGCCGGGTTCGATCACTGCTAAGTCCAGCAGTATTTGAAGGTGCTCAAATACGACAGACTCGAATCGGTATCTAAAAGAACTCCTGCGGGGCAGAATTCCTCCATCTAGGGATCTCCAAAAATCGCAGGAAGGTAGTTAGTAGGATGTAAAAACTAATGATATTATTAGTAATAATAATAATAATAATAATAATAATAATAATAATAAATAACGGAATGTTGCCTCCTTAGAGGCCTGGTACAAGCTTTTCAAGTTGACTCCCTATAGGCGACCTGCGCTATCTGTGAGGATCGAGCCCTACCTAAGATGAATTATAATGTTGAGGACGGTGAAAATACCCAGTCTCCGAGCCAAAGGAACTAATCAATTACGGCTAAAATCCCCAACCCGGCCCGGAATCGAACCCGGGACCCCTTGGACTGAAGGCCAGCGCGCTAACCATTTAGCCATGCAGCCGGACACATGACAGCGTTTGTTTTCAGACACTAGTTATAAGCTAACATCTCAAAAAATAAAAGCGCATTCTAGAGAATTTCCAAATAGATTTTAATTTTGTAATCATGCAGATTAACTTCGCAATACCCCACCCCCGGTTCTATAGCACATATGCCTTGGCCTATCGAGTGCCCGCTGCTCAGCCCGAAGGCCTAAACAGGATGAGGTAACATGCGATCTGTGCGCCAAATCCTCTCAGCAGTTATTGTTGGTTTTCTACACCGGGGCCGGTATCTCACAGACAGATATTATTATTATTATTATTATTATTATTATTATTATTATTATTATTATTATTGAATATCCGAAGCAGTTTGGAACCCTACTTTACATAGTATACTAGGATTATAGTTAAAATGCATATTCAATTTTACAATGAAAATGAATTCATGTATCTAATCGACGGAAAATGAAGTGGATGATGTTAATAAAATATTTGTAACAACACGGCTTCTTAAACACATGATACAGGGGTTTTGATAATACAATGTTGCAATAATTTAAATGAGAGTTCAAGTCATGCCTTCTTCTTTCAAATGCAGCACATTCAAACAGTAGGTGGTCCATTGTTTGTGAGGATCCACAGACACACATGTAGCCATCAAGAGGATTGATTTCAATCGGTGAAAATAATACCCGAATTTGCCATGACCAGTCAAAAACTGAGTAATTTCAAAGCTTGGCACCAACACGTTACTTTGCAGGCGGTTGAAAACCTCAGGGAAGAATATTTCTCTGGTGACTTGGCCTCTATTGGAAGAAGTCCAAATGTTATTCCATTGATGGATTACTTGCTTCTTTATGGTGTTTTTAGCGCAGCAAGGTGACGTTTTGACACAAGTAATTTCCAAATTAGATGTAGCCGCTGATGTTGCGAGAAGATCAGCTTTCTCGTTTCCAGATATTCTACAATGATGGTGAATCCAGTGAAAACAGATGTGCGGACTTTGTTCAGCGGTCGATCTAATAGCTACAGCTATTGGATTCATATTTGTTATTTATCGCATTCATCGCAGCTGGGGAATACCTTAATAACCGAGATTTCTAGTTGTTAGATTTGCACCATTCGATCGCAGATTTGATCGCCCACAGTTGAGCCTAGAAAATGGAGCAAGTAGACCTCGAACCAGCCCTCAGATCCGGGTAAAGTCCCTAACCTGGCCGGAATCGGCACGGGGTCTCCGAACCTCACAAGAGAGCTCGACAAAATCGGTGTTGGCCCCACTTCACGCTCCCCTTGTCAGTGCGTGATCCACTAAAATAAGCTACTTATTATTCATGCAATTCCAAGACAGGGATGAAATATTATCGTGGATGTTAAGCGGATGACACTTGATACAGGTGGTCCAGCAGGCCACGGTCGGCTCATTTGTATGCAGAGCCTCATCAGTATTCTGAGTGGCAGATAGCCAGTCTTCCTGCGACACTCCGTGTTCACACGTTAAAATCCTGCCTGCACATGGCCGCCTTAAACTGCTATCTGAGTCAATTGGATCAGCATTACAATTCAACACCATGTTCCGGTAACACCCTGACTTCACATGCTAGAAGAATGTATTGCGAAATGCCCTCCATCATGTATGTGTACCGTAGTCTCTAGGTGATATTAGCCGCACAAAGAAATTCTACAACAGATCACGGATGCCCAATTACGGCAAAGGAGCAGAGGCAGGTTTTCCTCTGACACTTTATAGATGTATGAAATGCCAATGTGTATTTACGTACACATCTAGTCGACACATGATTATAATAATAGTGACTATTATGCTTTTCAACGGGCAACAGGGACGTCAGTCCGTGGACCGAGTTCAGTTATCCTAGGGACAAGTTTTTTTGTTTTTGTTTTTTTTTCGCAAGCTGCGTTACGTCGCACCGACACAGATAGGTCTTATGGCAACGATGGGATAGGAAAGGGCTAGAAGTGGGAAGGAAGCGTCCGTGGCATTAATTAAGGCACAGCTCCATCATTTGCCTGGTGTGAAAATGGGAAACCACGGAAAACCATCTTCAGCGCTGCCGACAGTGGAGTTCGAACCCACTATCTCCCGAATACTGAATACTGGCCGTACTTAACCGCTAGGGACAAGTACAATATGAAATTTCATATTCTGAAACATGGCTGCTAACACTCTGGAAAATAGGATATTTACTAATCGTGAAGTTTAGATGTCAATGCACACCAAAAAGTTCATAGTTCATAATGTTTTACAAAAATGTTCATGCTTCGCGAAGAATTCCATATTGCTCCATGTTTTGTAAGCTTTACAAATATTCTCTCCGTTAATATTTCCATTATGAATTAAAATTGTATTTATTGGCAGTTTTCCTACATTGATAGAGAAGTAAATGAAGGAAACTTGGAATATTGTGTTATATTTATTGTGATAATTTATTTTTATAGTTTTGACTCTCAGTCAAGTAATTGAGTGCAACTACCCTACATACAGCCGGCCCCCGTGGTGTAGGGGTAGCGTCCCTGCCTCTTACCCGGAGGCCCCGGGTTCGATTCCCGGCCAGGTCAGGGATTTTTACCTGGACCTGAGGGCTGGTTCGAGGTCCACTCAGCCTACGTGATTAGAATTGAGGAGCTATCTGACGGTGAGATAGCGGCCCCGGTCTAGAAAGCCAAGAATAACGGCCGAGAGGATTCGTCGTGCTGACCACATGACGCCTCGTAATCTGCAGGCCTTCGGGCTGAGCAGCGGTCGCTTGGTAGGCCAAGGCTCTTCAAGGGCTGTAGTGCCATGGGGTTTGGTTTGGTTTGTTACCCTACATACAGCTACATTTTGGAGACTTCGGAAACAAAGTAGTTGCCAGTGCTGTCATCAGTCCAGTACGTAGAAGCCCTGGCAGAAGAATTGGCTCAAGTTCCAGGGGCACCTGGGAAAACGGTTTCTATCAAATTTTCTTTACTGCTGGAAAATAATCCAACATAGAGTGTTATCCTTTAAATTAGTAAGGTGCTTGAAGGCAAGTAAGAGCAGTGAAATGCCAGCAAATATTAAGCTACCAAATATAGCGCGATACAAGTTTGCTACCAGTACATCATCTGATGTGGAACGATCTTTTTTATTGTACAAAACAATGCAACCTTTGGAAGAAAATATTGAAAATCTGCTTGTATCATATTGTAATTCTCATAAAGCGCTAACAGCTGAATACACTAGGAAGGCAGAATAGAATACTGTAATTACAGTAATCATTGACTACCGTAACTACTACCTAGTGTTTGATTTTATTCTCCCACAGTAAATAGAATACTTATCGCTTTATGTGTTGATTTAAATGCAATAAACAACTCAAAATGATTTTTAAATATTGTGATTTATTGTATTTCATAATATTATTAAATACATTTTCATAGTGTCATGCTTATCCTAAACAAATTTCATATTTGTGCAGAATTGTCTTCATTTTCTGACTGTCTCGTTATCGCGTAAGTCTCACATTACTGACAGGACAAGATGAATTTTAGAAAAGAACTTGTAAGTGCTAAACTAAACTGTGTAAAAACGAACAAACGAAATAATTCCACGGAACGTTATAGCCAAGCAGAGTACTCTATCACCAAGGACTGAGCAACTGACTGACTGACTGAGAATTCATAGATATTAGCATGCACTGGCTACCTGACGACAGAGCTAGATGACAGCAAAGGACTTATCAGGACCATACGTTTAACATATAAATTTCGCATAAACTAAGCAGACGTGGTTCACGACCAAGACGATGACATAAAACAAACCACCACAGGTTTCCCTCCTCCAATCATTTACCCACACTTTAATTTATGTATGTAGCAATCTATTCTGCTGTAGTCAGCCCCGTGGTATAGCAGTAGAGTGCCTGCCTCCTACGACCACAAAGTTTTAATCTGTACGGAAGACTGGAACAGGGTTCAGACCGACTGAAGATCTGTTGACATGAGAGGCACCGGACCCCATCACAAAAGCCAGACAACACTGCTGAAAATCTCGTCACAATGACACTCCAGTATCTGCAGGTTATCTGGCTAAGCAGCAGTCGTCTTGGCAGGCCAGGATGCTTAATGGGCTGTATGAGCCACGGCTGTATTTATTTTGTTTGGAAATAAATATGAACACTTGCAATGGAAGACCGTTTTAATTTGTTGACAAAGGTGACGTAAAGTCTTCCATTATATTTACAATAATTTACAATTTAAATAATCACGACCTGTTCCTTTTTTGTCAACCAAACACGATGAATGAGGAATGCAGGAATTCAATTACTTGTACGTGCCTGAGTCGGGCCCCACTCCAAACAACACCTAGCAGCAGACCTACGCATTGTGCCTCTCCTTTTTTATTCATCCGCCCGCCAAATATACAATTAGAATGAGTCAGCCCTGGGATCCAGTTTGTTTGCACGCGTGACGACAAGGTCAGTACACACAGTGCGTGGATAAATAAATGTTGCCAAGAAACAAGGAAGTTGGCTCATGCTCCATAGTCGCAGAACAAGGTCGTCAGGTGCCGTGCAGGTACGTACACTGGATTCGAATCATACAACACATGGGATATCTTCTGATAAACGACGAATTTGTCTAGATTTCTCTGGGTCTTCCTTGATAATTTTATTTCATTATTTCTTCCGTGTAGGTGGTTAAGACTTATGAGATGGTGGTGGTGGATTATTAGGCCGATATTACGGAGAGGTAAAACTAGGCAACCATTCCTTTTTAACGTTAATCAGTATAGGAAAATTAATAGGTCCAATCCTTCGAAGAATGATGGTATCGGCGAAGGAACGTGAGGGGCCACGAAGGGCGTAAAAAGACTCCCTACCGGGCGAGTTGGCCGTGCGCGTAGAGGCGCGGGGCTGAGCGCTTGCATCCGGGAGATCGTGGGTTCGAGCCCCACGGTCGGCAGCCCTGAAGATGGTTTTCCGTGGTTTCCCATTTTCACACCAGGCAAATGCTGGGGCTGTACCTTAATTAAGGCCACGGCCGCTTCCTTCCAACTCCTAGGCCTTTCCTGTCCCATCGTCGCCATAAGACCTATCTGTGTCGGTGCGACGTAAAGCAACTAGCAAGAAGAAAAGACTCCCTATACCTCACTAACATAATATCGTCGGATCGGAAGAGAACAAGAATTGGCCAAGGGAGGTGAAATAGAAAAATGAAAGTGAAGGGCTTACCACAAGTGAAAGCAAAGTTGGACTCAGCTAGGGGCCCCGACGATACCAATCCCCCTCTACCAAATTGAGAGTTCCAGGGGGTTCCTCTTGCCAGACGCCTCTTTTACGACAGGCAGGGGACACCATGGGTGTGTTTTACCGCCCCCACCGACAGAGGGTGTGGTTTACGTTCTAACCTACGGTAGGTATCATAAATATCATAAATATACCGACAAAAACAAGCAGGGCTGCTCTACGTGTTATGTTAATAAAGATGGCGGAATCGGATTGGCGGATTAGCTTGCATTTGGAAGATGGTGGGATCAAATTCCAACATCGACAGCTTTCAAGATGGTTTCCTATTTTCACAACAAACGTTAATTAAGGCCACTAACTTCTCAATCGCACTCTTCTGTCCCATCATCGCAGAAAACCCGAGTTAGTGCGACGTTACAACAGTAGCGAAATAAAGTGAAGTAACGTGTCTACAGCAGTATTTTTTTGAGATTATAGTACGATAACGGTGCCTGAATTAAACTGTGCAATGTGACGTACAACTAATATCTTCAGCGTAATAAGACTTGAACTACTTCTCCTTTACTTAAAAGCACTATAAGTGAACATTGTGCATTTTTACAGTAAGATTATAACAGAACGGTATTCTGAAAGAAAGAAATCACTCGGACGAAATTATCTTTTTACCAATCCGGTTTTAGACAGAATTTCCTGTACTCAAAAGTTGGAAATAACAGACACGATTGTAGCGAGAATGGTTGCTAGTACGAGCAGGTGAGAACAATGGCAGGATAGTACTCGGAATGAGGCTAAATGCTAAATTAGGAATGAACTCTATGGAAATATTCAGTCATATGTATTTAATTTGTTTCTAGCAGATCATTTCTCAACATTACACACGTGCGTGGAACAGTTTTCTTTTTTTTTTTTTTGCTTTACGTCACACCGACATACATACGTCTTATGGAGCCGATGGGATAGTAAAGGCCTAGGAATGAGAAGGAAGCGGCCGTGGCCTTAATTAAGGTACAGCCCCCATCATTTGCCTGGTGTGAAAATGGGAAACCACGGTAAACTATTTTCAGGGCTGCCGACAGTGGGGTTCGAACCCACAATCTCCCGATTACTGGATACTGGTCGCACTTAAGCGACTTCAGCTATCGAGCTCGGTGAATATATATTTTTAAAAAACATTTTAAAACAGCTGTTTTTCTTAGAGAGGCAGAGAGAGGTTCGTACTACACTGAATACACAGTTTAGGTTGTAGTTCTGCACTGGTAAATTCTAGGCTTGGCACTTGCTGGCCAACTACAGCAACTGAAACTATAGAAATACACTCTGTGAAACCCGCACAATCACTGTAGTCCTGGTTGACACGGCAAAAGCGACTCCTTAACGCCCCAGATTTCTTTTAAAACGAATCTGCAAGTAGAAAAGCGATAATGCACGTATATATAGGCTCTGTATAGGTTGCAGAATCAAAAATTACCAAGCGAGAAGAACGTGCGATTTGTGTCGCGTAGCTGTGAGCTCGCATTCGAGAGATTGTGGGTTCGATTCCCACCGTCGGCAGCCGTGCAGATGGTTTTCAGTGGTTTCCCATTTTCACACCAGTTATACGGCCGCTTCCTTCCCACTCCCAGCCGTTTCCTATCCCATCGTCGCCATAAGAACTATCTTTGTCGGTGTGACTTAAAGCAAATTGACAATAAAAAACTATCACTTTCCCATCCTTGCGTCATCGGAAACCTTCGACAACCGAGCAAGTGACTGCGGGGCTTAAGTCAGGTTGCGTTCGGGAGATAGTGGGTTCAAACACCACTGTCGGCAGATACGACCTATCTGTGTTGCTGCGGCGTTAAAAAGCAAATTGAGGAAAAAACATAAAACACACACTTCAACGTGTTAGTGCGAGGTGAACAACTAGCAAGAAAAAAAATTCCGGCAGTCTAGTGAATGGAAATGCATTTTATCAATTGACGTGTACGTGAACATAGCCCTGTCGATGGCTACTAACCGAACGTGTTCTGCTGTTCTTTCTGACTTTCTGAATTTTTATTTTATACAAGGAAACAGAGTGAAATACAACACCAACAGGTAACTAACTTCCTTTCAAACAGTAGCAAGGGGTAGCAGACATCCGATCGACTACACAGGTGCTCCACACTGCCGAACGAAGCCACAAGTAACTTCAGTAAGTTTAGATCATACACAGGCAATTATGACCCGTATATCAACGTAAGAGTAGTTGAGAACCCCCCTGATTTGCATTGACAACGATTCGAACTGCTTCCCATTTGAAATCAAAATTAGTGTTCAAATCCAACAAAAACAGTCAGTGTGTGTTCCAGCACATAGAAATGGAGCTGTTCTTCCACTGGGATCAAAGTTACGAACTTGAGAACATAAGCCTTACTTCTACTTAATTCACCTTGACAGATGAAACGAATTACAAGGGAAGGTATGAAGCAATACTCCGATGACATTGAATGAAATGTCGTATGGCTTTTAGTGCCGGGATATCCCAGGACGGGTTCGGCTCGCCAGGTGCAGGTCTTTCTATTTGACTCCTGTAGGCGACCTGCGCGTCGTGATGAGGATGAAATGATGATGAAGACAACACATACACCCAGCCCCCGTGCCATTGGAATTAACCAATTTAGGTTAAAATCCCCGACCCGGCCGGGAATCGAACCCGGGACCCTCTGAACCGAAGGCCAGTACGCTGACCGTTCAGCCAACGAGTCGGACTCCGATGACATTTTTTTTTATGAACCCCTTCAATCACAAACGTCCATTACTGCGTCTTCAGACGCAGTAATGGACGTTTGTGACTGAAGGAAGACGCAGTAATGGACGTTTGTGATTGAAGGGGTTCATAAAAATAGACTCTAGACCAAATCCATAATGTAGCACCTGTTGAGATATTCTATCCTTACAATGTGTCAAACAACACTCCAGCTGTCAGTAACAGCACACGTCCTTTTCGTGTCTGGAGTCTACATGTTTTTGTTCCATTAGTAAAGCTAAGCAAGAAATTACCTCTGTCAGGCTTTCGTTCGTCTCCATTTCACACAGACAGGTCTTGTGGCGCAGAGTATAATGTATGACGTAAGCGCTTTCTCGTCCACTGTGGAACTATTAACGCCATTCTGATGAGACCGCACAGCTGTTACACCACACGACCTTTCGCTAGTCATTCAGCAGCGATTCTCAGTACGAACAACAACAAATACAGCAAGACCTGTTAAACTTACGAATGTGAGCAACTTTTGACACTGATGAGGACAGATCTGATCGGTAAACAGATCACAAAATGTATCTCGCAATATGTTACGAGCCTACAAGTATTATTTAACCACTACATCGTCTGATATAACTTACAGCAGAAGTCCGATAGTCCGGCACGTTCGGGACCGGCCCCGTGCCGGATTACCGAAAATGCCGGACTATCGGGCGGTACCTCTTAAGGCGTACAGCGAAAACAGCTGTAACACGGCGTTTTGCAGTAAAATGTTGATCACCAGAATCATTAGTTCAATAACACACTCCTCTTTTCAAACGTATTGTTTCTTATTGCCATTTCATAATAATGCCGAAGTTCATCGATATTTTTATCTGTAATTCTTCCTGTAACATTTAGAGTATTTCCATCTACAACTTCTCTTCCTTCTGCCCGCTTCAATTTTTGAAGGCATGTTCCTATCCGTTTTTGAACGTGGCCCACACATTCAATGTTTGAAATCTGCTTTTCTAATTATTATTATTATTATTATTATTATTATTATTATTATTATTATTATTATTATTATTATATGGTAGGCTTTCCAGTACTCAGTACAGCACACAGCCTTCTAGGCTGAATATTTCCAGAGATACTGTGGAGATATTTAAGTAAGTCAATGCATAACAAATGAATTGTAGCCTATCAGATACATTTGCACTATTAACTTTGAAATAATAAAAAATACACTTCGATTGGTTTCGACAAATAATGCATCAAACTGTTCACGAGAGATCATTATTACGAGATAACAACATTTAAAAAAATGCTGGAATGATGCCGGACCATCGGGCGTTCCGGACTGTTGGATGCCGGACTAATGGAATTCTACTGTACTGTGTTTATTGAAAATCAAGGCAACAGAAGAACTTTCCTATGTTCTTCATTAAGAAGGCAATACAGAATTTATCAAAGCTGTGCGATATTTTATGGAACGGAGTATTTTTTTCACGCATACCTCGACGTCCTGAAAATGTATCGATAGAGACTGGGGGGAAATAAATTAATTAATCCATTTAAACCTGGTTTTAAAAGGTTACATGATACGTTTCCTACCAAAAGAATCACCATAAATACCCCAATATATAAAAAGCTCCATAGATATCCCGATATAAAAATGTTCTACAGATATTCCTTTATACAAAATATTATTTCGTAATATGGGTTGCAGGTAGGGTGGATATAGGTTTGTATTCGTAAGATGGCGGGTGCCTCCATCTGACAACAGATTTCGGTGTTACCTCGTATTCACACTAGTTAAAGGCCACGGTTCTACTTTAACTTCCCAGTTCTTTCCCGAAAAACTTTTCGGATGTTGTTGCGACGTTAGAGTAATAAAATGAAAACTGTAAATTCGTGATTTTTTACAGAATATTCGACTTCCAGGGAATGAAAAACTTGTAAGAAAAGATCTTAATTCAATGAATCTATGGAATGCACAAGTGTTCCCAATTCACAAAGGAAGAAAGGAATCCTGAAAAATATTTTTAAATGTTCTGGTTTCGGGACAAAATACATCCTGGTCTCATGTCGTCTGTGTATTTTCGAACTACTTCAAAGTTCACAAACCAACACACATTTAAGAAATTGCACAAAAGATACATTTGAACAATTAACTAAAAAGGAAGCGTGCCCACAAATGAACAAAAATATATAAAAGACTAATCCTTGCCTCGCAGTTTACAACACAAGCCTTTTGATCCTTAATGAATGTGTCAAGTATAGAGAATGAGACTAAATTAGCATCAATTAAATTGTAAAATGAAAATTAACGTTATGTATACTTCTAGATCTAGGGATGTGGAATGTTTACTGGCGTGATCCTACACGCAGGAAAAAAAAAAAAAAAAAAAAGGGTGATGAAACTAACTCTGGACACTCAGTTGTACCAGTAAGAATTTCTTCAATGCCTGCATTGATATGACTGATCGCCTGTTTTTCACTGAGCAAGGGCTAAACACATACCGTACCAAATGAGCTGAACAGCTGAATGGACGGAATGTATTAAATGTCTTATAATGCAACTACCTTAAAAACTGTGTGTCCAACCCTTGTTCCGTTTCGCTAGGGGTCGGGTATAAAGTGAGACGAATCTTCGTAGGAGTTTTTACGATCGGATGCCCTTCCTGACGCCAACCTCCTCGGAGGAGTTGCAATGAATGACGAGATATATGATAGTAGGAAGGGAGAACGAGAAACTTGGTGCCGGCGCATGGCCTACTTCTGATGAAGAGCACCAAGGGATCTGCTCAAGGCTTATCGTCGCCATACGACGGACGAATCACCAATAAACAGCGTCATATGCCCTCACTCCATAATTATGAACACTGCACAGAGGTTTGGAATTTAATCCAGGCTTTTGACACGCAATGTAGACATTAGAAAGTTTATACCACCACCTCTCCTACCCTACAGACCACCATTCTGATGGTGAAATGTTTTGTACCAAGAGGACTCGAATCGGCTAACCACTGTGTCAGACCATACAGCCTCCAGGTGGGTCAACTATCTTAAAAACTAATTTTGTAAAATTTCAATTAATTTAATCTTTATGAAATGGACCCCAAATGAATGCTGAATATTCCAATTTGTTTCGTAGGAAACCAATGTACAGTGCGACGTTTACTCCTTGGCGGATAAATACACTAAATTGTTTTCTTAGCATAAGTTTTCTTCAGAGGTCATTTTCGCAATATGATCATTAAATGTTAATTTACTATCACATACAGTACAGATATATCTTGATCGTGCACAGTATCTCTCGATCGTGCAGACAGCAATGAGAGTCGCGTGATTTGTGTTCTATTATAGACCGTGAACTTCAGCTATATCTTTCATCATTACGCCCGAAAGACCTTGCTAAGACTTTCGTCGCTCTCACTCGCTACCGCAGGAGCTAAACATAAACATACTGCAAAGAAAACAAATACTGACTCCCAAGTGTACAATCAAGCATTGATGTCATATTCTGCGAACGATGCAACAGGATAATTAGTCGCTGGAGAAGTTGCAGCGCAAGGAGAGAAAGAATTAAAAAAAAAAAACAGAATGGTGTGTATGAATATGATTTCGATTAAAATGGTGTTTGTTCTAGGATACGCTCAAGTCGACTAGGTAAATTAGATACCTAGATAAAATGAAATTTAAGACAATTCAAATCTGTACATTTCATATTTGCCATTTAAATTTGTTATGATAATTTGAATATCATATTTTTCGTAAATTAAAAAGGGTTTTTCAAACGGCTGAATGCGACGTAATATGAATGTGAAATTACTTTTTAATTCTATTTTGTAACACGTCACTTCATAGATGTACATATGCTAAATCCACAGCCTGAATGCTGACAGGATCCCTGATAATATCAACGTACAAAGCTCAGGCATTCCTGAAAAGGCGAACTAGGGAGATGTCGACAGAAGTAGTTCTCTTTTCTTTTGTTATCTGTTTACCGTCGCACTGACATTGTTAGGTTCTGGCAGCTCTAAACACTCCAATTCTACCTTAGACCGCTGTTGTAATTATGGAACTGATCTATATACGTGTGAGTTTAGTTTGCATGAAGTGTATAAGATAATCTACGTAGTTATACAGTAATATTTATATGCAAACATGTCTACTTCAAAGGCTGGTAAGAAAATGGACGTGGTTTTTAAATTAGAGATTGATTTGATTGATTGCTAGTAGCTTTACGTCGCACCGACACAGATAGGTCTTGCGGCGACGATGGGACAGGAAAGGCCTAGGATTGGGAAGGAAGCGGCCGTGGCCTTTATTAAGGTACAGCCCCAGCATTTCCCTGGTGTGAAAATGGGAAACCACGGAAAACCATCTTCAGGGCTGCCGACATTGGGGCTCGAACCCACTATCTCCCGATTACTGGATATACTGGCCGCACTTAACCGACTGCAGCTATCGAGCTCGGTGGCAGAATTTTTACCCATCGAAACATCAGGGTGTTAGCGAAAGGAGCATTAAGGTCCATGATGGACCTTCCAGACCTGGCGAACATAATATCGTCGGGGTCAGGAGAATACAAGTATTGACCAAGGAAGATCGGATAGGAAACATGAAAGCAAGGAGGCAGGCACAAGTGGAAATGGACCTAATCTCAGCCCAAAGTAACTCAGAGACAGTCCGGCCCTGCGGTGTAGGGGACAACACGTCCGCCTGTCACCCGGTGGCCACGGGTTCGATACTCGGCCGGGTCAGGATTTTTTAATTGTAATGATTAATATCCCTGGCCTGGGGACTGAGTGTTTGTGACGTCCTTAATCTTCCTTTTCTCACTTACATTCCACACTACCGCCATTCCACTTACACTCAGGTTCGTACAATATGGTGCCAGTAGGGGCAAAAGATCCACATTGGTCGACGCCCCGAACAAATATCATATATTTAAAAAAAAAACTACTGCAATACATTCGCTCGCTGAAGCAGTGATTTCGCCCGTCGCCATACGAGGAAAACCGTCATTGCCAGCCAACGAGCACAGAATAAGTTTGAACGCTTCACTAGTTTGCTGCCAGAGTTGAAGCCAAACGGATACGCGGGGCCGCGATATTGTTTGGGTCAAAACATTAAAGACCGGTTGATGTCTGTTAATAAACAATGTACGACGGTTTGAAGCAAACGCACAGAAACTCCGTGTTATGATTCTGGTGTACTGAGGTGTTGAAAGGAGTTGCAACAAAAACGAAGGTATGCACTCAGGAATGAAAATCAGAAATTTACAAGAGAGAAAATGTAAAATGGCAGTAAAGTTATCTGTGGAAGATTTGTACCACTTCAAACGACTAAACTTTTTTTTTTGCTAGGGGTTTTACGTCTCACCGACACAGATAGGTCTTATGGCGACGATGGGATAGTAAAGGCCTAGGAGTTGGAAGGAAGCGGCCGTGGCCTTAATTAAGGTACAGCCCCAGCATTTGCCTGGCGTGAAAATGGGAAACCACGGAAAACCATCTTCAGGGCTGCCGATAGTGGGATTCGAACCTACTATCTCCCGGATGCAAGCTCACAGCCGCGCGCCTCTATGCGCACGGCCAACTCGCCCGGTAAACGACTAAACTGTCAGCGCCAGCAGGGTTTAATGTGTAGGCTGTTTCCGACTCTTGATCAGTCAAATTTAAAATATTATACTCCGTTGTCGATCCCAACTGTAGTGAATGGCTTCAAAATCTCGCCAATAGAGAATTATGCCCAAATGACATTGAGATTTCACAAAAACTGCTTTCAGAAATATAATACCACGATTTACGATATTATTCTTCGAAAGTATCGGAACAATTATTTTAACATCATCGGCTAACAGTCTCTTGAACATTTTGAAAACTGACAAAATAATGTACATTGGAATAACGTACTCTGTAGAATGCGATGATGTTAATGAAGTAGTAGGCCTACATTAACTCTCTTCATCCTTAAGGCATTTCACCTCGCTCGCAAGTTAGACATAAAAGTTGGATGTGCCATAATTCTTGTTCACAATCTAAATATTCATACTAGTGTGTGAAACAGATGAGATTTACTGTGTGGTAAAGCTAGACAAAATTACTGCTCATGCAGAAGTTCTGATGGGCTTAGCTTCAGGAAGAACGTGTTTTATTCCATGAATATATTTTGCAATCCTGACAACCCATTCGTTCTTAAACGGAGGCAATTTCCTCTAAATGAAGCCTTCTCTGTCACAATCAGCAAGCCACAGGGACAAACATTACACATAGTTGAGACAAATTTCTCCACTCTGCTGCTTAGCCATAGACGTCGAAGTACAGCTCACGTCCATTAACTTCACTCATTACGATTTATGAGGAAAATTTATAACACCTGTTGTGATTCTGTTCAAATGACGTGTATGTAACATGGGAAGTGTGACTTTTATTCCGAAGCTCCATTAATATGATCATTTAAATTTTCCAATTATATTCCACATACTAATTTCTATTGCCGGTGACGGGCTCGCATAATAGTTCTACCATACTTCAAAAAATATTTTTTTCAATATCTTGGTTTCTTTCGAAGTCGTTCGCGCTGCGTCACTGTTTTGTTTCAGCGGATGGAGGTTGGGAATACACTGCAGGTAAATGTTTCCGCTCTAGTCATTGTTGAGACTGGGTATTGTGTATTTTTCATGCCCGTTGTCAGTGAGGCAACTAAAAGGACGAAGGTCATTGTTTCCGGGAAAATAAATGGATCAAAGATAGCGAACAAGCAAGTCTACACAAATGACTTAATGTCAGTGATGTAATCTAATATTAAATTACTTAAAAACCCTATATATACTATTAATATAACAATGCTAATAGTAATATATAAATATAACAGTAATATCACACTGTTATCCCCTAGGGCTCTCACCTTGGGAGCCTGGCTTGTCCTCTAGCTGAATCTGGCATTGCGTCCACTTAAGTAAGCCTCCTTGCTTTCAATTTCCCTATCCGATATCCTGTGGTCTACTCTTGTTCTCCGCCCCGACCGTACGAGCTACGCGAGGCCTGTGGAACAGGGGCGTAACTTTAGGGCCTGCAATGCAGGCGGGCCTGGGCCTTTTGAGGGGCCCGGCAAACTCCTCGCAATAAAGTAAAGGTAATACGTATACCTGGCCTAATGTCACTCTGTACGGAAATGATCAGAACGGTTTTGTAGAATCAGACGTATTTATTTATTTATTTATTTATTTATTTATTTATTTATTTATTTATTTATTTATTTATTTCCACTTGGTTGTACCTGGCAGTAGTTTATTGTACTGAGTATAACGCTGCAGGGGTATAAATAATTCTTGCCCTTGCTATCTCTTGTAACACCACGACATGTTCCTCGCAAAAGACCTACACCAAATTATTGAAAAATGATTACAACAACGAAAATTGATACCAAAACATCATATTTTAATTAGAAAATAATACTTTGTTCATGTTTAATGCACCTGAAATCGTATTTTGCGCAAATTTTGCTGGACATTTAACTTCTGTCACACATTTGTTCGACAACAATGTACAGAGGTGTGAAATTATTAGACTCAAAGGAGAAGACCCAAACTAAATTGCCGTAGTTCTTAATTTTGCCGTCACTTGCCTTCATAATTTGTTCGATGAAAATATCTTTCAGTCAAATATTCTTCCTACTTACTAAACTTCGTGAAATACTGTATTATTCCTAATTTTTAAAATATTACTTTGAGATTAAATATTTCTGTTCGATCTGTTACTAATCCTACAACATCAGTTTTCAAGAGCTTGGATAGTAAATAGCACAAAGCACAGCAAATTATACCAGCGCTCAGGTAAAGCAAAATGACAGAACCACTTCATGAAATTCCATTTTATCTAATTACACTCTAAAGAGAAATTAAAAATCCTCAACACTGGAATTTAATATTGATAGAGGAGGTTATTGACTGTAATATCGTCACTGGTGTAATTGAAAGTAGATGTAACTTATGTTCTATAATTTACTTTAAACAGACAAGTAGCGTGTAAAAGAGCCCCACTGCAGCACAAAAAAAAAAAAAATGTTTGTGGTGAGATAAGTAACAGGTAATGCAAGAATGGAAATAATAAAAAAAAATACTGTTGAGCCTAATAATTTTCACACTTCCATATAATGTTAATAAGAAGTTGCTGTAGTAGCAGTCAGTCAACTAAGTTTCGAACGAGTTCTGTCTGCGCAAAGTGAATAATACACTAGGCTTATCAGTTGTGCGGTTTGATATTTTTCAAACTTTATTTGAATTTTTTTGTTTTAATGTTGATTTTTTTTTGTAATTGAATACATTATTATAGCCGAAACTTCAGTATCGGTCAGAGTATAGTTCTGTAGTTACTGAGAAAATAAACCAAATAAAGTTAATTGCTAACATCTAAGTGTTTCATGATTGGCAGTTCAGCCGTTAAACAAAGGAGGCAGTCAAATAAAACCTTTTAAACAATAACGAATAATCTCTTTGTTTATAGAACTTGACAATATATTGCATTATTTCTACCTGCTGTAATTAAATTGATATTGGTTATTCATGGGTTTTTACATTTTATTTGTGGCGGAGGTGGAAGGGGGGGGGGGCAAATTTTTATTTTGGTAGGCGGGCCCATATAGCCTTTGTTACGCGCCTGCTCTGGAGTCTTTCATTTTCACGCCCGAGGCCTACACATGCACGGCATTCCCTACCAATCATAAGAAGTTACTCCCAGGGACTTTTAAATTGCTACCGTGAGTTGGCATCCATAGCTTCCACTTGTGTCGGATCCCATATCTGCCTGACTTCGCTTGGTGGTCAGCACTTTTTCAAACCCGACGATTTTTGGGTCTACTGAGACTTATTTTGACGCCTTTCGTGACATTTGAGTTTCTTTTACCAATACCTTCATTCTCCGAAGGATTGCGGCACTCCCTTTTACCTTGTTTGCAAGTCTTAATGATCTCCACCCACCAAAAGTCGTCGTCTTCTTCCTGATTGCATTTCCTTCTCCAAAACCCCGTACTGCTCGTAAAAGTTTTCCAACCACTTTTTTTTTCCATCACAACTTTATGGTTGAAAATGCATATGTTGAAGATTTCCCCCTACCCACTCCTGCTCCCAATATTTGACTACTCTACTTGCACAATGGGAGCGGGAATTGTGTGCAGACAGGAGCTGTAGGGAGCAGAACGACGAGGTATGTGCATGTACGTGACAGGCCGCTGATAAAAGTAATATCCTCCTCTCCCGGCGACCGAAATGTTCGGAAATCATTAGATTGCGCTTCCTGCCGGTCTAGTGCGGGTAGGAATTAGACCGCGCCACATGTCCTCCTCGCCTTCGGCGTTAATTCTGTTAGAAAACCACGTTGTTCATCCCTTCTGCAATCAATTTCACCAAGCCCGTGGGCACTGCTAGTGAGACTTCCACAAACCATGCTTTAGTTACACCTTCTTCAGCACAAACCTTCTCTGGTTCAGAAAAGTGTGTATCAAAGAGAAGAAAGAATTCTTACCCGTCGCTGTAGCTAAGTACATTCTGTACTAGCCATAAACCGGCTCCTATCAAACCGAGCTGCATGTCTTCTGAGGTCAAGGTTGCCAGATCCAACCCCGGCACTTAATAAGAGAGACAAGTCTATAGATTCAATAACACGTTTCTCGAAAGAAAAAAAAAAGTAGCCACTTGGTGTCTCTTGTTGAAACCTAGTTATTCAAAGGATGTTGGCACCTGCTTATTGTGGTTGTTGTTGATGTTGTTATATCTTGTCCAGCTTTGAATCACGCGAAGTAACTCGATGATCTTTCTCTCTTTCCAGAATTTTTTCATTCTTTCACTATGTTCCTTCCTTCTTGTCCAGACAGATTTCCTTTGCTTCTTCTCTTTCTTCTGGAATTCCCCAAATCCGTAATCCATTGTTTTTCTGAAAATGGCTCTGTCTTGTGGTACATGACTCGCAGAATATTTCCTCGCCTTCTGAGCGGATCCCAATGAACGCTGCTGTGCAAACCGCGGCGCGCTATGTACTTTCATTCGAAATCAATATCAAACAGTTTATTCCATGATCCCCACCCTTTTCTAGAAAAAGCAAAAGAAAAAAAACCTCAGAAAATGCCTGGCCGTTTGCGAAATCATTTTTCAAGGGACATTTCATCCTTGCTAATTTAAAATGTTACTTTAGAAACAATCCAGCTATAAATCAAAATTGCATCACAGTTAGTTATTCAGTTACTTTGCATCTTATTGTAATAAAAATCATAAACTTTTGTTTGATTAAAAGTTTATAAAATTTTCTTAAAGCAGTAACCAATTTGAACCAAAGAGTACTCGTTTCTCAATTTTAATTAACAGTTAGAAGCATTGTTATACCACCTAATAATATAGGGACAGGGTAGCATATGTACAAATTATAGTGTGTCCCTAAACGTTCCGGCAAATCTGTATGCGTCATTATAGCGCCGCCATCAGTTTTGGAGTTTTCCTATAACCTTATAACCTTCGGTGGTGCTATTTGAGGATTCATGTGGGCTGAAGACTTAAAAAATAATACTAATGTGGAAAAACAAGATGTTTAAGGTGTAGACATGATATGTTAAGGAGTACGAAATGGACTTATTCCAATTTCAAAGGATAGAAATAGACTATGGAAGCGACAGCCTACGACTGTTCTACACTCCAGTAACTTATAATTATCTTCAGTCTGGTTCTTTGGCTAAATGGTTAGCATGCTGGCCTTTGGTTTAAGGCGTTGCGGGTTTGATTCCCGGCCGGGTCGGGAATTGTATTCTTCATTGGCTAATTCCGATGGCTCGCGGGTGGGGGTAGTGGTGGTGGTGTGTGTGCGTGTGCGCGTGTGTGTCGTACTCAGCCTTAAAATTCATCATAGATAGAGCGCCACCCTCACAGACACGCAGATCGCCTGTAAGGTGTCAGCTCGAAAGATCTACACCGTGCCACTCGAAATTATTATCATCATCATCATCATCAATAATTTAATTGCGATCGCAGAAACAAAGGAAATTACTGACGAGACCAGAAGCTGCGAAATCCCCAGCAATCAACTCATCAACAATTTATACACATAAAAAGATAGAGTAATGTCGAATAGCAACGCATGTTAGCTTTAAATATTTCCACTCTGTTTCAGTTATTGCGATAGTGTAGTTAGTGGACACGCATGACAGTGATGGGGAAAACATGAGGTAGACTTTTGCATGTGATTCAGGCTTAGTACATTTGCACATTATATCCGTTACACGAACATTCTGGAAGTGCATTAAAGTCTAATTGAATTTTATTTGCATTCGTTAAAAGAGCGAGTTAAATCTCCGAGGATTCAATTTATTTCTACGGCGGAGCACAGAGCTCCTGAACACCCGAACACTCTTAACAGTGTTAACGTGTTTAGTTATAGTCGTGCTTTTAAAATACATTTCGAGAAAAGAACACAGACGTAATACGCGATATGTGGGTGTATACCGAGAGTAATTACATTTTTCTAACAAAAAAGAAAACGGTATTAATTTCTTCATATTAGCCTAAATGCCTTTGCTGGCGGGACCTAGTGTTTACACTGCACTAAGTCTTCTGGTATGGGCTAGAGCAATTTTGTTGCTTTCATAGATCTGTCTCTGTCTTATCCTTGGCTTTGACAATATGAAAGTGACTAAGGTATGAGCGATGCTAGTAATGCCATTCCTTACGCAGCCAGTCCCTGCTATTAATGGTGTGAAACGGTTGCTCATAGGGTAGGTTGGTGCATACATTTCATTGGGCTTGGCAGACTGATATGTAATAGCAACTTATCGCTCAGTGAGGAAAGCAACGGGAAACTATCTCACTCCTCATTTCCCTAGTACGCCTCTTCAGTGATGGCTCGGCCATCTATGAACAGCTCATGGTGGAACTGTTAAGGATCCAACCAGCCTTCGGGCTGATGACTAAACATACATACATTAGCCTATATTCTAAATTCTAGGATGGAATACTCTTTCAGAATACTGGATGTGTACTTTAAAATCAAGGGTAAGAAATCGTGTGTGCATGTTTAAATAATCATGAACGGTTTAGATATCGGAAATGTAGCATTTTGATGTGTACATTTAGCATTTACATTTGATAATGTATTTCTACCTCTTTTTCCTGATACGGGGTTGGGGATGTGGTGAGATGAAATTATATGCAATGTTTTACGGCCGGATGCCCTTCTCGTCGCCAACCTAAGAAGCTAATGAAGATGAAAGGAATGATGGTGAATGAAACTGAGAAAGGAGGTAGAAGGAATCGGTTGTGGCCTATGAATAGGAACTGTTCCGGCATTTGCCTAGTAGTGAAAATGAGAAACCACAGAAAACGTGCTCTCAGGACAGCCGACGGCAGGGCTCGAACCCATTCGTCTCTTGAATGTAGAGTTTGGCTTTATAGCCCCAGCGCTTTAAAACGAGCGGCCACTCCGCTCTTGACAATACAGTATTAATGTGAAATTAAAACCTCAATTGGATAGAGTTAATTATAAAATGAAAGTGCATACGTACCGGTTATAATTGCACTTTACATATACTTCAAATTGGTGAGTATTACAAAGAAAAAAGAAGAAATTTTATTGCTGCAAAATCGGAATGATGAAAAGGAAATATACAGGGCCATTTTTTAATATATTCAGGGGATCGTCGTTCGTCCGGTCCCCCGCGCTGCGAGCTTGTCTCCCGCCAAGCACTTTGCCATGACGCGCTTCTCAGCGCCACAGGTTCCCTTCCTTTGCAGTCTGCTGAGAGCTTTATCAGCGTAAGGTTCAGTTTAGTCAAGTATTCATGTGTTCAGTGCCCAGCGTGTTGTTCCAATGCCATTGTCATTACGTTAGCGTATGTATATACGTAATACCTTCATAGAGTACTGGGAAGTTTGTGAGAAAATATTCCATGACTCACTGCCGGACAAGCACTGGCCGCATTACGGCAAAGTGCTTGGCGGGAGACAGGCTCACAGCGCAGGCAAATGGCGAACGCAAACCCCTGAATGGATACAAAAAATGCCCCTGTACAAGGTTAACTTAAATCACGTTCATGAATCAATGAAACTTGAAGGAAATCCTAGAAGGTACCTGAACACTTTTTCTGTCATTCGTGTTCTGATGTCATTTTATTTACTTAAATGTCTTTTAGCACCTAAATTGTTGGTAGGATCCGAAATATATTGCAGGGCTGCTTGGGCAAACTTTGGATGTTTGAAATTTGTAACCGACATCAATAATTGCAGGCAGTCCAAAGGGGCACGAATCTCCTCGGTTTTCATGTCCAGAAGAGGAATAAAAGACAAATCAAGTTGTAATAGAAAAAAATCATCTTCACATTTAGCATTTTATTGCTTTTTCAAAACATGTAAAATTGGTTTTCAGATTATGAAAAATGGAAATACTTTACTGGAATACAAGCCTTTATAAGCTTTTCGCGTAATAATATCACTGATGCGGAAAATCATATGTAATATTAATGCTGTAGGTAGGGAAAGGATTTTAACGTGGAAAGTGTGGTCACAAAAGGGGGAAAATAGGTTCTGAAAATACATGCAAAAAGGATCGAGAAAGTGTGCATGAAATGTCTTTATTCCATTTACTGGGTTCTAATAATTAACTTTTTAATTATTTTTCCTTTACAGTTTGCTTTAGGTCGCACCGACACAGATAGGTCTTACGGCGACGAAGAGAGGACATTCCTAGGAGTGGGAAGGAAACAGCCGTGGCCTTGATTAAAGGACACTCGCAGCATTTGTCTGGTGTGAAAATGGGAAGCCACGGAAAACCATCTTCAGGGCTGCCGACACTGGGGTTCGAACCCACTATCTCCCGGATGCAAGTTCACAGTTGCGCGCCCCTAACCGTACGGCCAACTCGCCCGGTATTATAACTTGTTATATTGAATTACACACAGCATGGCAATGTTTTTGACAATAAGACGCTGGCGCTTTTAGCTCAGTAAATTGTTATACAGGGTGAAGCGTAATTCGCGCACTCGGGCGTCGCAGCGCGACTCCTCACATGCCAGCAATAAAAAAATGTCTCTTACGAAATTTCGTCTTGCGACTATATCCGGCAGAAAAACGACGTTGAAGAGTAGCAATCTGGCAACACTGTAACCACATGTATGGTAACTACCTCTGTCAACAGGAGTTAGTCATACTGTACAGTTGGTGCAGTGGATAGAGTTTTGGGTTACCATGCAGGAGGTCGAGTGTTCGATCGTGGGTTCAGGCGTATGTTTTTTCTTTCGTAAATGTAGTCCAGGTGGTATGGTATCTGGCATTTTAATCGTCAACAGCGATTGCAGTTGGTCCTCTAGAAACCATTTGCACTTACATACTACGATCCTAGAAATGGACGAACAATCGTTTTCATTGGTCAGCTTTGAAAGGCGCCCTTTCCACGTCGTGAGCGTGAATTTATTCGCACCACTTCATCTACTAGATGTGAAACCTGTTTGTTTCAGCTGTCTATTTTTTATTAGTCTAACCAGGTATTTGTTGTTTCAGCGTTACAAAATGTTGTAAAACCGGGCGAGTTGGCCGTGCGCGTAGAGGCGCGCGGCTGTGAGCTTGCATCCGGGAGATAGTAGGTTCGAATCCCACTATCGGCAGCCCTGAAGATGGTTTTCCGTGGTTTCCCATTTTCACACCAGGCAAATGCTGGGGCTGTACCTTAATTAAGGCCACGGCCGCTTCCTTCCAACTCCTAGGCCTTTCCTATCCCATCGTCGCCATAAGACCTATCTGTGTCGGTGCGACGTAAAGCCCCTAGCAAAAAAAAAAAAATGTTGTAAATGTAGGATACAAGACACCTCAGAAACGGTGTCGTACTGTATTACAGTAGGTAATGTCAGATGGAAATTAGCAAATAAAAATGCGCCTCAACCCAGGATCGAACCATCGACCTCCTGCATGCCAACCTAAAACTCTACCCACTACACCAACAGTACAGCACGACGAGAACGTGCTGACAGCGGTAGTTACCCTACATATGGTTACAGTGTTGCCAGATTGCTACTCTTCAACGACCGTTTTCTACCGGATATACTCGCAAGACGAAATTTTGTAAGAGACATTTTTTATTGCTGGCTTGTGAGGAGTCGCGCTGCGACGCCCGAGTGCGCGAATTACGCTTCACCCTGTATATAGAGAGAAACTCCGCTCGACATCAACAGAAACCAATGGGGCATACATAACTCGTCAGCACTCGTAAAAAGAGTTCATTCAAAGTTGCAAAGATTTCCACATTTGGATTATTCATCAAATTTAATTCGAATGTGTCTTTTATCAAAGCCATCAAGGTTCTCCCTAACACTCATGAACTTCTTCCAAACTCCGAAACACATCAGGCAAATACTTATAACCATGCACTGCAAAAAGTTCCAACTCTAGGTCTTGTCTTCGTTGTTGAGTAATTGTTGGTCCTGATTAATGGCTTCTGCGTCCGTTGAGTCTAGGGCACATATGAAGCATTTAATTTTATCGAACTTTTCGCCCAGTAAAATCTGTTCAGGAAGAGAAAAAAAGATTCTGTCTTATCTTTTAAAATACGCATATAAAAGTGGGGCGGGGTGCTGAAGCATGGAATAGAATGGAAAAGGTTTCGAAGTGTTGTAATCTCATTAAAAAAGGGTGCAAAAGTTGCAACAAATTCTGTTTATTTCGCTTCATTTCATTTCCCCAAATACATATATTGATCTATCTGTATAAAAATATCTTATTTTTTGGGTGGGGGAGAGGTTATACACTTCAAATTCCTTTCACTAGCTGTAGGTTTTACAACCAACCAAATACCTTTACAGCTTTCTGAGACGCCGAGGAACCAGATATTTTTTTACTGCTTTCATTCCTCAACCCTAAAGGAGTGAGGCGGGTGGCCACCCAGAAGGCAACACCCTCGCTCTGGCCAGGAGAGTGGGCATGGTGGAGGAGGAGTGAAGGATAAGTGAACTGAAGGAAATGGAATGGCATTCCAATGTATTATATGTAGTTTTATTAGTTTTGTGGGTAAGGAGGACATTATCAACGGATCTACTTCATTTATTGTTTGCTGACAACTGATGGTGTGGGGGGCTTTTGTCGTATTTTCTTTTTTCATGTTTATGTTGTAGAAGAGTTACATTTTGAATTTTGAGTCCACTATTACAAACTGGATATATTTATTTATTTATTTATTTATTTATTTATTTATTTATTTATTTATTTATTTATTTATTTATTTATTTATTTGCAATGCATTTGATGGTAGGACATGGTACAGAATTTTGTTCCACAGGACTTCTTTTAAATCTACCGACATGAGGCTCCATATATGAGACTAAGAGTTAAGTGGAAGCTGCTTTTTGTTCTGACCTTTGCCAAGGGGCAGATACGATTCGTATTATATTGAACAAAATTAATTCTCGCCCAACAGTGGTGTAGTTCTTCTGCCAACTGGGGGTTAGGGTCGTTCATTAGTAAATCAAGTCTCACTCTTAATATTTATTCCTATAACCGTCATAGAATTACGACGATTTGCTTAACAGACTTGGTTCACGCTTAATTTAGTACGAAGGACTTCGCTAGAACATAGAGGGAAAGCCTCAGGCTTCCTCTCGTGCAGGAATTTCAACTTTGTGAGAATTTGAGCTCCACAGAGAAGCCTCTGTCAGGCGTTTAACTTGCAGTATATCTCCTAAATACCACGCGGCAATACCTGAGCTGTCGAGGCGAAACTGCAAATTTACAGCAGAGACAAACAGTGTACCAAGTTCAAAGCTCTTTATTGAAAATAATCTTGCAATATTTACTACAAATCATATCTCTTCCCTTCGAATGAAATATTGAAATTATACTTAGAAATCTAGTGTGTGTATTTAACTAAGCTTGTTTAGTAATATTCAAGTTATTTAATTACAATTCTTCCCGGAGTTTTTCCGTTACGGTTTATCTGTTTATGTACTACGTAAGCTTCAACCGGAAAAAGGCAGCTGATTTTTTCTGTTTGCTTTACGTCACGGGCCGGCCCCGTGGTGTAGGGGCCCCGGGTTCGATTCCCGGCCAGGTCAGGGATTTTTACCTGGACCTGAGGGCTGGGTTCGAGGTCCACTCAGCCTATGTGATTAGAATTGAGGAGCTATCTGACGGTGAGATAGCGGCCCTGGTCTAGAAAGCCAAGAATAACGGCCGAGAGGATTCGTCGTGCTGACCACACGACCTCTCGTAATCTGCAGGCCTTCAGGCTGAGCAGCGGTCGTTTGGTAGGCCAAGGCCCTTCAAGGGCTGTAGTGCCATGGGGTTTCGTTTGTTTTGCTTTACGTCGCACCAACACTGACATGATTTACGGCGATTGTGGGATAGGAAAGGGCCAGGACTGGGAAGAAAGCGACTGTGACCTAAATGAAGGTAGAAAATGACTAAAGAATATATTCGGTGCTGCCGACGGTGGAATTCGAACCCACCACCTCTCCGTGGCTAGTTCCTCCTCCTCCTCCTCCTACTACTACTACTACTACCATTGTTCTCCATTTACCGACTGCACAAATGAGGCCGAAGCAACGAAAATAAGCAAACATATAAATATTTAAGTGACTGTCGACATCGTAATCATAGTCACGAGACTTAAAGTTTTACGTGAAATACTCACCAAAGGAACGTGATTTTTCGGTTTTCAGAATGTGTACCCGGGGTCCTTGGTGAGAAACCAATGTCACTGCCATTAGACTATAATGCCCCATACCATACCGTGACTAGTAATAACTGAGGGAATAGGGGAGTCGTTAAATACTGTGGTTCTTACGTTATCTTGGAATAATCTTCTTTATTGTTCTTTTTCTCTGCTGTTTTCCATATATCCTGTGTACGTGCATTTTTCAGTGTTGTAACCTACAGTTTCGTTGTTGGAGTGTCTTCAGTCAGGTAAATCATCTCCATTTATAGCCATATCTCGAGAATTCTTGCAATGTCTTACATCATGTGAGCATTGCAAGACTTGTCAAGGCTTCATGTGATATCTGAAGGTCTGTGAAAAACTTACTATGCACTCACACATACAGTGTTATCCAGCATTGTTCTTTAATTGCCTCCGCATAACTTCCAGTTTCGTAAGAAAACATACATCGACCTTGCAGTCAGCATGTGTTTCATCGCATATTAGGCGCGTTAAACGTGTTCGTTTTCTCTCATTTTGCTGCATATATGTGGGAAATCATAGCTGTCGATTTTCTTTTATACACCTTTATCAACTGAAAAGTAGGACAAGAATTTGGTATGCAGAAACAGGCATTATAAAAATTTGATATACGATATCCTTCGTGCTGCTGTGGATGTGTTTCGTGTAGTAAGGCAGGTAGGTTAAAAATTCGCTTTCAATCAATAGCGTGTTGTATGACACATACATGCATCTACTTGCAGGCCATCTTTAATCCTTGCGGATAAGTCCGTACGAAGAAGGGGTACTTCAGCTACTGAGCGGTAAGAATACTGCTCCTTACCCAGCCAGAACCTTTTAAGAATGGTGTGAAAGTACTGTACAGCAATGCTTCAAATGGCTTTGCTGATTGATATGCTGTAGCACTTTATGGCTCGATGAGAAAAGCAGCGGAAACTACCTCATTGGCCATTTCCACAGTACGCTGCCTATATGATGCTTCGTCTCTCTGTGACACCTGATGGTAGACCTGTTGAGGAAGCCTTCGGGCTTACGGACTTCCCTTCGACATGCAGGGTTGCCAGAATTTTTTCCGTGAGAAATAGGTTAAATATCTACTGATTGCCTATGCTGGTGAGATTTAGTGTTTACAGTGCACGTTGTCCTCTGGTATGGGCTAGAACTTTTTTTTTTACTTTCGTTGATCTGTCGCTGTCTTATCCTTGGCTTTGACAATATGAAAGTGACTGAGGTATGAGTGATGCTAGTAATGCCATTCCGTATGCAGCCAGTCTCTGCTATGAATGGTGTGAAAATGTTGCTCATAGGGTCGGCTGGTGCATGCACTTCAGTGGGCTTGGCAGACTGATATATATAATAGCAACTTTTTGCTCAGTAAGGAAAGCAACGGGAAACTACCTCACTCTCATTTCCCTAATACGCCTCTTCAGTGATGCCTAATCCATCTATGGCAGCTATTGGTGAAGGTGTTGAGGATCCAACCAGCCTTCGGGCTGAGGACTAAACATGCAATATCTACTGATTCGGGTCTCTCGTACTGAAGTTGATCGACTGTACTAGGATTCGATTTCGCAGTTTATAATTAAATAAATAAATAAATAAATAAATAAATAAATAAATAAATAAATAAATCAGTCCCCACTAATTTGCATTTAGGGCAGTCGTCCAGGTGGCAGATTTCCTATCTGTTGTTTACCTAGTCTTTTGTTCAATACATTTCCAAATTCTTCGCAATTGTTTAACATCTCTCTTGATAAAGTATTCCAATCCCCAACTCCTCTTCCTATAAACGAATATTTGCACAAAGCCATCTGCGCCATTAACCACGGAGTTCAAGAGGCGAGCACCATAGTTAGTGAACTATGCAAGGGGCCAGGATCAGAGCGAAACGAAATGAAATTCACTTTCATATGACAAATTTGGTCGTCCCGTCACAACCACTGAGTGTCCGGAAGAATGTTGAAAAAATATTATGATAATTCCTGTGAATATTTCCACACTGTCTTAGCAGTCTGTGGACATTAAAGAGAAAACGCCGCAAACAAAAAAGAAGACAGTGATTTAAACCACATGACCCTTTTAATAAATATTAAACTGTGTTTGGAGCAGCATTCCACAGCTAAGAACAGTGAATGCCTATGTTTAGAAGTGGTCTTGGAGCACTTCAGACGATTAGCAACTTAGTACATGCTGCTCACACGGCGGAGTTCGAGGAACTTTCGCTCTAGACAGCTCGATGAAATACAGCCCTGGCTCTGTTGCATGGCAACTTTCCTTCTTCTTCTTCTTCTTCTTCTTCTTCTTCTTCTTCTTCTTCTTCTTCTTCTTCTTCTTCTTCTTCTTCTTCTTCTTCTTCTTCTTCTACTTCTGTGGGTGGGGGGCGGTAGAATACAACTACGGTATTCGCTGCCTGTCATAAGAGGCATTGCTGTCGCGAGTTTAAACTCTTTGGGGGGGGGGGGGTTTGAACCCACTGTCGGCAGCCATGAAGATGGTTTTCCGTGGTTTCCCATTTTCACACCAGGCGAATGCTGGGGCTGTACCTTAATTAAGGCCACGGCCGCTTCCTTCCCAGTCCTAGACTTTGCCTGTCCCATTGTCGCCATAAGACCTATCTGTGTCGGTGCGACGTAAAGCAAAAAAAAAACAAAAAAAAAAACACAACTCTATGGGTGTGTGCACAGAGGGCAGACAGTAGATTAAAAAAAACTATGTCTAAGTTGCCCCTCAGTCGGTAAGTAGGCTACCATAACGGCAGCCCACTTAGTCTATATACCGAGCTCGATAGCTGCAGTCGCTTAAGTGCGGCCAGTATCCAGTAATCGGGAGATAGTGGGTTCGAGCCCCACTGCCGGCAGCCCTGAAGATGGTTTTCCGTGGTTTCCCATTTTCACACCAGGCAAATGCCGGGACTGTACCTTAATTAAGGCCAAGGCCGCTTCCTACCAATTCCTAGTCCTTTCCTATCCCACCGTCGCCATAAGACATATGTGTCGGTGCGACGTAAAGCAAAAAAAAAAACTTAGTCCATATTGTGATGTCAGTATTATTATAGAATACGCGGATATTAATTCAAATATCAAGTTAACACCAGAAATTTAAAAATAACACATACCGGCAATATTGCTGTGAAACAAACCCTCCTCTCCACTTCAAGGAATATGTACTCCTATCCTATTGTAGGGTTGCCACCATTGCTACGATCTCGATATCAATAGTCACGTAAAACTACCAGCTTTCTTTCTTTCTTTCTTTCTTTCTTTCTTTCTTTCTTTCTTTCTTTCTTTCTTCCCTCCTTCTATTACTAATACTACGATGGTGGTGATGGACGTGGAAAATGATACAGACGGACGCTCATAGAGGATTTGGTAGCGTTCCTTGCTCCAGTTTCGCGGTGTGCGGTTGTCAAAACCCTGGTCTAGACTCTGCCTTAGGTGTGAGTTTGTTCCATCGATCTGACGTGGGAGACGGACGACACAGCGGAGTCTCCGCAGACTCCCTGGTTGCCTGGAGGCTGGGAGGTGCTCAAAGTGAGTGAACTGAATTATTTCACGAACAGGTGCTTGCTTTCCTAGGTGAGCTAAATAGGTCGCAGCTTTTCATTGAATGTTTTCTTTTACGTCTATCTGGATGATGATGATAATAATAATAATAATAATAATAATAATAATAATAATAATAATAATAATAATACCTGGCCTACAAGTTAACACAGAACCGGTATTGTCCTTATAAGGACAAAATCCGATATAATTCGGTAATAAAAGCTGAAGAATCAGTGTTGATTGACTGATCGTACGCTTCACAAGTTAGATTTTTAGTAAAAAGCAAGAACTCGAGAAGGAAAGGAAGATTTTGAGGAAAATTCTGGAACTACAGAAGACTACAGATGGGACTTGGAAGAAAATGAGAAATGAGGTCTTCTACAAGTACACTGAAGAGATCGCGCACACTATGGGGAAACGAAGGCTGAAATTGTACGGACACCTGGTTAGAATGGATGAAAAACGACTGACCAAACAGATCATCGAATACATCCTGAGATTAAAGGTCACCTCGAAGTGGGTAGATGAGGTCAAGAGAGATACAGAAGAAGTTGGAATTATACTAGAGATTAACATTATAATATTATAAATAATAATATTGGTTTTCGTCCCACCATGTACATTTTTATGGTTTTTGGAGACGTCCAAGTGCTGGAATTTTGTCACGCGGGAATTCTTTTACGTGCCAGCAAATCTGCCGACAGTGGCTTCGAATTCCACTGTCGGCAGCCCTAAAGATGGTTTCCCATTTTAACACCAGGCAAATGCTGGGGATGTACCTTAATTAAGGCCACGGCCGTTTCCTTCCCACTCCTAGGCCTTCCCTATCGCATCGTTGCCATAAGAACCAAGTGTGTCGGTGCGCCGTAAAGCAAATAAAAAAATAAAAATTACCGACATGAGGCTGACGCCTACTAGAGCACCTTCAGATACCACCGGAGTGAGCCAGAGTCGAACCTGCCAAGTTGGGCTGAGAAAGCCGGCGCTCTACTGGCTGAGGTACTCAGCCAGGCTATGCAATCAAAAGAGACTAACAAGGAAAGTGCACGACGTTCACCTGAAGATTTTGGTTAAACTCTCACTGTTGAATGATATGTACATTTATTAGAAACTACGGAGCGAATGGCTGCACGGTTTCTGCCACGTAGCTCTCGGGAGATAGTGGGTTGGAACCCCACGGTTGGCAGCCTTGAAGATGGTTTACCATGGTTTACTCATTTTCACACCAGGCTAATACTGGGGCTAGGTAATATAACGCCAGGTCTTCATTGGGGTAATCACATGAATGGGATTGTAAATAAAGGGTATCTCTGCACATGTTTGGGAGGGTATTTAAGGGTTGTAGTAAAGATGTAAAGGAGAGGGCATATACGTTTCTGGTAAGACCCCAACTAGAGTATGATTCCAGTGTATGGGACCCTCACCAGGATTACTTGATTCAAGAACTGGAAGAGAAAAAAACAAAACAAGAAAGACGGCTAGATTTATTCTGGGTGATTTCCGAAAAAGGAGTAGCGCTGCAAAAATGTTGCAAAGTTTGAGCTGGGAAGACTTGGGAGAAAGGAGACGAGCTGCTGGACTAAGTGGTATGTTCCGAGCTGTCATTGGAGAGATGGCGTGGGATGACGTTAGTAGACGAATAAGTTTGAGCGGTGTCTTTAAAAGTAGGAAAGATATGAAGATAAAGTTGGAATTCAAGAGGACAAATTGGGGCAAATATTCGTTTATAGGACGGGGAGTTAGGGATTGGAATAACTTACCAAGGGAGGTGTTCAATAAATTTTCAATTTCTTTTTTATCATTTAAGAAAAGGCTAGGAAAACAACAGATAGGGAACTGCCACCTGGGTGACTGCCCTAAATGCAGATCAGTAGTAATTGTGTGATTTACCTTAATTAAGCCCACAGTCGCTTCCTTCCCACTCCTAGCCCGTTCCTATCCCATCGTCGCCATAACACCCATCCGTGTCGGTGCGACGATAAGCAACTTGTAAATTAAAAATGCTATCTGAAATTGCTAGGATTCAGACTCAGGTTAGACGTGAAATGAATGGACCACTTCATCACCCCCCACCCCACTACCCAGTCGTTTACCAAGATGATATTATAAACAGCTGGAGAAGTGGAAGTTGTCCGTCATTCATGGTGGACAAACCATTATTATCTTGAACGAGTTAGTTCCTTTTGAGCTGCTTACTTGGGAGTTAAATGTTTGAGTTATGTCACGAGGAATGTTTTGCGCACGTTATGAATAGCGTAAGAGTGGGCGATCTCCATTTGATGAGAGAACCAGATGGATTTAAGTCGGTCGTAATCTCGTAGTTCGACGTGCTCTGCATCTGTTTAACATTTCAATTCTCTCATCACGATTTTCATTGCTATATATTTGTAGGCTGCGAGGCTTAAACACGATTGACTTGCGTGGTTCATTTGGAGGGACGTGGGTGCCATTTTTCCAGGAGGAAGGCGAGAAATTTTGAAGTAATATTAGACTAACGTTCCCTGCGTTCTATCAGAAGTTACAAACTTTGGTGGGAACTATGCCGACCGGTTATTGAGGTGACAATGTGCCCCGAAGGCTGATTTTATATTGAAATTGCGTCACCAAAGATTGTGCGTTTATGGAGAAACCGCAAAAATCGATAGTCGCGCTGTAATGAAGCTTTCAATGCATGATGAGGAGTGAGGCAGTTTGCCATTGCTTTCCTACTGAGCTGTAAAGTGATGTTAAGCATGACTGTCTCCATGACTGGCAAGCACCTTTCATAATATCCAACTGACTAGTTGTGCTCCAAAAGTCATAACTCAACATCACCCATACCTCAACAGCCTCCATAATATCACAGCCATAAGTGAGACTGATAGTTCCGTCAAAGCTACAGTTTTACTCAGGCCTGTCCCGTCAAACAAATGCAGAAATACTGCTACCTTCTTACCGAGCTAGTTGGCAACGAAGTTTGAGTCGCGTAGCTGTGAGCTTGTATTGGGGCGGTGGTGGATTTGAAATCCACTCTCAGCAGCCCTGAAAATGGTTTTCCGTGGCTTCCCATTTTCACACCTTAATTAAGGCCACGGTCACTTCCTTCCCAGTCCTAGCCCTGTCTTGTGTCGGTAAGACGTTAAAACTCGTAGCCATCAAGAAATTAGCTATGTTTATTACACAATCTTCCCGCAACAGCTGCAAGTTGCCCAAGGACAAAGAGTACCTGAATAACAATAATAGATATAGATGAATGGATTAGCGCTACACGAGACAGTATGAAGTTACGTAAGATTAGGCAAAAGAGTGAGGCACGTCAAACATTTATCTGAGGTCCGCAAGCGCGGTTCTTTATGATCATGATGGAATCCTTGAGAGTAGTAATGGTGATGCTATTGATGAAATCTCTATTCAGCCCAAAGGTCTATTGCAAAAACCGAGCAAGTTGGCCGTGCGGTTAGGGCCACGCAGCTGTGATCTTGTATTCAGGAGATTATGGGTTCGAGCCCCACTGTCAGGAGCCCTGAAGATGGTTTTCCGTGGTTTTCCATTTTCACACCAGGCAAATGTTGGGGCTGAACCTTAATTAAGGCCACGGCCGCTTCCTTCCCAGTCTTATCCCATCGTCGCCATCAGACCTATCTGTGTCGGTGCAACGTAAAAAAAAAGTATTGCAAAAGTTGAATTTACATTTTATTTTTGTTGCTTCCAGTAAGGAGCGTGGAACGTCATGAACAAATGTCCCTTGTACTCATTGGTCGGGATTCAAAACTGTGATGAGAATCCAGTGATTATACCACTGGTTGAGAAAATGTTTCGGCTTGCTCATTTATGGTGTTTCGATTCTGAGTCATAGTTTCGAACCTCTCACCTCGGTCTCTTCGGAGAGTGTGGGGATTTTTTCCGTATCCTAGGGGCATCAAGTTCACTGGCAGTAAGTTTTAAGTTTCTAAGGTGTCCAGAGGCGCCTTTTCAATTGATATCTATTTTCATTTTCGTACTTGTCTTCATTGATCGCTACACATCATTTTCCCTATGTTAGCAGAAGTAGAATGCTGGTGTACGCTAGCGTTCTAAATGATGGCTTGCATTTCAAACTTCCCGCTCAAGTCAGCAGAGCCTCCCACGCTGAAGATCCGCGCTTACACATTGTAGTCAGGTTCTTTCGATATCATCCAAATCAGTGAAGACCTGACTCTGTGGGTGAGCTTATGCTTCACAGTCCAAGGAGTACTCAAGGACTTCAGGCGCCAGGTCGCTGTACATGGCACATATAAGCATTTTTTCACACCTTCTTCCTTTGAATTAACAATGAAACTGCATCAGAGCCAAGCGGCAGTCTTTGATTTTAAGGGTTCTGGGTTCAGTCGAGGATGGGTTGGGGATTTTAGCCTCATCAAATTAATTCCTGTGGCCTGGGAGCTGGGTGTTTATGTATGTCTGTATGCACGCCTGTAATAATAATAATAATAATAATAATAATAATAATAATAATAATAATAATAATAATAATAATAATAATAATAGGCTACGAGGATGAAATACAAGATTGAAGACGGCACATACACCTAATGCTCGCTCCAGAGGAATTATATAATGAAGGTTAAATAAGAAACCCGACCCGGCTGGGAATCGAGCCCATGAAGCAGGACACTTAAAATAGTTTAATGTACTACAATGTACAAAAATGAAAGGAAGAAGAGGTTTCATGAACACTTCCGATGGTTACTAGGCAGGTGTGTAGCGACTCTGTCAGAACAGAATGTCCAAAGATGTCAACCCACTGACGACTACTTCAATGACCGCATTCAAGTCATGAATGTTTTCGTCAAACATCCTCCACGGGAATTTCTTTACTCTGTGTTGAATGGTTGAGTGTCACCACAAGCAACGTAAAAGACTTTGGTCGCAATAGCCACGGGGAGGGCTCTACCTTCTTTCAGCACTTGTGCTGCCAGAGTCTGCATCTGCCATTCGCACTCGGTTCAGTGATGTCCACATCCTTAATGGGAAGTAGAAACCAAGGGGCACTCTACAAGGGTTGCTGAACTCGTTTACAAGCAACCTCTCTTTTAGTTTATATGAGGATTTTCTTGATTTTAATCTCCCTTGTCCGACTCGTTGGCTGAACGGTCAGCGTACTGGCCTTCGGTTCAGAAGGTCCCGGGTTCGATTCTCGGCCGGGTCGAGGATTTTAACCTTAATTGGTTAATTCCTACGTCACGGGGGCTGGGTGTATGTGTTGTCTTCATCATCATTTCATCCTCATCACGACGCGCAGGTCGCCTACGGGAGTCAAATAGAAAGACCGACCTGAGATATCCCGGCACTAAAAGCCATACGACATTTCATTTTTATCTCCCTCGATACTGTTACGTACTGTCTTGATATGTCGGAAGACTTAGATTTTTTTTTTCAATTTGCTTTACGTCTCACCGACACAGGTAGAAAAGGAAACGGTCGTGACATAACTAAGGTACATCTTCAGCATTCTCCTGGTGCGAAAGTGAGAAACCACGGAAAATCATATTCAGGACTGCCAACAATGGGATTCGAACTCACTGTCTCGCGAATGCAAACTCACATCTGCGCGCCCCTAACCGCACGGCCAACTCGCTCGGTGGAAGATTTGGATTTCGCAGCATTTTAGCCATTCACTTTTCAGTGTGGTTTGCCTTCGAAAATGGGGATAGTTAATATTAGACAAAATAGGATTTTACGTAAGAGCTGAAGCTTTCTCATCAACTATCGCCTTTAATTTCATTAGTGCCACGTCTGTCACATGAGAAGACTTCCCTTCTCGTCACCCCGGCAGGTCTTATCTTCCTCCTCATTATGCGCATGACCCTCTCTCCCTTGAGGAGCTAGTGAGACATGTCACATTATAAAGAAGGGAGAGACATCACAAGGAAGACGGGAACTTTACTCATCTTCAAAGAAAATTACACAAGCAGTAGGAGATCCTACAAACTTCACAATTCTTTAATTTTTTTGTTCTTTATTTTAACCTTCTCTTGATGTCTAAGGAGAATCAAAATCGTGAAATGGAAAGTCCTGCTAAAAAGAGAAAGTACATCTCGGAGGAAATAATGAGGTATAGGTCTGGAGGCGATATCGCAGTTGTTTAAATGAGATGCTACAGTCCAAGTAGCCATCAAACACACTTTCCGGTAGTGGTGGTGATTAACTTTTTGAAGTAATTAGCCCATTAACCTTGAGTTTTTTGGTGAACATGAAAGACATTGGACTAGGATTTTATTTCAGTAGAATTGTAACAACGATACGATACAGTGTTTTACCATAAGAGTGGTCTGCACGATTCGAGTCGTATCCCGCCTTCGGCAGCCCTGAAGATGGTTTTCCATTGTTTCCCATTTTCACTTCTGGCGAATGTTGGAACTGTATCTTAATTAAGACCACGACCTTCCCAGCTCTAGCCCTTTCCCATCCTTTCATCTCCGCAAACTTAGCGAGAAAGAAAAATAAAATTTGTGAAAATTAATTTATAGTATGATATTTACAGTTTTCACCCTTTCTATAGTCAAAGTTTAGTGCACGTTATAGGTCTGGAAACAGTCTTTTAGTAGTCAAGCTTAGTGTGACAGGCTTCCAAACAGTCGTCCAAGTGAAATGAAACCTGACATTTCTGACAGCTTCCTCTTTATGTGGATTTTCATTTGATAAAATCAATTACGATAACAATCACTATCATCACCAGTTTGTTCGTCATCATGACGGCTGAACAAACTGTCCACTTCGCAGTGAAAACCTGAATACGCGAATATCTCCATTTTTATAGTTCGTACGGTAAAATTGTACGGAGTTTTAAATATTTACATTTGGATTTTCTATCATATTCGTTATTTACACTTTCTACATAGAACTAATATTACTGGAGGCTTTTGGAAGTTTGCAAAAAATATTATCTCCGTTTTAATTCCTTATACAATTAAAAAGCTAGGAAACAGAAAAGAACGGAAATTACAGTTTACACAACTTGTACTATGTACAATGTTTCGTTAGAGCTAATGTTTGACATTTTCCATTCATTACGCGTAATCTCGCAGTCTTGCAGACGAACGAGTGCGGGCACTTTTGTTTGGGTACGAGTTGATGTCATTCCATTCCAGACGAAGAAAGATCATTCCCTGAAAATATCTATCTGTATATGCAGTGTGTTCCTAAACATGTGTGAAATATCGGGAGGGAGGGGGAAGTTCTTGGTATAGGGGTGAAAATAAGCGGACGCCAGGACGCCAACACGTCTCGGACGTCTAAATTAATTCCACGGGCTCCTAAGATTCCAGTAACACCAGTGACATAATTCAAAAGGAAATCGCCGAAAAATTTTCGTTCTACAATGTTTAAAATTTTATTATGTCTATTACGTAGTTATAACTTTGCAAGTTAGACAAGTTATCCCGGAACGCATGTGTAACCAGACACATTAGATTGTTTTTCCCGCCAAGAATCTTGGTTCACCAGGGAGCACGTATTGGAGCAAGCGAGCAGGAGACATTGCGTCATTTGTATACAGTCGTTTCTCATTTGCGAGTTTTATTGAGACTACGGACAACAAGTTCGTCGCAGTAACTAGTGATATGTCGCATCAAACAAATAGTTTGTCCGTCTTTCGAAAAATACGGAAGGTTTCCTACGAAATGGAAAGCATGTGCTAGTGTTCGTGTTTCCGATTTATACAAGACTAGGTTTACGTGACTGTCATGATTATTGCAGTGTCAATGTCAAAAATCCCTCATTCGATGGCTGGGATTCGAAGGAGGACAAAAAATGTGACAATTACTGTACATGGAAGTGAAACGAACAGCCAATGAAAGAAGAGAGTGTTTGCATCGACAAGGCATTAGCCTTAAGAATATTGATTGATGGCGTTTAGTGCCCGGAGAGTTCGAGGACTTGTTCGGCTCCCCAGGTGCAGGTCTTTATATTTCAAGCCCATAGACGACCTGCGCGACTGGATGTGGGATGATGGTGATGAGGCAGGGAGAGGGTGAAACCCGTTGTCGGCACGTAGCCTACTCCTGTCGAATAACACCAAGCGGTCTGCACGAAGCTTTACGTTCCCATCTGACGCACGAATTATCATCGATAGCGTCATATGCCCTGACTCTATATGGGCACTGCGGAGAGGTTTGATATTTAATCCAGAAATTGTATACCACCACCTCCCCTACCCTGCTGGCCAACATTCTGACGGTGATTTTTTTTTCGACCAGTGAGACTCGAACTGGCTAACCAAGGTACACAAATCATCAATGAACAAACAGACGGAAAGCATACAAGTGACTCCATTCGAAAATATTCCACAAGTAATGCAGAACAAAGTGTGACAAGAATTTTCTTGTATCAGAGTGGAGTATCCCTGCTGGTACAACGACATGGTGACAGCTACTGACGTGGGATGTGCCAGGTAAGTCTATTACCAGTGCTTCCCGTACTAAGTTGGGAAGTAAAACTCAGTCAATTAAAATATGACTCTAAATAAGAACAATATTTACAGTTTTGTGACTGAAAATTGATGCATTTGACATACTTTGCAAATATATCCAAATATATGACTTATTCGCGGGTAAAAGACTCTCATTAAGGGATCGAATAGGATGAAAAGTATATCTGTAGAGCGAATGAGGTAGCTACGGGTATCGCCGCAAATTTGAGCCTGCGAAACAAAACAAACGACATTGCAAATATTACATACATCTCTTACTTCTCACATCATTACTGTTGTTCGTTATAATTTGAAAATTCCTAAAATTATGTATAAATGAATTAAATGAAACGCTGCGAAAATTGCATCTATTTTGTTATATACGATATACGTTTCGCGTAGGATTGCCAGGTTTTTGAAATGCCAGTAAGGGACAGGTCATGTCGGCACGACATAATGACGTTTGCTGAAGAAAACATTGTACTGTACTATAATTACATTGTAGGCACAAAGTTTATCACAGTATTTTGCTGTTTCATTTTCTACATACAAATTTTAAAACTATTTGTTCCTTCACATTTTTTTTTTCAATAGTAATGAATGTTCCTTAAACAAGTCATGACATTTCTGACTACTATGATCAAAATTAAGTGAGACTTTAATTTCTGACTTTATCAGAGTTTTTGAACATATATTCATTTCATATTCCATTTGTATCTAAAATTGAAAAATCTCTTTCAAAATATGCATTCGAACCAGGTATATTTTGAACATAAGATATTTAGTACCGGTATAGAATATTTTGGTACAGCATCTAAATTAACTTCAGGAAAATTTAACCCACTTTGAGTTCATATTACAGCTCCGTTCACTATCATCAGTGCAGCTCCAGCATCACCTAATTCATTGTTATGGGAACAAAATTCGTCATAAAAGATATCAAATTTAAAATCTGGACAAATCCATATTTCAACGAATTAACCCTTTCTTCAAAACCAGAACATTTTTAACTGTCAAGCCTAACGTAATTTCCATACGAGTGTCTTAATTACCATTATAGGCGACTTGCATACGACCGTTTATGCTCGACGATAATTATACCACTATTTTTTAAATATTCATAAATTTCTGTCGAGATGTCGCTTGACAGTTGAGTTTACTGAACAGAGCGCAGAGCACATGCGCTGGGTTATTGATTTTTCGTGAGTGGATCAGAGACCTTGACAATGTCGTATGTTTTCAAAGTTTCGATAGAAGGTTATCATAACCTAGCTTTATTTTAAATACAAATTGTTTATTGTACAGTTGGTGAAGTGAATTGGCGGGAATGTGCCGTGTGGTTGTGGAATATTGGAAGTAGAACGTGTATTGATGTTAATATCTGTGTCTGACATGTTTGATTTTGGAAACAAGTGCGAAGCTAGTGCGTTGAGCGCAGGTGCGATGCTATCCTTATCTGATTGGTCAAACAGTTGTATCATAATGACAATCTGAACTCTGATTGGCCGAGAACCTGTATCATAATAAAAATCTGAACTCTGATAGGCGGAGAACTTGTATCATAATGAAACTTAACTATAATGGGCCTTAGTTTTGTGGCATATAATATTATTTCGGCATTGTCGAGCATAGAAGTATTAATATCACTGAAGTCACCAACATTTTCCAGATCATTTATTGCAGCATTATGATGCATAATCCTTAGATGAAGAGTAATGAACTGAAATTAAAGATCGGTAAATCCTTCTGTAAAATAATTTTAACCGTCCGTCCGTCCGTCCGTCCGTCCGTTCATCCCTCCCTCCCTCCCTCCATCCCTCCCTCCATCCATCCATCCCTCCCTCCCTCCCTCCCTCCCTCCATCCATCCATCCATCCATCCATCCATCACCATTAGGGGCCGATGACCTAGATGTTAGGCCCCTTTAAACAACAAGCATTGCCGGGCTGAGTGGCTCAGGCGGTTGAGGCGCTGGCCTTCTGGCCCCAGTTTGCCAAACCTCAGATAAATGTTTGACGTGCCTCACTCTTTTGCCTAATCTTACGTAACTTCATACTGTCTCGTGTAGCGCTAATCCATTCATCTATATCTATTATTGTTATTCAGGTACTCTTTGTCCTTGGGCAACTTGCAGCTGTTGCGGGAAGATTGTGTAATAAACATAGCTAATTTCTTGATGGCTACGAGTTTTAACGTCTTACCGACACAAGACAGGGCTAGGACTGGGAAGGAAGTGACCGTGGCCTTAATTAAGGTGTGAAAATGGGAAGCCACGGAAAACCATTTTCAGGGCTGCTGAGAGTGGATTTCAAATCCACCACCGCCCCAATACAAGCTCACAGCTACGCGACTCAAACTTCGTTGCCAACTAGCTCGGTAAGAAGGTAGCAGTATTTCTGCATTTGTTTGACGGGACAGGCCTGAGTAAAACTGTAGCTTTGACGGAACTATCAGTCTCACTTATGGCTGTGATATTATGGAGGCTGTTGAGGTATGGGTGATGTTGAGTTATGACTTTTGGAGCACAACTAGTCAGTTGGATATTATGAAAGGTGCTTGCCAGTCATGGAGACAGTCATGCTTAACATCACTTTACAGCTCAGTAGGAAAGCAATGGCAAACTGCCTCACTCCTCATCATGCATTGAAAGCTTCATTACAGCGCGACTATCGATTTTTGCGGTTTCTCCATAAACGCACAATCTTTGGTGACGCAATTTCAATATAAAATCAGCCTTCGGGGCACATTGTCACCTCAATAACCGGTCGGCATAGTTCCCACCAAAGTTTGTAACTTCTGATAGAACGCAGGGAACGTTAGTCTAATATTACTTCAAAATTTCTCGCCTTCCTCCTGGAAAAATGGCACCCACGTCCCTCCAAATGAACCACGCAAGTCAATCGTGTTTAAGCCTCGCAGCCTACAAATATATAGCAATGAAAATCGTGATGAGAGAATTGAAATGTTAAACAGATGCAGAGCACGTCGAACTACGAGATTACGACCGACTTAAATCCATCTGGTTCTCTCATCAAATGGAGATCGCCCACTCTTACGCTATTCATAACGTGCGCAAAACATTCCTCGTGACATAACTCAAACATTTAACTCCCAAGTAAGCAGCTCAAAAGGAACTAACTCGTTCAAGATAATAATGGTTTGTCCACCATGAATGACGGACAACTTCCACTTCTCCAGCTGTTTATAATATCATCTTGGTAAACGACTGGGTAGTGGGGTGGGGGGTGATGAAGTGGTCCATTCATTTCACGTCTAACCTGAGTCTGAATCCTAGCAATTTCAGATAGCATTTTTAATTTACAAGTTGCTTATCGTCGCACCGACACGGATGGGTGTTATGGCGACGATGGGATAGGAACGGGCTAGGAGTGGGAAGGAAGCGACTGTGGGCTTAATTAAGGTAAATCACACAATTACTACTGATCTGCATTTAGGGCAGTCACCCAGGTGGCAGTTCCCTATCTGTTGTTTTCCTAGCCTTTTCTTAAATGATAAAAAAGAAATTGAAAATTTATTGAACACCTCCCTTGGTAAGTTATTCCAATCCCTAACTCCCCGTCCTATAAACGAATATTTGCCCCAATTTGTCCTCTTGAATTCCAACTTTATCTTCATATCTTTCCTACTTTTAAAGACACCGCTCAAACTTATTCGTCTACTAACGTCATCCCACGCCATCTCTCCAATGACAGCTCGGAACATACCACTTAGTCCAGCAGCTCGTCTCCTTTCTCCCAAGTCTTCCCAGCTCAAACTTTGCAACATTTTTGCAGCGCTACTCCTTTTTCGGAAATCACCCAGAATAAATCTAGCCGTCTTTCTTGTTTTGTTTTTTTCTCTTCCAGTTCTTGAATCAAGTAATCCTGGTGAGGGTCCCATACACTGGAATCATACTCTAGTTGGGGTCTTACCAGAAACGTATATGCCCTCTCCTTTACATCTTTACTACAACCCTTAAATACCCTCCCAAACATGTGCAGAGATACCCTTTATTTACAATCCCATTCATGTGATTACCCCAATGAAGACCTGGCGTTATATTACCTAGCCCCAGTATTAGCCTGGTGTGAAAATGAGTAAACCATGGTAAACCATCTTCAAGGCTGCCAACCGTGGGGTTCCAACCCACTATCTCCCGAGAGCTACGTGGCAGAAACCGTGCAGCCATTCGCTCCGTAGTTTCTAATAAATGTACATATCATTCAACAGTGAGAGTTTAACCAAAATCTTCAGGTGAACGTCGTGCACTTTCCTTGTTAGTCTCTTTTGATTGCATAGCCTGGCTGAGTACCTCAGCCAGTAGAGCGCCGGCTTTCTCAGCCCAACTTGGCAGGTTCGACTCTGGCTCACTCCGGTGGTATCTGAAGGTGCTCTAGTAGGCGTCAGCCTCATGTCGGTAATTTTTATTTTTTTATTTGCTTTACGGCGCACCGACACACTTGGTTCTTATGGCAACGATGCGATAGGGAAGGCCTAGGAGTGGGAAGGAAACGGCCGTGGCCTTAATTAAGGTACATCCCCAGCATTTGCCTGGTGTTAAAATGGGAAACCATCTTTAGGGCTGCCGACAGTGGAATTCGAAGCCACTGTCGGCAGATTTGCTGGCACGTAAAAGAATTCCCGCGTGACAAAATTCCAGCACTTGGACGTCTCCAAAAACCATAAAAATGTACATGGTGGGACGAAAACCAATATTATTATTTATAATATTATAATGTTAATCTCTAGTATAATTCCAACTTCTTCTGTATCTCTCTTGACCTCATCTACCCACTTCGAGGTGACCTTTAATCTCAGGATGTATTCGATGATCTGTTTGGTCAGTCGTTTTTCATCCATTCTAACCAGGTGTCCGTACAATTTCAGCCTTCGTTTCCCCATAGTGTGCGCGATCTCTTCAGTGTACTTGTAGAAGACCTCATTTCTCATTTTCTTCCAAGTCCCATCTGTAGTCTTCTGTAGTTCCAGAATTTTCCTCAAAATCTTCCTTTCCTTCTCGAGTTCTTGCTTTTTACTAAAAATCTAACTTGTGAAGCGTACGATCAGTCAATCAACACTGATTCTTCAGCTTTTATTACCGAATTATATCGGATTTTGTCCTTATAAGGACAATACCGGTTCTGTGTTAACTTGTAGGCCAGGTATTATTATTATTATTATTATTATTATTATTATTATTATTATTATTATTATTATTATTATTATCATCATCATCCAGATAGACGTAAAAGAAAACATTCAATGAAAAGCTGCGACCTATTTAGCTCACCTAGGAAAGCAAGCACCTGTTCGTGAAATAATTCAGTTCACTCACTTTGAGCACCTCCCAGCCTCCAGGCAACCAGGGAGTCTGCGGAGACTCCGCTGTGTCGTCCGTCTCCCACGTCAGATCGATGGAACAAACTCACACCTAAGGCAGAGTCTAGACCAGGGTTTTGACAACCGCACACCGCGAAACTGGAGCAAGGAACGCTACCAAATCCTCTATGAGCGTCCGTCTGTATCATTTTCCACGTCCATCACCACCATCGTAGTATTAGTAATAGAAGGAGGGAAGAAAGAAAGAAAGAAAGAAAGAAAGAAAGAAAGAAAGAAAGAAAGAAAGAAAGCTGGTAGTTTTACGTGACTATTGATATCGAGATCGTAGCAATGGTGGCAACCCTACAATAGGATAGGAGTACATATTCCTTGAAGTGGAGAGGAGGGTTTGTTTCACAGCAATATTGCCGGTATGTGTTATTTTTAAATTTCTGGTGTTAACTTGATATTTGAATTAATATCCGCGTATTCTATAATAATACTGACATCACAATATGGACTAAGTTTTTTTTTTTTTGCTTTACGTCGCACCGACACATATGTCTTATGGCGACGGTGGGATAGGAAAGGACTAGGAATTGGTAGGAAGCGGCCTTGGCCTTAATTAAGGTACAGTCCCGGCATTTGCCTGGTGTGAAAATGGGAAACCACGGAAAACCATCTTCAGGGCTGCCGGCAGTGGGGCTCGAACCCACTATCTCCCGATTACTGGATACTGGCCGCACTTAAGCGACTGCAGCTATCGAGCTCGGTATATAGACTAAGTGGGCTGCCGTTATGGTAGCCTACTTACCGACTGAGGGGCAACTTAGACATAGTTTTTTTTAATCTACTGTCTGCCCTCTGTGCACACACCCATAGAGTTGTGTTTTTTTTTTGTTTTTTTTTGCTTTACGTCGCACCGACACAGATAGGTCTTATGGCGACAATGGGACAGGCAAAGTCTAGGACTGGGAAGGAAGCGGCCGTGGCCTTAATTAAGGTACAGCCCCAGCATTCGCCTGGTGTGAAAATGGGAAACCACGGAAAACCATCTTCATGGCTGCCGACAGTGGGTTCAAACCCCCCCCCCCCCAAAGAGTTTAAACTCGCGACAGCAATGCCTCTTATGACAGGCAGCGAATACCGTAGTTGTATTCTACCGCCCCCCACCCACAGAAGTAGAAGAAGAAGAAGAAGAAGAAGAAGAAGAAGAAGAAGAAGAAGGAAAGTTGCCATGCAACAGAGCCAGGGCTGTATTTCATCGAGCTGTCTAGAGCGAAAGTTCCTCGAACTCCGCCGTGTGAGCAGCATGTACTAAGTTGCTAATCGTCTGAAGTGCTCCAAGACCACTTCTAAACATAGGCATTCACTGTTCTTAGCTGTGGAATGCTGCTCCAAACACAGTTTAATATTTATTAAAAGGGTCATGTGGTTTAAATCACTGTCTTCTTTTTTGTTTGCGGCGTTTTCTCTTTAATGTCCACAGACTGCTAAGACAGTGTGGAAATATTCACAGGAATTATCATAATATTTTTTCAACATTCTTCCGGACACTCAGTGGTTGTGACGGGACGACCAAATTTGTCATATGAAAGTGAATTTCATTTCGTTTCGCTCTGATCCTGGCCCCTTGCATAGTTCACTAACTATGGTGCTCGCCTCTTGAACTCCGTGGTTAATGGCGCAGATGGCTTTGTGCAAATATTCGTTTATAGGAAGAGGAGTTGGGGATTGGAATACTTTATCAAGAGAGATGTTAAACAATTGCGAAGAATTTGGAAATGTATTGAACAAAAGACTAGGTAAACAACAGATAGGAAATCTGCCACCTGGACGACTGCCCTAAATGCAAATTAGTGGGGACTGATTTATTTATTTATTTATTTATTTATTTATTTATTTATTTATTTATTTAATTATAAACTGCGAAATCGAATCCTAGTACAGTCGATCAACTTCAGTACGAGAGACCCGAATCAGTAGATATTGCATGTTTAGTCCTCAGCCCGAAGGCTGGTTGGATCCTCAACACCTTCACCAATAGCTGCCATAGATGGATTAGGCATCACTGAAGAGGCGTATTAGGGAAATGAGAGTGAGGTAGTTTCCCGTTGCTTTCCTTACTGAGCAAAAAGCTGCTATTATATATATCAGTCTGCCAAGCCCACTGAAGTGCATGCACCAGCCGACCCTATGAGCAACATTTTCACACCATTCATAGCAGAGACTGGCTGCATACGGAATGGCATTACTAGCATCACTCATACCTCAGTCACTTTCATATTGTCAAAGCCAAGGATAAGACAGCGACAGATCAACGAAAGTAAAAAAAAAAGTTCTAGCCCATACCAGAGGACAACGTGCACTGTAAACACTAAATCTCACCAGCATAGGCAATCAGTAGATATTTAACCTATTTCTCACGGAAAAAATTCTGGCAACCCTGCATGTCGAAGGGAAGTCCGTAAGCCCGAAGGCTTCCTCAACAGGTCTACCATCAGGTGTCACAGAGAGACGAAGCATCATATAGGCAGCGTACTGTGGAAATGGCCAATGAGGTAGTTTCCGCTGCTTTTCTCATCGAGCCATAAAGTGCTACAGCATATCAATCAGCAAAGCCATTTGAAGCATTGCTGTACAGTACTTTCACACCATTCTTAAAAGGTTCTGGCTGGGTAAGGAGCAGTATTCTTACCGCTCAGTAGCTGAAGTACCCCTTCTTCGTACGGACTTATCCGCAAGGATTAAAGATGGCCTGCAAGTAGATGCATGTATGTGTCATACAACACGCTATTGATTGAAAGCGAATTTTTAACCTACCTGCCTTACTACACGAAACACATCCACAGCAGCACGAAGGATATCGTATATCAAATTTTTATAATGCCTGTTTCTGCATACCAAATTCTTGTCCTACTTTTCAGTTGATAAAGGTGTATAAAAGAAAATCGACAGCTATGATTTCCCACATATATGCAGCAAAATGAGAGAAAACGAACACGTTTAACGCGCCTAATATGCGATGAAACACATGCTGACTGCAAGGTCGATGTATGTTTTCTTACGAAACTGGAAGTTATGCGGAGGCAATTAAAGAACAATGCTGGATAACACTGTATGTGTGAGTGCATAGTAAGTTTTTCACAGACCTTCAGATATCACATGAAGCCTTGACAAGTCTTGCAATGCTCACATGATGTAAGACATTGCAAGAATTCTCGAGATATGGCTATAAATGGAGATGATTTACCTGACTGAAGACACTCCAACAACGAAACTGTAGGTTACAACACTGAAAAATGCACGTACACAGGATATATGGAAAACAGCAGAGAAAAAGAACAATAAAGAAGATTATTCCAAGATAACGTAAGAACCACAGTATTTAACGACTCCCCTATTCCCTCAGTTATTACTAGTCACGGTATGGTATGGGGCATTATAGTCTAATGGCAGTGACATTGGTTTCTCACCAAGGACCCCGGGTACACATTCTGAAAACCGAAAAATCACGTTCCTTTGGTGAGTATTTCACGTAAAACTTTAAGTCTCGTGACTATGATTACGATGTCGACAGTCACTTAAATATTTATATGTTTGCTTATTTTCGTTGCTTCGGCCTCATTTGTGCAGTCGGTAAATGGAGAACAATGGTAGTAGTAGTAGTAGTAGGAGGAGGAGGAGGAGGAACTAGCCACGGAGAGGTGGTGGGTTCGAATTCCACCGTCGGCAGCACCGAATATATTCTTTAGTCATTTTCTACCTTCATTTAGGTCACAGTCGCTTTCTTCCCAGTCCTGGCCCTTTCCTATCCCACAATCGCCGTAAATCATGTCAGTGTTGGTGCGACGTAAAGCAAAACAAACGAAACCCCATGGCACTACAGCCCTTGAAGGGCCTTGGCCTACCAAACGACCGCTGCTCAGCCTGAAGGCCTGCAGATTACGAGAGGTCGTGTGGTCAGCACGACGAATCCTCTCGGCCGTTATTCTTGGCTTTCTAGACCAGGGCCGCTATCTCACCGTCAGATAGCTCCTCAATTCTAATCACATAGGCTGAGTGGACCTCGAACCCAGCCCTCAGGTCCAGGTAAAAATCCCTGACCTGGCCGGGAATCGAACCCGGGGCCCCTACACCACGGGGCCGGCCCGTGACGTAAAGCAAACAGAAAAAATCAGCTGCCTTTTTCCGGTTGAAGCTTACGTAGTACATAAACAGATAAACCGTAACGGAAAAACTCCGGGAAGAATTGTAATTAAATAACTTGAATATTACTAAACAAGCTTAGTTAAATACACACACTAGATTTCTAAGTATAATTTCAATATTTCATTCGAAGGGAAGAGATATGATTTGTAGTAAATATTGCAAGATTATTTTCAATAAAGAGCTTTGAACTTGGTACACTGTTTGTCTCTGCTGTAAATTTGCAGTTTCGCCTCGACAGCTCAGGTATTGCCGCGTGGTATTTAGGAGATATACTGCAAGTTAAACGCCTGACAGAGGCTTCTCTGTGGAGCTCAAATTCTCACAAAGTTGAAATTCCTGCACGAGAGGAAGCCTGAGGCTTTCCCTCTATGTTCTAGCGAAGTCCTTCGTACTAAATTAAGCGTGAACCAAGTCTGTTAAGCAAATCGTCGTAATTCTATGACGGTTATAGGAATAAATATTAAGAGTGAGACTTGATTTACTAATGAACGACCCTAACCCCCAGTTGGCAGAAGAACTACACCACTGTTGGGCGAGAATTAATTTTGTTCAATATAATACGAATCGTATCTGCCCCTTGGCAAAGGTCAGAACAAAAAGCAGCTTCCACTTAACTCTTAGTCTCATATATGGAGCCTCATGTCGGTAGATTTAAAAGAAGTCCTGTGGAACAAAATTCTGTACCATGTCCTACCATCAAATGCATTGCAAATAAATAAATAAATAAATAAATAAATAAATAAATAAATAAATAAATAAATAAATAAATAAATAAATAAATAAATATATCCAGTTTGTAATAGTGGACTCAAAATTCAAAATGTAACTCTTCTACAACATAAACATGAAAAAAGAAAATACGACAAAAGCCCCCCACACCATCAGTTGTCAGCAAACAATAAATGAAGTAGATCCGTTGATAATGTCCTCCTTACCCACAAAACTAATAAAACTACATATAATACATTGGAATGCCATTCCATTTCCTTCAGTTCACTTATCCTTCACTCCTCCTCCACCATGCCCACTCTCCTGGCCAGAGCGAGGGTGTTGCCTTCTGGGTGGCCACCCGCCTCACTCCTTTAGGGTTGAGGAATGAAAGCAGTAAAAAAATATCTGGTTCCTCGGCGTCTCAGAAAGCTGTAAAGGTATTTGGTTGGTTGTAAAACCTACAGCTAGTGAAAGGAATTTGAAGTGTATAACCTCTCCCCCACCCAAAAAATAAGATATTTTTATACAGATAGATCAATATATGTATTTGGGGAAATGAAATGAAGCGAAATAAACAGAATTTGTTGCAACTTTTGCACCCTTTTTTAATGAGATTACAACACTTCGAAACCTTTTCCATTCTATTCCATGCTTCAGCACCCCGCCCCACTTTTATATGCGTATTTTAAAAGATAAGACAGAATCTTTTTTTCTCTTCCTGAACAGATTTTACTGGGCGAAAAGTTCGATAAAATTAAATGCTTCATATGTGCCCTAGACTCAACGGACGCAGAAGCCATTAATCAGGACCAACAATTACTCAACAACGAAGACAAGACCTAGAGTTGGAACTTTTTGCAGTGCATGGTTATAAGTATTTGCCTGATGTGTTTCGGAGTTTGGAAGAAGTTCATGAGTGTTAGGGAGAACCTTGATGGCTTTGATAAAAGACACATTCGAATTAAATTTGATGAATAATCCAAATGTGGAAATCTTTGCAACTTTGAATGAACTCTTTTTACGAGTGCTGACGAGTTATGTATGCCCCATTGGTTTCTGTTGATGTCGAGCGGAGTTTCTCTCTATATACAGGGTGAAGCGTAATTCGCGCACTCGGGCGTCGCAGCGCGACTCCTCACAAGCCAGCAATAAAAAATGTCTCTTACAAAATTTCGTCTTGCGAGTATATCCGGTAGAAAACGGACGTTGAAGAGTAGCAATCTGGCAACACTGTAACCATATGTAGGGTAACTACCGCTGTCAGCACGTTCTCGTCGTGCTGTACTGTTGGTGTAGTGGGTAGAGTTTTAGGTTGGCATGCAGGAGGTCGATGGTTCGATCCTGGGTTGAGGCGCATTTTTATTTGCTAATTTCCATCTGACATTACCTACTGTAATACAGTACGACACCGTTTCTGAGGTGTCTTGTATCCTACATTTACAACATTTTTTTTTTTTTTTGCTAGGGGCTTTACGTCGCACCGACACAGATAGGTCTTATGGCGACGATGGGATAGGAAAGGCCTAGGAGTTGGAAGGAAGCGGCCGTGGCCTTAATTAAGGTACAGCCCCAGCATTTGCCTGGTGTGAAAATGGGAAACCACGGAAAACCATCTTCAGGGCTGCCGATAGTGGGATTCGAACCTACTATCTCCCGGATGCAAGCTCACAGCCGCGCGCCTCTACGCGCACGGCCAACTCGCCCGGTTTTACAACATTTTGTAACGCTGAAACAACAAATACCTGGTTAGACTAATAAAAAATAGACAGCTGAAACAAACAGGTTTCACATCTAGTAGATGAAGTGGTGCGAATAAATTCACGCTCACGACGTGGAAAGGGCGCCTTTCAAAGCTGACCAATGAAAACGATTGTTCGTCCATTTCTAGGATCGTAGTATGTAAGTGCAAATGGTTTCTAGAGGACCAACTGCAATCGCTGTTGACGATTAAAATGCCAGATACCATACCACCTGGACTACATTTACGAAAGAAAAAACATACGCCTGAACCCACGATCGAACACTCGACCTCCTGCATGGTAACCCAAAACTCTATCCACTGCACCAACTGTACAGTATGACTAACTCCTGTTGACAGAGGTAGTTACCATACATGTGGTTACAGTGTTGCCAGATTGCTACTCTTCAACGTCGTTTTTCTGCCGGATATAGTCGCAAGACGAAATTTCGTAAGATACATTTTTTTATTGCTGGCATGTGAGGAGTCGCGCTGCGACGCCCGAGTGCGCGAATTACGCTTCACCCTGTATAACAATTTACTGAGCTAAAAGCGCCAGCGTCTTATTGTCAAAAACATTGCCATGCTGTGTGTAATTCAATATAACAAGTTATAATACCGGGCGAGTTGGCCGTACGGTTAGGGGCGCGCAACTGTGAACTTGCATCCGGGAGATAGTGGGTTCGAACCCCAGTGTCGGCAGCCCTGAAGATGGTTTTCCGTGGCTTCCCATTTTCACACCAGACAAATGCTGCGAGTGTCCTTTAATCAAGGCCACGGCTGTTTCCTTCCCACTCCTAGGAATGTCCTCTCTTCGTCGCCGTAAGACCTATCTGTGTCGGTGCGACCTAAAGCAAACTGTAAAGGAAAAATAATTAAAAAGTTAATTATTAGAACCCAGTAAATGGAATAAAGACATTTCATGCACACTTTCTCGATCCTTTTTGCATGTATTTTCAGAACCTATTTTCCCCCTTTTGTGACCACACTTTCCACGTTAAAATCCTTTCCCTACCTACAGCATTAATATTACATATGATTTTCCGCATCAGTGATATTATTACGCGAAAAGCTTATAAAGGCTTGTATTCCAGTAAAGTATTTCCATTTTTCATAATCTGAAAACCAATTTTACATGTTTTGAAAAAGCAATAAAATGCTAAATGTGAAGATGATTTTTTTCTATTACAACTTGATTTGTCTTTTATTCCTCTTCTGGACATGAAAACCGAGGAGATTCGTGCCCCTTTGGACTGCCTGCAATTATTGATGTCGGTTACAAATTTCAAACATCCAAAGTTTGCCCAAGCAGCCCTGCAATATATTTCGGATCCTACCAACAATTTAGGTGCTAAAAGACATTTAAGTAAATAAAATGACATCAGAACACGAATGACAGAAAAAGTGTTCAGGTACCTTCTAGGATTTCCTTCAAGTTTCATTGATTCATGAACGTGATTTAAGTTAACCTTGTACAGGGGCATTTTTTGTATCCATTCAGGGGTTTGCGTTCGCCATTTGCCTGCGCTGTGAGCCTGTCTCCCGCCAAGCACTTTGCCGTAATGCGGCCAGTGCTTGTCCGGCAGTGAGTCATGGAATATTTTCTCACAAACTTCCCAGTACTCTATGAAGGTATTACGTATATACATACGCTAACGTAATGACAATGGCATTGGAACAACACGCTGGGCACTGAACACATGAATACTTGACTAAACTGAACCTTACGCTGATAAAGCTCTCAGCAGACTGCAAAGGAAGGGAACCTGTGGCGCTGAGAAGCGCGTCATGGCAAAGTGCTTGGCGGGAGACAAGCTCGCAGCGCGGGGGACCGGACGAACGACGATCCCCTGAATATATTAAAAAATGGCCCTGTATATTTCCTTTTCATCATTCCGATTTTGCAGCAATAAAATTTCTTCTTTTTTCTTTGTAATACTCACCAATTTGAAGTATATGTAAAGTGCAATTATAACCGGTACGTATGCACTTTCATTCTATAATTAACTCTATCCAATTGAGGTTTTAATTTCACATTAATACTGTATTGTCAAGAGCGGAGTGGCCGCTCGTTTTAAAGCGCTGGGGCTATAAAGCCAAACTCTACATTCAAGAGACGAATGGGTTCGAGCCCTGCCGTCGGCTGTCCTGAGAGCACGTTTTCTGTGGTTTCTCATTTTCACTACTAGGCAAATGCCGGAACAGTTCCTATTCATAGGCCACAACCGATTCCTTCTACCTCCTTTCTCAGTTTCATTCACCATCATTCCTTTCATCTTCATTAGCTTCTTAGGTTGGCGACGAGAAGGGCATCCGGCCGTAAAACATTGCATATAATTTCATCTCACCACATCCCCAACCCCGTATCAGGAAAAAGAGGTAGAAATACATTATCAAATGTAAATGCTAAATGTACACATCAAAATGCTACATTTCCGATATCTAAACCGTTCATGATTATTTAAACATGCACACACGATTTCTTACCCTTGATTTTAAAGTACACATCCAGTATTCTGAAAGAGTATTCCATCCTAGAATTTAGAATATAGGCTAATGTATGTATGTTTAGTCATCAGCCCGAAGGCTGGTTGGATCCTTAACAGTTCCACCATGAGCTGTTCATAGATGGCCGAGCCATCACTGAAGAGGCGTACTAGGGAAATGAGGAGTGAGATAGTTTCCCGTTGCTTTCCTCACTGAGCCATAAGTTGCTATTACATATCAGTCTGCCAAGCCCAATGAAATGTATGCACCAACCTACCCTATGAGCAACCGTTTCACACCATTAATAGCAGGGACTGGCTGCGTAAGGAATGGCATTACTAGCATCGCTCATACCTTCGTCACTTTCATATTGTCAAAGCCAAGGATAAGACAGAGACAGATCTATGAAAGCAACAAAATTGCTCTAGCCCATACCAGAAGACTTAGTGCAGTGTAAACACTAGGTCCCGCCAGCAAAGGCATTTAGGCTAATATGAAGAAATTAATACCGTTTTCTTTTTTGTTAGAAAAATGTAATTACTCTCGGTATACACCCACATATCGCGTATTACGTCTGTGTTCTTTTCTCGAAATGTATTTTAAAAGCACGACTATAACTAAACACGTTAACACTGTTAAGAGTGTTCGGGTGTTCAGGAGCTCTGTGCTCCGCCGTAGAAATAAATTGAATCCTCGGAGATTTAACTCGCTCTTTTAACGAATGCAAATAAAATTCAATTAGACTTTAATGCACTTCCAGAATGTTCGTGTAACGGATATAATGTGCAAATGTACTAAGCCTGAATCACATGCAAAAGTCTACCTCATGTTTTCCCCATCACTGTCATGCGTGTCCACTAACTACACTATCGCAATAACTGAAACAGAGTGGAAATATTTAAAGCTAACATGCGTTGCTATTCGACATTACTCTATCTTTTTATGTGTATAAATTGTTGATGAGTTGATTGCTGGGGATTTCGCAGCTTCTGGTCTCGTCAGTAATTTCCTTTGTTTCTGCGATCGCAATTAAATTATTGATGATGATGATGATGATAATAATTTCGAGTGGCACGGTGTAGATCTTTCGAGCTGACACCTTACAGGCGATCTGCGTGTCTGTGAGGGTGGCGCTCTATCTATGATGAATTTTAAGGCTGAGTACGACACACACACGCACACGCACACACACCACCACCACTACCCCCACCCGCGAGCCATCGGAATTAGCCAATGAAGAATACAATTCCCGACCCGGCCGGGAATCAAACCCGCAACGCCTTAAACCAAAGGCCAGCATGCTAACCATTTAGCCAAAGAACCAGACTGAAGATAATTATAAGTTACTGGAGTGTAGAACAGTCGTAGGCTGTCGCTTCCATAGTCTATTTCTATCCTTTGAAATTGGAATAAGTCCATTTCGTACTCCTTAACATATCATGTCTACACCTTAAACATCTTGTTTTTCCACATTAGTATTATTTTTTAAGTCTTCAGCCCACATGAATCCTCAAATAGCACCACCGAAGGTTATAAGGTTATAGGAAAACTCCAAAACTGATGGCGGCGCTATAATGACGCATACAGATTTGCCGGAACGTTTAGGGACACACTATAATTTGTACATATGCTACCCTGTCCCTATATTATTAGGTGGTATAACAATGCTTCTAACTGTTATTTAAAATTGAGAAACGAGTACTCTTTGGTTCAAATTGGTTACTGCTTTAAGAAAATTTTATAAACTTTTAATCAAACAAAAGTTTATGATTTTTATTACAATAAGATGCAAAGTAACTGAATAACTAACTGTGATGCAATTTTGATTTATAGCTGGATTGTTTCTAAAGTAACATTTTAAATTAGCAAGGATGAAATGTCCCTTGAAAAATGATTTCGCAAACGGCCAGGCATTTTCTGAGTTTTTTTTTTCTTTTGCTTTTTCTAGAAAAGGGTGGGGATCATGGAATAAACTGTTTGATATTGATTTCGAATGAAAGTACATAGCGCGCCGCGGTTTGCACAGCAGCGTTCATTGGGATCCGCTCAGAAGGCGAGGAAATATTCTGCGAGTCATGTACCACAAGACAGAGCCATTTTCAGAAAAACAATGGATTACGGATTTGGGGAATTCCAGAAGAAAGAGAAGAAGCAAAGGAAATCTGTCTGGACAAGAAGGAAGGAACATAGTGAAAGAATGAAAAAATTCTGGAAAGAGAGAAAGATCATCGAGTTACTTCGCGTGGTTCAAAGCTGGGCAAGATATAACAACATCAACAACAACCACAATAAGCAGGTGCCAACATCCTTTGAATAACTAGGTTTCAACAAGAGACACCAAGTGGCTACTTTTTTTTTTTTTCTTTCGAGAAACGTATTATTGAATCTATAGACTTGTCTCTCTTATTAAGTGCCGGGGTTGGATCTGGCAACCTTGACCTCAGAAGACATGCAGCTCGGTTTGATAGGAGCCGGTTTATGGCTAGTACAGAATGTACTTAGCTACAGCGACGGGTAAGAATTCTTTCTTCTCTTTGATACACACTTTTCTGAACCAGAGAAGGTTTGTGCTGAAGAAGGTGTAACTAAAGCATGGTTTGTGGAAGTCTCACTAGCAGTGCCCACGGGCTTGGTGAAATTGATTGCAGAAGGGATGAACAACGTGGTTTTCTAACAGAATTAACGCCGAAGGCGAGGAGGACATGTGGCGCGGTCTAATTCCTACCCGCACTAGACCGGCAGGAAGCGCAATCTAATGATTTCCGAACATTTCGGTCGCCGGGAGAGGAGGATATTACTTTTATCAGCGGCCTGTCACGTACATGCACATACCTCGTCGTTCTGCTCCCTACAGCTCCTGTCTGCACACAATTCCCGCTCCCATTGTGCAAGTAGAGTAGTCAAATATTGGGAGCAGGAGTGGGTAGGGGGAAATCTTCAACATATGCATTTTCAACCATAAAGTTGTGATGGAAAAAAAAAGTGGTTGGAAAACTTTTACGAGCAGTACGGGGTTTTGGAGAAGGAAATGCAATCAGGAAGAAGACGACGACTTTTGGTGGGTGGAGATCATTAAGACTTGCAAACAAGGTAAAAGGGAGTGCCGCAATCCTTCGGAGAATGAAGGTATTGGTAAAAGAAACTCAAATGTCACGAAAGGCGTCAAAATAAGTCTCAGTAGACCCAAAAATCGTCGGGTTTGAAAAAGTGCTGACCACCAAGCGAAGTCAGGCAGATATGGGATCCGACACAAGTGGAAGCTATGGATGCCAACTCACGGTAGCAATTTAAAAGTCCCTGGGAGTAACTTCTTATGATTGGTAGGGAATGCCGTGCATGTGTAGGCCTCGGGCGTGAAAATGAAAGACTCCAGAGCAGGCGCGTAACAAAGGCTATATGGGCCCGCCTACCAAAATAAAAATTTGCCCCCCCCCCCCCTTCCACCTCCGCCACAAATAAAATGTAAAAACCCATGAATAACCAATATCAATTTAATTACAGCAGGTAGAAATAATGCAATATATTGTCAAGTTCTATAAACAAAGAGATTATTCGTTATTGTTTAAAAGGTTTTATTTGACTGCCTCCTTTGTTTAACGGCTGAACTGCCAATCATGAAACACTTAGATGTTAGCAATTAACTTTATTTGGTTTATTTTCTCAGTAACTACAGAACTATACTCTGACCGATACTGAAGTTTCGGCTATAATAATGTATTCAATTACAAAAAAAAATCAACATTAAAACAAAAAAATTCAAATAAAGTTTGAAAAATATCAAACCGCACAACTGATAAGCCTAGTGTATTATTCACTTTGCGCAGACAGAACTCGTTCGAAACTTAGTTGACTGACTGCTACTACAGCAACTTCTTATTAACATTATATGGAAGTGTGAAAATTATTAGGCTCAACAGTATTTTTTTTTATTATTTCCATTCTTGCATTACCTGTTACTTATCTCACCACAAACTTTTTTTTTTTTGTGCTGCAGTGGGGCTCTTTTACACGCTACTTGTCTGTTTAAAGTAAATTATAGAACATAAGTTACATCTACTTTCAATTACACCAGTGACGATATTACAGTCAATAACCTCCTCTATCAATATTAAATTCCAGTGTTGAGGATTTTTAATTTCTCTTTAGAGTGTAATTAGATAAAATGGAATTTCATGAAGTGGTTCTGTCATTTTGCTTTACCTGAGCGCTGGTATAATTTGCTGTGCTTTGTGCTATTTACTATCCAAGCTCTTGAAAACTGATGTTGTAGGATTAGTAACAGATCGAACAGAAATATTTAATCTCAAAGTAATATTTTAAAAATTAGGAATAATACAGTATTTCACGAAGTTTAGTAAGTAGGAAGAATATTTGACTGAAAGATATTTTCATCGAACAAATTATGAAGGCAAGTGACGGCAAAATTAAGAACTACGGCAATTTAGTTTGGGTCTTCTCCTTTGAGTCTAATAATTTCACACCTCTGTACATTGTTGTCGAACAAATGTGTGACAGAAGTTAAATGTCCAGCAAAATTTGCGCAAAATACGATTTCAGGTGCATTAAACATGAACAAAGTATTATTTTCTAATTAAAATATGATGTTTTGGTATCAATTTTCGTTGTTGTAATCATTTTTCAATAATTTGGTGTAGGTCTTTTGCGAGGAACATGTCGTGGTGTTACAAGAGATAGCAAGGGCAAGAATTATTTATACCCCTGCAGCGTTATACTCAGTACAATAAACTACTGCCAGGTACAACCAAGTGGAAATAAATAAATAAATAAATAAATAAATAAATAAATAAATACATAAATAAATAAATAAATAAATAAATAAATAAATAAATAAATAAATACGTCTGATTCTACAAAACCGTTCTGATCATTTCCGTACAGAGTGACATTAGGCCAGGTATACGTATTACCTTTACTTTATTGCGAGGAGTTTGCCGGGCCCCTCAAAAGGCCCAGGCCCGCCTGCATTGCAGGCCCTAAAGTTACGCCCCTGTTCCACAGGCCTCGCGTAGCTCGTACGGTCGGGGCGGAGAACAAGAGTAGACCACAGGATATCGGATAGGGAAATTGAAAGCAAGGAGGCTTACTTAAGTGGACGCAATGCCAGATTCAGCTAGAGGACAAGCCAGGCTCCCAAGGTGAGAGCCCTAGGGGATAACAGTGTGATATTACTGTTATATTTATATATTACTATTAGCATTGTTATATTAATAGTATATATAGGGTTTTTAAGTAATTTAATATTAGATTACATCACTGACATTAAGTCATTTGTGTAGACTTGCTTGTTCGCTATCTTTGATCCATTTATTTTCCCGGAAACAATGACCTTCGTCCTTTTAGTTGCCTCACTGACAACGGGCATGAAAAATACACAATACCCAGTCTCAACAATGACTAGAGCGGAAACATTTACCTGCAGTGTATTCCCAACCTCCATCCGCTGAAACAAAACAGTGACGCAGCGCGAACGACTTCGAAAGAAACCAAGATATTGAAAAAAATATTTTTTGAAGTATGGTAGAACTATTATGCGAGCCCGTCACCGGCAATAGAAATTAGTATGTGGAATATAATTGGAAAATTTAAATGATCATATTAATGGAGCTTCGGAATAAAAGTCACACTTCCCATGTTACATACACGTCATTTGAACAGAATCACAACAGGTGTTATAAATTTTCCTCATAAATCGTAATGAGTGAAGTTAATGGACGTGAGCTGTACTTCGACGTCTATGGCTAAGCAGCAGAGTGGAGAAATTTGTCTCAACTATGTGTAATGTTTGTCCCTGTGGCTTGCTGATTGTGACAGAGAAGGCTTCATTTAGAGGAAATTGCCTCCGTTTAAGAACGAATGGGTTGTCAGGATTGCAAAATATATTCATGGAATAAAACACGTTCTTCCTGAAGCTAAGCCCATCAGAACTTCTGCATGAGCAGTAATTTTGTCTAGCTTTACCACACAGTAAATCTCATCTGTTTCACACACTAGTATGAATATTTAGATTGTGAACAAGAATTATGGCACATCCAACTTTTATGTCTAACTTGCGAGCGAGGTGAAATGCCTTAAGGATGAAGAGAGTTAATGTAGGCCTACTACTTCATTAACATCATCGCATTCTACAGAGTACGTTATTCCAATGTACATTATTTTGTCAGTTTTCAAAATGTTCAAGAGACTGTTAGCCGATGATGTTAAAATAATTGTTCCGATACTTTCGAAGAATAATATCGTAAATCGTGGTATTATATTTCTGAAAGCAGTTTTTGTGAAATCTCAATAATGTCATTTGGGCATAATTCTCTATTGGCGAGATTTTGAAGCCATTCACTACAGTTGGGATCGACAACGGAGTATAATATTTTAAATTTGACTGATCAAGAGTCGGAAACAGCCTACACATTAAACCCTGCTGGCGCTGACAGTTTAGTCGTTTACCGGGCGAGTTGGCCGTGCGCATAGAGGCGCGCGGCTGTGAGCTTGCATCCGGGAGATAGTAGGTTCGAATCCCACTATCGGCAGCCCTGAAGATGGTTTTCCGTGGTTTCCCATTTTCACACCAGGCAAATGCTGGGGCTGTACCTTAATTAAGGCCACGGCCGCTTCCTTCCAACTCCTAGGCCTTTCCTATCCCATCGTCGCCATAAGACCTATCTGTGTCGGTGAGACGTAAAACCCCTAGCAAAAAAAAAGTTTAGTCGTTTGAAGTGGTACAAATCTTCCACAGATAACTTTACTGCCATTTTACATTTTCTCTCTTGTAAATTTCTGATTTTCATTCCTGAGTGCATACCTTCGTTTTTGTTGCAACTCCTTTCAACACCTCAGTACACCAGAATCATAACACGGAGTTTCTGTGCGTTTGCTTCAAACCGTCGTACATTGTTTATTAACAGACATCAACCGGTCTTTAATGTTTTGACCCAAACAATATCGCGGCCCCGCGTATCCGTTTGGCTTCAACTCTGGCAGCAAACTAGTGAAGCGTTCAAACTTATTCTGTGCTCGTTGGCTGGCAATGACGGTTTTCCTCGTATGGCGACGGGCGAAATCACTGCTTCAGCGAGCGAATGTATTGCAGTAGTTTTTTTTTTTTAAATATATGATATTTGTTCGGGGCGTCGACCAATGTGGATCTTTTGCCCCTACTGGCACCATATTGTACGAACCTGAGTGTAAGTGGAATGGCGGTAGTGTGGAATGTAAGTGAGAAAAGGAAGATTAAGGACGTCACAAACACTCAGTCCCCAGGCCAGGGATATTAATCATTACAATTAAAAAATCCTGACCCGGCCGAGTATCGAACCCGTGGCCACCGGGTGACAGGCGGACGTGTTGTCCCCTACACCGCAGGGCCGGACTGTCTCTGAGTTACTTTGGGCTGAGATTAGGTCCATTTCCACTTGTGCCTGCCTCCTTGCTTTCATGTTTCCTATCCGATCTTCCTTGGTCAATACTTGTATTCTCCTGACCCCGACGATATTATGTTCGCCAGGTCTGGAAGGTCCATCATGGACCTTAATGCTCCTTTCGCTAACACCCTGATGTTTCGATGGGTAAAAATTCTGCCACCGAGCTTGATAGCTGCAGTCGGTTAAGTGCGGCCAGTATATCCAGTAATCGGGAGATAGTGGGTTCGAGCCCCAATGTCGGCAGCCCTGAAGATGGTTTTCCGTGGTTTCCCATTTTCACACCAGGGAAATGCTGGGGCTGTACCTTAATAAAGGCCACGGCCGCTTCCTTCCCAATCCTAGGCCTTTCCTGTCCCATCCCATCGTCGCCGCAAGACCTATCTGTGTCGGTGCGACGTAAAGCAAATAGCAAAAAAACAATTCAGCTTACTGTCCCCTGACTTGTGTTAATAGAGAATGGTTGAGCTGCACTTCCTCTTAAAATAATAACAATCACCTGCCGTCACTTCGCAATAAAGCAGAAAACAGGGGCGAAGGCGCCGTATGTGATATTAAAAAAGGTATAATGTTTCGCATGTGCGTGTTTCTTTAATCCTGCAAGCAGAGCTTTCCCCTCGAGCAGTAAAATATTTTACGCCGATGACGACGTACCGTCTGAAGCCATAAAGTTTAACTCTGTGTGAAATTCGAACCTTCATCATTTAGTCCACTTTATGACTATCTCCCCTAGCATTGTCCGTTCTCTCCTCTTTCCAGACGATTCGAAGTGCGGCTTGCTTGGATGGACTGTGTTAAATTTCACACACTGTAAAGCACGGCAGGTTTTGCATGTTGGAAAATTAACAATATTTTTTTTAACCATTTGCACGGTACTCCGTTATGATTGCAGTCACTACTGATCTACATTCAGGGCAGTCGCCCAGGTGGCAGATTCCCTATCTGTTGTTTCCTAGCCTTTTCTTATATGATTGCAAAGAAACTGGAAATGTAATGAATAACTCCCTCGGTAAGTTATTCCAATCCCTAACTTCCCTTCCTATAAACTAATATTTTCCCCAATTTGTCCTCTTGAATTCCAACTTTATCTTCATATTGTGATCTTTCCTACTTTTAAAGATACCACTCAAACTTATTCGTCTACTGATGTCCTCCCAGGCAATCTCTCCATTGACAGCTCGGAACATACCACTTAGTCGAGCGGCTCGTCTCCTTTCTCCCAAGTCCTCCCAGCCCAAACTTTGCAACATTTCTGTAACGCTACTCTTTTGTGGGAAATCACCCAGAGCAAATCGAACTGCTTTTTTTTCCCCAGTTTTCGAATCAAGTAATCCTAGTCAGGGTCCCATACACTGGAACCATGCTGTAGTTGGGGTCTTACCAAAGGCTCATAAGCCCTCTCCTTTACATCCTTACTGCAACCCCTAACATCCTCATAACCATGTGCAGAGATCTGCACTCTTTATTTACAATCCCATTTATGTGGGTACTCCAATGAAGATCTTTACTTGTATGAGCACCTAGGTACTTACACTATAAGGAACTTTCGCCCCATCAACGCAGTAATTAAAATCTGAGAGGATTTTTCCTATTCGTGAAAGTCACAACCTGACTTTTATCCCCGTTTATCATCATACCAATGCCTACTGTCAAATCACAACATTATCGAGATCATTTTGCAGTTGCTCACAATCTTGCAACTTCTTATTATTCTACACAGAATAACATCATTTCCTAAGTGAAACACAACCAATACGAGTACTTCCCACGGTATAAGTAACTCTGTAGGTTGAATTCAAAGCATACAATTGGCATGATACAGTACATGCAGATGGAGCACACACCCACAGGAAAAACCAGTCTACCTGCCCTCTTCAGTAAAGTCTATTGTATGCGGAACTGGGCGACTTCAGTTACAGAATAACATCATATCCTGCTGTCAAACAGTTCCAGTACATTACTGGTCAAAAGTACGAAACAACAAAAAGTATTCATTATTTTAAAAACACACCACAAGGGGAGAAAAACAAAATGAATAACGTTGATTGTGTGATGTCGTTGGTTGAACGCTTGCCTTCATAAACCACTGTGGAAAGATCGAACCCCGCCATAATCGGTAGACCTTTGGAAGTGAATATATGGGAGAGATTTGTGCCATAACATCTACGAGGACAACAATGAACGCTTTATAAGGGCAAAATTCCAGCGAATCTCACGGCCGACAGTAATTGAGGATATGTTAAAGGTGCATTACATTAGTATTATTAATATTAAGATAATACAGCTTATATTAGGTCACGTAAGACTCTCCACGATGCTCAGAGGCTCACAACATTGCGAGCGAGGGGGAGCGTTTCAGGGGCCCAAACTTTCTGGCATTCTTTGAATTCGGAGGATTCAGAGTTAAAATGAGCCAAGCCCATGTATTTTCCACCCATTTTGGACTAACATTGCCATGGCACAGTAGAAAGGTATTTATCAGTGTAATAGCGAACGAAGCCCATGGTTCAATTTTTGTCCACTATATGACAGTAGCTCTAATCACAACTGAAAACTAATAACTTCTAGAGGTATCATGTGGACTACATTTTCTGTCTTGTGTGAACAAGTATGACTTTCAAGCTGTATATTTGGCATTACCGTATGCGTTTGAGTTGTAGGTGTCTTAGATAGTCACATGAAACACAGGGACATCCTATAAACTGAATAAAAATACGCTGGTTGAGGTCTGAAAAGGGTTTGCCCTTCATTATTCGTTTCCAGGAAACATTCGGCTATGTTGACTCCTTTTCAAGATACAAATTTTCAAAAGAGAAGGGCGGAAGAGTTCTACTGTCCTTACAAAATTTGCACCAAGATTCTCTCTCGAAGTCCCGTAGAATTGTGCATGAAAAATAAAGCTGACAACACATCTGTTCCGCCACAAATTCTTCAATTCATCACACCTACTTTACCAACTTTTCGTATCTCGGAACACTCGGACAAGTGGAGCCTCCATACACAGAGAGGATGAAGAAAATTAATTAGTTTACGACTAAAAGACACCAGATTCTCTAAATGAAATGGTTATTATTCAATTATTTATTAAAATGTAATATTTGTGTTTAGTTGTGTTGGCAAGAGTTAATATTTAGCAAGATAATTTGATTATATCCTTATAATGACGCGTATTTTTAATTCCAACAATTTCACAATGTACCAAATCTTCATTTTTAAAATGAACTTAGTCCAGCAAATACACTCGAATTCCATGTGATGACATAATTGCTATACATCATATGAAAATACCAACAGAATGACAAATTAAACGTAGTCTAACATTATTGAAGCAGCAGGAACAATTGGAGACAATTAATTAATTGCAGCTAATCAACTTCGATATCCGTTTTCTCAGAAACGAATATCATGGACTTGGTTCATTTAAACTATGAACCCTCAATTTAACTTTGCTACGCTTTTACTTTAATATATCCTATTCTATATCTTTTGACCTATTACCCCCGTAAGTGAGGACAGAGAATAAACCCGCAATATTCCCCGTACTGTTGTACGAAGCGACTGAAAGAGGCAGAGAGGAGAGGCGACCGCAGGACATTAAGCTGAGTTTGGCACTGCTTGAGAATGTCTTTCATTCGCATGTCATTCGTAGTACAACTGGTTTTTTTCCCGATACTTTAATTCTTCGCAGTGCCGAAACCCTTCCTTTTCTACTCTGGTCAAGAAGGGATGGTTATATACACTGACTGACTGACAGAGCAAATGCAACACCAAGAAGGAGTGGTCAGAACTTTATGCCAATTGCAGGGTAGACTGACGTCACTGAGGTATGCTCATGATGTGAAATGCGCCGCTGTGCTGCGCACGTAGCGAACGATAAATGGGACACGGCGTTGGCGAATGGCCCACTTCGTACCGTGATTTCTCAGCCGACAGTCATTGTAGAACGTGTTGTCGTGTGCCACAGGACACGTGTATAGCTAAGAATGCCAGGCCGCCGTCAACGGAGGCATTTCCAGCAGACAGACGACTTTACGAGGGGTATGGTGATCGGGCTGAGAAGGGCAGGTTGGTCGCTTCGTCAAATCGCAGCCGATACCCATAGGGATGTGTCCACGGTGCAGCGCCTGTGGCGAAGATGGTTGGCGCAGGGACATGTGGCACGTGCGAGGGGTCCAGGCGCAGCCCGAGTGACGTCAGCACGCGAGGATCGGCGCATCCGCCGCCAAGCGGTGGCAGCCCCGCACACCACGTCAACCGCCATTCTTCAGCATGTTGCAAGACACCCTGGCTGTTCCAATATCGACCAGAACAATTTCCCGTCGATTGGTTGAAGGAGGCCTGCACTCCCGGCGTCCGCTCAGAAGACTACCATTGACTCAACAGCATAGACGTGCACGCCTGGCATGGTGCCGGGCTAGAGCGACTTGGATGAGGGAATGGCGGAACGTCGTGTTCTCCGATGAGTCACGCTTCTGTTCTGTCAGTGATAGTCACCGCAGACGAGTGTGGCGTCGGCGTGGAGAAAGGTCAAATCCGGCAGTAACTGTGGAGCGCCCTACCGCTAGACAACGCGGCATCATGGTTTGGGGCGCTATTGCGTATGATTCCACGTCACCTCTAGTGCGTATTCAAGGCACGTTAAATGCCCACCGCTACGTGCAGCATGTGCTGCGGCCGGTGGCACTCCCGTACCTTCAGGGGATGCCCAATGCTCTGTTTCAGCAGGATAATGCCCGCCCACACACTGCTCGCATCTCCCAACAGGCTCTATGAGGTGTACAGATGCTTCCGTGGCCAGCGTACTCTCCGGATCTCTCACCAATCGAACACGTGTGGGATCTCATTGGACGCCGTTTGCAAACTCTGCCCCAGCCTCGTACGGACGACCAACTGTGGCAAATGGTTGACAGAGAATGGAGAACCATCCCTCAGGACACCATCCGCACTCTTATTGACTCTGTACCTCGACGTGTTTCTGCGTGCATCGCCGCTAGCGGTGGTCCTACATCCTACTGAGTCGATGCCGTGCGCATTGTGTAACCTGCATATCGGTTTGAAATAAACATCAATTATTCTTCCGTGCCGACTCTGTTTTTTCCCCAACTTTCATCCCTTTCGAACCACTCCTCCTTGGTGTTGCATTTGCTCTGTCAGTCAGTGTATTTGCACTTCTCCTTAAAACAAACCATCACCCTAGCGACATGTACTCAATCATTTCGAAAATTGTGAAAGCTTTCGCAGTTATTGAGGTAATTCAGGGCTGGCATAACGAAGCAACATTTTAAACAGAATTACGACGAGAAGAACACTTATTAGATTGTCACTTTTCCATGCCGTTAAAATTCAGCAATGACATTTCCCTTAATTAAGAATTTTAAATTACAGGTTAAATCGGGAGAGAAACTAAATGAACCAATTCCCTAAAAGCTGATGAGAGAATTATTGATTTCTCCACAATTAGATGACATAAAAATTTAGGGTCAGAGCAGTCGTAATGTAAACATTTATTCAAATGGGCAATCGTATTTCAGTTAAGTGAGTTGCACATGCCGTTACAGGGGACTACATTATAATTACATTAACATTTCGCGACTGAAAATGCGTAACTATGAAACCAACATTTATTTATACATTCATTCGCTAAATATGTAGAATAGTAAACAGGTCAACTATTACAATGAAAGACCGACGTGCCTGCATATAAAATGATTGCCGGCTGATAGTATTCATGTACAGTTCTATGTCGAAAATCTTAAAAAACATATCAGACGTAAGGTTTTTCAGGCGTTTGCTCTATTAACCAACGTTTCGTCTTAGGTCCGACACTAGACTCATCAGAGTGGGATGTGTCAGACCCTACCCACTGACGCTGGGGTGTATGCAGGTGAACTTATAAGAAACCCTTATAAGAGGCACAGTCTGCTAACTGCATACGGGAGATAAATCTCTACAATGGAATTATTGCCCGCCTAGCAACTCCGAATGGAAAATTCTAAATTCCAATGGAGGGAATTAGATATTTTTCACCAATAGATCATGTCAAAAATGTAATCGGAATTGCTAGCCGGGCAATAATTCCATTGTGGAGATTTATCTCCCGTATGCAGTTAGCAGACTGTGCCTCTTATAAGGGTTTCTTATAAGTTCACCTGCATACACCCCAGCGTCAGTGGGTAGGGTCTGACACATCCCACTCTGATGAGTCTAGTGTCAGAGCTAAGACGAAACGCTGGTTAATAGAGCAAACGCCTGAAAAACCTTACATCTGATATGTTTTTTTTACATTTTTGGCATGCTCTATTGGTGAAATTTAGAATTTTCCAATCGAAAATCTGGCCCACTCCCGTAGATCACAATAGTGTTCTTATTCTTTCGTAAGTTTTCCAAACTCACCTAACCAACTCTGGACTCCTCCCAGTCCTTACTGCTTCCCTGTATGACTGGCTTGAAGTAAAACCGGAGAAACAAAAATAAAATAAACTATGTGTGAAATGAAGAGAGAGTGAGAAATAACATCCTTCAATGAAATTTGCTATAACTGGAGGAAACAAAGAGATAGACTTTTTGTTTTGTTTTGCTAGTTTCTTTACGTCCCACCGACACAGATAGGTCTTATGGCGACGATGGGACAGGAAAGGCCTAGGATTGGAAAGGAAGTGGCCGTGGCCTTAATTAAGGTACAGCCCCAGCATTTGCCTGGTGTAAAAATGGGAAACCACGGAAAACCATATTCAGGGCTGCTGACAGTGGGGTTCGAACCCACTATCCCTCGGACGCGAGCTCACAGCTGCGGGCTCCTAACCGCACGGTCAACTCGCCCGGTAACAGACTAGATCAATGTAATATTATTAAAGCCGGACCTTGCAGAGATAGGAGTATGAGTAATTTAATCATTGGAAAGAGACAAAAAAAACTTGTTGTCAAAACCTCTAAGTTCTCGAAGTTTGTCCGCAGGAGTTCTTTTACGTGCCAGTAAACCTACCGACACGAGGCTGACGCACTTGAGCACCTTCAAATGCTCCGTACAACACTTACATATCCGTACTTAAATCGGTTTCATTTTTCAATAACAATACAACTATGCTCTGTAACCGATACCGAAATCACAGTTATAATAATTTATTCGATTACAACCCAGAAAAATATACGAACAAAATTAAATCAAAAACTGTTTAAATAAAGTTTGAAAAATATAAAACCGCACTACTGATCGGGCTACAATTAGACTACCCTTGGTATAAGTATACCATGTTATTACGTTCGCGCAAAGAGAGCTAAATCGAAACTGAGTTGTTACTACATCAAGTTATTGTAGGAATTACACATCGTTGTCGAAATGTCTCAGAAAAAGTTAAATGATAAGCAAATTTTGTGCATAAATCTATCTCAGGTACACTGCACATCACAAAAGTATCATTTTCTAACTAAAATATATTTTGATTTCAACTTTCATTGCTGTAATTATTTTTCAATAATTTGGTGCAGGTCTTTTCTGCGGAGCGTGTCGCGGTGTTGCTAGAGATGGCAAGCTGTGCTGTATTGCATTCAACACAATTACGGTAATTGCTCCTAGATGCAACCGAATGTAAATTCTTCTTGTTTTTACAAGCTACCTTACATTCCACCGACACAGGTAGGTCTTATGGCGACGATGGGATAGGAAAGGCCTAGGAATGGGAAGGAAGCTGCCGTGGTCTTAATTAAGGTACAGCCCCAACATTTGCCTGGTATGAAAATGGGAAACCACGGAAAACCCTCTTCAGGGCTGCCAACAGTGGTGGTCGAACCCACTACCACCCGGATGCAAGCTCACAGCTGCGTACTTCTAACCGCAAGGCCAACTCGCCCGGTAAATGTCAATTCCTCTACGTAGAGATGTAAAAACAAACTATTCCATCGTGATCTGATCTTCTGACCATTTCTCTGCAGAGTGACATGAGGCTAGATATATATTTTTTTTTAAAATGTTTTTGCGATGAGTCTACGGGGCCCGGTCGCATTGGAGGCCATGCAGGCTTTAACGCTATGCCACTGGTGATGCTGCGTAAGTCCGTCCAAGCGTGAACGGTGTCTTTTGTTGAACAAACTTCTGTACAGTATACACACACAGAGAAATAGATTCGTTATAACTGCTAACAATAATAAACGAAATAAACAGTTTTACTCTGAAGACAGCCTGGTCGGAGTAGGTCAGTAACGGTGTAGTAGACAATACGGTCGACCTCGGAGAAGTATTCCAACACACATCATGACTGGATTAAAACTCAACCGTACTCAGCCAGCATTAACAACTTAGAATATTAAATATGCTGTGTCATTGTTTTAAAATATATACGTTCTCTCCCGTTTGATGGTGGTTATTGTTTTAAGGGGAAATAAAACTAGAAAATAATTTCCTCTTAACATAAATCCGACCGAGCGAGTTGGCCATGTGGTTAGGGTCGCGCAGCTGTGAGCTTGCATTCGGGAGATAATGGGCTCAAATCCCACCGTCGGCAGCCCTACAGATGGTTTTCTGTTCTCTCCCATTTTCACAACAGACTACACTTTAATTAAGGCCACGGCCGATACCTTTCTAATCCTAGGCCCTTTCCTACCCTTCGACTAAAGCCTTTGACGTGTTAGCTCGACGTTCAACAAGTAGGAAGGAAAACACTTAAGGGTCGATCAAATGAAAACCGAACACCTGCTACAAAGTGACCGTGGAACGGTTTTATTCAAAAGTAATTACCAAAATCTTTAATATATTATTATCCTACTGGGAGGCGAGACGATTAGTTCAAGTTTTGTAGCAAGAGATAGGTCGCTGACGGATCCACAACCGCACCCGCTCTTGCACTTCCTAGTCCGAATGAAACCGACGTACACGAATGTCTTTCTTCAGGTCGCCCCAAAACATGAAAATTACGAAGTGAAAGATGCGGTTTATACGGAGATTGTGGAATTGTTTCCCCATCCAAATCGGAGTAATGACTCGATGGGCTAGTCCTGGACACTCATCGTCTTGCAGATATGTGTGCCCTTCTCGGAATCTCCGGACAATTTGGGACATAATCATGGGAAACCTAAACAAGAATGACGGGAAGAATTTGTACGGAAATACCAGGTGATATATCCTTCAAATACACAAAACGCAATAAACGAAATAATCTCGTTGTAATCAAGATGGACACATAGGAGTATATCATAGTATGTTTATGACAGCTGAACCAATCGGACAGCACTACATAACGAAATGTCTCTCTAAACTGGATCGATGAAACATTACACCGGTGAAGCAATACGCCCATGAAGGCAGTTCATAAAAGCAAATCGTAAACCACTTTATACCACTATAACCTAGGCTTTGAAATGTTCGATTAAAACAATGTTTCCCGGATTTATATTCCTGAATCATGGACAGTAAACGGGAGCCATAACTTCTGTACGAAATTCCTTGCAATGCCGGGAGACAGGGGAGAAACACGTAAAAACGTAGGCCTACTCAGCAATCAAATCTCCCGAAACTGCTGTGAAAATTCTATATTACGAGGGTTGGATTTCAATAGCACTGCTATTTAATTTTTACATTGACTAATTAATAGTGGAGATATATCCGTTGGATGTCTTATTGTCCGTCATCACCAGCGATGTGTAACACGGGTTACGACCGACTGACATTGCAAGGAAGCTCTTGAGAATGAACGTCTACACCAGATACAAACAAAATAAAAGTAATGTTTCACCACAACATGTAAGTGTCAAGCAAGTGTTCGTCATCATAAACTAAAGGCTGTCTGGCTCCGTGGCTAAATGGTTAGCGTGCTGACCTTTGGTCACAGGGGTCCCAGGTTCGCTTCCCGGCAGAATCGAGAACTTTAACCATAATTGGTTAATTTCGCTGACACGGGGGCTGGGTGTACGTGTCGTCTTCATCATCATTTCATCCTCATCACGACGCGCAGGTCGCCTACGGGAGTCAAATCAAAAGACCTGCACCCGGCGAGCCGAACTTGTCCTCGGACACTCCCGGCACTAAAAGCTATACGCCATTTCATTGACTTCCTTTAGAAAATCTCGATTCGTCTTTTCTTTTTGAGATCAGCATGTCTTCGTCCTTGTCCTCCAAGTCCACATTTCAGTTGAATCTATTTCCTTTTTTCCAATGGTCCAGCTTTCCAGACAAAATGATTTTACAAAAGCCTTTCTTGTTTCTAAACTTAACTTACGTAGGTATTTGTTAAAATACTTCTTTTACTTTGAAAGGCCTGTTTAGCAGGAGCTATTCTTCCTTTGTGATCCTTTGTGCACCTACTGTCTTCAGTTATTATGCTTCCTAAGTAAAAGAAATGCACTTGTTCTATTTTGGAACTTCCTATTCTTATGTTTGTATTAACTCCCCTGCCATCTTTGCTCACAACAAAAATTTTGGTTTTCTTACTATTGATTTTAAGTTTTTAATGTTTCAATGTATCACACAGAACAGTCAACATTCTATTTACTTCCTTCTCAGAGTCTGCTACTCTGGAAATGTCAACAGGAAATCTAATACTGTGGATTCTTTTCCCATTTATCTTTATTTCCTTAATAATAATAATAATAATAATAATAATAATAATAATAATAATAATAACAATGTTATTGACTTTACGTCCCACTAACTAATTTTATGGTTTACGGAGACAACGAGATGTCAAAATTTAGTCCCGCAGGAGTTGTTTTATGTGCCAGTAAATATACCGACACGAGGCTGACGTATTTGAGCACCTTCAGGTACCACTGGACTGAGCCAGATCGAAACTGCCAAGTTGGAGTCAGAAGGCCAGCGCCTCAACCGTCTGAGCCACTCAGTCCGGCTCTTTATTTCCTTAGTAATTTCACAAAATTATGACTTTTATCACAATCAAGAAGGATGAAAGAATTTCTTATTTTGAGAAATAATTAAAGAACCATACTATGGTGCTGTACTGGCAGGGAAATATTTTGAACAGGGATAAAAGGAATAAACTTGTACACAAACAGTTTTCTGGCCCCAAAATATTGTTTAAAGTGGAGTTACGATACCAACAAGAGTGAAGAAAAACATTCCAGCTAACAGCACATCTTTCTACCAGCAATATTATCAAATGTTTCAAGGTTTCCTAACACGCGACGCACCTTAGTAAATTGTTTGATGTAAATGGAATTTATACTTTTCAATGCTCACATCTAGGCTTCAAAATCGAAGACAATTTTTGTTATAAAATGACATTTTAGGTAATTTAATTCGGGAGGAAATTAGTTCCATCAATGAAACAGATAGGACTGATGTAGCTTTTATATGAACAGCCAACAATACTCAATCTTAAGGTCAACTACAACTTGCAGAACACAAATCGAACAAAGTGAATTATGCAGTTAAACTTTTAAATCTACGCAACTGCAGTTATACTATGGAATACCTAGTTTCAAATGAAATTCGATCTACAAGGAAATGACTTTTCATTCTCAAAAACGCACTTGTATTGGTCGGTAAATGAAATGGTGTATGGCTTTTAGTGCCGGGAGTGTCCGAGGACATGTTCGACTCCCGCAGGCGACCTGCGCGTCATGATGAGGAGAAATGATGATGAAGACAACACATACACCTAGCCCCCGTGCCAGCGAAATTAATCAATGTTGATTAAAATTCCCAACCCTGCCGGGAATCGAACCCGGGACCCCTGTGACCAAAGGCCAGCACGCTAACCATTTAGCCATGGAGCCGGACTATTGGTCGGTAATTGTACTACGACCGCTGTGCTAAGTAGTAGTGAAAGATGAGAGATGACAGTCAGCCAGATTACACAGAAACAACCGGTCGCAAAAAAAAAAAATAATAATAATAATAATAATCATAATAATAAGGAAGAATGTATCACTTATTAACGCCTATAAATTCTTCTATTAAGATAAGAATATTTCGGGACATTCAAAAATGCAATGGTTGGAAATCCCTAGCCCAAGAAGAGATGTCTGCCTGTCTCCATAATTCTGCAAATTAAACTTTTCTCTGAGATTAATAATGCAAAGCTAGAATCTTCAAGTGCATAGACACCAGCTGTAAGTTCTTTTGTTTTGACGGCACTTCAGAAAAAAAAGGAGGAAGTGGGAGAGGGACACAAGAAAAAGAATGGGGCTGGAATTTCATATTAGCTTGGCGTGTGCATGCACGTGGAAACAACTAATTTGCCTCTGCGTGTGTATGACTGACAAGTGGCTTGCTTAATTGGGCCAACCATCCTAACTCTCTGCTAAATACCAGGCTTAAGTCTGATTCAACAAACTTAACTACCGGGCTTTCATCAACTTGCACCCACTAGCAGAACATCTCTCCACCCTCATACATTTAAAGAGGAAGCGTTATGCAAACGATTATGCAGTGTATTCAGGGACTGATCCTACAGTGTGTCTGGGTATAAATTCTCCTTCCAAACTGACTATTTAGGATGGACCAGCCCGACTATAAAGAAGCTCAGTAGGATGATCAATTAAGACAATAAAGTAATGGTAATAGTCATTCTGCCGTAAAATAATTTGTATTTAGCTAAAAACAGTAATTCATTGCGTGTTTTAAATGGAGCGTGGTGTACGGAAAGCATCGACTGCAGTCAAACTTTGTAGGATGATTAAAACATCGCTGCATGCCAGCCACGACGTGACAAAATGAGTGGTTCCTTGTTTGTGCTCATGAACGATTGTTATTGTAGGGTAATTATAGTTTAGCTTCACTTTATTATCACTTATAATGTTAATCTAGTAGTAAGCTCAACTTATAGTATTGTAAGCCGTAGTGTTAAGCATTGGAAATACTTAAGTTGTGTGTGAATTTTTATATAATGATGCTGGATTTAGAATGTTAAATTAGTAGTATTTCTGGCAATACTTTCTTTCCATGGAATTGATTGTTGTACTCTTGTTGTTTGTTTGTTTGAATTTAGCTAGTTTTTAATTATGTTTATTATTACACTAGGCTACTGTAAGTGAATGCATTTGCTGGCAAGACGTAGTGTTTACAGTGCACTATGTCTTCTAGTATGGGCTAGAGCAATATTGTTACTCTCATTGATCTGTCTCAGCTTTATCCTTGGCTTTGTCAAAATGAAGGTGACTGAGATATGAGTTATGCTAGTAATTCCTTTCCTTATGCAGCCAGTCCCTGCTATGAATGGTGTGAAAATGTTGCTCATAGGGTCAGTTGGTGCATGCGTTACAGTGGGCTTGGCAGACTGATATGTAAATAGTAACTTCTGGCTCGGTGAGGAAAGCAACGTGAAACTATCTCATCCTCATTTAACTAGTATGCCTCTTCAGTGATGCCTAGGCCATCTATGACAGCTGATGGTGGAGCTGTTTAGGATCCAACCAGCCTTCGGGCTGAGGACTAAACATACATACATACTGTAAGTGACCATTGCCACCGGGATATTTCCATTTGCGATGCATTTGTTAATAATAATTAATAGCATGCACGTCTCGAGAACATCGATGACCATGATAGATTAACTTTCATAGTAAACGCCACGGAAGTTTGAAAACCCGAATATTTTGTCAAATTTATAAACCGTACGTGTTAATAAAATAGGTTTGTTCAAAGTAAAATTCTGTTCGTGTTGCTGCACAATGCTTTCGGTATATTGCTCTAAGTACAGGGTCTCTTTTTTAAACTCAGACCGTCCAGCGGCGTTTCTACTCTCCGAGTCCTAAGCAGCCGTACGAGAGGCCCGCGCGTAATTCTTGACCTTGCAAGAAGCGTGCAGACTTAGCATCAATAGCCAGTCTGAATATCAGCTGTTAACATGGTGAGACAGTTGTCATTGGATCACCGTATTTTCGTATTTTAAGAACGAGGCAGCTCGACAGGTACGTGATGTATTTGTTCAACAATTTCCTGGTGAAGTGCCACCTTCATGAGCACAGATTCACGTAACTGTAAATAAATTTTGAAACTACTAGCTTAGTGCTCAATAAAAAAACATGCGCGCTCACGAACAGTAACAGGGGAAAAGCTAGATGACACTGGTGCGAACCTTGAACGGTCCCCGAATAAATCACTCATAAAATTAGCACAAGTAGGGGTTTCGGTTTCTTCTGCGCACAGAGTTGCAAAGCTGTAACACATCAAACCGTACAGGTTTACACGAGACCATTGTTTAAAACCTACTGATCCAGCCACAAGAGTGAGATGTTGTGAGTGGTATCCTGCATCATTGAATGATCGTTTCTTCGACCCACAGCTTGTGTTCTTTTCCGATGAGGCCGGGTTTCATCTTCATCGTCGTGTGACAGTCATAAATCTCGCTATTGGAATGCAGAAAATCCTAATGGTGTTTATGAAGTCCCTCATTATGAAGGATGACACTTCCAGCATTTTTTATAAGGCCGCTTAAAAGCAGGGCGGCCGCGCGAGACCTAAGTTGGGCTGAGGCAGCTGCTGTAGTGCAGAGTACTAACATCGTGCGCTCGGCCTGCGTTTATAAAATAGGCCTTGTATATCTACCTCTTACTCCCGTCCCTTCATACGGGGTCGGGGATGAGGTGAGGTGAATTCATTTGGCGTGTTTCTAAGGCCGTCACACAGAAGGTAAGTTATCTTTCTTTGAAAATCCTCTGCTTTGAAATAAGATGAACATATTGTGGAAGTGGTAGGATTTGAAGTATAATCTCTTCGGCCACCGGCTATCCAAATTCCAAAGTTCACGAACGCGTTTCGAGAATGTGTAAAATTAAATATTTCTTTGCCATCTGATTTGTGTGCGGTTGAGTGTACTGTGTAAAATAGTAGTCAATAAATAGAGTTGGGAAGTAACTGACAAGGAAACCCTTCCAACTATGAATGATGGGTCCCCAACCCCGTTTAAAGGAATTTTAAGTTGCATATAAATGCATATTTTGCTCATTTTAGTGATATAAGGTCGTATTTGGTTATATGTTGAGAATTTTAGTTCAAATTGAAGCGTCGTTTTGAAACAAGGTACGTATTATCTGCGTCGATTTTCAAACACAAGATTTCAATTTATTTTTCTTTATTTTCTCGAAAGAGATAGGTGGCAGGTTCAGAAGACATAATTGCGAGAAAGAGATGATGTACGAACGTACGCTGATAGATACCAAAAACATGCTAATACTTCTTTTAAATATAATAATAATGGCGTATGGCCTCCGGAGAGGCCTGGTGCAGGTCTTTTTCTAGTAGATGGCCTATTAGGCGACCTGCATGTCTGTGAACATGAGGGCCCTACCTAGGATGATTTCTAATATTGAATACGCGACACATACCCAGCCTCCAAGCCATTGGAATTAACCAATTAAGGTTAAAATCCCCGACCCGGCCGGGAATCGAACCCGGGATCCTCTGAACCGAAGACCAGTACGCTGACCATTCAGCCAACGAGTCACACTTTTTTAATATAGGAAAACAGAATGAGAACTGCGCTTTAGAGCTATGATACTGAATGAGAGTACTGTAAAAAATTTAATTTACCTACTGTACCTCTGTCAGTTTCCATGATCGGATGTGTCTGCTCTACTATCGCTTACCACTTTATGACACGTTTAATACTCTAGTACTTGTTATTTTCCCCTAAAAAGCTTAAGTCATATTTTACCTTCTTTCGGTCATAATTAGTTAGTTTTTAGGGCATATTTGCTTTCATCTTTGTAGTTCTTTAGGTCATAAAGTTCCGAACCCTAATAATAATTAAGTAATAACTAAATTATTTATGTAAAAGTAAATTATATGGGTAACAAAAAATTAAAAACTGAATCATGAACACATATGAATGTAACAGGAGTCAGCGACTTACACTGGGAAGACAAAAAAGGGAATATATTTTAATTATTAATATTAGTAATGAGAAATTTAGTTACACCAGAACTCTGAAGCAGCTGCTTCTAAAGATTTTCCGCGTGGTAGGTCTCTACGTCGGCAATGCAAGAAGGGTGTTTGGTGGTACGCGCTCGAATATTTCTGTCATGATGCGGGGAGATGTAATTGAAGGAATTTCTCAGGTAGGTGAGTTGTAAAGATTTCAGTATAATGTGAAGAATGCTTTGCGTGTAGTAAGTCGCAATGCTGAAGAGGATTCAAAATTAAGATTTTTCTAGCGATAATTCCATAGTTAGAACCGACAGTTTGGAAGGTAAGTATTCGATCTAGGAAACAAACCAGGGAAACATTGTTCAAGTTCTCAACCGTACCAGTTCGACCTTATTGGCTCTCCAGCGGCCCTATGTATCATACATGATACGTTTTATCTCTCTCAGGCTCAGACAATTAGTGTAACGTGTGGTGACCTTTTTATCTTACACGATACATTCTGCGTTTTATGTTTGTAATTGTTGTCTCTTCTTATATTGCAAGGTATAGGTGGCTGTACGGTGCAAATGTCAAAACTTGGTAAGGTAGGGGGGCCAAATGTTTTCCCCGCGCCTAATTTCCTCCCCCTAGGGATTTTCAGTTTGCACGGTTGGTACCTAATGTTTAGCCGCGCGCACACATGTAGCCTCATCCCGTTGTCTTGTTGTGAGAGTTGTTTGTGCGCACCATGTTTAGTTTCCGTGTACAAGGAGGATTCATTTTTCATGCTGAGCCGAGTTAGTACAGCACTCAAAGTAAGAGCCTGTTATTCCTAGAGTGAGCACTGATATGTGTATGAAATACCCAACTGCATTACAGTCGCGTGGTGTAGTTCCTGGCATGTAATCGCTACAATGAGGTGGTTGGCGTGGGTTACTGTAGTGGCCAGGGAATGTTCGTAATTTCGTCCCCCTGAATTTTGTTTGCCATTTATGAAGTTTATTATTATATTCAGATGAGAAAACGCAAGTAGTGGGATAAGGAGGCTAAGAAAAAGGCTACTAAGGCAGTGGTGGATAAGATAATGGGTTACAAAGGTGCAAGTAAAACGCTGAACATCCCACGAGCAACGCTGAAATACTGTGTTAAAAAGAATGCCAAGAAATTTTTTTTCACAAATGGCCTTCAAGTAATTCATTACAGATAAAGTGTTCGTTAAGATTAGAAAGGAAAATATATTAAAATTAATTGTACTTTTCATAAATTTGATGGGGGACGAAATTACGAAAACATTTTTGGTAGTTTAGTTTTTCTAGTGTTTATATCAAATATTATCTACCTTACGTTATAACAGTTTCATTGTAACTTGCCCGTAAGAGAAGAATATATTCAGTAATATATATACCAATTTCTAGCCTTGTCCATACTATTTCTGAATTTCTACAAGTGCAAATCTGCTAAGGGGACGAAATATGTGCCCCCTACCTTATAGTCCCGGACTTATCATATATGTTACAACCAAAACTAATACTAGAATCCCTCTTCAAAATATTCCAAAAATACTGTTTTTGCAGGTAGGGGCCTATGTCGTAGCTTGACCCTTAAGACCAAACTGAACAGAAAATAAATTGAGTTAATGTCAAAATCTCCCCTCAGAGAAACCCCAAGGACCGCCATGGTCAAACGTCTGCCCCCCCCCCCCACACACACACACATAAAATATTGCTTTTGCAGATATTATATTTTGTTATCCAAGAGCCCATTAAACACAAACATGTTTTTTTTAAGTGTATAAATTTGGCCTTCGGTCTTTTAGAGGTTGATAATACGATAGCCAATAGGCCTTCGGTTCAGAGGGTCCCGGGTTCGATTCCCGGCCGGGTCGGGGATTTTAATCGCCTATGATTAATTCTTCTCGCCCGGGGGCTGTGTGTTTGTGTTTGTCCCAACATTTTCCTCTTCATATTCAGATAACACACTACACTACCAACCACCACAAAAATACGCAATAGTGATTACATCACCTCCATCTAGGGTTGACGTTAGGAAGGGCATCCGGTCGTAAAACAGGGCCAAATCCACATGTGCGACGCAGTTCGCAGCCGCGACCCCACAGGTGTGGGAAAAGCGGTAGTAGCAGAAGAAGAAGGAGACTACGATCGCCAATACGTGTTTGAATCAAAATAACGTGCCGAGACCTAACCTATGGAGCCATTACTGCAATAAAGAAAGGACCGCATTCTTTCACGCAACAACCTCGTGAGAATGTTATTGGTGGTGCTTGCACTAATAGCCTCTTCTGGTGAGCAACAACACGAGGCATTGTGCGTGCAACTCGAGCTATATACGTAGCCTAGAAGAAGTGCGTGCGAGAATGCTTTTGTTTTGTCAACACTGAAGGCTCATAAATCGAGGAATAATGTTGGCCACTAGTACTGTAAAAGGGTGAGCTCATCCTACTCCGAGTGTCGCCTGTGACACTGCACATTCACATCAGGCATATTCCAAGTTGAGACAAAAATTCCCTTTTAATCACGGTCGATAATAATAATAATAATAATAATAATAATAATAATAATAATAATAATAATAACAAAGGAAAGGAAAATCCTAAGGAAAATTCGACAACCACGGAAAACTACAGACAGGACATAGAAGAAACATGAGGATTTATACAAGTGCACCGAAAAGAACACGGATAAAATGCAGAAAAGAAGGTAAATTCTACGAGCATGGAGAGAACCCGACAGACCAAATGGATCTCTATCACAAGGCAACCACGAAGTGGATGGAGAAAGAAAGTCAATAAGGATGTAGAAGAGACTGGAATCGCACAGCAGACTCCATGCACAACAGAAAGGTGTTCAGAAATCGAGTCTAAAATTTCCAAAAGTCCAAGAGGGCAAACAGGTCCAATGAGGTAATATTTCTGACAATGGAAACAGAACTGTTATGTATGGAAAATGTACGAGACAATATATTAATTTTCACGTTAGGTATGATACGTGGCAAAATAAAATAATTTGTCATATCCACGTGATATTAGATTAACAAGAAAAAACAAACATATGTACTCCTTCACAAGTGAAGCATTCAGTAATGTACCGCTAAGAAATAAGGAAGGATACTTCGAAGGATGGAGGAGAAAATAATACCAAAAGAGAAGATGAAGATGAAGTTCGAGGGAAAGAGAGAGTGAGAGGGTGACCTAGAACATGGTGGGTCGATTCAATCAAGAATCCTGGACTGGGACAAAATGATAGAAGGAAGGAAGGAGAGAGGAAGGTGGAGAAGTGCCATAAATGTTCCGATCCGGCAGGAGCTGGATAAGGTGAAAGGATTATTATTGACAAGTTCTCTGCGAAACATAAAGAATGTCACCTTATTTTCTTGACGGCATAAGCCCAAAAGCCTATATCATGTGTGTAAGTACGGGCCATGAAAGCATCAATGGCAGCAGGATTATTATTATTATTATTATTATTATTATTATTATTATTATTATTATTATTATTATTATTATTATTATTATTCCGGGGATTCTGTGAAAACGCAGAGGTGAAAGAAGGTGCGGGCATGAATGGGTGGATATAGAAGAGTCAGAATATTGATTTAAAATTTTAAAATTTAAGCTATATTTCTTTCTTATATCTTTTTGATTTTCTTTTCAAGTTTTGAATTTTACACGTTGCTAAGCAAATGTTACATCAGGTATAGAATAATGTTAGGACAATCAGAATAATCAATTAACATCCAATGAGCTTGAAGCTCCCCAATAACAAATTTTCAATGGGTGCTGCTGCTCCTTTCAACAAACAGTCACGGAGACGGATGTCCCAATTTTTACATCAGAAGGAAAAGCATCTTTGCTCTACAAATTTACACTTTCCAGGCCTATCAAAGGCACAACCCACATGTAACAAAATTAAACAGTATTCACCGCCTTAACTGCTCAACAGTCTGATATCTTTAACATGAAATGAATGAAATAGAGTTGAACAGAGGAGGTAACAAGTACCCATTCTACACGGCCTTTGATAAAAACAAAAGGTTGAAGTTACTGGCCAAAAACCAAAATGGTAAGGAGGCGAACACTTGCACTTCTAGAAATTTACATGGAATAGTTAAAACCCTATTTGGGCTCATGGCCCGACATTACAGAGGCTAAGCCTCTACTACGGAGGTGACTAGATGGAGAAAAATATTTAAGTTACAGAATTTACAAGAGGGTACCTCACTCTCTATTCCCTAATTTCGGTTAAGTTCTTTCGACTTGTTTGAAATCATCATTTAAAGTTTGAAATGTACATTTGAGAAAATAAAAGTTACATTACTAGAGGTTGGAACCTTCCCCTCGAGCTAGCTTTCGAAGACTATCACATAGTTAAGCTGAAACCGCCATTACCTTGAACAGGCGGACCTTCCGAAGATGGAAGAGGCAGCCCCCGCCTCCGTTACGAACACACACTTGACTGGAGCGATCACTAAGACAACATGTCTCACCAGCCCTCGGCTTTTATAGCTGAGAGGAAAGTTCCAGAAATCTCTGGGCCAAGGCCTTGACATGCCCCTAATTCTTCCTGGATAATCAAATAAATATCAAAATGTTATCATTGGTGAATAAACAAATGTACAAAATGTTTTATTGGCCAACGCCTAAAGTTGGCGGGAAGAGATAGAAGTGTTGATAACTTTTGAACATCAAAAACAAACACTAAACATTCCAGATTAGGAAACCTTAACACACAACATTTATATTGAATTTTAATAGTTCATCTTCACCCCAGAGGGCACAACCTAAGTAGATAGTAGAGACATCTGTCGAAAAATGTCCAAACTTCTTGTAGTAGTAGTTTCAAAGATTGTGTTGCAGATGGCCTTATCCAAGGCGCTTAATTTAAATGCGTGGGGGGGGGTGTACCTTCGGTAAAATTATTATTATTTTCCTTAAATCGTACATGAACAATCTAGGGGTGGTAGTTGGAGAAAGGGCAAGCCCCACATACACGGAAGTGCCTCAATCCCCACATGTATGTTTACACAAACTCTACTGAATATTTCCATATGTACAGACAATTTCAAATTTACTTATTTACACTCCAAAAACTGTAGAATAATAATGATTTATGCTGTACATATTAAGTAAGAAGACCCAGTCATTTATACCCTCACTCATACCCCTATATACACACTCATTCACAACCACTCTCACACCCGCATGCATACACATTCGTCCACATTCAACTGTACTTGCACACAGCATTCTTGAAATTCTAATGTATACAAGTTATATACAGCACACATGGGTTCCTATTTACTTATACATTTTCTTTACTGTGTGGAAGAAGTGAAGAAGAGGAAGCAGTTTTACTTCAGATGGTAGAAGATTCCAGAGACGAGCAGACCGTGCGTAAAATCCATTTCAATATGATGTTGTTCTGACGAGGGGTCGAACAGGAGTACCTCCTTGGCCTCTCTTAGCAGAGCGGTAATTAAGTTTCAGGCAGTGGAAAGCGGAGAGGTGTGTTGTTGTATGTCAGGGATTCCTTAATAATTAATTAATGTTATTTGTTTTACGTCCCACTAACTACTTTTAAGGTCTTCGGAGACGCCGAGGTACCGAAATTTAGTCCCGCAGGAGTTCTTTTACGTGCCAGTAAATCTACCGGCACGGGGCTGTCGTATTTGAGCACCTTCAAATACCACCGGACTGAGCCAGGATCGAACCTGCCAAGTTGGGGTTAGAAGGCCAGCGCCTTAACCGTCTGAGCCACTCAGCCCGGCAGGGATTCCTTAAGGAAGGCTACGTCTACATAACTAGTTCACTGGTGGGATGACAAGGCTTTTGATCTCTCCAGTGCATTGAAAATATTTTAACGTAGCTTATAATCACTATATGACATCTTCCTCTCCCAACACATCGTGCTCGATAGAGCAGCCACTCTAAAGCCTTAGTTCATCTGTCTGTAGTCTGCTGTTTGAATGTTAACCTGATAATCGGTTTGTATACTGAAAAGAAGAGACGAAAGATGAAACTACTAAGGGCCACAGAGAGTCAAAAAGAAAGTACATCACGACAAGAGCCGTATGTCCGCCTACGTGCCTCAGAATCTCAGGAATAACTCGAGAGGTCGACAAAATGTAATGATTCATATACTAAGCGATTATCGAGTCAGTGACGGGTAAAACAGCTAATATTATTTTTAAAAAAGTGTTTAATGTTGGAGGGATTAAATACAAACGTACTGGCATGAGGTTCTATTTCGAGGATGACTACGTCAACAGAATGAGGGCCCTATTCACCAGTAGAGAATAGAGATCTCAACCTTCAGCTCCGAGTTCGGATGTTGCGATGCTAAGTTTTCCCTGCCTTTCTGTATGGTTTTGAAGACTGGACGCTCAGTCCTTTACTGGAGAGATGGATTGAAGCTTTCGAAATGTATAGAAAAATGCTTCAAATATCCTGGGTAGAATAAAAGACCAATGAGGAAGACCTCAACTGTTAAATAAGAAAAAAGAGCTTCGAACAACCATCAAGGAACGAAAGCTCAGATACATCGGGAACATGATGAGAGCTAAAAGATATGAACTTCTCCAACTCATCATCGGGGAGAATATTGAATAAAAACTATCTGTGGGGACACGGAGAAATTCCTGGCGTAAAGACCTGCGCCATTGGTATGGACGAACTTCCATCGAAATCCTTCGAACCGCTGTTTCGAGAGTTATCATAATGAATTGGATCACCAACCTTCGTAGGGAGGCGGCGTCCTAAGAAGAAGGCTACGTCAACATTACACGTACGTCATGAAAGAGGCATTCTTCCAGGAAATGAGACCAGTCACAACAATCCCATTTAATGAAAGGGGAGAAGGTTACGTAGCTTACTATTTTACTACCCTCCGTTACACAAGAGAACGCACCCATAAAGCTGTATTTTCCAAACCATCGTTTCAGTAAACCCGGCGCGTTGTATACCTGCATCAGATATGGTGATGAGGCCGCTATACATCTGCTGTAAAGCAAGCCAGTCTGCATTAAACCTAGGGTAACAGTGAACCATAAATATGTTATTGCCATGGTAAACAGGACACGATGGATGAGAGTCCTTGCCTGAACGAATAAATGTAAACAAAAGGTATTAAATGAGCAATAAAATTGAAGTTTGATGTGCAATATGCTGATCCCGTACCGTCGACGATAAACCATGATGAACTATTATTTTGTTGAAGATATCCACCAATCTATTTACACTTAAGTTACGTATGTACCTCTAGACCTGTTTCTACAACAATTCACCTTTCCGTGAAAACACTGTAAATAACTTGTAATGCTGATTTGAACCACAAAATGTACTCCAAACTTTCTACATTAATCGCTATCTCGTAAATATAGGCCTAATCATAAGTGTTAGAACTAGAAAAACTAATAGCTAAGATGTGAAATTCATTTTTTTAAATTTTACTCTTTCTTGTAAACATTTTTATTTTTCTTGTAAACATTTTTATTTTAACAACTTGTTTTACATCACAACGACACCCACTATCCCCCGGATGCAAGCTCACAGCTGCGCACCCCTAACTCCACGACCAACTCACCCGGTTTGTAAAGATTAAATTAAATTAGATATTGAAATATTATTTTTCATTGTAAATATAATATTAGAATAGTTCCGATACTTGGTTATTAGATTAGTTTTGATAAGAAATAATGCTTTTATCTACTTGTTTCTTGTAAGGATTAGATATGAAATACTGTTCCTTTCTCATTGTAAATATAATATTAGAATAGTTTAGATATTAGGTTACACTGGGTAACATCATTTTCGGGCTTTACATGAAAATGGGTGTATTTAGGTCACTTTTTAGAGCTGTTTACAAATATGGTATCAGATTTCCTGTAACACCCACAGTTTTTATGTAATTACACAATTTTCCTTTTTTTTAATTTGCGCGAAACAATGTGCACTGATCGATAAAATATGTACATTAGAGTAATCGAAAACGATCAATTGCGGTAAAATCGATAGTCTGATGTCCATGTTTACATGGGAACACTGAAACTGGTTCAGTTTCGTTTGGAAACGTGCTCTAAATAGCTATTTAATACATATTACGAGTGCAAATCTGCCTACAAATGACGAGTTTCTCAAGACGACGGTGTGTAAACAATCCCAACTCCTTTTGTTTCATTTGCGGCTCACTGACTTTGAAATCGAGAAGAGAGAACATAACCTCATTCGTAAAGAAAGCTTACCTGGCATATTTCGGTGTCAAATTAGGCGACCAAGATAAAAGGTTTGCGCCGCACAGCGTGTGTCATACGTTTGTTACGGGATTAAGAAAATGGACTCAGGGGAAGCAGAAGTTGTTACCTTTTGGAATTCTGATGGTGTGGAGAGAGAAAACAAATCATACCGATGATTGTTATTTTTGTACGGTAAAAGTTGAAGGCCATAACAAGAAAAGTATTAAAAGCATTGCATATCCAAACCTGAAATCAGCAATCAGACCTGTGCCACATGGACCTGACATCCCTGTGCGTAACCCACCAGCAACCCTGCAATCATCATCGGTATCATCATCATCATCATCATCATTGTCTGGTTCTAGTGACAGCGATGAAATCTTGATAACCACAGAAGAGCTCCAACCAGAGATGCTTACTCAATGTGAACTAAACGACTTGGTAAGAGATCTGGGTCTCTCAAAGGAGTTGTCACAAAGGAGAAAAGACTGCTAGCTCCAGGTACAACATTTTCTTGGTACTGAACAAGAGATGAAGAATTTCTGAGTACTTCACTGAAGAGGGTCCTCTTGTTTAGTGTAATAACATTGAGGGAGTAGTATCAAAATACGGAATTACATACAAGAATGAATGGAGGTTATTTATCGATGGAACCGTAAACAATATAAAAGCTGTACTCTTACACAACACCAATAAGTATGGTTCGATACCTGTAGCGTATTCTTACGTCTTGAAGGAAAACTATGAAACCCTTGCAATGTAATTAACGGCAATTAAGTATTCAGAGCACGAATGGATTGTATGTGGTGATCTGAAAGTTATAGGAATGCTTCTTGGACAACAGTCAGGTTACACAAAGTATCCATGTTTCCTCTGCCTGTGGGACAGCCGTAGACGTGATGCACACTGGGTTAGAAAGGAATGGCCATCTAGAACAACAATGGATCCAGGAGACAAGAATATAATAAGATCATGTTTGGTGAAACGAGAAAAAATCATTCTGCCACCTCTCCAAATTAAACTAGGGTTCATGAAACAGTCCATAAAGGGATTGAATAAAGGTGACTGTTTTAAGTACATCTGTCAGAAATTCTCCTTCCTGTCTGATGCGAAATTAAAAGAAGGAATCTTTGTGGGACCACAGATACGGAGCCTTACGACAGATGAACAATTTGAGGCGTTGATGACCTTTGAGGAAAGATTGGCTTGGATAGGTTTCAAGAATATGATAAACAGTTTTTGGTGGAACAGGAAGCACCCGGATTACAAGAAAATCGTAGAAGATATGTTGATGGCTATGAAAAATTTAGGTTGTAATATGAGTATCAAGCTACATTTCCTTCATAGTCATCTCGAGACATTTTCCCTGAAAACTTAGGAGATTTTAGTGAAGAACAAGGGGAGCGGTTCCACCAGGACATGAAAGAGATAGAAACACGTTATCAGGGCAGGTGGAATGCTGTGATGTTAGCTGACTATTGCTGGCCTATGAAGAGGGACAATCCGGAGTTGCAACACGTCAGACGATCACGATCACACTTCCGCAGCAAAAGGAAGAGAGTTTAAGTCATGAAAATTGTATCCTGGATTTGCCATTTGTAGAATTTAATTTTATATGTTCACAAACCAGGTAAATAATAAATTGTTTTCTGGATTCTTCTTAATTTAAGTTAGTTATAGTTACTTTACTGGTGTTTAATTCCCGAACTTCGCTGTAAGTGATATTATAGATTAAATAAATACTTAATTTGAAATTCTGTAAAATCCTTACGTGATTCGTAAAATTTGATTTCAGATTCATAAACAGGATGCAATACTACATTACAATCACCCATCAAAACTAAAAGCCTTGAAAAAAATTTCATTTTGTAACTCAGTGTTATTAGAATGATTTGACACACTGAAAAATAAACACATGTAAACAATTGCCAGTGTAATTGGCACGACTGGAGGTAAGGGAGGGGCCTACATCTATTTTCAACAGACCTCGCAAACTTCGGTATCATTCCAGCCCCATGCGAAGAGAATATTAGTGATCTCTTTCATAAGACAGCCGTTCTGTGAAGTAATTGTAATTTTATTTATTACTTGTTAAGATAGTAATTTATAATTGAAACCCAGTAAAATAATTCTCAGGTAACTATAATGAAGTCCAGTAACTGTTTTCTTGCACTCTTCCCATCATTGCTGATGCTACCACGTGCCTGTCGTAAATGTTTCCAAGACACCAGGCATGTGCTGTAAGGAATAAGTACCCAGCAGCAAGCACCCGAGTGACGAACTCTTCCTAGGATTCAATTAGAGACTCATACACTAACACACTCTAGTCTAAACGAACGAAAAGATGTGTGCTGTCACAGCTCAGATATTGCATTCTGACGTCATGGCACATTTAACAGAATATGCTATATTGATAGTTTTGAATAATGAACGTTGTAATAAATTAATGTACAGTATATTGTCACTCGATAATTCGTTTCAGATTATTATTATTATTATTATTATTATTATTATTATTATTATTATTTATTTATTTATTTTCATAATTTGTAGACAATTCGGGGATGATGAATGGAGAAAGCAAATAGCTTCTCTCTCTCTCTCTCTCTCTCTCTCTCTCTCTCTCTCTCTCTCTCTGCAGCTAGGCTGGCTCATTCACACCCAACCTCACTCACTCGTGATCACAAAAACTTTCATCCGTCCTCCCACGCATACTGAACATTCACACAGTAGAAAATTATGTTATGTACAGAATGTTTCGTTAGATATACATTCTATTTACCTCTAAACAAAATTCTTCAGTAGGTAGTTCTTTTGTCTGTGGTGAGAGTACATTCCATAGCCGAGCAGAACGAATAAATAAGGCACTTTGATATGATGCTGGTTGGAAGTGGAGGGAAAAGGAACACACCTCGACCTCTTTGAGCGGAACGGTAGTTCAGATGTAAGCGGTTGAAAGGGTTGACGTGAATGTTACCTGCAAGGGATTTTCTCAGAAAAGCAATATCTATTTGTTTACAGTGAGCTGTTTTGGGGGCAGTGACCTGGGTGTACTTAAATGACATTGTTGAGCAATTAGTCGTTCTGCTCGGCGTTGAACTTTCTCTAGTTTCGTCATGTTCATTACTGCAGAGGGGTGCCGTGGTAAGTCACCAGAAAACGTTTACTTCGGTGTCTTCTATCATCCCTAGAAGTTGGAGTATTGAATTTTGACTCATCCTATATTAAACGATCTCTGAAATCGATTATGCCACACAGCCGTGTGGGATGTACACTGACTGACAGAGCAAATGCAACACCAAGAAGGAGTGGTCAGAACTTTATGCCAATTGCAGGGTAGACTGACGTCACTGAGGTATGCTCATGATGTGAAATGCGCCGCTGTGCCGCGCACGTAGCGAACGATAAATGGGACACGGCGTTGGCGAATGGCCCACTTCGTACCGTGATTTCTCAGCCGACAGTCATTGTAGAACGTGTTGTCGTGTGCCACAGGACACGTGTATAGCTAAGAATGTCAGGCCGCCGTCAACGGAGGCATTTCCAGCAGACAGACGACTTTACGAGGGGTATGGTGATCGGGCTGAGAAGGGCAGGTTGGTCGCTTCGTCAAATCGCAGCCGATACCCATAGGGATGTTTCCACGGTGCAGCGCCTGTGGCGAAGATGGTTGGCGCAGGGACATGTGGCACGTGCGAGGGGTCCAGGCGCAGCCCGAGTGACGTCAGCACGCCAGGATCGGCGCATCCGCCGCCAAGCGGTGGCAGCCCCGCACGCCACGTCAACCGCCATTCTTCAGCATGTGCAAGACACCCTGGCTGTTCCAATATCGACCAGAACAATTTCCCGTCGATTGGTTGAAGGAGGCCTGCACTCCCGGCGTCCGCTCAGAAGACTACCATTGACTCCACAGCATAGACGTGCACGCCTGGCATGGTGCCGGGCTAGAGCGACTTGGATGAGGGAATGGCGGAACGTCGTGTTCTCCGATGAGTCACGCTTCTGTTCTGTCAGTGATAGTCACCGCAGACGAGTGTGGCGTCGGCGTGGAGAAAGGTCAAATCCGGCAGTAACTGTGGACCGCCCTACCGCTAGACAACGCGGCATCATGGTTTGGGGCGCTATTGCGTATGATTCCACGTCACCTCTAGTGCGTATTCAAGGCACGTTAAATGCCCACCGCTACGTGCAGCATGCGCTGCGGCCGGTGGCACTCCCGTACCTTCAGGGGCTGCCCAATGCTCTGTTTCAGCAGGATAATGCCCGCCCACACACTGCTCGCATCTCCCAACAGGCTCTACGAGGTGTACAGATGCTTCCGTGGCCAGCGTACTCTCCGGATCTCTCACCAATCGAACACGTGTGGAATCTCATTGGACGCCGTTTGCAAACTCTGCCCCAGCCTCGTACGGACGACCAACTGTGGCGAATGGTTGACAGAGAATGGAGAACCATCCCTCAGGACACCATCCGCACTCTTATTGACTCTGTACCTCGACGTGTTTCTGCGTGCATCGCCGCTCGCGGTGGTCCTACATCCTACTGAGTCGATGCCGTGCGCATTGTGTAACCTGCATATCAGTTTGAAATAAACATCAATTATTCGTCCGTGCCGTCTCTGTTTTTTCCCCAACTTTCATCCCTTTCGAACCACTCCTCCTTGGTGTTGCATTTGCTCTGTCAGTCAGTGTACTTTAAATTGCGTTAATACATGGTAATCATTAGATGTGAAATTATGATAAAGCGATTGTTGTCTACGTAGATCATTTTAAGCACACACATTAAAGCACGTCCACAAACTACTTCCTATTAACCACATAATATTAATCAAAAATACAAATAATAAACTTTCCTTATAAGAAATGTCAATTGGAGAGAGATTTATTAAATTCTAGGAGAGTAAGAAAGTGGATCTGTGTTCCATATAAAGTGTGTTTAATCAACGAGAAACAAGCCGGAGATACAATCAGAATTATTTGATGGGGAATTAATACCACGTAAATAAATGTTGAATGACAGAATACCCAATATAAATATATACAATATATACAATAGGGCTATTTCATGGGAAACTACGAAGCAATAAGAATGAAAAGTTAATGGCAAAATAAAAAATAATGAACATTTATTCCATTATCAATCTCCCAATTATCTCTACATGTTCACCGCTACCTCTGTCTGCAAGATATGCTGGTTAATACCTCATCCACAACGTACCGACCGACAGCTTGCCTTACTATATCCGTCCACCAAGACAATCGACGTCCTCTTCTCCGCTCTCTATCTCTCGGATATCACTCCGCTTCTGCCTCTGTCCAGTGTTCGTTTATTCAAAATAATTCTACAACACTTCAAAACAAATGAGAATAAAGAAAATAGTTTACTAAAATACAAGTATAGTACTATTAAATTGCGTAACGAATTACTTCACGTCCAACATAGTCTTTTGAAAACAAACATTAACTAAACATTTTGAAGCAATTTAACACTGGAGACACGTGTTTCAAACACGTTCATTTATAGATCGTGTAAGTGCATTTACATACTGTATTTGTCTATTTCACTTGCCTACAGGAGCTCCAGAATTCATTGGATTAAAGCCCTTTCTGCATAATTCGCAGAAATTAACATGCAAATAGAGAATAGTGTATTTAGTCATGTTAACAAAACCACGTCGCAACGACACAGATTCGTCTTATGGCGACGATGGGGTAGGAAAGGCGTAGGAATGGGAAGGAAGCGGCCGTGGCCATAATTAAGGTACAGCCTGGTGTGAAAATGAAAAAACACTGAAAATCATCTTCAGGGCTGCCGACAGTGGGGTTCGAACCCACTATCTCCCGAATACTGGATACTGGCCGCACTTAAGCGACTGCAGCTATCGAGTTCGGTAGAAACGAACCTAAAAAACAAAGTCATAATTGCGGTTACATTCCTAGTTGCTGCTTTTATCTTTACTGGAGCGAACTGCTGCAGGCCAGAAGAAAATGTGCTCATACAAGTGCTTTTATTGGTCAACATACTGCAAAGCTTTTTAATGTTTATTTTCGGTAGTTTTATCTTTATAGGCTAGTTCACTTTACAGAAACGAGCAAATATCGTCCGGTCCCTTCTTTATCTGACATTCGTGCTACAGAATTATTACAGATTTTCCAGTCATGGATACAAAATACGGACACATTAAGCTGTATCCTATAAAACATATTTGAAATTTTTTAAAGACTTAAATTTTGCATTATGCCAAATGCAGATGAACAAATATTTGTTTTCATACATAGACAGATAGATAGATAGATAGATAGATAGATAACTAGATATTGTCTTTATCGGTGGGGAAGTTAAGCTTCTGGGCCCTTTCTTACACTTAATCACTGTTTAATTATATGAGTAATATGCTTCAAAATCAAACAATGCAAATAATAATAATAATAATAATAATAATAATAATAATAATAATTTAGAAAAGGAATAAAACTGAAAGTAGCCCTAACACATTATAAGTACAACAATATTTGACCAATTACGCTAACCCCAAAACCAACCCTAGTATGTAATTATAGTCTAATACAATAATATTTGAATAGCTCTAGATCAACTGGATCGACTGCGAATTTCTTATCACTGCAATATTTTTACCCCTCGGAACATTCTCTTGATGCATTTATCTTAGTGATAGGCTGCAGCAGGCTGGTTTCATGTAGAACGGATCACTCTGTGACTGAGCACCTTAGTGATGTTAACAGTCTCCTCACACACTGTACCAACAACAGTGAAGCTGAACTGGACCCCTTCCATTACGACGAACACATGCTGACAAAGCCAGCATGAAAATGTCATTTTCGTATTTTTTTAAAAAACCTGGACTGAGGCTATCTCTACATGTACCAATTCATAATGTTATCAAGACGTAATACAGAGAACTATTACTTTGCCGGCGCAGTAAATAAATGTTACCTTAATTTTCCGAAGCAATGAATAAATGTTAGCAAGTACCGGTAACGCAGATAATCTCATTTTAAATACTGTTCGTGGACTTAAGCGATTAAAACATCTACTAAATAAGAAGGTTGTATCACCTACCGAATCTGTCTGGGGCTCGGCTAGGACAGGTACATTTTCGAATAATCAGATTCGATCGGAGATTATAAACGTTTTAAAGAAATTTGTAAATTTTCGACAATGCTGTTCGGAAGTAGGCTAGCTTACTTCGAATAGGCACTACTGTATATATAATATTTCAAGCATAGTTACAATCAACTCAGAGACTGCCAGTGTTCTGTTGAACTTCACCTCCAGATTCTCGAACGAACACCTGCTGTTACATCTGCTAACTACTTTTTATTCCTCTTGCCTACTGCTTTCTCCTCTTATCTGTGTAGAGTTTTTCGTTGACGCCCAATTACAGTCTACCCACACCAGTCAGACTGTTGTAGTGTTCTTCAACTTGACCCCATCCAAATCGGGACTCGCAGAAAAGAACTGGCTTTGACAAGCATCCTCCCTCCAGCTGGTCTACCTGAGTGGGTTTGTCATGGCTTCGATGTATCACCGCGACTGAACGAAACAATATGAAGCACATCCAGGTGTAAAATTTATTGTTCCCCGCTGTTCAAGATGCCGATGCCTTGGAATAGCACTATGTGGATTGACGGCCGAAGTATAAGACAAAGAAGCAACACAACTACATGGCTCTTTACTGTTGTTCTTAGCTCCTAGTGTGATCTTCGAGATATACGTAATGAACAGGTCAAAAATCTAGCGACAATAACATTATGCTTTAATAAAGTATGTCACAATTCTATGGCCATTTTTTTTACAAATGTTATAACTTTAAAGCAAAAATATATCTTACTCTTAAAATTTTCCCATTTTTGAAATTTAATTTTCAGTGATGTTGTAAAAGTTTCTGACTCGCTGACTTTACTATATAAACATAAAACTGCGTTTAAAATGAAAATTATGAAAATTAATATTCATTAAATAAAATACTCAGTCGTCGGACCTTGTACTCCCACTTAGTTCTTACCTGATTACTTACACATACGTTATTTGATGGGCGCCAGCTACAACTCAGTGCAGCAATAATAGAATAATAGAATGAGAATCTTGAATATTTCTATGGTGTGGGGTAATAAGCTTACTTTTGACAACATACCATGTAAGTTCTGGGAAAAGGAGATTGGCGTTCGGTTTCCCCATTAGGTTTGAGGTTATGTAATTCTACCTTTGAAATATAACGATAAATTAATTTGATAGAACAAAATATATTCTTGAAATAATTTCACTAAAATAGTAAGAACTGCTGCGATAAAACAAACGAGAATATAAAATTATGACATTGCAACTGAAAGAAACTCGGCATTAAATTTGAATTCTTCTTGACCGGACATTTAACAATTATACACGAAATTTATCCCTCACTGGTTCACTTGACTGTACCTTCAACATTTTGAGTGTAATTACGATGCATTCCTTTGAATTGATATTTGCTGTAGACGTATCAAGCCTAATTTGGTGGTGTATCCTTTTTGTTTCACTGACGACTAAGTATCCATGTGACAGCTTCTTCACCATCCACATAACTCCTTGGTAAGTCTGTCCTATATGACTTTATGGCAAGCCTATCCTATGACTTCATGGCAAGCCTTTCCTTCCAACTGCACTGACCGACCAACTGTGGCCTCACTTTCCCCATGACCACTGACTAATGACTGACTGAGGCCTCTCCATCCTTTCGACTGACGCTATAAGACACTGGACCAGCTTATATAGACATTAGTTGTCACACCTACGCAATCTCCAGAAATAACTATGATCTACTCCCACCCAGCGACAAATATTACATACAATGGTGAAACCACCCGCGGCACCCTAGGTAACTCCAAGAATGTGAGCTCACCGCTAAATGCACACAATGACGTAGTAATGAGTCGGCAGTAACGCCAGCAGTATCGCAACATGTGCGTTGCAATGTCAAAACTTATTACAATGCATATCCATATATGATATTCCGTAGCAAGTCTTACTTTACATGTTTTTAGTGTTAATCTACACACACGTATACTGTATATACACACATTTAACTACCATCACGCAAACGATCATCCTTGCATAATTGAACTGAACAATTATAATAATTACAATAACAGTAATCTCACAGATAAAATAATAGTACAGTAATACGGACATAATAATAATAATAATAATAATAATAATAATAATAATAATAATAATAATAATAATAATAATAATATCGCATAAAATAATAATAATAATAATAATAATAATAATAATAAAATATCACCTTGTAACGGGATATGAACCGTTACAATGTTTGCAAAATAAAATAAGGAAGCATTCAGTCGAATGTATTAATAAGGAATGCAATTTAATACCTAAATGAAGTCAAATGAGGGGGTTTCATGATGATTTTAAGGAACATAATCGAAGGCACACGAGGCAGTAAACAAAAGTAATAAACAAGATAATAAACAAGACCTTAATTGGCACGCTAGTCGGAAAAGGTTTGCCAACCCTGGTGTAGAGCGATACTAGTTGAACTTTTTGTTAACACGCAACATTCACAATGTATGAGCCAGGGAGCTGGAGTATTGAGCCTTACCAAGTTCGTGAGATACTGATGACACCGGGGAATTAATAATACTCACTTCAGCGTCATTCTCCAGAAAGCCAATTCATTTTTAACGTTCTTCAGACATGCTATTCAGCATTCGTGGATTTTAAGCAACTATCCTTTTTTCAGTTTTTAGATTAACAAATGTGGTTCCGTACACAGCCCGCCAGCACTTTTAGGCATGGAATTGATCGTCTTATCACCCAGTGCGATAAATGTGTGAAGAGTTCTGGTGACCGGGCAAGTTGGCCGTGCGATTAGGGGGGCGCAGCTGTGAGCTTCATCCGGGAGATAGTGGGTTCGAACCCCACCGTCGGCAGCCCTGAAACTGGTTCTCCGTGGTTTCCCATTTTCACACCAAGAACATGCTGGGGTTGTACTTAAAGGCCACGGCCGCTTCCTTCCCACTCAAGTCCTTACCTATCCCATCGTCGTTGTAAGACCTATCTGTGTCGGTGCGAGGTAAAGCCAAACAAAACAAAAAAAAAAAGAAACCGAAATATCTATCCTCTAAAATGACATTACGCTGACGTCTGTGGGCAACAATTTAAACCTTAATTATAACAGAAAAAGAAAGAAATACTCGGAGTAAATTGTCTTCTTTCTTCTTACTCTGCAACCATTTGAAAGCCGCCTTATGCATTGCGGTTGCATGACGATATTCTGTCGAAACTTTATTTCTTATGTCAGCGAGACTATGGCCACTAATAATCCCTAATAAACTGCTGCTGAAAGAGCCTTGCTGAGGTATTAAGTTGCCAATCAACGAAGAACTTTAATGAAGGTGGTCAGGAGGGAACCCATTCACCCTGTAACATCAGCCACATCGTTAAGGAGGACATGAACGATCTCACCCATTTTCGACACCTGATCATTTTCACGTGAAGCAGACAAGTGAATAGTGAGACGCACTCTGGTGAGCTAGAGCTCACCCGGAAACTTTAGAACTACTCTAGTCTTCAGAAAAATGTTTCTGTCGTTTGGGCTTATCTAGAAGTAAGCATTGTGAAGGTCAACTAAAACTGCCCACAGGTAATACTTATTCAAACTACGGTTGCGCTTGGGCGAGGTGGTGTTAGTATTTATCACAGGAGGTAGATGGCCTCGTAACACAAGAACCAGTTTAAAACATTCTACGAATAAGAGAAGACTTTCCACGAGAAAGGTTTAAATTTTCATACAGGAACTACTCAGCGTAAAAGAAAAAATTTAATAATTTATTGTACATTAAGAGCTACCTTTCTAAAGGCTTGAAAATGATCACAGAAGAACGCAGCAGAACTTGAACCCTGTCCGTACATATCATAAGTCAGTCTGTACTCACGCTTCTCTTTTATGCAATTACTTCTCATGCATAATTTACAGGCTCGTGATGCAGGCTTGCTACTTAAACATTCGCAGGTCACATGAAAGGTGAAGCCTGAACTCAAGACTCGAGGTACAGTATTTACATCACTTCTATCTCCTATAAGGAGAAGACTCCAACTGAATCGATCAGTGAAGAAAGGAACTAAGACACATTTTCTCACTTTTCGGGGCAAGGGGAATAAAAATCCTCGAAAGCACATCGCTTGTCTCTCCTCCTTGTTTAGACCACGGCAAATACCTTCCTGTATCAAGCAGACAAACAATTTTAAATGAAATATTCTAGAACACAGTTTCAGAAATAGTATATTGAAAAACGGACTACATTTCTTTCACCACTCGTTAACCGTTTTCAATCAATAATTTAGTGCCTATATTTCTTAAATATAATACGTGTTAGTGTGTTTTAAGATTGTTTCAAGAGAATATCCATTAATCAACCACCTAAAGAAATGTAGTTGCTTTGATCATTTAATTCGAATGCCGACTGGGAAATTTCCAGCTAGAACTACTTTGACGAACTTGAATGCAGTTAAACGGAGGAGAAAGTAGCATTCCACTTGGTGCAAGGTGTGGACTGAATTACCAACCTACATAGTTTCGCACGATCACTGAGACCATTACACTGTGGCCAATGAACTAGGAAATTGTGTTATTGGTGCGATCATAGAATGTTTCCTTCTTTTTCCTGTGGCTTTGGGCGGGTTGAAATAGCGAATGTATACATTTAGAAAGACCAGATCTACCAACACGTTGCTTAAATGCGTATCAGTTTAACCCTCAAAACGACAGAAAACCGGCACTATGTTTAAATAATCTTAACATATTTTGGCTGAAGTTGTCCATAATAATTACAAAATATTCATATTTTCTCTCCTACACAGTAAGAGTCGTCAAGTTATAAGCCATGAACTCAGGCGTTCTCTTTGCACCGTTACTAGTAAAATTATGTATCAGTATATTGAAAATTATGTCATGAGGACACCAAAAAGGAGCTTAGATAAATTGTGTATTAAATATATCCTGACAGTTCATTTTCAGAAATGACAAATACAGCCCTGCACAATTGATAATAGAAGGCAAGACAGAAGGGGAAGCAAGGAGATTAGCCCGGAAATGGAATCTCTCCGATAGCGGTACGATATCGATAATGCGGAAACCCTCTCACAGGAAGCTCAAAATAGAAATAATTACTCCATGATGATCACCAACCTCCTGTGTGTAGATGGCACCACTGAAGAAGAACGTGCTTTTTTCTGTAATACGTATCTTAAAGTATATAAAAATATACATTTAGAACTCCAGGGAATGTATTCTATAGGCTACAAGTACGGTGTAAATGTATCAGTACCTGTCGTGGGCTACAACCTCAGCTGTTGAGGGCTAGCTTGCACGTACTCCAGTAATTACTTTACAAGAGGTATTCAAAAATCCCGCCTCTTGCCGTATTGCAGACTTGTGCTCGTCGTGGCGTAAAGTTACGAACACGCTCGAATATGCTCGGTGTTGTATTTCTTGTCTGAAAGGATCTTACAGTTCTATCATGAAATGTTGCTTCATCTTCCACAGCAATCGTGTACACCAAAGACTTCGCGTAAGCCCATACGAAGAACTACAACGGGTTTAGATCAGGTGATCATGGTGGCCAAGAAAGTATGCATTTCCAGGCCTATATTCGTACAAACCTTTTTACTTCTCTCTATATGAGGACCTGAATCATGAAGTTATGCCCTGTATTTCTGAACATTACATACATAAATTGTGTATTACTGTAACAAATATGCTATTTTTTGTGTCCTTACGGCAGCATGTGTTCACCAATATGTTCGACAATCCACAGGACCGTTATGAACAATGCGCGAGACATAGGGGTGCATATTTTGAACACATGCTGTACCAACGAAGTCTTGCCAGATATTTACAATTAAAATTCCCACCACATTGTTAAAATTTCCTTCATGTACCTGATTTTTCCCCACATGTCTGATATTTATAATCATGAATACCAAACTAAGCTTCTCGTTGCTTTTACAAAACTAAACAGAAACAGTAATTGGTATAATATACCAGTTTTTCTTCCACTTCCTTAGCCGATAATTCGTCCAGAAAATCCACATTTCCAGGCCATGTAATTCACACATAACAATAATGAGTATACTATTAACAAAAAACATCACTTTTAATATTTATGCTGCTACAATGGGCACTAAAAATTACTATAACTGCTGAACCATAACAGCACTCCAACTGTCCCGACGATGCCCACCATAAAACCAAAATTTACCAGTAGACTGCATTATTAAAATCTGAAATGTGAAATATTTTTGTACACATTCGTTCAAAATATTATTGATAAGTACCATATAAATGCATACAAAACTTAAATTATTTAATTATAACAACCGATTGTTTAGTGACTACCACACTGTCGTGGACATACAGTAGTCTATATAAAAGGAAAGCAGGGCTCCCATTTTAGGAGGACAGTTTATTTGTTCAAAGATAAAAAAGGAGCAGTAAAATATTTTATGTAACTAGGGAGAAACGATGTTAAAATTCCCACATATTCTGGACATTCTTAATATTTTTCCTTTTTTCCCCACGGTTCCACAATCAAGTCCATTTTTCCCTCGTTCGTGGGAAATTTCTCTCAATCTGGCAACACCGTACCGACGCAGATACGTGTTACCGTCATTACCTTGCATGGTACAATGACGTGTCTTAATGTTCAGAACACATCTATAACCCTGTTTGCTTTGCACATACTACATAAGGACTCTACAGAGTATATTCTATAGGCTACAATATTTTTTTAAAAAAATTTCGTGTGGCTATTTCCAGCCGAGTGCAGCCCTTGTAAGGCAGACCCTCCGATGAGGGTGGGCGGCATCTGCCATGTGTAGGTAACTGCGTGTTATTGTGGTGGAGGATAGTGTTAAGTGTGGTGTGTGAGTTGCAGGAATGTTGGGGACAGCACAAACACCCAGCCCCCGGGCCATTGGAATTAACCAATTAAGGTTAAAATCCCCGACCCGGCCGGGAATCGAACCCGGGACCCTCTGAACCGAAGGCCAGTACGCTGACCATTCAGCCAACAAGTCGGACAGGCTACAATTACAGTGTGTGTATGTGTACATAATTATACTGAAATATTAAACACGAACCATTTTCATAAATATAATAGATATTACTTCTCAAATGTGTTTTTTAAAATCAAAATTAATGATTGAGATATCATTTTGAAGATTAAAATCCCCGCTAATGACCAAAATAAACAAATAATACAAAATTAATGTTTTCGTTAAAAACTTTATTTTTAAAATCGTATTTGCATAAAGAATGAAGAAAGCGCTATCTATTTACAATCTGTTTTTAAATCAAGTAAGTACCGTATAGCCTTTTATTGCTCCTAACCTCAATAACATCAATCTTCCAATTCATTACACGATGCCTAAGCGTAGTCACTGGTTAAGTTTGAGTTATTGAATTTCGAAAGAGAGGTCTCCCTCATGCGCATATTCTGCTCATTCTATCAAATGAAGATGAATTATGTTCAGTTGAAGATGTTTACTTTCAAGAGGAAACTAATTTAAATGTAAATGGCTACCCTATTTATAGACGACCGGGCGAGTTGGCCGTGCGGTTAGGAGCACGCGGCTGTGAGCTTGCATCCGGGAGATAGTGGGTTCGAATCCCACTGTCGGCAGCCCTGTAGATGGTTTTCCGTGGTTTCCAATTTTCACACAAGGCAAATGCTGAGGCTGTACCTTAATTAAGGCCACGGCCGCTTCCTTCCAACTCCTAGGCCTTTTCTATCCCATCGTCGCCATAAGACCTATTTGTGTCGGTGCGACGTAAAGCCAATTGCAAAAAATAAAGTATCTACAGACGACGCGATGACGGGCAACACACCTTCATCTGAGTCCAAAAAATAGTATTAGAAAGGAGGGAAATTATTCGGCAGATGATCTATAAAGGAACATTCAGTCCTGTGGTGTCAGGTTAGAGTGCTTACCTCTTCCTATGAGGCCTCGGGTTCGACTGCCGGCTAGTCCAAGGACTTTAACTCTGTACTGAGGGGATTCAACGGGGTTCACTCAGTCTCGAGCGCAGGTGATAGGAGAGGCAATGAATCCGGTCGCAAAAGACAATCAGTACGGTTATGTTGACCACATGGCACTCCAATATGTGAGGGCAGCAGTCGTCTTGGCAGAACAATGCCCTTAATGGACTGCTGCGTCAAAATTTTGTTAAATAAATGGCGTAAGTTTGATATTATCATATGTATGAAAAAACTTAATTTCCCTTAACAAAGAAAATGTCCGGAAAAGAAAGACATACTGCAGTAATTGTTCAGTGTTACTCCATTTTGAATCGAGTTGAGATAATAATAATAATAATAATAATAATAATAATAATAATAATAATAATAATAATAGTAATAATAATAACGGAAATTACTGTAACGTAGCACGATAACGGCATTCACCACAATATCTAAGAAGATCTTTAGCTTAAATAAAATTCATAGGTCCTTACGTGCGTGCAAGAATATATTATCAAAGTAGGAATTAAATTAGCATCGGTTGCCCATACGAAACTTAACACTGGAATGCTCGTAAGCTTTACAAGAAGTAGAAAATAAATGAATAACGAAAATATAAAATCAATAAGCCTTTTGTTTTCCGCTTTAAGGCTGTTGAAGTCGACATACCGCAGAACTCAGTGCTGAAAGCGTAGGTCTACGTGTTCACGAATCCCCACAAAGCGGTATAGAAAGACACCCATAATATTTTACGCACGTATTCCACACCAGGGCTATTAATCCCCGCGTGAGAGTTGACTAATTCAAAGGATTATATAATGTGCGTCTGGCCTTCATGATTTGTGCAACACGCACCAGAAACAGATGCGATGACAAGTCAGATAATGTTAACTGCAGGAACACACACCATATATTTCAGCATTATGAAGAGAACGTTAATTAATTTAACTTTTTTATATAAAACGGTATCATTGGATCTGGTGGAATGAAAGACTGAAGCAGTTTAATCGAAGTATGACAAACGTCGAATATTTACTTCTTTCGTATTATTACCACTTCCGTCTTATGCTCCTTACTTCGAATGAATAAAATCAATTTGTTCTCGCAATCGACGTCTCCAAACGCATTAAAAGTGTGAGCTACTGAATCACACAGTTCGACATGGCATATTTACAGCGCCATTTATTCCTGATACGACGTATATACATTAGAAGTTATAGTCAATAAAAGAAGAGAGATAGCAGATGCATTTTTGAACGTTCTGAATGCCGTCCGCGTATCAGAAAGGGACCACACTGTAAAGGAACAAGAAATAAAGAGCGGCCTGTTTCCTATCGTACGGTCTGTTGGCAACATTATTATTACAGAGAGAGACCGACCAAGCGAGCAGGCTGCGCGACTCGGGTGAGTAGCTGTGAGAGTGGAAGAAGAAGAATATAGAGTAAATACAAACTGCCCTACTTAGTACAAGATTAGGTGACACTGAGAGAGCATCAATAAACCAGTCCATAAACTGGTCACGCAAAAGAAAAACCGAAAACACTGTGATGCATTAAATGATAGAAAAATAGGACTTGAAATGAGTTAGAACATCTCATTTCACGAGATCAGAGAGGACGTAAAACTATTAAGTAGAGGTACTTAATTACGTCCGATAAGAGAGAACCACATGTGTGGTAAGAGAACAGAATGTTACGACACTCTATACATTACACGTAATAATATTATCTTGAGGAGTAATACATCACCGCTACTCAATTCCATCTCTCCAATAATCCGATGTTGTCAGTTTACGAGCCTTGCACTTGCAGCAGAAGATGTACTCTATTTCGCAGTGTCTATATATGCACTCTTTTTTTTATGATGATGTTTATTGTTTAAAGGGGCCTAACAGCTAGGTCATCGACACATAATGGAACGAAGTACAAAGAAATGAGACGTTAATTAAAACTTCAAAATGTAACCACAGACTAGAATCTAAAACGAATGATTAGCAACTGTTTTAGCGTAAATGGAGGGAAAAATAATTGTTGTTTGAACTGTGTCAACATCAGTGTTGCCAACTTATATTTTCAAGATCCGCTCATTAGTACTAAAAATCCGACTAAAATTCCGCCAAGATATCCGATCTCAAATAATGAATGAGGAGCAATAATAATAATAATAATAATAATAATAATAATAATAATAATAATAATAATAATAATAATAATAATAATAATAATAATAATAATAATAATAATAATAATAATAATAACTAAATGTCTGCACTCACCTGATCTGTGAGTTTCACTGGGATTAACCCCCTGCCTGCGAGCCGACGAGCTAAAACTTGTAGGCGTTTTAATGCCGGGTGCAATCTAGGTGAATCCCCCACCTTAAGGGTCACACACAGAACCGGCCAGTTCAAACTGTCTTCCTTCATAGCATAAATATAAATGCTACTCTCTGTTTCATTATCTGTCGTCATTCGTCAACTAAGTATCCTTTCCCCACGAATTACAAATTTATGATACCATTATCTCATAACATCAAATCCAAATAACGTTTTTCCTCATGTGACTGCTAGCTCCTGACAAGAAATACGAAATAGCTCTGAGACAGACTGGAGTACAAATGTTTAAAAAACGTAAAATGGATAAAACACTGAATTCCGCTATAATAAATCTAGAATTCCGCCAAAAAGTCCGCTGTCCGCTAAATGATACATTTCCGCTAAGTTGGCAACACTGGTCAACATGTGTCAAGCAGTCAAACATGTGGTCAGTAGGCTCACGTTCGTTTGAATAATTTTTGCTATTTTTTTTAAATTGCGTCAACACCTGGTCAGTAAATTCATTTGGAAATGCTTCATAGATTTCGCAGTTAATTGAAATCATTTAAGAAAAGAGTGGGTAAAATGACAGAGAATCTGCCAACTGGGCTACAGTACTACATGCAGATCAATGAGGAATGACTTGATAGAACCATAACTCTTGAATGATGATATAAAACGTAAAAGAACACCCCTAATTATCATTATTTCTGTTAACCAAGCTTGAAAAGTCTAACAACTTGTACAAACCTACAGGTTACGCAATTTATAAATATGGACTAATAAAAGATTGTCATGGTTTTCCAAGTAACTTAACCTGAAATCATCCATGGTATCCTAAACGCAAAAAATCGTGTTATTTCGTATTACAGTTTTAAATACTACTTTGATGAATTAAATGCTTCTATTTTAGGTTATCAAACAAACACAAACCTATATAGTGTAGATAATATAAGTAGGCAGGATTCGATCATAGATGCCCTTATCAGCCGAGCAACGAAAACAAACTGGTCGTCACCATCCGCAAAGCGAGAGGATTATGCGAATAAAAGCGGCCACGGCCACATACACCCTGTGAGAATGCGTTGTGTGTGATTAGCCAGGTCGTATTACCGTAATGTTATATACCGAGACGTTTAAAATTCTTACACGATACATCTCATTGCGTGATAATCATATTCATTTAAATATGGTCTATAGAATGAATGCAGAAGGGTATTCCTTCCCATAGGAATCCTTCCTATTTGATTAATTTTTAAATTTGAAAAACATTTTTTTTTCTTTTTACGTCAAACCGACACACACAGGTCTAACGGTGACGATGGGATAGGAAAGGGTCGCGTAGCTGTGAGCTTACTTTCGGGAGATGGTGGGTTCGAATCAGTGTAGCGTTGCCTTATGAAAAGTGGGTGAGCTATTTCAGTAGGTCGCTTTGTTCTACATATGTGAAGATGGCGAGTATTTTGATGCTGTATCTGCTCACACTGCCAATGTGGAAATGATTTTTTAGTTTAACGAAACCACGGTGGATATCTGTGGATTCAGCGAAATGTAAATTATGTAAAAACGACATTTCCGATACAATGAAGTATTCATTATCAGGCAGCTGAATACCGACTATATCAACCAGGTATATCGGAATTAATAGGAGTTTTCCTCAGTATTACCGATCTTCACTTAATTTATTTCTTATGACTTCTTTCATGTGGCGAAGTTAGGGCACACGGCCCTCTCTTACACTTAACCACAATACAACAAATAATATAAAGATTGCCTATTACTAATTATACTAATTATACTACTTATACTATTTCCTAAATTAAGCTTAAGCTTAAGTTACACACCCACACAATATGCAGCTTATTAGCTCGTTACTTGCCGTCCAACATCGTGGCTAAGAGGCAGTCAACTGGCCTTCGGTGCGTGGGGTTACGGATTCGATTCCTCGCCAGGCTGTGGGATTTTTAACCACACACGTTTAATTCCAATGATAGAGTGCCCTATTTCACAAGTATGACAAGTGGAATATCCGAATCATTCAAACAATTTGGACAGCGGCGGCAGTGGATTTCTTCTTCTTTTATGATATCGAAGTGTTGATGGTAATGTTAAAGTTTTAATGTTGAGTGGTTTGACTTGTAATAAAATACTTCAACTTACTCGGTCTAATGAAGCCGGATTGCATTACACCCACCACATTATTCGTGTTGCAATATGCAAGCATGTCCCTCTCTCTACAAGTCACGGTCTGACCTACTTCATCACGAACTACTTGTAATTACTTTTTTGTTGAAAATTTTATACACACAAAAAAAGGCGGAAAGACGTGGAAAGTGCTTGCAGCAGTGTGAAAATAGTTAAAGAGATAACAAGAGAGAGGAAGAGAGACTTCGCCGGCTTGCACAACTGCAACTTCAGGTAACCAGGGCATATCAGACGACAACAGAGTTGGAAATAGATGGTTTGAAAACACTGCTGTAGACAAAGTGACGATCCTTCATTGTTAGTTAATCTACTTGTTTTTCGTTTGTTAATATATATTAGTACAAAATCGAAATATATTTGGAAATTCTCTTACATTCTCTCTTTTAAAGATTCTAGCTTTTCAATATCAAACATGAGTTATAAGCCATCATTAAACCAGTATTCAGAGACGCGTTTTCGCAGCAGATTGATCAAAGCGCTGACTCCGTAAGTGAGGTGCATGGGTTCAAGTGGCAATCGAACTTTCCTTTCTTTTCTTTCTCTCGTGATGTTTCTTTTTCCTTATTTTCTCTGTACTTCCTTGTCCGCATCCATGGCTAAATGGTTAGCGTGCTGGTCTTTGATCACAGGCAGAGTCAGAAATTCATCAGTTAATTCCGCTGGCACGAGGGCTGAGTGTATGTGTAGTCTTTATCATAATTTCATCCTCATCACGACGCGCAGGTCGCCTACGGGTGTCAAATCAAAAGATCTGCACCTAGCGAGCCGAACATATCCTCGGACACTCCCAGCACTAAAAGCCATACGCCATGTAATTTCATTGGATTTCTATACTTCCTTAATTATTGTCTTTCATAATTGTTAACTGTATATTATGTATTTCTAACGAGATACGCCTTGTAGAAGCATATATTCCGCTTCTGTGTTGTAGTTGTTAGTGTGATTAGCTGCCACCCCCGGAGGCACGGGTTCGATTCCCGGCTCTGCCACGAAATTTGAAAAGTGGTACGAGGGCTGGAATGGGGTCCAAACTCAGCCTCGGAAGGTCAACCATCCTTGAAGTGGTTTTCCGTGGTTTCCAACTTCTCCTCCAGACAAATACCGGGATAGTACCTAATATAAGGCCACGGTCGCTTCCTTCCCACTTCCTTGTCTATCCCTTCCAAACATCCCATCCCTCACGAGGCCCCTGTTCAGCACAGCTGGTGAGGCCACCTGGGCGGGGTACCAGCCCTCCTCACCACTTGTATCCTCCGACCCGAAGTCTCACGGTCCAGGACACTGCCTTTGAGGCGGTAGAGGTGGGATCCCTCTCTGAGTCCGAGGGAACAACCCTTGACGGTAAACATATTAAGAAAGAAAGAACTATGTATCAATACTAAATTAAATTCTGCTAAAAACGCGTACTACAGTCACTTTAATTTCAGTGGATTTTCAAATTACAGATTTTTAAATTTAAATATACACACCGAAACGACGGCGAGGAGTGAAAATAATTTATACATGAAATAATTAAAGAATGACTTTTTGAAAGTGCGTGGGTGTAAATTGAGAGTTATTGTATTACGACTTGCACAAGACCTTCACGTATGTTTCTCACAAATGAAATTGATTGGGACATCAAAAATTATTATTATTATTATTATTATTATTATTATTATTATTATTATTATTATTATTATTATCCGACTACTTGCCCTTCGGTTCAGAGAGTCCCGGGTTTGATTCCGGGTCAGGTCGGGGATTTTCATCGCGTCTTATTAATTCTTCTGGCTCCGGGAACTGATTGATTGTGCTTGTTCCAGCGCTCTCCTTTTCATATTCAGACATCACACCACACAGCCAATCACTACAGAAACACGCAATAGTGATTATATCCCTCCACTTAGGGTTGGTGTCAGGAAGGGCACCCGGCCGTAAAACAGGGTCAAATCCGCATCTGTGACACAGTCCGCACCCGCGACCCCACAGGTGTGGGAAAAGCGGTAGAAGATGGTGATTATTATTATTATTATTATTATTATTATTATTATTATTATTATTAAATCTTTCGAAATATGATGGAGGCGTCACATTTATCTTTCCAACGAGGGCTCCAGAAGATGCTGATTCGGCGCTACGTAGGATCACGATGCTGGCAACTCATCAACTAATCACGCATGTAAATTGTACTGCAGTATAATGGGAGGGTTCTCAAGCAGGCAGCTACAGCAGCTGAGAGGGATGCTGCTTTCTTCTCGGAGAGAAGTGTAAAACAGTTTTAACGACCAGCAGCGGGAGAAGTTGGACTGGAGTAGGTCAAGGTTAGGACTGTAATTAACATCAGGCTGCAGGCGAATCCATTTTCTCCATGCGCACGTCTTCCGTTTAGCAGCTACAAAAACTGGCAATTTCTTACATGGCTGGACGATCCACGCAAACAGCTCAAGGAAACGGACGAATAAGATGAGGAAGAGGAAAGAAATGATCGAACAGAAACAAGAACTCCAGTAAATCCGTCCTACCACAATTGCCACGCTAGTGCTCTTGTCAGGTGTACCAGCAGCTTATCTGAAAGGAAATACTGTAAAACAAATTTAAATCCCACTAGTCGATACAATAGACAGTGGACGAAATATCTCCTAGGACCACTGGCGTACGCGGGGGTGTGGGTGAGGGAGCGGAATTACCCTGAACATTTGAATCTTCAATTTTAATTGAAAACACCAAATTAATAATAAATGTTATTAATTGAATATTTTCTGAAGATTCCCACAATCAAAGTGGGACCAAAAATAATAATTAGCCGAATAATAATAATATTTAGATGGATACTTTCATGGCTGTAATTGTAGACATGATATAGTTTTTGGACTTCTGCAGTGTCAAGAAAACAAGGTGAAGTTATTTACGTCTCGCAGAGAAGTTCGCTCCGCGTGTTCCGAAGAAAATCTCGTTTGTTTACGAGGAAGAGAAGTGTATTTCCTTAATTCCTCATTGAGCTTGAAAATCGACTTAATTATTAATACCTTGATTGATCATTTATTTGGGTAAGGGAACCTCCGTTATTGATACTTGCATTGAGGTTGGTTTGTTGGTTGTTATGTCCCGTAATGTCAAGTTGGTAGCAGTGATGAGCCATTAAAAAAAGAGAATAAGGCGGCGATATTCGCTTTTTCGTGAGTAACCTTACAAGACGGGTACTCTATATGTCCCCCACACACGCCCAGACTTAGTCGGAGGTAAGTCTGCGCAAACCAGTGTCTTCTGACATTTCTCTGACATTCTGGCGCTGCTTGAATTCAGCCGGGGACTTTGCAATAAAAGCGCTATCTCAGAATTGCGGCAGAAAATGTAAACGTGGTAACCTACAAATATGAAACTGCAATCTTTTTTTGCGCGTCCTCTTCGTGGAGGGCGCTACATTATGTCCAAGTATCAACTCATCTTCTATACCGACTATCTAATAAATGTCAATCCTTATACATTTTTCAACCATCCGAAGCGCATATTCGTAAACAGAAAACAATTGAGCGCGTCGTATGCAACTCCCTCGGTAAATAATCATTTAGTCTGTGCGTGTGTGGGCAACTGCATACTTCCGAGGTACCTCCCGGAGGCAAGTCTGTGCAGGTATTACAGAAGCCTGCGCATGTATGGGGCCCTTTAACAGTGGGCAAGCATGTCCTGACACGGCCCAGTGTTTCCTCAGGTAGCCCAGTTGTGCAGGCCGTTCAACTGTCTGAGCTGATCAGCCTGGCAGCGCAGATTCAACACATTACATTTTGTCCTTTCCGATTCCACTTAGGATACATATATTTTTCAAGAATTGAGATCAGAAGGATACTTTACTTTGCCTTGCTCTCGCGTGAAACATATTCGTAAATATTCTAATCATAATCTGATACTTCGGTTCCTACCTTCAGAACAACGGTGAAATTGTTGGTGATGTGCGAACAAGAGTGAAATGCGACGTGGAAGAGGTGATGGAAGGATTTCACAGGAAAACTATGTGATCAAAAAGATGCCTATCAGTCTGAAATCGACATCCATCCTATGGTGTTGTGTGGAACGGAGTGTTGGCATACAACAAAAACTACCGGTCAATGTCTTCACGTCATGAAAATGCAAATGGTTCGCAACACCGTAAGAGTCTACGGTTTAGGCCATATTCAAAACGACGCTCTCAGAAGACAGTTTCTGATCGCCACTATCCATGAAAAAATCCTTAAAAGTCTGCGGCATACAGCCAACAAATGCCCTGAACACAGCGAAATGGCGATCGAAGATCTAACGAGCAGACTCTGCACTGCGGGACAACGCTAAGGAGATGAGACATGTTTCCTAATGGGCCCACTCATTTATGATTTTACGAAGTTATGGAAGAATATATCTGCTGTATTTGTTTCTTTTAAAATCGTGTGGGCAGAAAAGATTATCTCCTTCCCCTCAACTAGTGATGGGTGCAGCTCCTTGGTCATCGTCGTGATCTTCGGTTCACAGGCCCACGCATTCGATGCACACATCTCATTGGCACACAACACACTACACCGTCAACCACTACAGGAACACGTTTTACTGAATACTTCTCTCCATTAGGGATGACGTCAGGAAGGCCACCCGGCCGTAAAATAAGGCTTAATTCACATCTAGTGCTAATCTCCCAAATAACTGGAAAAATGCCAAGAAAAAGGAGAAAATAGAGCGCTGGCATTCTGAGCCCAAGTTGGCGGATTTAATCCCGGCTCAGTATTCGAAGGAGCTCCAACATATGAGGTTCCCGTCAGTATTTTTACAGACACGTGAAATAACTACAGCACATCAGCGTTTCCGACAGTAGTTAGTAGGACGTAAAATCATTTCTTATTATTATTTATTTTATTTTCTAAGATTATTTAAAACAACTTGTAATATATAGGCTACTGTATGTATCGGCAGAAGATAAATATATATTTTTCTTTTACGATTGGCTTCACAAAGCACCGACATAGATAGGTCTTAGGGCGACGATGGGACAAGGAACGGTTAATTAAGGTCAATAATGGGAAACCACAGAAAACCATCTACAGGGTTGCCGACAGTAGGGTTCGAACCCACTATCTCCCGAATGCAAGCTGATAGCTACGTGACCCAAGCGGCGCAACCACTTTCTCGGTGATAAATATATTCCCTTAACCTCTAGTAGTGATGAGTTCCCAATTAAAAACAACGAAAACATGTTGATGTAGTCTGGTGTTGAGCCCTAGGACAAACAGAAAGTCTTTAACTTCGATAAGTGTAAGTCAGATTAACTAACTCTTATATTGACTGCTGCCGCCTGCTGTTTTTCACAGGACTGTTTGGTCCTTCTCGTAATCAATAGTACTGAAGACAACTGGTAACCACATCGATCTCCACTGACTCGTAATGTAACACCACAGGACACGAATTTGCTCTTAGCAGGAAAAGGTCCACTTCCCGCCCACTCACAATCACCAGACTGACAAGGGAGTACTGTACTATGCATCATCTCTTTGTAGTGGAATCCTTAGTATTAAAGACACTACCTTCGCGATAAAGGTGTTGTATTGGGCCTCCTGCATACGTGCTTACAAATAAATAAATAAATAAATAAATAAATAAATAAATAAATAAATAAATAAATAAATAAATAAATAAATAAATAAATAAATAAATAAATTTCACTCATCAGAAAAATGTTTTGTTATTACGTAAAACAAATTCGCCTCACGAGACAAGATAACTGATCAGTATTAGTACCCTGAGTGGACTTTACAACAAAAGTAAGCACGTGATTGTTAGTCACACTCACTTACCGTTTTACATGGAATCCGAACAAAGGGGGCGTAGTTATTCATTTCAAAATCCCCATATATGTCGGCCGCGATTCGAACCGGGATCGGTTCGTTGAGAAGCCAATTACGGCGCCAATTTGCCAACACTCCCCTACAATGATGGTGACACGTTTTAAGTCACTTCTATTGTCGTGGATCTTAAGATGAACCGTATGCCGGAATTTTTCCGTAAATAGGGATGATCCCATGAAACAAACTATACAGAGTATTTGGAAATTCGCATTACAAACTCCTAGAGCTTGTAGACAAGTTAGAGTAGATAACGTTTTGAACAGAAACCCATGTCCGGAAACGTAAGAGTACGGTTACTTCAAATCAGGTAGGCCTATTTAAATTTCCAGTTTCTGCAGGCTCAGATAGATCCTTCTCTAATTTCTCGCGTAACTGGATTAGAAACGGTCTTATGAAACTGAAAACAAAAATTGTAGACAAAAATATGTTTTAAAATATTTGGAGGAAAAGTTATATTTCTAAGCAACAATTGCTTCTAAGAAATTTTACGTTAATTTTCGCAGTAGTGACAACACTAGTCGTATTCAAGGCGTAGTTCATGGACCAAACAAACAGACGGCACTGCAGTCTAAAAGATGATAATTCCAACCCAATATTCGTTTATTTTCTACGCTGTAAAATTATGCCTGGCAAAATTTGGTGTAGTTTTCCTTTACACTAACACAAATATGAATAGTATACACGTATCATTTATAGACAATAAACGAAATTTGTAGATTGCTTGAATTTCTGTCCTATAAATAAAGATTTAAGAACATGGATTAGCAGTTCTTTCACCTCCACAACCTAGTCGCTTTTTCGAGCTACCGAAAATACCGATCGAAAACGCAATATAAATGATAGACACAGGACAGTCTGAAATATTTCCTGTTTTCCTCTCCCGTCACTGGATATAAGAAGAAGTAGAAGAGGGGGTGGAACTCGTTAACATTTGAGTGAGGGTTGTGCGAAGACGTTGAGACTCCTGTTAATGGCGCCCCTTCTAGAGGGGTAGAAGGGGAAATGAAAGAGAGATCCGGCGAGACGGAATCGTGTCTTAACATGGAGACAGCTCCGAACCGAGATCAGCTCAATATGGCCAGAATCCAGCAACTGGTATTAATAAATTACTTCAACTCCCCAGTTCAGAATACTAATTACTGCGGTGGAACAATACAGGGAGTCACAAAAGTATACAGTGAAACTGATGGAATTTATTCTTCATATGCACAGAAGAAAGATGTGTTATACGGATAAGGTTAAAAAATATGAAATTTCCTACTTATCAGACTGTCAATTATAATTTTAGTGACCGCCAACGAGTTTTCTTGCTGGAATCAATTCGGAGAAACTTTATTACGACTGTAAAAAGAGAAAGGTAAATTCGGTGAACTCGTTGTAAATCTCAAGAAATCGCCCAAGAGTGGAAGGGATATTTTAAAAATCTTTTCACTGCAAAATCTTTCTGTTGACGTCGCGAACAACTTAGCGCAAAGGGAGGAGGACAATGATGTCAGTGAAATTACCCTTGGCGAAGTGGAAAGGACGGTGAATAAACTATCCAGTGAACAGACAGACATACTGTATATTAAGTAGAGGATTTATTTATTTATTTATTTATTTATTTATTTATTTATTTATTTATTTACACTCTCCCCAACTGGGGACTGCCCCCGAGGATAAAGTATAGAAAAAGACAAGAATGAATATTAAAAGTAACTGTGAATTATTATTATTATTATTATTATTATTATTATTATTATTATTATTATTATTATTATTATTATTATTATTATTATTACTTGATGGCACTTATTACCTGCATTCAATCCAATACGAGTTAAAAGTAATGTGAACAATGCATATATTTTGGGTAAATATATACCGTCCTTCCTATTTTGGGGCCATTTTCTCGTTCATTTCAAGTCATTATTTGAGGATTGTAGGTAATTTTATTGATCGTTTTCGGTATTTATTAGGTTACCACAATACGGGCCCTGATTAGCATATTAGTAAAATTATGAACGCCGTTAAGAATCGAAGCCATTTCTTTCCTAGTTGTATAGCTTTTTACAGAAGTGTCAATTTGTGGGACAATGGCAACTTGTTTCTGACGTAGCCTGTATTTGCACATAGACAATTTCCCCTTATTATCACAACAAGATACATAAGAAAAGCAGCCAACACTAATTCGTTGATGTAAGTTGTTCATTCATAAATTACTTGTTCAGAAGTCATACATCGACCTTGTCTTAATTTGTCATGCCAACTTCTTCAGCCTTCGTGACTCGCAGTTTTACTCATTTTATCCTCCGGCTCACATTTCATGCAGAATGAAATACATTCCAGTCCCTTACTGCAAGACATCTCTTCGTTAACTTTTCAACTTAAGTGGAATTTTTATATATCGTGCTAAACTTATGTTGTGCAGTGGAATTTATTTTGTATGAGTTCATCTATTTCGTCGAGGTCAGTTTCCTGACATTGTGCCATTCTGTTCTAGGAGGTAAGCATAGCATGTTTCTTCTATGCCAATTATTATTATCTCATTTTATGGCTCAGGACATCGGGACAAATTCCCTCATATTGTTGCACAACGTCTCATCCGACCATAAAACTAGGCTAAATCCATCCAGACTGCCGACACCAGGTAATTGGGAAAGGGCGAGGAAGAAGTAGTAGTTCTACAGCGTCTCTAAATGTGTTGCTGCTATGTCGGAGCTGGTGTCCTTCATTAAGCAAAGCTAATACAGGAAAGGAAGCGGTCGGTAAAGTTAATTATTGTTATAAGAGGATATGAGAGCATTTAACCGGACAAATCCATTATGGACGTAAGAGGTCGAATACGTGAGGATGTCAATACCTTTAAAATATCCCTATAATACGTCATAGAACATATTATTGAGTACTTACAGTATTCAGCATTCACTGATCTGTAACTCTATAAAATATTATTTCAACTGTCTTAAAACCTGGTTAGCGCTGACAAAGGACTTTTCAACACTTTCTGTGAATTTTAACAAGTGATTTAACGTCGCACTAACATTGATACATTTTCGGTGACAGTGACTTGGGAAAGGTCTAGGACTGGGAAGGAAGCAGCCCTAGACTTCATTAAAGGTATAGGCCTATCCTTAATATTTGCCTGGTGTTTCAATGGAAAATCGCGGAAAATTATCTTCAGGGCTGTCGACGGTGGGACTCGAACTCAATAACTCCAGAGTTGACAGTTATACGATCCATGTCACAAAACCAACTCGCTCGGTAAATAGGTTTATTTTATAGCGACTTACAAAACAGGAAGGAATGATATGAGTAGTATTTCTACGCAATGTTCTGTGTCTGTCATCGAATTACCAGCTATCTTGGTATGCTTTATGAACAGGTTAATATGCCACCTGGATAATCGTTACGCTTTTCCCACCACAGCCAGCTATTCAAAATCTGGATTGTATGCAATGGGAACGATACAGTCCCAGACACGAATCTATGATTCTCGGTCGTAACTTAGAGCGTGCGTTGCTGCCCTCGGCTACAAAGGCGATTTATTAGTATTTCGCAGCACTGATTAGCTAAATTGAAGAAATGGCAGCAACAACCGAGCTAACCCATACATTTTTAAAGGAGAAAATATGAGTTTTTTGAGTGGGGCTGAAAAATTATTTAAAATCTTTGTGAACATGAAATTCAAGCAGACAACATAAATATTCCACAGGCTGCACCGACAACGGGATCTCCAAAATTAACATTTTTTGGAGATATTTCAGTTAATAATCATAGCAAAGCACGCGTATCTTCCAAGTAAATTTATATTTGATTAGGATTTTCCAATTTTCATGGTTTCAAGAACATTCCCCCCTTCTTTTCCCTCCGTCCTTTTTCTTCAGATCCTAAGCGGACTAATAAAAGCACAGTTCAAACACCACGTTCTTAATTAGCATAAGTGTATTTCCATGATAAAATTCTGTTCTGTAAAAGTTATAAATACTGCTATTCTCAAACGTTAAGATTTAATTATTACTGTAATTTGTCATTTTGAGTATTTGATTCTAGGTTGGCTAGCCTATTCATATAATAGTTGCGTTCATTTCCATTAGAGAGTAAGTGTGGCGTAGGCCTAGTGCTAGATTAACCCATTCTTGACTCTACAAAAGAAATATTTCGAGTAAAAAGCAAAGTTTTAACTTACTGTAGCTCAATTTTAAACACTGTCAAGAGATGGCAGCCCTTATCTCGAATTAAAGGATGGTTACCAGTAGTACTTCCTCTTAAAACAATAATCACCACCACCATCACATCTTCAAAAATAATTTTGAAAGTCAGGTCGTTTTACCGGTCATATCTTAAATTTCTCCTTACTGCTGAACTAATCGCCAACAACATTTTTTCTGAACCAGTGACTATACTACTGAGCCCGTCGTCTAGCAGTAGCCAGCAGACAAGAGGGTTACCTACCCCAAGTTACCATTGTGGCAGACCACTCCGAAATAACTCAGGCCAACCCTCGCTCACCCTTCGTCAGACAGCCGCCGTCATTAGCCCACTGTTGGGGGTGGCCATTCACACACTCCAATATTTATTCATGTATTCCTTTTTTCCATCTGTATTTTCTTTTCCTTGAGATTTGCATTTTCTTTTCATCAGATTGTTACTAGCTCGTTTCTCGAGAGGATTATCTGCATATAAATACAGTATCTCGACCAGGTTCAGTGCGTCTGTTAACGCACCACATGGCTCATCTTATAGCAACACCGCAAGAATACCTTCAAGAAACTATGCTAAGCCACAAGGGAATAAAAACTCAGCGCCCATAATTCTATCATAAAGTATTTATAATCTGATTTACCATGGCCACTGTGACAAAAAGGAGTTTTGAGTTGTTGTTTTTTTTTTTTTGCTATATGTTTTACGCTGTACCGACACAGTCAGGTATTTTTAGTTTGTTATCCTAGTGGTTTAACGTAGCACTGAAACATCGAAGGTTTTCGGCGACGCAAGGATGTGAACGAGTTAGAATTGGGAAGGTAGAGGTCGTAGCCTTAATTAAGATAATTCCCCAGCATTTGCCTGGTGTGAAAATGGGAAACCACGGAAAACTAACTACAGGCTTGCCGTCGATGGGATTCGAAACAGACAGGTCTTATGACGATGATTGTGTAGGAAGAGGCTAGGACTGCGAAGGAAGCGACTGAGGGTTTAATTACATTTGCCTAGAGTAAAACATGGGAAAGCACAGAAAACATTCTTCAGCAGCTGCCGACAGTAGGGTTGACTCGAAAAATTAAATATGTTTTCAGGGTCAGCATTTCATCGCAGTGGATATGAAAACTACGAAGTGAAGCGACATTTAGGATGGTCTCTGTCAGTTTCCGGAATTCTTAAGCACAAGCATATAAGTGAGCAAGAATGTTTGCAACAATTAGAGGTACTTCGTTGAACATGTAGGTACCCGACAAGGAGTACCCAAAGGTAAGCTTCAATGGTGGAGAGAAAGTCGGATGAAAACTAGTGCAGTTTCGTACAAAAGAGGTCGTCAGAAGCACATTTTCAATATGAAAAAAAAAAAAAAAAAAAAAAAAAAAACTGAATGGAATAGGCAATAGGATATGCTTAAATTCTGTAGATCTAGAAAGAGGATTAGGGGATAAAAGGCAGGTTACTGCACTCAAAGATATTACGTTAACTGAGAATTGCAATTTTAGTTCAAAGTAATTCCAGAAGTTGGACGAGGCTGTAATCATTTACCACTGAGCGAGTGGTTGGGTGGTTTGAGTCAAGAAGCTGTCAACTTGCATTCTGGAGGTAGTGGGTTCGAACCCCACTGTCGGCAGCCCTGAAGATGGTTTTCTGTGGTTTCCCACTTTCACACCAGGCAAATGCTGGGGTTGTACCGCAACTATGGCTAAGGTCGCTCCTTACCCACCCCTTTCCTGTCCCATCGTCGCCATAAGTCCTATCTGTGTCGGTGTGACGTAAAGCCACTAGCAAAAGCCAAGCGTGAGATTTCCATCTGTCCCAGGTGTGTTACCTCATTTTGAGAGCCGGGCTAAATGTCTCAGACTCTTGAGGCGCTGGCCTTCTGACCTCAAATGGACAGGTACAACCCTGGCTCAGGTCAGTGGTACAGAATTTGAAGGTGCTCAAATACGCCAACCTTGTGTCGGTAGATTTACTGGCACGTAAAAGAACTCCTGCGGGACTAAATTCCGGCCCCTCGGCGTCTCCTAAAACCGTCAAAGTAGTAGAGTAGAAAGGGAAGGTGAGAGTATGGGGTAGGGCTGTTTATCAGGAATACCATTGCACGCAACATAGTTTATGTTAGGCACGTAAATGAGCGAATGATCTGGGTAGATTTGGCAATTGGAGGAATTAGGACGAGAATTGTCTCAGAGTATTCACCATGTGAGGGTGCAGATGAGGATGAAGTTGACAAGTTTTATGAAGCATTGAGTGACATCGTGGTCAGGGACAACAGCAAGGATAGAATAGTGCTAATGGGCGATTTCAATGCGAGAGTTGGAAATAGAACTGAAGGATACGAAAGGGTGATTGGTAAATGCGGGGAAGATATGGCAGCTAATGGAAATGGGAAGCGTTTGCTGGACTTCTGTGCTAGTATGTGTTTAGCAGTTACGAATATATTCTTCAAGCATAAGGCTATTCACCGCTACACATGGGAGGCTAGGGGTACCAGATCCATAATAGACTATATCTTAACCGACTTCGAATTCAGGAAATCTGTTAGGAATGTACGAGTATTTTTCGATGACACAGACCACTATCTGATCTGTAGTGAACTATGTATCTCTAGGCCTAGGGTACAGAAAGTGAAATCTGTCAGCAAACGAATAAGAGTAGAAAATCTCCAGGACGAGGGAATTAGAAGTACATGGATATGATTAGTGAGAAGTTTCGAACAGTAGATAGCAAGAAGGTTCAGGATATAGAACGAGAATGGGTGGCATACAGGGATGCTGTAGTAGAAACCGCAAGGGAATGCCTAGGAACAACTGATTGTAAAGATGGGAAAAGGCGAACATCTTGGTCGAATGATGAAGTGAGAGCAGCTTGTAAACGTAAAAAGAAGGCTTATCAGAAATGGCTCCAAACAAGGGCCGAGGCAGACAGGGATTTGTACGTAGATGAAAGAAACAGAGCGAAACAAATAGTTGTTGAATCCAAAAAGAAGTTGAGGGAAGATTTTGGTAATAACCTGGAAAGGCTAGGTCAAGCAGCAGGGAAATCTTTCTTGACAGTAATAAAGAATCTTAGGGTGGGAGGGAGGGAGGGGAAAAGGAAATGAACAGTGTTTTGAGTAATGCAGGTGAACTCATAATAGATCCCAGGGAATCACTGGAGAGGTAGAGGAAATATTTTGAACATCTTCTCAACGTAAAAGGAAATCTTCCTGATGGTGTTGCGAACAGCCAAGCTCATGGGGAGGAGGAAAACGAAGTTGGTGAAATTACGCTTGAGGAAGTGGAAAGGATGGTAAATAAACTCCATTGTCATAAAGCAGCAGGAATAGATGAAATCAGACCTGAAATGATGAAGTATACTGGGAAGGCAGGGATGAAATGGCTTCATAGAGTACTAAGATTAGCATGGAGTATTGGTAAAGTACCTTCGGATTGGACAAAAGCAGTAATTGCACCCACCTATAAGCAAGGGAATAGGAAGGATTGCAACAATTATCGAGGTATCTCATTGATTAGTATACCAGGCAAAGTATTCACTGGCGTCTTGGAAGGGAGGGTGCGATCAGTCGTTGAGAGGAAGTTGGATGAAAACCAGTGTGGTTTCAGACCACAGAGGGGCTGTCAGGATCAGATTTTCAGTATGCGCCAGGTAATTGAAAAATGCTACGAGATGAATAGGCAGTTGTGTTTATGTTTCGTAGATCTAGAGAAAGCATATGACAGGGTACCGAGGGAAAAGATGTTCTCCATACTGGAGGACTATGGAATTAAAGGTAGATTATTAAAATCTCTCAAAAGCATTTATGTTGACAATTGGGCTTCAGTGAGAATTGATGGTAGAATGAGTTCTTGGTTCAGGGTACTTACAGGGGTTATACAAGGCTGTAATATTTCACCTTTGCTGTTCATAGTTTACATGGATCATCTGCTGAAAGGTAAACAATGGCAGGGAGGGATTCAGTTAGGTGGAAATGTAGTAAGCAGTCTGGCCTATGCTGACGACTTGGTCTTAATGGCAGATTGTGTCGAAAGCTTGAAGTCAAATATCTTGGAACTTGAAAATAAGTGCAATAAGTATGGTATGAAAATTAGCCTTTCGAAGACTAAATTGATGTCAGTAGGTAAGAAATTCAACAGAATTGAATGTCAGATTGGTGATACAAAGCTAGAACAGGTCGTTAATTTCAAGTATTTAGGTTTGTATTCTCCCAGGATGGTAATATGGTAAGTGAGATTGAATCAAGGTGTAGTAAAGCTAGTATTCTGTAAGAAGGAAGTCAGCTCCCAGACGAAACTATCTTTACACCGGTCTGTTTTCAGAACAACTTTGCTTTACGGGAGCGAAAGCTGGGAGCATTCAGGATATCTCATTCTTAAGTTAGAAGTAACAGGCATGAAAGAAGCGAGAATGATTGCTGGTACAAACAGATGGGAACAATGGTAGGAGGGTACACGGATTGAGGAGATAAAGGGTAATTTAGGAATGAAGTCGATGGATGGAGCTGTACGCATAAACGGGCTTCGGTGGTGAGGTCATGTGAGGCGAATGGAGGAGGATAGGTTACCTAGGAGAATAATGGTATCTGTTAGGGAGGGTAAGAAAAGTAGAGGTAGACCAAGACGACGATGGTTAGACTCAGTTTCTAACGATTTAAAGATAAGAGGTATAGAACTAAATAAGGTAACAGCACTAGTTGCAAATAGAGGACAGTGGCGACGTTTAGTAAATTCACAGAGGCTTGCAGACTGAACGCTGAAAGGCATAGAAGTCTATAATGATTATGTATGCATGTTATTATTTTGAGAATGAGCCGTTCCAGGACCTCAAACAAGTGGCAGACACGGAAATCAAATCTCATGAATCCTACGGCGTTAAGGAAGTTGCTGCCATTAAGATTGTCATAGCAACACATGCCGAAGAACAATGAACACTGTACTGAATCTTGAATAAACAGTTGAAGTCTATTTTTCCAACACACGAACCACACATCTGTTCAGAACTTTTACTTGTTTTGCTCAACAAACTACGAGTGAACTGAGATCATCTCCGACTGCAAAGTGTTGTTGTTTATATGACCAGCAAAAAGTTCACCACTTGTGGATGCAGCATACAAAGGCAGTATAAAAATTAAAGATTACATTGTACCCGACCGTTTGTTAAGCGTTTCGTAAATGATATCAAGGAAGCAAAGAAACTGATCGAATTTCATGGAACTTGGATGATAAGAATATGAAGTAGAGAATATTATGAAGGAGTATGGGTCATGGCCGATAAAGTTAATGAATGGGGTATGTGGGTTCTCAAGAACCGAAAGACTCATCAATACCCAATACACGATTTAATCCAGCATGTGTGAAGGCCAGTATCCAAGTGAAGGTGTAAGAAGAAAAAGAAAAATACGAAATGTATCTTCTCCAATTTATTACTTGTGTCTTTAAAAAATACAAGTCAAGTAACCATGTCAAAAATAACATTTCTTAAAACATCATATCAATTTTACAATTCTGTTAACTCTCTATCCTTTGAATATTTGCTATCCAATGTCTTTAAAAACGCTCTGAAACTTGCCCTTCAATACTGATCAGCGGAAATGTTGTAACTTATACCTAAGAAATAGCAGTAGAATTTAATAATGCGGACACTTAAATTTAACCAGCAAAAAACTTGGTAAAAACGAGAAGTTTCGTCACAGGAGGTTATTAATATTATTATCGTCATCAATACACAACGTTAACAGTGTACGTGAACAAAATAGATAGTAAGAAATCTAAAATGAAATTGCATCCAAAGCTGTTCAAAGAAGACAATTTTACAATTTAAAGTTTCGCTTCACAACAAAGTTATATGTTTCAAAACTTCCATCCTGGGTATCAAAACAAGCAAGAGCGATTTCCTTTCCACGTTTTTTATTTAAACTTCCAAAACTTTCCTGTTTTCTCCCCTCTACCAAACTAACACTCAATCCCGAGAAATCGCTCGTGCTGATAAAAAATACACAGCTATTTCCCCCTATCTTCAGTATATATGGATTACTTACCCAGCAACCCCTCTCTCAGAACTCCCTGTTGTGACGGATGATCAACCGCAGGTGAGCAATCAGGATATCGCGTGACATTGCGCAGTGTATATGACAACCTCTTGTCAACTGCGGCCACACGAGCTGTCGTCAAATAACAATTAATAGCACTCTCCACATTTAGTCGATAGATCATTCCAGACGTTATCTACAGTATATAAATAAAATTTGACTACAATTTTGTCTGTACACTTCAAATGTTTGCGGATTAGGAACGCAAAATTCGAAAGAGGGTTCTGTTCAATTTTTATTTATTTATTTGTTTTTTTTTTGTTTGTTCATGACGACATAATGGGAAAACGACTGAATGGATGTTATTAAAATTCGTTAATTATGTTCAGGTGTACCTTTGCTGGCGGGACCTAGTGTTTACAGTGCACTATGTCTTCTGGTATAGGCTAGAGCATTTTTTTTTATTTTCATTGATCTGTCTCTGTCTTATCCTTGGCTTTGACAATATAAAAGTGACTGAGGTATGAGCGATGCTAGTAATGTCATTCCTTATGCAGTCAGTCCCTGCTGTGAATGGTGTGAAACTGTTGCTCATAGGGTCGGTTGGTGCATGCATTTCAGTGGCCTTGACAGACTGATATGTAATAGCAACTTCTGGCTCGGTGAGGAAAGCAACGGGAAACGACCTCACTCCTCATTTCCCTGGTACGCCCCTTCAGTGATGCCTAGGCCATCTATGACAGCTGATGGCGAAGCTGTTGAGGACCCAACCAGCCTTCCGGCTGATGACTAAACATACATACACATGTTCAGGTATGCATTGGGTAGGCGCGGCGCGTTCTGTGTGTTCAGTGGTTCAGAGAACCTCTTAGAAATAGACAGCTCTTATTATAATGGTTTATCAAGGCCCTATTCATTAAATCAATTTATTAATTTAATTCATTTAATTAGCTCTGTATATCGGTGCACGTAGCTCTCGCGAACCAACGAAGCGGTTCAATCTCTGGACTGAGGGCGCAGGACTGTGAGGGGTACGGAGGGTGCCAAAGGCATGGGGTTTTGGGAAGTAAGGAGGGGAGGCCGAGAACACAACCCAGGTATCACTGCTGAGCAGCCCCGAAATTGGCCGAAGCACTATATCAAAGCGCGCGGTTTAAATCTGAAGGCATTTTAATTTCAAGATTTTGTGTTTTTGATATAATTAACCGCGATCTGGTGAACGTAGCGTAAGTTCATGCCATTATAGTAAACATTTAACTAGCAATAAACAGAAAAATACGTCAAGAAAAGAGCATGAATAATAGCAGTCCACTTCGTAACACATCACCGGGCGAGTTGGCTGTGCGGTTAGGGGCGCGCAGCTCTGTGCTTGCATCCGAAAGATAGTGGGTTCGAATCCCACTATCGGCAGCCCTGAAGATGGATTTCCGTGGTTTCCAATTTTCACACCAGGCAAATGCTGCGCATAAGTCCACGGCCGCTTCCATCCCAGTCCTAGTCATTCCCTACCCCATCGTCGCCATAAGACATATCTATATCTGTGTAGTCATACCATCACTCCATATGTTAGTAATAATGTCATTTGCTTTACGTCCCACTAATTACTTTTATGCTTTTTGTGAGACGCCGAGGTGCCTGAATTTAGTCCAGCAGGAGTCCTTTTATGTGCCAATAAATCTACCTACACGAGGCTGACGTATACCACCGGACTGAGCCAGGTTCGAACTTGCCAAGTTGAGGTCAGAAGGCCAGGTCCTCAACCGTCTGAGCCACTCAGCCCGGCGAATAATAATGATGATACTCGTAATTAGCCTAATGCATTTTCATAAACTTCAAATATCTCCGGAAATATTCGTTCTATCTAAAAAGTGTACATAACAATAATGATAGAAAATCTAATTTTCAATCATTTATACCTGATATATATTTTGCCGCTCAAGTTACAATAACGGAGAAACAATAATTAATTTAATTTTTGTTATTATAAAGTCCACCTATAACGAGCATCGCTGACGAGGAAATATTGTTCAGACGGACTAACTGGCGATAGTGGCGGTGGCTGTCGTAATTTGGACATAAGATTATCTTAGAGCTGGGGCCAGCCGAAAATTTGTGTAACGAAATAGTGTCACGTAACAAAATGTGTAACAGAAGTATAACCAGTTTCATCAAATTCAGTTTTCTTGAGATGCGCATACATAGGTACATACATACACGACAGAAATGTAAAAATTGCATTTTCTTCGTATTCTGGACCATGACCAACATAGAAGAGCTCATTCTTAAAAATTCTGACCAATGTAAGGACCGAATTCTCATTTTTTGTTTGTATGGATAGTGCAGACAGATTCAGTCCTCTCTTGTCTTTCTACACTTATACATCCATCACTATCCCCCTGTGGGTGGGGGAGGTAGAATTACACCCACCCATACCTGTCGTAAGAGGCGACTAAAAGGGGCCCCAGGGACTCTCAACTTGAGCGCGTGGTTTGATGACCACGGGACCCTTAGATGAATCCTGGCATTGCTTCCGCTTACTTGTCCCAGGCTCTATCCTATCCGACCACCTTTGGTCAACTCTTGCTTTTTCCGACCCCGATGGTATTAGGTTTGCGAATCCTAGGAGTTTTTCATTTTCACACCCTTCGTGGCCCTTGTCTTTCTTTGGCCGATACCTTCATTTTCGAAGTCTCGGATCCATTCATTTTTCCTCTCTGATTAGTGTTATATAGAGGATGGTTGCCTAGTTGTACTTCCTCTTAAAATAATAATCAACACCACCACTCCATCACTGTATTTTTCTTTTACAACTTGTTTTACATCGCACCAACACGGATTGGTTTTATGGCGAAGATGGGGTGGGATGGGAAAGTGCTAGGAGTGGGAAGGAAGCGACCGTGCCCTTAATTCATAAAACCATCTTCAGGACTTCCGACAGCGGGGTTCGAACGCACTATCTCCCGAATGCAAGCTGACAGCTACGTGATCTGATCCGCGCAGTCATTTGTTAGGTCCATCACTATAACATCCAGATTTATGATCATTACGCTTTACAAGATAATACAGCAAGTGGGATGGCAGTTATTTAGATAGACCTACCACATACATAACGAGCACAATTATCGATAAATACATCGATATATTCTGTATATGGAGACTGCGCTCAATAGAACCTGTCGGCACGACACTTATCTATCCCCATATTAGAGCAACTGATTGTCGCCAAGTTCAAATCTAGAATTATGCAGCATGTAAATGTGATGATATAGCAATTACCCATACATCAGTTAAAGCTTTAACCGGTAATTGTAATATTAACTGGGAGGTTATTTACGAGCCTATGAAAGGAATAACAAGGCCATAAAATACGGATACTAGACGATAAAGAGTAGAAAGAACCGTGAACCAAACAACAATGTTTATAAAAGGGCGAAAGTGTTGAAGAATGAAAAAGAAAGACGAAGCAGTCTGCCAGTCGCTTCGTAATTGAGCTTCTATATAATCTACACCTCCACTGCTGTGAAACGGGGTGTCAAGTGTAAGTTATATAGTCCCTATATAATTATTTACTAACGCATTTGTTTCCCAAATATTATACAGTGGAATCTTTAATTCGAACTCCAAAGTGAATCAGGAAAAAAAATCAAATTATCGAAAATTGGAATTAACCAAGAATGGTATTTAACGAAAATATAATAAATAATCAATAAGCAATGTTATTTGCTTTACCTCCCACTAACTACTTTCTCTGTTTTCGGAAAAGCCGAGGTCTCGAAATTTAGTCCCGCAGGAGTTCTTTTACGTGGCAGTAAATCTATCGACACGAGGCTGACGTATTTGAGCACCTTCAAATACCAGCGGACTGCTACGTTGTGGGTCAGAAGGCCAGCGCCTCAACCGCCTGAGCCACTCAGCCCGGCCGTTAAAAACACTAGACAATCAATATCTGAAAGAGTTGGGCATTACGGTGTATAAAATCAACGATAGGGTTAGTTTCAGAGGGATGGTAAAAATCTACCAGTGTGTTATAGTGGGGACAGAACCCAGAAGACGGAGAGGCCCTTTACCAGAAGAGCGGAAGAAAGCGCTGATCGATGGGCTAAAGAGATACTGGCAGGATGTCAAAGCCGGCAGACGAACAAGACACAGACACTGAAAATAAGATTGCTTGTTAACACGCAGTACGTAGAGACTCAATTCGAAAAACAAAACAAAAAACATATACTTTTAGATTTACGGAAGCTTATTATATTCAAACAAGTGAAAACCAAATGTGAATTTATGATGAAGTTTCACGACCAGATGCCCCTACCAAAATTTAGAAGCATCTTCTAAATGGAACATCTTCGTAACACAATTGAACCGATGTACTGCAGAAGTGACGGTTTTGAAGTCTGCAAGACGGAGGAGGTGAAATCACTAATGGAATGTATCCGATGCCTGGCGTCAGTAGCACCACCACACGCAAGGAGGGGGCTGAGTTTTGAACAGAGGGATGCGTCTCTTTCGCGACAACAGGGGATGCTGCTGTCGTCGCCAAAGCGACGCCAGACAGGCGCCTAGGGGGTGGAGGCTGGTAAGAGGGAGTAATTGAAGTTAGGGAAATGGGGGGAGGGGATGGAGGATAAGGACAAATTGACAGCGGACGCCGTAAACCAAAGGGAGAACAATGCAAATTAATGCCGGTAAAGCCGCCATCAATCAATGAAGGGGAGAGACACATTGCTATGCTTTCACTGGAATTGAATGCAAGAGGAAATGAAATAGTTGATAGTGCCTTTAATTCCATGAATAATGAATGATTACCGCTGAAAGGAAAATGTATATGAATTACCAGGTGCAAATTTAGAAGTGAATGAGTAAATAGTGAAGTAGGTCTTAGCTTTTAAAGAGTAAACGAAGTACTAAGGAAAATATATTCAAGAAAAAAATAAAACAATTAATTGCTTTGTACAAAATTTCTTTTATAGAGAATTCGCTCTTTAGAACTTCATGAATATTGATTGGGAAATTGTTGGCTTTAAGAACAGTGACAAAAGCCGTACAGAAGATAGGAGTAAAACTTTCTTTACTAAAATATGTATGACACAAAGAAGACGAACAGAAAATTGAAAAAAATAATGAATCGAGAGTTAAAAGGTTTCAGAAATATGGTGGAGACGTCAAGCAGCCAGTGAGTTCCCTCTATTGTAAAGCTTCAAGCAAGTCAGTTAAGCATTAAACACAACACAGAGAGGGATAACTAAGGGGAGGAAATAATTTGGATTTTACTTTCGGATGTTTCTGATTTCCTCCCTCATCGTCGTCGTGAGGTATTCATTCTCGTGAGCGGTTTTACTCTGTGATAAGTCTTCTCCATCTTGCTCCGTCTTGAACAGCCCGTTCGATCTCTTGAGAGCTTCGCAGTCCTGTCCTGTCTTCCGGAAGACCTTTTGCGGTTTATCTTTATCTCAAGTCTCTCCTCTTCATATACATACCACCAACCACCACAGGAACACGCAATATTGAATACGACCCTCCCTATAGGGTTGACGTCAGGAAGGGCAACTGGCCGTAAAATAGGCCACGCAATATATATATATATACACACACATACACACACACACACACACTTGGCTTTACGTAGCACCGACACAGATAGGCCGTATGGCGACGATGGGACAGGAAAGGGCTAGGAGTAGGAACGAAACAGCCGTGGTGTTAAGTTACACACCGGGCGAGCTGGCCGTGCTGTGAGCTTGCATCCGAGAAACAGTGGGTACGAACCCCACTGTCGGCAGTCCTGAAGATGGTTTTCAGTGGTTTCCCATTTTCACACCAGGGAAATGTTGGGGCTGTGCCGTAAGGCCATGGCCACTTTCTTCCCACTCCTAGGCCTTTCCCACTTCATCGTCTCCATAAGACCTACAGTACCCGTGTCGGTGCGACGTAAAGCAAATTGTAATAATAATAATAATAATGTTGTTGTTTGAGTCATCAGTCCATAGACTGGTTTGATGCAGCCCTCCATGCCACCCTATCCTGTGCTAACCTTTTCATTTCTACGTAACTATTGCATCCTACATCTGCTCTAATCTGTCTGTCATATTCATACCTTGGTCTACCCCTACCGTTCTTGCCACCTACACTTCCTTCAAAAACCAACTGAACAAGTCCTGGGTGTCTTAAGATGTGTCCTATCATTCTATCTCTTCTTTTCGTCAAATTTAGCCAAATCGATCTCCTCTCACCAATTCGATTCAGTATCTCTTCATTCGTGATTCGATCTATCCATCTCACCTTCAGCATTCTTCTATAACACCACATTTCAAAAGCTTCTATTCTCTTTCTTTCTGAGCTAGTTATCGTCCATGTTTCACTTCCATACAATGCCACGCTCCACACAAAAGTCTTCAAAAACATCTTTCTAATTCCGATATCAATGTTTGAAGTGAGCAAATTTCTTTTCTTAAGAAAGCTCTTCCTTGCTTGTGCTAGTCTGCATTTTATGTCCTCCTTACTTCTGCCATCGTTGGTTATTTTACTACCCAAGTAACAATATTCATCTACTTCCTTTAAGACTTCGTTTCCTAATCTAATATTTCCTATATCACCTGCCTTCGTTCGACTGCACTCCATTACTTTTGTTTTGGACTTATTTATTTTCATCTTGTACTCCTTACCTAAGACTTCATCCATACCATTCAGCAACTTCTCGAGATCTTCTGCAGTCTCAGATAAAATAACAATATCATCGGCAAATCTCAAGGTTTTGATTTCCTCTCCTTGGACTGTGATTCCATTTCCAAATTTCTCTTTGATTTCCTTTACTGCCTGTTCTATGTAAACATTGAAAAGGAGAGGGGACAAACTGCAGCCTTGCCTCACTCCTTTCTGGATTGTTGCTTCTTTTTCAAAGCCCTCGATTCTTATCACTGCAGACTGATTTTTATACAGGTTGTAGATAATTCTTCGTTCTCGGTATCTGATCCCTATCATCTTCAGAATCATAAATAGCCTGGTCCAATCAACATTATCGAATGCCTTTTCTAGATCTACGAATGCCATGTACGTGGGCTTGTCCTTCTTGATTCGATCCTCTAAGATCAGACGTAAAGTCAGGATTGCTTCACGTGTTCCTACATTTCTTCTGAAGCCAAATTGATCTTCCCCCAACTCAGCTTCAACTTGTTTTTCCATTCTTCTGTAAATAATACGTGTTAAAATTTTGCAGGCATGAGATACTAAACTAATAGTGCGGTAGTTTTCACACCTGTCAGCACCGGCTTTCTTGGGAATAGGTATAACAACATTCTGCCGAAAATCGGATGGGACTTCTCCTGTCTCATACATCTTGCACACTAAATGAAATAACCTTACCATGCTGGTTTCTCCTAAGGCAGTCAGTAATTCAGAGGGAATATCATCAATTCCAGGTGCCTTGTTCCTATTTAGGTCACTCACAGCTCTGTCAAACTCTGACCTCAAAATTGGGTCTCCCATTTCATCAGCATCAACAGCCTCTTCATGTTCCAGAACGAAATTATCTACATCGTTACCTTGATACAACTGTTGGATATGCTCCTGCCATCTTTCTGCTTTGTCTTCTTTCCCTAGAAGTGGCTTTCCATCTGAGCTCTTAATATTCATGCACCTAGATTTCCTTTCTCCAAAGGTTTCCTTGATTTTCCTGTATGCAGCATCTACCTTTCCCAGGACCATACAGCCTTCGACATCCTTGCACTTCTCCTTCAGCCATTCTTCCTTAGCTACCTTGCACTTTCTATCCACTTGATTCTTTAATCGCCTGTATTCTTTTCTGCCCTCTTCATTTCTAGCATTCTTGTATTTTCGTCGTTCATCAATCAGGTCTAGTATCTCCTGAGTTATCCACTGATTCTTAGTTGATCTTTTCTTCCTTCCTAACATTTCTTCAGCAGCCCTACTGACTTCATTTTTCATGACTCTCCACTCTTCCTCTACTGTGTTTCTTTCAGCCTTTTCATTTAGTCCTTGTGCAACATGTTCCTTGAAACGATCCATCACACTCTTTTCTTTCAACTTGTCTAGATCCCATCTTTTTGCATTCTTTCCTTTCTTCAATTTCTTCAACTTCAGATGGCATTTCATGACCAACAAGTTGTGGTCAGAGTCCACGTCTGCTCCTGGGAAAGTTTTGCAATCCAACACCTGGTTTCTGAATCTCTGCCTAATCATAATGAAGTCTATTTGATACCTTCCAGTGTCTCCAGGTCTCGTCCACGTATACAGCCGTCGTTTGTGGTGTTTGAACCAAGTATTGGCGAGGACTAAATTATGGTCAGTGCAGAATTCAACCAGCCGACTTCCTCTTTCGTTCCTTTGTCCCAATCCAAATTCTCCTACTGTGCTACCTTCTCTTCCTTGGCCTACCACTGCGTTCCAGTCTCCCATCACAATTAGATTCTCGTCACCTTTGACATATTGTATCAAATCTTCTATCTCCTCATATATTCTTTCAATTTCTTCATCATCCGCTGAACTAGTAGGCATATAGACCTGCACTATTGTGGTGGGCATTGGTTTGGTGTCTATCTTGGCGACAATAATTCTTTCACTATGCTGGTCGTAGTAGCTTATCCGCTGCCCTATTTTCTTATTCATTATTAAACCAACTCCTGCATTACCCCTGTTTGATTTCGTGTTGATAATTCGGTAGTCGCCTGACCAAAAATCCTGTTCTTCCTGCCAACGTACTTCACTTATACCAACTACATCTAACTTTAGCCTATCCATCTCCCTTTTCAGATTCTCTAACCTACCACAACGATTCAAACTCCTAACATTCCACGCTCCGACTCGCAGAATGTCAGTATCCATCTTCCTGATGATCGCCCCCTCTCGTGTAGTCCCCACCCGGAGATCCGAATGGGGGACTAGTTTACCTCCGGAATATTTTACCCGGGAGGAAGCCATCATCAGTACATCTTTCATACAGAGAGAGCTGCATGTCCTCGGGAGGTGGTTACGGCTGTAGTTTCCCGTTGCTTTCAGCCGTGTAGCAGTATCAACACAGCTAAGCCATGTTGAGTATTATTACAAGGCCGTATCAGTCCATCATCTAGACTGCTGCCCTTGCAACAACCGAAAGGCTGCTACCCCCCTTTCGATGAACCATTCGTTAGTCTGGTCTCTCAACAGATACCCATCCGATATGGTTGCACCTGCGGCTCGGCTATCTGCATCATTGGGACACGCAAGCCTCCCCACCGCGGCAAGGTCACATATAATAATAATAATAATCAATAATTCACCACAGGTTACTTAATTCAAAGGACATTGTAGTCATGTTTGTAGATTTCAAAAAGGCTTTTGATTCTGTTGACAGAGAAACTATATATAAAATAATTCGAGAATTTGGCATAAACACTTACAGACACAGTCTCTAAAGTGAAATTTCTGGGAGAGATATCACAGCCTTTCAAAATAAAAACTGGTGTACGACAAGGCGACGGACTATCCCCAATTCTTTTTAATTGTGTCCTAGAGAAAATAGTGAGAATTTGGAACGAAAAACTTTTTGAACTCAACATTTCACTGGTAAGGTTAGGAAGAGGAAACAAAAGGATCGAAATAAATTGGCTTGCATTTGCAGATGACTTTGCAATACTTTCTGAAAATGTGACATCTGCTATAACCCAAGTAAATGTCTTGGAAAGAATCGCCAGCAGAACTGGCTTAAGAATTTCTGCAGAAAAAACAAAATTTTTAACAAATATTTGGTATGCACCAAAATTTCTGAAAACAGATATTGGCCAAATAGAGAGGGTAAAAAAATTCAAATATCTAGGGGAAATAATCCAAGAAAATGGTTTAGAAAGATCTGCAGTAGAGGAGAGGGTACATAAAATGGAGAGAGCTTATGGTGTCACCAAAGATATCTGCAATAAAAGATGCCTATCCAAAAATGCAAAAATAAGGCATTACAACACAGTAGTGAAGCCAGAATGCCTATATGCAAGCGAATGTCTAGCATTAAACTATAATTTAGATAAACTAGAAATACTAGAAAGGCGAATCATGAGGAAAATATTAGGTCCACAAAACAGAGCAGAAAGTTGGAAATTACGAAGTAATGCTGAAATATATCAAAAAATAGAAAATATATCAGATGTAATGAGGAAAAGGAGACTTATGTTTTTTGGACATTTATATCGAATGCAAGATAGTAGATTAACCAGTAAGATTTTCAGATATTTGTGGGGTAAGAAATCAACGACAAGCTGGGTCAATGAAGTAAGAAAGGATTTAGAAAAAAAACAATATAACAACAGAAGAAATAAATAATAGAGAAGGCTTTCGGGAAAAAGTATTGAAAATAGAAGGATTCCAAGGTAGGAAAGTAAAAAAGACTGGTTCAAAGTGGTCTGAGGACAGAAAGAAGAAACATAGTGAACAGATGAAAGCGTACTGGAAGAAAAGGAAAGAACAAAGAAGAAGGAATTGAAATTGGCACGTGGTCCTCTGGTGGCCCATTCGAAAGAAGAAGAAGAAGAAGAAGAATAAGAGAATCAAGAAACCTGAAGGTAGTATGGTTAAGGAACAGAACTCCCAAACACATCACTAAATGAAGTAGTGGTCTACGGACTGTAATATTTCCAACTAGAAAAACACGTCCAAATGAACATGTTAACAATCATTTCATATTTAAAATAATTCATGCTAATAAGTTAAGTTTTATTTCTCACTATATATAGTGATAGTAGCCACATCCCCTACCAATGTAGAGATTACAATACGCTTATCAACTTAGAACAGTTAATGTGTTTGTTATCAGGAGGGCTTGTCCATGACACTCCACCCCAGGCATTTCCTGTTGTTGGCCCTCCTCTCTGCCACATTTATCAAGTTCTGGATGATCAACACAAATTAACTCTGTTATGTATCATACAGCGGAGAAATGATCACTTCACAAATATTACAAACGTGCGTATAATCATCAGAAACGAACGACCTAAACCAACATTAAATAAATTCACTGTGCCTTCGATTATACAAATAATTTGGCACGGCATGATTAAACGATACCAGCCAATCTGCCTGGCAATGGCAGGGATGTTAACTGTTATTTTAGAGGACGAATCATCCGTAACATCAGCCCGTATACAGAAAATAACAAATTCGAACAAGAATGTGTCGGGGTCACGGCCGTAAAAGAAAGTATCACGTGACAGGTACTGTCGGAATAAGAGTATCTAGAAAGTATGAACTTGAAATGTTATTGCCGAAATTTTACTTTTTATAAATTGCCTGGCTCCATGGCTAAATGGTTAGCGTGCTGGCCTTTGGTTCAGGGGTTCCCAGGTTTGAATCCCGGCCGGGACGGGGATTTAACCATTAGTTAATTCCGATGGTTCGGGGGTGGGCACGCCGTCTTCATCATTAGAATTCATCATAGGTACGACACCATCCTCATAGACGCGCAGATCGCTTATACGACGTCAAATTGAAGACCTACACCAGGCCTCTCCGGAGGTCACACACCATTATTATTACTTCTGAAATTTACTTACACATCTTAAGGACCACTGGAGACGGAGACGAAGTAAGTGGAGACGCACTACGGCCATGGAGCCAAACTCCGCACTGGGAGACGTGCAGGTTCGAATCCCATTCCCGAAAGTGGTTTTCTAAGGTTTCTCCACTTTCACTTCAAGGCAAATGCAGGCACGGCTCCGGTTTCTATTCACTAGCCGATTCCTTCCACCTCCTTATCCAGTTTCATCTTACCTCATTCCCAACTCCGTATCAGGGAACCGCGACTAAGGGGTAGAGATACATGGGCCACAGAGTTCCAAATCGTTTTACACCACTGGGGTACATCTACAGTAGATGTGCTTGACTGGATCTCAACAGCGCAGAAGTTGGCTCACGACGTTCGGCCACCTTACCTTTGAGACGCTCGATAATGGTGATTTTCAGAATTTTTTGGAATACTGACAGGCCGCTCTATTATCCTGAATGCGTTTTCAATAATTTTGAAGTCGTCTATTGTCCACATGACGCGACATCTTACGAAAGAAAGAAAGAAACTCTTCCCAATTCTTCGCACCACAATTTTAATCAAATATGCATTATTTGATTTTGCTTTTGTCATCTACGTGTAGAATCTACTGAGACGAATCAAATGACCCCTCGTGTCCGAGTCCACAACTATAATAAGTGTTAACCGCGTGACACTGCGATTTTAGTACCTGTAGATAGCAGCACTACTGCATCATCTGATGACGTCATACCGAGATCAAGCTCTTGTTGATATTTACACCAGTCCTTTCTCTTTACAATGAGATATTAAAACTGTGGTCGCCCGTGTTATCTAAAAATGGTTTCGGTGTAAAAACTTCCGTGTTTTTGTAACGCTCACCGGCCTAAGTACAGCTCCGAAACTACTGTCGGAGTTTTTGTTAAGGACACTCGAGTTTAGGGTTTAATTACTTTTTTTTCTATTTGCTTTACGTCGCACCGACACAGATAGGTCTTATGGCGACGATGGGAAACCACGGAAAACCATCTTCAGTGCTGCCGACAGCGGGGTTCGAATCCACTATTCCCGGATGCAAGCTCACAGCTGCGCGATCCTAACCGCACGGCCAACTCGCCCGGTGGTTTTAATTACTAATGAACCGACAGGCTTATTGCAAAATAAGTTATATCAATATTTTCCTTGTTTAATTCTTTATTAGACTGCATAAGACAAATTATTTTTTAAGTTCATTAATTATTTTTTAAACTCTGGTTGTAGTAAATATTTTCTGGGTTTCGGCCTTCTTCTCTAGAAACCACTCCGTTAAAAATACACATGGAAAACTACTTATCTGATGGTAATGAAATTTTTTATATGTTATAGCCGCATGTATTCATAGTGTAGGGTATTAACAATTTCTATAAGAAGTGCAGGATTTTCACCTCCTTGCAGTTTGTTTATGGCCGGTTATGTGCAACAATTTCCTTTTTCCACTAAGGCCATGTAGTATGGGCAATTATGCCCCCTGTTTATTCGGTAACTGTTTCTGCGTCTTGGTTCCCTTCAGGGACAATGCTTTGTGTTTTGTGATTGTGGAGTAATTGATGATCACTCTGAAGTGAGGTCACCCGATCGGGTTTCCTAGTGTAATTTCTGTATAGCAAAGGAAACAGATTGGTATTTCGGAGCTCAGACTCCGAGTAGTGTACCTTCTTGGAGAAAATCGTGCTCTTATAAAATATTGTACCTGTCAAGAGCAATAATGCTCTTTTCTATGTAAATTTACAGCCTAGTAATTACCACTAGTTTTTGTACCTGATTTTCGGACTTGTAAGTCGCCGATATTGTTAGTGCTCACGAGCTTATTAATAAATTGTTAACTCAACTCTTATTTAGATTTTCTATCTCTCAATTTTTAACTAGAAAAAAGAATAAGAAGGAAATAAATTTTCAAAATTTGTTGTGTTAAGTTCTGCTCTAGTTAATTCGTTGTCCAGCCATTCAATCCAGGCGCTTCTTATCCCTCTGTGAACCACGGAAACCCCGAAATAATAATAATAATAATAATAATAATAATAATAATAATAATAATAATAATAATAATAATAATAATAATGCAAGAAAGCACCAGCAGTAATGCCCCTACAACAGGTACTAAAATGAATACAACAATAGAAGATTCAGGCGTCCTTGTCGAGAGATATCCAAGCCCACTAACATGATTTTGTAATGTTGTTCTCTACTGCTCATGAAGCGGCGTTCAGCGTGCTCAAGCATTTAGTGACTTAGAACCAAGCTTACATCTTACAGAAACGAAAGGAAGCATTTTTCCCTCTCCAAATGGAAATAAAAGTCATGTCTCTGGATAACGTTTAGGATGGTGTATGTCTGCCCACTCTTTTGGAGTTTTGTCAAACCACATACAAAACTACACAGTTGGGTGCCCTCTGCCTTCCCTTTGGTTACAAGCTGTGTAATTTTGAGAGCTGCTGTTGGAATTTTACCAGAGAGATCTTGTATCACAGTGCAAGGCCTACAAAAGGCTCAGCAGGTGCCCAGGTTCATACCTGCGCACAAAGGAAACTGGAGAAGAAAAGAGGCTCCAAGCACATCTCTCGCTGAGATGAGCTGCTGTTTGAAATTTATAACAGTCTTGACACAGGGGTTTATTATCTTAAAATTAATAACGTAACATCGATTCACTCCTTTTCAGTCCGTATGTAGCATATGCTCTACATATAGTTGTGTATACTTACAATAAAACAAAATAATTTAAGGAAAAAGTAATAATGGTAGGAAAGTCAACTCTGAGTCCTGATGTAGCATATATGCTACACGAATAAAACAACTTAGTGAAACACACTCATTTTCTACGGTGTTTTTAAAATTATTTGAACAAAATATAACACATCGAATGCATTAACAGGCTCGGGACTGAAGAGGATAATATGTGTTGGATGTTATTATATACATACATTTTGGTCGACACTGAAGCCGGTAATACACTGCTCAAAACAAAAATCGATCACGTTCTCATGTTCATACCTCCATGATGGGCATACACATTTAAATAAAAAAGAAAAAACACATTTGCAACAATTAAGAAATGTATTAGAGAGCGTGATTTAAACATTTTTTGGATCACCTGATGATATAAAATGCTCTCTTTCCTTTAACAAAAAATTTACGTATGAAAGCTATGTTTTTATTAAATGCTACTTGAATATTCTCAGGTGGTAATGTTTTTTATTAGCTGTACGTTGGTGACTAAGCGAGAAGAAATGTTTATAAATGCCTGAACTAGTTTTTATAACAGACCAGAGCTCGGTATCGCTGCGTGTCGATGCATCGCCAACTGGTTCCGATTCGATTGAACCTGGACCATCCAGGGAGATGAAGGAATTTATGGAACGAATTAACGAACGAACTACTTAAGGATACTGTATTCTAAATATTGCTTTCCTAATATAATACTAGCGGCTCGTCTACCGGAACCCCTAGAATTTATGATACGCTCACATTATGAAGACCGGGCTAAACGACACTCCCTGATAACCAAATTAGTTTCCATTCTAAATTATCACTGCCTAAAAATCTTTGGGTCTACATACTACAAAAATTAAATTTAAAAATTACAATTTATTATAATGTGTGCATCTAGTCCGACTCGTTGGCTGAATAGTCGGCGTACTGGCCTTCGATTCAGAGGGTCCCGGGTTCGATTCTAGGCCGGGTCGCTTCTGATTAATTCTTCTGGTTCGGGGACAATGTGTGTGTGTGTGTGTGTGTGTGTGTGTGTGTGTGTGTGTGTGTGTGTGTGTGTGTGTCAACACTCTCCTCTTCATATTCTGAAAACACACCTTACTACTAACCACCAAAGAAGCACGCAGCAATAGTGGTTACATCCCTGCAGATAGGGTTGCGTCAAGAAGGGCATCCTGCAGTAAAACAGGGCCAAATCCACCTGTACGACGCAGTTCGCACCGGCGACCCCACAGGTGTCGGAAAAGCGGTAGGAAAAGAAGAAGATAATGTGTGCATCTAAATCGCTTATCATACCTAAATAATTGTACCGTCGTTCGATCTGTAGGGCATGCGATACAACTATATGCAACAAACAAATAAATCGTAAATTTCGAGGATTTTCAATTTCTTTTTACAATTTTGCTTTACGTCGCACCGACACATAGAGGTCTTATGGCGACGATAGGATAACGAAGGGCTAGGAGGAGGGACGAAGCGGCCGTGGCCTTAATTGATTAACGTACAGCCGCAGCATTGGTGTGAAAATGGGAAGCTAAGGAAAACCATCTTCAGGGCCGCCGACAATGGGGTTCGAACCCACTACCTCCCCGATGCAAGCTCACACCTGCGCGCCCCTAACCGCACGGTAAACTCGATCGCTGGTTTTTCACTAAATAATAATAATAATAATAATAATAATAATGTTATTTGCTTTACGTTCCACTAAGTATTTTTACGGTTTTCGGAGACGCCGAGATGCAGGAATTTACTCAGGAGTTCTTTTACATGCCAGTGAATCTACCGACACAGGGCTGACGTATTTGAATACCTCCAAATACCACCCGACTGAGCCAAGATCGAACCTGCCTAGTTGGGGTCAGAAGGCCAGCGCCTCAACCGTCTGAGCCACTCAGGCGGCAGTTTTTCACTAAAAAAATCGCCCTATAAGAGTTTTGTTACATCATGTGCACCAGTTTGGCCCATCTAACGCGTACTGTCGTTTAAGGTACAGAGTCGCACTATAATTGTAAATGAATACCCAAGTAACGGAAAATGTTACGGGAGAGGATGGATGTCTTAACTCTACGTTTCTGCCGATTGAAACAAGTTCCACGAGGGAATCTTCACTTAGCCTATTACAGGCACGCAGGCAGTCCGCTCAAAGTCGACTTTCAGTCTCTGCAGACTTCTAAAGCTAGGAACACACCCACTGCAAACCCACACGGCAGTGAGATGTGGTTGCCATCGAACGACCCACGGGTCTTTCCCACTTTGTTTTTAGTTCTGCAAGTATGCACAGACCGAGTGCGCAGGAAACCAGAATTAAAATAAAATAAAGAGGCTGTCACGATCATTCTGGACTTTGTTCTCCAAACGAGTAATTTATGCAATAAAATGACAAACTGAAGACACAGAATAATAATAATAATAATAATAATAATAATAATAATAATAATAATAATAATAATGTTATTTGTTTTACGTCCCACTAACTAATCTTTTAAGGTTTTCGGAGACGCCGAGGTGCCGGAATTTAGTCCCGCAGGAGTTCTTTTACGTGCCAGTAAATCTACCGACACGAGGCTGACGTATTTGAGCACCTTCAAATACCACCGGACTAAGCCAGGATCGAACCTGCCAAGTTGGGGTCAGAAGGCCAGCGCCTTAACCGTCTGAGCCACTCAGCCCGGCACACAGAATAGTAAGGATCCTCTTGCCCCTTAGCATCCTGCTAAGTAGGCCTAATCTCACCGCTCACCTTAGGAAACCTTTGTCTATTTAACTATCTTAAAGCGTATGAGTATGCCTTTGGTGGCGGGACCTTGTGTTTACAGTGCACTATGTCTTCTGGTATGGGCTAGCGCAATCTTGTTACTTTCATTGATCTGTCTCATCTTTATCCTTGGCTTTGACAAAATGAAAGTGACTGAGGTATGAGTGATGCTAGTAATGTCATTCCTTCTGCAGCCAGTCCCTGCTATGAATGGTATGAAAATATTGCTCATAGGGTCGGTTGGTGCATGCATTTCAGTGGGCTTGGCAGACTGATATGTAATAGCAACTTATGGCTCGGTGAGGAAAGCAACGGGAAACTACCTCACTCCTCATTTCCCTAGTACGCCTCTTCAGTGATGCCTAGGCCATCTATGACAGCTGATGGCAGAGCTGTTGAGGATCCAAAGAGCCTTCGGGCTGAGGACTAAAGATACATACATACAAAGCGTATGAGAGGAGATGAGCAGCTAATATTATTACTAGAGATTAATTTGAAGGGCTAGAGATAATGTTCAATCATCCCCCCTGCGCCTATGTGTGACTAGAAGCTGTGGGATCTTCGGTGTAAGTTTGGAATAATGTTATTGAGATTTAACAGCTATTTCATACCAATATTGACCAATGGTATTGAAGCGTGCACCCTCACAAAAAGGGAGTCATGAAGACTGCAAGCATCAGAGATGAAATGTCTTAGATCCACCATCCAGAAGACCAAGATGGACAAGTTAAGATATGAGGAGGTGAGGAAAGAAGCCGGAATAAAGAGGGAAAGACCTGCAGGAAGACTTAAAACCTGATGGAAGGGACATGATCAAGGTTGATCTAGTTTCCAGAGGATGAACAGTGGACGATGTTCTCCATGACAAGTTGTATATGAAGAGGAAGAAGTAGAAGAGGCTCAGTAACAGTACCCAGGAAACTGGAACTGTACAATGATGATGATTATTATTAAGATACTTGAGAAATGCACCTTGCGTGATAGTATTGCATTTAATGTTTGACTGCGAGCATAGGTAAAGAACAATAATTGTTGATAAACGTTAATTATTAACGTTTGTCCTACAAAAACGTAATGAAGACAAAGGAGCTAAAATTAAGACTGCCCTCTGGAATCGAACCCAAAGACAATACTGTAGGGCTAAGTTGACGGCATATTTCTTCGTGTGCCCACTGTCCACGAGGCTTTAGTCAACACATTCCTATAGCTCAATGGTCCAAGCATGGACTTGTAAACCTTCTCCTTAAGACGGATGTGTGTAACAATTTGCTTTACGTCGCACGACACAGACAGGTATTATGGCGTGGGTGCGATGGGAGTAGGTAGGAAATGACCGTCGCCTTAATTATGGTACAATCCCAGCATAATGCTTAGTGTGAAAATGGGAAACCACTGAAGATCATCTTCAGGACTACTGACAGTGGTGTTCGAACCCACTATCTCCCGAATGCAAGCCCACTGCGGCGCACCCCTAACCTGCACGGCCAACTAGCTCGCTGAGATGGATGTGTATCTTCTTATCAAACAGTGTATCACTTACTAGACACCATTTCAAGCACGCGGGCTTTTATTATTATTATTATTATTATTATTATTATTATTATTATTATTATTTTCCTTAAACTGTACATGTACAAGGAGAAAGGGAAAGCCCCACATACACGAAAGTGCTTCCCAGAAGTGACTCGTATAAAGAGCGTCTACTAAATTTAGAAATGGAGAGTTAAGATCTAAGAAAGAAAGAAAGAAAGAAAGAAAGAAAGAAAGATGCTGCAGATTAGTTAAATAATAACTTCAAACATTGATAATCCTGAGTTCTATACCCTCCTAAATTTCCATATACCGTGCCCTAAATCAACACTTTTTTTAAATGTTTGAAAATCTATAACAGCGCGACTCGGTAAAATAAAGCACTTACTTTTAGTACAAACATTTTTTACAGGAATTCACGGCTGCCACTGACAGATAAAATATTATGACATCAAAAATAAAAATATTGTTTTAGAACAATTTATTGTAAGTCCAGGCTCGTAATAACAAGTTAGATTAGATTTAATTGTATAGGGTTATGCAAATGATGTGCGGGACGGCAAACTGATCATTTTGTGAAAAAGGCCTCTCATGTCGGAATTCCACAACGCTTCGGATGGCAGTGAGTTTAATGTTTTGTCTTGAAACCTCAACCAATCCAACGACAGCTTTACAGCGTGCATTAAATTACAGAACGGGTTCGAACAATTGTCAACCACCAGCTTGATTACATTGTCTACGTTGCAGGTGCAGAGATTTATGGTTAAAGACGTTACTGTTTGTAGTACTATCAAGGATATGGTGCAAGAGACTCATGTATCATCAATGAAGGACCTTACCGCATGAATCCACACAGTGACTGAAATACTAATTGCACAAGCACACGCCTTTGACCATGCGCACCAACCTCTGCAGCACAGAAAGAGGGCTGTCACATTCATTCTGAATCAGCCTGTATTAGTCTAGGTCAGGGATGGCGAACCTTTGACACGCGTACCATTATGGGACACGCGAACACTATTTTTGTTGCACATCAGACAACATGTAAAGAAGTATGTCTCAATTCTATGATTTTTGAAAAATGAAATTATGAAATATTCAGTCAAATGGATTTATTATGCCTCTGCTGGCGAGGCCTAGTGTTTACAGTGCACTGTGGCTTCTGGTATAGGCTAGAGCAATTTGTTACTTTCTTTGATCTATCTCAGTCCTACCCTTGGCTTTGACGATATGAAAGTGACTGAGGTGTGAGCGATGCTAGTAATGCCATTCATTATGCAGCCAGTCCCTGCTATGAATGGTGTGAAAATGTTTCTCATAGGGTCGGTTGGTGCTAGCATTTCAGTGGGCTTGGGAGACTGATATGTAATAGCAACGTCCGGCTCGGTGAGGAAAGCAACGGGAAACTACCGCACTCATTTCCCTAGTATGCCTATTCAGTGATGCCTAGGCAATCTATGACAGCTGAACTGTTGAGGATCCAACCAGCCTTCGGGCTGAGGACAAAAACATACATACATACATACATACATAGACTTATATGTAGAGCCCTACGCGGATATACAAAACAATATCCGCATCCATTCCGCATTCGCGAATGGTTATCCGCAACCGCGAAATAGTTAACCGCGGATAATTTAAATATTTAACTACAAAATATTACATCCAAGGTATTGAAACTGATAGATCTGTTAACATAATACAACAGGCCTGATATCTGACACTAGAACCCCTACAGTCACAGGTTTATGAGGGATTTTCTCTTGCGACAACTACCGATGTATTGTCCTTCCTTCCTTCCTTCCTTCCTTCCTTCCTTCTATTAGTTGCGGGCAGGAGGCAGCTAGGCCTCGTTCACACTTAAGGCTTTATGATGTCAAGGCCCTTTCTATATCACTATTCTCCCATACCAATGTCAAAGGTCGCCTAACCACAAGCAAAAACAAGAGTATACATAAGTCAAAATAAACAAACGCCATTATTTAGACATTATCGGAAAAATTATCCGCTTTGCCATACAGCTGGTATTCGCCAAGACACTAACTTCGCGGATATCCGCATCCGTGCAGGGGTCTACGCTATGTAATACCAAATTGAAGTCAAAAGAGTGCTTCCTGATGATTTTAAAGGAAAATAACCGATGGCACACTTGATAATGACAAGTAATACACAATGACCTTAACCGAAACACTAGTCGGTAAAGATTTGCCAAACCTGGCCTAGGTACTGCCGGCCCCGTGGTGTAGGGGTAGCGTGCCTGCCTCTTACCCGGAGGCCCCGGGTTCGATTCCCAGCCAGGTCAGGGATTTTTACCTGGACCTGAGGGCTGGTTCGAGGTCCACTCAGCCTACGTAATTAGAATTAAGGAACTATCTGACGGTGAGATAGAGGCCCCGGTCTAGAAAGCCAAGAATAACGGCCGAGAGGATTCGTCGTGCTGACCACACGACACTTCGTAATCTGCAGGCCTTCGGGCTGAGCAGCGGTCGCTTGGTAGGCCAAGGCCCTTCAAGGGCTGTAGTGCCAAGGGGGGGGGGGTTAGCCTAGGTAATATTAAGTTATGATTATTCGTAACATGACTGTGTATGAAAAAGAATGCCGATGTAATTACGTTCAAAATCCTATATCAGGCAATGAATTAAATTAAATTTGTAATGATGATGGAATCGATGTATTAAAAATGACTGAACGAGTTTGGTCCTCGTTTTAGATGGCACCATTAGTCTGCGATCCGTATTGTATATATTATGTTAAGCCGCAAGCCAACCTTACATTAGCCATTACCAAAACTATTTAAATGAATATACCTCCATACTACAAGTTAATAACACACTTGAAGCATACAGAAACACGCTCAATTACACTTGCTTAACATATTCAAATAGCAGCGCTCTGTGGAGCCAACAAAGCATTCACCAAGCCCTTGGGAAACTCATAAAATATTGTAAGCTCTTGCACATGAATGCATTGGAGGGTAGGATATGCACAAACTTATCAAAGAGGGGAGAAATATTCCATGGAAGTGGAGGAGAGATTTCTAGACTCATGTTGAGGGAGTGTGCGAGTGGCTGGGGAGTGATATCACTAACTCAAAACCGATCGAGTGTACAGGGTGCACCAGAAAAACGTACATAACAACAAAATTTAATGGTTTATCATCGAAAATATTTGCTAATCTTCGGCCAGACTCGTGATCAAAAAGATGGCTGAGTAAAGGATTTAATGCCGGTATCCAATTAGTTACAAGACAGGATCATACTTGATCACTATATTTCAATGCAATAGCCGAAGGAAATAATATTTCTATACATAAAGTTGCGAATCAGTCTGTATCCTTCATTATTAAATTTACCATACAATTAACAGTTCACCATCATTATCATCATAATCGTCATCATTTCCCATTTTCCAGCTACGACCAGGTAGGGGCAAATACGTCTCCTTACCATTTTCAGATCTCAATCTAACACGATTCTGCAAACCACATTTCGCTGTATTATGATTAGGGCTCGGATGTTCAGGAAAAATCTTTTTTTTTTCAAGTGTCTGAAGATGAGGCCCAACATAATTTATGTTCATTCTGGATCATTGTAGGCCAGACAATGGTGGGTTTTATTTGTCCTCTTTTTTATTGCTCTTTTCAGCGGTTTTTGCCTTATTGGTCCTTTTTAGCCTTTTTTAGGACTTAACGGATTTGTTTGCAGCTTCAGACTAATTTGCACTGCCCATTCTCAATTCGAATAATAATTATAGTTCATCTATCACCTCTTAAACAACCTTTGTGTAGTAAGAGAGGAAAATAACACGAAAATGAAGGGAAATTAAATTAAGAAATGAAACTAATGCTTGAAAAAAAACCCAGCGATATCAAATTATGTGCAAGGAGACCATTTTGATGAGTGTGTTTCACTTGCATCAATTATAGACCCTTAACATCCGTTGACGTGGAGAGAAGTTTCTCGATGTTTCGCAACGTGCTGTCTGTAAACCGACGATCCTTTATACCTAAGAACCTGGAGATGACTATTGTGATATACTGCAAAGCCCACTGAGGTAAGGTTTTCGAATTCGAATTTCTGTTACCCTAGTGGGGTTAAGCCAAATATGATTCTAGTTTTACTCATTTCAATTCCTTTCTCCAGGATGCCCATTGCGGGTTCGCTGAATTCATTGTAGGTGAAAAAACCCACTTCATTCTAATTTCTGCAATTACTTTCTTTAACACGGAATTTTGTTTTTAAATTATGTTAATCTAAGAAAATATTATGTCTAAAAAAAAGAAATATTTCACTTATATTTTTACACTGTGTGTTGCATACCACCTGAATTTTACATTTTAAAACATTAAGATATATTCTTTCATTAAAAATGTAAAACTAAAACTATGAATGAATTTGAGTAGAATTTTTGTTCTTTTTGTCAGTTTTCCTGAATATTTGTAGGTCTTTTTCCAGGTCTTATTTAGGCAATTACAAGTCTTCAACTTCCGAGCCCTGATTGTGATATTTTACGACTAAGTCCATCCATCCTCGTTTTTGTCATCGATTACATCTCTTCACCTTCATTCGCCTTTCCATTATACGTTTTTTGGCATTCCTTCATCACTCATCCTTTTATATGTCAAACCAACTGTGCATGTTTTACCACTTAATTTTTACACCAATTTATTTTCGTACTTTCTCATTCATCATTTTGTCTATTGAAGTGTCTAAATGTCGGTAAATTAGTAATTAGTGCTATAACAAGTCTTGTTTTATTCGCCGAATTTCTCGCGAATGTTACTTCTTCCGCTTGTATTCGGTTCTCAAGTCCTTTTGTTTGCCGCTGACCATGTTTCTGCACCGTATGTCGTTATGGTTATGTAATACATATTCATTTACTACTGATCTGCATTTATGGCTTGTCGCCCAGGTGGCAGAACCTGTATCAGTTGTTGTAGTAGTACTTCCTTGAATGGTTTCCAAGAAAATGAAAATTTACTATCTCCCTCAGTAAATTATTTCAATCCCTAATTCCTCTTCCTATAAATGAATAATTGCCCCAATTTGTCCTCTCGACTTCCAACTTTTTGATCTTTTCTACTTCATTATTCCATAACAAGTTTTGTGATAGAAGCACTGTACTAATCTCAAGATCCAGTCTTGCATTCTCCATTAGTTCACATCCCACGTACCTGAAAGTTTCAATCAATTCCAAATATCTTCCCTTACCTTTCTTTTTTTTCCCCATGTCATCAGTAATGACTAGCTCTTTTATACACAGATCTTCATTCCGCATTCTTCAGTCATTCCATTTTCTATATCTGGCTGTTCTGGAACACCTCTCTGTCCATTTTTCAGTATGCTCACAGTACGGTACGTTTCACGTAACTAAAATAATGTCATTTTATAGTTTTATTGTAATGCAATAGTTTTTAAAGTTTTAAAGTTTGATTAATTCCAAGCAACATCACATTTTTGAAACGGCATAAGGAGCTACAGTATGAGCCAGAGTAACGTATAGGCTACCGAAAGAGAAAAATATGAACTTCACAGAATAACTAAACATCAGTTATTATGACTGGTAATTATGGAAGTAAAAATATTCCCAACTCTGGAGTCAGTTCTACACTTTTTCAGACGTTTCATCCGCAACTGTAGACGATAGCTTCAGTAAAGATTAATTAAACTAGGACTGGAGCTGTTGAGGTATTTACGCCGCGTGCCTTCTTAGCATCTGTCTAGAGTTGACGGGGGAACCAAGTCTGTGAGTTGCGATTTAACCTTCCTCGTGTTCTGAATTACGTAACCTGAACCAGCTTTAATTCGTTGCACAGTTGAAAACCGAACCCAAAGATCACGGACATAGCGGTCATTATTAATCTCACTGCAGTGTTCATATGGTGTGAGGGCATATGACGTCGTTGGTGATTCGTTCGTCAGATGGGAACGTTAAGCCTTGAGTAGATCCCGTGGTGCTATTCGTTACGAGTACGTTATATGCCGGCACCGGGTTTCGCCGTCTCCCATCGTACTATCATATACCACGTCATTTAATTCATCTCATTAACTCCTCTGATGAGGTGGTCGTCAAGAAGGGCATCCAGTCGTCAAAGCTCCCTACGAAGATTCATCTGACTTCACACCCAATCCCGTAGAGAAACGGGAGAATGGTTGGACACACACAATTACGCAACTTGACAATAAGAACACATCTACTAACAGCTGAGTAGAGTACATGAATTCTACAGCAGTGGCAGCTTACTGCAGAACATGCTGGAGGAAAATATAAGTCATATTGTTACGTGCTCATGCGACTGTTGACCATGTCACAGTCCCTTTCGGTATTTCCTGGAAGAAATGAGTGAGTCAGGCCACGAACCTCCCAGCCGGAAGAAAAATTAAGAGAGATATAACTTCGGAGAATGAAATTATCGACAAAAGAAATGTAAGGGGCAGTAAAGGGGTTTAAATGAAAGACTACCTATGCCTAGCAAATTGCAATACCATAGGGGACGAAAGAGAACAAAAACTGAACAAGGGAAGTCAGATAAGAACAAAATAATTAAGAAGTCTGATACAGAGGAAGCAATGCGAGGTAACAAGAAGACACTACGCATATGTTATCGAGGATTAGGTTCATTTTTGGTGGGATTATAGAGCATGGTCAGAAGAGTTATGGGTCAAAATATTAAGACGCAACTCTCCTCCATTTTCGAGAGATATCGATTTAAATATTTCGCTTTGATTTAAATAGACTTCATATGTGTTAGAGTATTCTTGTCGCTTGTGGGAGTGCGTCGGTCTCCCATCCCGGCGACAGGGCTTTGAAGTCCCAGCATGGACATAATTTTTTCTTATCATTTCTTTCTTTTTAAAGTTGATTAATGTTCGGATGTTTATTATTAATTTATTGCATGACCACAATATTACAAATAAACTCAATTTTTTAATTTCGTGTGGCTATTTCTAGCCGAGTGCAGCCTTGTAAGGCAGACCCTCCGATGAGGGTGGGCGACGTCTGCCATGTGTAGGTGACTGCGTGTTATTGTGGTGAAGGATAGTGTTGTGTGTGGTGTGTGAGTTGCAGGGATGTTGGGGACAGCACAAATACCCAGCCCCGAGCCTTTGGAATTAACCAATGAAGGTTAAAATCCCAGACCCGGCCGGGAATCGAACCCGGGACCCTCTGAACCAAAGGCCAGTACGCTGACCATTCAGCCAACGAGTCGGACAATAAACTCAATGAGATTCGTATATTTGTTGTTGTATGTCCGGCGCTCCCTTTCTCGCTCCGCCAGCCAGCTGCACGCGCGCCTGTGTATCATTCTGCTAGCTTCGACGCGCAGCCCTCAGTGCGCGTGCCTGACCATCGAGTGTACTATAAATAGGAGCTCCCGGCCTGCTCACTTGCCAGCAAAGGACGAGCTGACTGTCGTAGGGGAAGCACGTACGTGCCTCTCGCTGCGCTCTCTCTCTCCTTTCACCGAGAACTTCGAGAGAATACACTACCTGTCCCAGCCGGTTACCGCCTCTCGGTACCTAGGGTTAGATAGGGAATCTGCAGGCCAGGGACCCGCTTAACAACGGATCATCCCGCGTCTACTAGCTCGAATTCGTATGTCCCAACAGCTACACACACGGAACCAGGCTTGTACTTCAGAAAAGAGCAATGTCACGCTTCGGAAAGAGCAATTTGTCGGCAAGCCTGGAACCACACAGACAAAACTCCGAGAACTTCTAGAAATGACGGAGAGTGAGGAGCTGTCGTTATTACGGCACTCTGACCACTCTACGGCCGTCAGTACATCAGCGGAGGGCATAGCGCAGTTATCACAGCGCCGCCCCCCGCCAAATACCCCAACTGGCAATATATTGTTTAATAATAATATATTGCACTTGTCTGCAGGGTGGAATGCTACAAGCGCGCATAGCTTGTCGCTACCAGTCCTCGCTCGGGTCAATGACCCGGCCGAGCGGGAACCGGAGGTGACTCAGCGCCTAGCGTGCTCCGAGAGCAGGAAACGAAATGTGCAGGAGCTGGGAGCAGACTTTACCCCTGACTCCCAGCAAATAAACCTGACGGGAAACGTTTACCTGACGGGGCAAGCTGTGCGTAACTATGCGTGCGCCACCACCACCACCACTACTACATACACCACGACATCTCCGATTACCACCCCGTCAGTACAAGCCAGCTCGCACATACCAGTGCAGCCGCTCCCCAATCGGCCGGCCAGCCACAGGGCTGACCCCCGAAATAAGAGCAGGCGAAGCCTGGAAGCGGAGCTGGAGTGCGTGACGCTGTGCTCGGGCGACCGGGAACCGGGGCTAGCCCCTGATGTGCCGGAACCCGAACACGGGAAGGAACAGTCGTATGGCTCCACTGAGCTAGCGGCTGAGGAGGAACACGAAAACAAAATGGAGGCTACTCCTCCCCCCAACACGAACCGAACCCTCGAACCCAACCCAGTGGTCAGCCAGTCGGACGCCGGGAAAGCGGGACCCAGTTCCGCAAACCCGAGCGCGAAGACAACAGCGCACAAGGGAAGGAATAAGAGGGGGAAACGGACTCGGCAGATGGCGCCAACTACAGTCCAACCCCCACCCGGGCGAGCGGGAAACTCGGACTCGGAGTCGGACGAGGCCCCACTGGTGATCGACCTTTCAGGCGCATCCCGGGAGGCCGAATCTGAGAGCTCCGAGGGAGAGGGACCCAGCCAGCACGGGGTGACCGAACCCGAGGTCCCAGCCACCCAGCCGGGAAACCAGGGTGACGGCTTCAGGGAGGCAAAAGGGAGGAAGAGGGGGAAGGGAAAGGGGAAAGGAAAAGTAACCCAGCCCCTGAGCCGCAAGGCCCAGGCAGGCGGGAGAAATAAGCCAAGTACCCGAGTCGATAGTAGCACCGAAACATCTATCGGCTCAACCCAACCCCAGCACTCCACACACAAGAGGCAGACTCGTCAGAGCCCACCTCCACCACCACAACAAAAGAAACAGATCACCCGTAAGGGGTCAACCCCCCCGCCCCTTACGGTATACACCACCAACACCAAGACACTCGAAACGGAGCTCCTCAAAAAGCTGCCGCATGAAGAGAGAAAATATTATTTCTCTAGGCCGAGAGTAGACGCACATATAGCGATTCGGCTGCACATGACGAGCTTTGAGAGCTACGAAACCGCTATCGAGGTGCTAAAAAGGCTGAATATTACATTTGTAAGAATATTGCCCAATAGCACTATGAAGCGGTTCGTAGTGAGGACCCCCGTTAACGGAAGTAATGCGGACGAAATCCAGCTTGCATTGAAAGCTCAGGATATCCCCGCATTCTCCGTTGTGCGGATGCGGGCAGGGAATAGGCCAGCCAAGGGCAACCTATTCCTAGTTGCAGTGGCGGACACCCCAGACGCGGACAATCTGCGGAAAATGCGGATGCTCGCGAACATGCTGGTGTCGGTCGAGCCATACCGCCTCCCAGCCACTGGCCCCCAATGTGGAGTGTGTCAGAGGCATGGCCATCCAGGGGCGGCGTGCCGACTGGAGCCCAGATGCCGCAGATGCGCCGCCTCCCACTTGTCCCGCGACTGCCCCCACGGCAACGACCCCGCGTACTCTAAGTGCGCTAACTGCGGGGGAAAACACGCGGCCAACTTTAAAGACTGTCCTAGCCGCAAGGACTACGAAGCCGCCCATCAAGGCAAAGGGCCAAAGGGTAATAAGCGTGGCAACCCTAAGGCCCAAGCAGGCCCCTCAGGCACAGGCGCTTCACGCAAGAAGAACCCAGGCCCATCAGGTACAAAGGACCCTTCAGGTCTCGCAGGCCCGTCAGGCACAAAGGGCCAAAAGCAAGGTCCTTCAGACAACCAGCGCCCATCAGGCGGAGGCATTTTAAATTTCAAGCCCGTACGGACGGTAGGCAAGCAAAACCACGGGCCCTCAGCCCAACCAGCCCCCACCACCGTCCGAGCTAAGACCTCAAGTAAGATCAACAAGAAGGCCCAGCCCCAGGAAACCAAACAAAGGCAGGTTAAGTCCACGCCAGCTCTTCCCGAGCTACTAGAAGGCCCACCCCAGGCCAGCTCCACCCCCCGCAGAGAACCTGCCGATAGTCAGCCGGCATCCGCACCACCACCCCCCTCGCCCTCACCTCTCACCACACCAATCTCACCAACACAGATACAGGCACAACAGCCAGCGGGGAACATGGCAGTAAAGGCGTTCAGGGAAAGGATAGAAGAAATCCTGAAAACCTTCTTTCCGAACCTGAACCTGTCGGTAGCCATAACCACTGGGGTTATGATGGCCAACATGCTCCCCTACCCCTGGCTAAGGGACCTGGCTAATGCAATCTCCGAACTCCTAACCCCGGATGGCTGAACAACCCCACGAAGATAATAATAATAATAATAACAATAACACGCAGGAGCTTCGAGTTCTAATATGGAACTGCCAGGGCGTCAGATCTAGGAAATATGAACTCGAAGCCTTCCTAGCCGCGAACTCAATACACGTAGCTCTCCTAACAGAGACCTTCCTCCCTCCGGGGAGGAAGTTCACTATAAGAGGCTACAAAATGCACAGAAGCGATAAGGCTAACAAAGTTGGAGGAGTGGCAGTCCTGGTAAGGAAGGACATCAAGCACATGGAGGTAGACATACCAGAGCTGGTCACGCTAGAGGCATGTGGAATAGCCCTACCAGTGCAAGGAACACTCATAAATGTAATAGCAGCATACTCCAGACCGACAAGCCTCAACACTCAAGACATAGAAACAGTACTAGGGCTAAATCGAAACACAGTGCTAGGAGGCGACTTAAACTCGAAACACGCCACCTGGGGATGCCTGAAACCAAACCCAGCAGGCACAAGGCTGTATGACCACATGCTATCCCAGGACTATGTGGTAACAGCCCCCAGTGAGCCCACGTTCCTAGCACCGAACGATCACGTATCCGACATACTTGACATAGCCCTATTGCGACATATTCCTCAAAGGCATAGCATTAAGGTAGTGAACGACCTGGGGTCGAGGCACCAACCAGTGATATTTACACTAGATGCGAACCCAGAGGAATATGAGAAAAACCCCAGACGCCGGCTCAACTATAAAGCAGCCAACTGGGGCAAATTCGAACGCAAGCTAGACACACTCCTACAGGGAAGCGAAGGCATGCTAATAGACAGCACAGCCCAAATTGACGAAGCAGTCAAAACCCTCGTAGAAGCAATTCAAACAGCCACAACTGCGAGCATACCGCTAAGCAAACACAGAGAAACACCTCTTTTCGAGATTCCAGCGCACATTAAAGAGTTAATACGCAGGCGCAACAGTCACAGGCGTAACTGGGCTCGACATCACAGAGACGAAGACCGCGAGATGAAAAACGAATTAAACACGGAAATACAAAAGCAACTACTCGAATATAGGTCGGAAAAGTGGAACAACCACCTCAAACTTTTCGACACCAACACCAGGCCAGTGTGGAACTTAGCGAGACACTTCACGCGAGAACCACACAACATCCCTACCATCAAGGGACCTAACGGCCCGGTATACGAGAACCGTGACAAAGCCGAAATCATAGCGGACTCCATAGAGGCGGCTTTCACCCCAAACGAAATACCATCTGACCCAGCCTTCATCAGGCAAACTGAGGCAAAGGTAGCAGAATTCCTTGAAAACGCACCTAAGCCGGAGGTTAAGAGGACAAATATACACGAAATTAAGTGGATTATAGGTCATCTTAACTCCAAGAAGGCGCCAGGCCCAGACGAGATCCAGAACATAATAATTAAGAAATTAACTCACAAAGCCCTAACACTACTTACCAGCATCTTCAATGCAATGTTCAGACTACAATACTACCCTGAACAATGGAAAAGGGCTAGGATCCTCGTATTTGGAAAACCAGGCAAAGACAAGTCAGACCCCAACAACTACAGACCCATCAGCCTTCTGGACGCCCTCAGTAAAGTATTCGAGAAAATACTACTGAAAAGGTTAATAGGGCATATCAAGGAAAAAGGCATAATTCGCAACGAGCAGTTTGGCTTTAGGAATGCACATTCTGCCCCACAACTGCTCACTCGATTCATAGAACAAGCCACCATAGGTCTCAACAAACGAAGAGACACAGGAACGGTTTTCCTTGATATCCAGAAAGCATTTGACAAAGTCTGGCACGAAGGCCTACTAGCGAAACTAATAGACCACGAATTCCACCCAGGCTATATAAGACTTATTAAATCTTATCTGGAGGGCCGAGAGTTCAAAGTAGACGTACATAACACGCTGTCAAGTACTCGCAGGATTAGAGCCGGCGTAGCCCAAGGGTCCCTTATCGGCCCAATCCTCTTCGTCCTGTATACAAACGACATGCCTACGACAGAACTCACTACCACACACCTCTACGCTGATGACACCGCTATCTCAGTTCAACATCCACAGCTAGCGTGCGCTCGAAAGAGGCTCCAAGTAGCACTAAGAACTCTCGAGCCTTGGCTAACGAAATGGCGCATCAAGGTCAATGTTGACAAGTGCCAAGCAGTGCTGTTCACTAAGAAGAACAGACTCACACGCAAACCAGTCAACATAAAAGCGCTAAAGCTTTTCAATGAAGATATAGTGTGGCATGACAAAGTCAAATACCTAGGAGTAATCCTAGACAGAAAGCTCACCATGCTACACCACATCAATGATATTCAAAGAAAAGCACACATACGACTTAACCAGCTATATCCTATACTGAACAAAAAGTCCAGTATTAAAACGGAAGTAGCCATAAACATGTATAAGGCCTTAATCAGACCAATAATCATGTACGCGGCCCCAGCGTGGGGGTACACTGCAATGACGAACCTGGATAAGCTGGAATTAATACAAAATAAATGCCTACGAGCAGCGACCAGACTCCCTTTCGACACGCCAATACGCCAACTACGCAGTATTGCGAAAGTCAGCTCAATAAGGCACCAAATACGTAAACAGACACTAAACATGTACAGAAAGTCATGGAGTAATAAGATCAACCCGTTAATAAGCGGGATCGGACGCTACGACGTTGATCTGTACAAAAAGTATCCTACACCGAAGCACATTCTGTTCAGCCACAGGGTTGGGTGGGCGAGGGGCCGATAGCCAACCCACTCCCGCCAAGCTGACACCTATATAACACATACACCCACACACTGCAGACTCCTATGTAAATATGTAAATATGTTTCAGCTGTCCTAGACCCAGGGACCAGGCGAGGAAGATTGACAAAAAGTACAACTTAAGAAGACGACGGCAACGCAGCCAGACGGCCAAGGACGTGTCAATCCACCCCCGCCCCCCTACAGAGACATGGGAGCGGAACACCAGCCCGCGCCCTATAAACAGCACTAATATCTATCTGTTATCTCTTTCCTATCTAGGTTGTAAGCTGGACATGAGAGCAGGCAAACAGCCGGCACTCCAATGAGAAATTGTATATACATATGTTATTAATAATCTTAGTTTTAGATCTGCAGTGACAAGTGTGTTCAAACAACACCGCATAGAGGGACATCGACAGGAGGAAGAAGATAGCCCCTTGCATGCAAGGCTTGGCTCTAATTCCCCCCTCTCCAAAAGGAGACTTGGCACCAGGGACTGCTGGCTGCTGGACAATGGGACGAACCTGTGGCCCAAAGCCCAGACGCTAGCAGACCCGAGCCGACCCGGCAGTGACAAGAAGGACTGATCCCCATAATAACAAAAATTGCAAGGAATTGGTTTATGTTTTGTGCATGTTACCTGTTCCTAACTAACATAACCTCTGGTCTTTTTCCAGCCCACATCCTTGCATGTGCTATCAAAAGATGTCAGGTTTTACATGTAGGCTCTTTCTTCTTTCTGCCTATGTGGTTTTTCCCTGACCCTTCAATACCATACCTTAACACTATCCAACCAATACAAACTTTGCCGTGGTAGCGAGTCTGACTCGGAAACCGGCAGATACTCCTTGTATCACTTCCCACTCTACCCAGCTATCTCTTTTCTACTTAGAAATTAATAGCATGTCGGAGGCCATGTAGATTGAGTCGATGGTCACGGCGGGGGAGCGGGCTACGGGGGCCCCCCGTAAAAAAAAAAAAATGCTCACTTGCCCACTTGCCCCGGTGTCCAGCTCCAGAATACACCCTACGTCGAGCACGGAGGCTACTCCTCTTGAAAATGTGCTTCGACCAGGTGGACTGAATTTCTGGCAGTGCGAGGTTTCACCTCTGGTCACCGTTCCCTTACCTGTTTCCGCTGCCTATGTTCCGTAATTCTTTTACAAGCCATTTTCATTCCCTAACTTATGCAAGCTCCCTTAGTTTCGCTAGGTGGAATTTCTTCAATCAATTGAACTTGCTTTTTAGGAATTCAGGCACTTCAACAAACAAGGACTCTCATGAACATTTATGTTAGTGTGTCAGATAGTTCTCGACTATCAAAGTGTCGATTCACAAAGACTATCTTTTCAAGATAGAAGTGTATATAAAGACTGCAAACCTGTACATATTGTATAAAGACAGACTTTTCTCAAGATTCAATATTCCTTTTTGCTTCGAAATAAATTTCAGTTATTTGTGTAAATATCATAAAGTGAAGCAATAAAAGTTGTGTTTTGTAAACTTCAACCTTGGTTACAACATTTGTTAACATGAAAATTGCAAATAGCCTAACGGTACATAAAAAAGAATGAAGTACCAAACACAAATGTGAAGAAAAAAGAAGAAATATGTCAATTATGGGACAACCCAGGTCACCAGGATGGGTGACCGACGCGCTCCCACAAGCGATAATCATAGTCTGACAAATATGTAGAACGTTTAGTACATTTAAACGAAAGCGAAGCTTTCAAATCGATATAACTCGAAAATTGGGGGGAGTTGCGTATTAATATTTTGACCTGTAGGCCGAACTCTTATTACCATGTTCTATAAGCCCACCAAAAATTAAGCGAATCCCAGACGACATGTGCGCAGTGTCTCCTTGTCAGTTAGTGTCCTGTTGTCACGCTTCCAAGTTGAGAGTTCCTGGAAATCCTCTTTCGGTCTCCTTTTACGACAGGCATGGGCTACTGTGGATATATTCTACCATACTCACCCAATAGGGGAACTGATAGGAAAGATGAAAGTGAGAATCTGGCATGTAAACTCAAGAAACAGAAGGCTCAGCTGGGGGACCAGTGGTAATCAACCCACGTTTCCCATTTGAGAGCTCTTGGTGTCATTTTTTTTAGTAGCCTCTTAGAACAGGCAGGAGGTACCGTGTATTCTGTAGGCCTACATTCCTACACCGAAGTGAGTCAGTTCACCTAAACTTTCGTATCAGGAATAATGCTGAATGGTTCTTTTACAAACACTCCGTTCACAAGCTGCATTGCAGTGGTTCTGTATTAATTCCCCCACACGCCAGTCACATGGAATTCAGAAATCGACGTCCACTGCCCTTCCCTCCACAGCATTCTACTGCCCAACTCATCTCGATCTCTTCCTCCGTGCGGTTTAATTAGTTACCAGTGCCCTCGTCCTGATGAGTAACAACCGCCTTTAAGAGTGGAAACATTCCAACGAATTGCTAAACGTAATGGAAGAGGGGGGAAATTGTCCGTATCATGAATATCGATGGGCGTCTCTAGTGTGGATGAGGAGGGAGCAAGGTGACGGGAAGCCTTCTCAAATGAGACTGGAAGCATTTTGCCACGGTAGAAGTGATGCCACGACCACGGGCTCGTTTAGTTTGTGTTGCCAGCTGGTGCTACATCTCTATTACTTTCCTGCAGCAGTTTACTCTCTTTCTTTTTTCTAGTCCAACCTCCCTTGGTCTACTGAATCTCCTTTTTACCCTGAAAAGCAACGGAAGCCTATGGAACCTTACTTCCGACGCGCACGAATTGAGCGAATTCTACTCGCCTCACCTAAAAGTGCTTCCCCAGCAAACACTCGAACTGAGCGAACCGCTTTTATGTGCCTTGAAAAGTATTATTAGGGGTTGGTTTGTTATAAGCCCACAAACTGAAAATTAGTTTGTATGAGACGCATGTAATATGTAACTTAAAACTAGATCTGTCAATCTCACCATTTTCAAGTTGACGGTTTTTTTTATTATTATTTTTTTTACAATTAAGTCTTGCTTATTTATATTTTCTTGTCTGCCCTTGAAGAAGCAACATTTGAAACGCTGTTTATTTTTATGTAGAGGTCCATCTGACTTCTTTTGAGGTTCTCAATTTGCACGTTAATCAGCGTTGATGGCCTCTCGTCACTAATTTCTTCATGGCTGCGGATGCCTTCAGCTCGAGAAAATTTTATCATATTTCCTATAGTAAAAAGCCTAGCTTTGCATTTATTTTTAGTAAACCTCCAAAACCGTTTCCTGGACTTTTTATAAGAGGATGAGACTTTTATTGAAATTTTTTGTAAATAATTTACGAGTATTTACCTCTCTCACTGACCAAAGTCTAGATAACACCACCTGCTTCCATCATAAGAAATGTTAAAAGACACTTCACAAATAGCTGTAATGCTGTCAAATTATTTTTAATATAATAAATTTAATTGAATTCAAAGGGACTTCTTTCGTGGCATAACATATAATGACAAGTGTGACCCGACAGGACTGAACGACAGGTTCGGGTAGGGGGAAAGGAATTTGGTCAACGCAGCAGTGCCAGGTGTGTTCTTTACCTGGACAGCAAGTCGCTCACTCCCAGTGTTCGAGTTTAGCTGAGGCAGATCGAATTCGCTTGGTTCGTGTGCGCCCCCTTACTTCCCCTAGCTCCTCCTCCATCTGCCTTCTTCATTTTCAATAAAACGTCATAGAGTATACATGTTTGTCACTACGGTGAATGATGACTCAACAAACGCAGTGCAACGCAAAACAGACCATACAAACACTCATCCGAAGGTCGAGTATAGCAGTGTTGCCAACATAAGGGGTTTGCCCCTAAAATTAAGGGAATTTAATCGTCCCAGAGGGAAATTTGGGTGATAGAAGAATCAGGGGGTGGAGGAATGTAAGGAATTTTTTTCTGTGAGGAATAGCATGTTTGGTTCCGTTAGTGTGTTTGTTTTATCTTGAGTTTTTTGCTGTTGGCCAACCTGCCTGCCTCAGGCACTGCAATTAATCGTGCAACGTCATGATTTTCTGTTCTAGAAGCTCTTAACGTACGATCCCTTCACGTGCCTTGGGATTCCCTCTTCTTCTCTCTGTTAGGAACGCAGCAGTCGCCTTATTCTTTACAATGTTATCGACTACCAGCGGATAAGTGTATTTGTATAAAATATACTGACTTTTTTAATTAATAAGAATTACAATCTACCGATACATCAAAGCATGGGAGACATGCATTGCATATATCTCGCCTTCTCCCTCTGTCCCTCCTTCTCCTCCGTAATCGCAGCAGCATTTATTTCTTTTGACAGATCTTAAGGGGAATCACGCATTTTGCGTCTCGCTCATAGGCTCTGCTTATAGAGTAAACGTCATTAGTTTTTAACGTCATGTAGGAGGAAAATCCCCGCAGTACGTGAAGGTAGCAGTCTGATAGCGTAAATAACTCGATGCAGTTTTCACTGTTCAGTCAGCTGTAAGGCTATCTGCGTGGTGTGTTGATAAAGTAAGGCGATGTCTGTAATGTGTGAATAATTCTGTGGAGTGATTTTCTCTTTTTGAGAATAATACCAGTGTTATTATTATTATTATTATTATTATTATTATTATTATTATTATTATTATTATTATTATTATTATTTGGGGGTTATTGTGTGATCTGGAGAGAATTTGAACTTAGGAGTTGGCAACACAGAATATAGCACACACATCACTTGTGCTTTGGAGAGAGCGTAAGGAAGGAAATAATATGTCACAAACGTGCTAACTTATACTTAACAATCACACTTTTAAAACATACGATGTCGGTGATCGACTTATTAGTCTGTTTCCTTCTGGTGTATTAGGTCTCGAGTTCAATGTCCACCGAGGTTAGTACATTTTGACGTAGAATACCTCATGTACAACTGTTATATACCAACGTCAAGGTGTAAATTTGTATATATGTACCATATGTACGTAAGGGTGGTCGGAAACAATGTGAACCGGGTATATGAGCGTTAGAACGTTGGTCATACTGATAAATGATTTGAAAAAAAATACGTCGATATCTCGAGCCGTTGTAATTTTATCAGCTGCTGAAGTTAGCCAATCAGATCGCTTCGCGGGCAATTTCAGATGGTCTTACCAAGGCGGTGTTGCCAAATCTGCGCGTGGCTTATGACAGGCTTGAGAGCGCCAATAACTTCTCCAGGGGAGTGACTTGAACAAGGACCTCCCTGCTGATAGGCTCGGCCCACAGCAAGCACGCTACCGTGGTATTGGCTGAAATCCAGGGTGTGTTAGTGTTTGATGCTCATGCCTTGGCGTAGTTCTCAAGCCCGACCATGCCACGTGAACATTTAGCAACACAACCGTGTAAAGCCCATTTGAATTCGCCCTCGCAGTGATCTGAACGGCTAACACAAACAGCTGATCAAGTAACAATGGCGCGAGATATCGACGTATTTTTTTCAAAGTACTTATCAGTATGACCAACACTCTAACGCTCATATACTCGGTTCACGTTGTTTCTGACCACTCTGTATATATTTAACCAACGAAGATGTGGACATACTGTGTATGTAGGGCTTGCCCTTTATCCATCTGCTGTCCACAAATTGGTCTACAATTTACGGAAAATACTAATAAAATAGTTTGGAACCCGTAATCGGGCCGGTGCAGGCTACAGAAACATGTAAGTTTTAAAACTGAAATAATTTCTTTACAACTCGTGTGATGACAGCAGACGTGCCAACTTTCAAAAGTAAAAAAAAAAATCAGGAGATTTTTTTCGGCATACCGTGACATATTACGACACATCTTTGAAGAATATTTAACACGTTATATTACTCAATTACGTAATTTCTCGTATTCATTTCTTTATTTATTTACTTACTATTTATGCTCAGAGCACTGACTCTGCTGAACGGATTTTAAGGTTAAACGTTTTTTTTAGAATTATTTTTCCGGAAAGCATTTATCTCAACTGTGTTACTGGCCATGTAAATATGCTAAAAATAGTAAAATAGTCTCACAGTTGGCATTGCTATGTGGAAATGACAAAATAAAAAGCATTACGTTAGAGACTCTGTCATATTTAAGAATACCACCAGCTGATTGCATCTTCCTTGCCAGTGCCCGCTGAAGATAGTTTTCTCCAGCTATTTAAAGAACGAGGAAAAACCTGGGATTAAAATAAAGGAAGACTAAATCTGGTCTGAAAATCGGGAGATAAATCTCTGCGATAAGGAGAGAGGAAGGACCAAAACTAGGGGTCTCCCGCTTAAATCAGGGGTGTTGGCACGTCTGCGACAGTGTTCAATATCTCATAACAAAGAGGAAGGATCTAGGTACTTATCAACGAGAGTCTCACACTTTTGCTGTAAGTCGCAACGACACAGATAGGGCTTATAGCGACGATGGGATAGGAAAGGGATAGGAGAGAGAGGAAGCATCCGTGGACTTAAATAAGGTACAACCCCAGGTTTTGACTGGTGTGAAAATGGGAAACCACGGGAAGCCATCTTCAGGGATAACGATGTGGGGATCAAATCTATTTTCTTCCCAATGCAAGCTGACAGGTACGTGACACAAATCAGGCAGCCACTCCCTCAGTAACAAGGGATAGCTGGTGCAATACCGCCGTGCCGCGCGGTTAATTAACAATTAGTGTAGCTTTGTAATCGGGCATTGCAGCACATCATGTGTGGTGTCGTTTAATTCATGTCAGTGAGGTCTACAAGTATATAGAGAAAAATAATTCACTGTGATCATTCCAGAAAACTGTGATCCGAACATTTCTTTCCTTCGCAGAATGTCGCGACATACTGACTTCAACATTTTTAAAAACTCATTCTGGAGTGTAAAGCGACTTGCCAGAATTCCAGTAGTGGAAACATTTCAGACCCATACAAATTTGATATCTAAATTTCGACAACAGTTCAGTACGTAATTTCCGGCAAAACCTGCGGTCTTTTACAAACACACAGTCCTGATCGAATTCTAGTTTGAAGAAACTGAAAAACAAATACGCAGACGTACTAGTTCACACGTGTCACGTTGACCCTGAGCAACCATCTGCATGCAAGCAGCAGTGCAGCCCCTGTTGACTCATATTGACCGACAAAGGGTGAACAGATTCTACTCGTATAGGAAATTCTCATTGTAATAAATCACGCCTGATTTGAATGCTGTACTTCTGATATATCCGAGAGAATAAGTACTTTTATGCACTTCCTATATTCAAAGCCTGTTCTAGAATAAAAATGATTATCAAATTGCCCGTTCATACAGAAGGTTTTTTTTTTAAAAGTCTTCCCTTGTATTCTCTCGCTGAAGTACAATGAAAGAGAATTAGCTATACAGGCCATAATGGTTAGAGAGCACCCTTTTATGCGTCAAGCTGATCCCCTACGAGAAAGCAAAGGGCTCATCAGCTCGCCCTCCCTCCAGGGATACTGCGGGGGGTTTGCATTACAACAAGACAGAACTGATCCCCCGGCCCTTATTTGCACTGACGTGAGTCGAGTAATTAAAATGCCTAAAGCAGAAGCTTTATACAGAAACACTAATAGACATCCACAAAGCTGTAGTTTTGTACAGGCTTTTTATTCATGCCACCTACGGAAATTACGTTGGTATTATTGAAAACAAAAGCAATGTGCGTTTTCATGCGATACACAGTGTTGAAGCGATTCAGATATACATACTGATCTTACGTTCTTGCCTACTGCACCGCTTATGTTTCTAATACGAGTAAAGGCTGAAGAGAACAAATGTATGCAGTGAACTCCCGACCTTCGGATTTGCGGGTTATTCGAACATCCTACAAATTAATCAAATATTAATTAATTAATTAAAGAAATAAATACATACATTAATAAATAAACGTACGCCATTGTTGTGTATGCAGTGATTTTTCCTCACTTGTCGACAAGTTCAACTCGTCATTTTTCCTGCTAGAATTCACTTGGTCAACTCTTGGTTCTCCGAGTCGGAGAGTTTTAGCCTTGTAAATCCATGGGTTCTACTACGAGGTCCCACAGTTTAAAATTTGATTTCTGCTTAATTAACGCTACTATTCATGTGACTGGTTAACAATATTGACATTTCACCCTGTAATATTTTTGTTTTGTTTTTCTGCAGTTGGCTGTACGTCACACCGACACAGACAGGTCTTATGGTGACGAGGGGTAAGGAAAGGGCTAGGAGTGGAAAGGAAGAGGCCCTGGCCTTTATTAAGTACAGTCCCAGCAATTGCCTGGTGTGAAAATGGGAAACCACGGAAAACAACCTTCAGTGCTGCGACAGTGGGGTTTGCATCCACTGTCTCCCGAATGCAAGCTCACAGCTCCGCGCCCCTAACCACACGGCCAAGTCGGTCGGTATCCTGCAATTCAAAGGAAAAACACTCTACTATACTTCTGGAAATTAATTAATTCTGTTCTTATCAATTTTCCTCAAAAATAAATAAAAAAACAGCTGCGCAATAAAATGTTGAAAAGTAATACATGTTTGAGTTTTTCTCTCATAATTTTTCCAGTATCATAAATAATATTTAACATTTAATAATCATTTGCTTTACGTCCCTTTTACGGTTTTCGGAGACGGCGAGGTGCCTGAATTATGTCCCACATGAGTTCTTTTACGTGCCAGTAAGTCTGCTGACATGAGGCTGACGAATTTGAGCGCCTTCAAATACCAATGGAATGAGCCAGGATCGAACTTGCCAAGTTGGGGTCAGAAAGCCAGCGCCTCAACCGTCTGAGCCACTCGGCTTGGCAAATATTTAGCATTTCGCAAGCAATCTTCTTTCTTAATGAAGATTATCTGTTTCTAAAGAGAAGAGTTGACAATTTAGCGCCGAAATACCATAAAATTAGAAGTTAGTGAGATGAAAGGAAGGACAAATAACATTTTTACGCCATTATTTCAGAACGTTGTTAAATAAACAGCCATTAAATGTCAATAATGGTCATAAAAGCGCTCCTTCATTATACATCGATTTGTGTAACACTGTGTCAACAGCACACAGCAGCAGGGACTGCCGAAAATATCAACCCTTGGCATCAATTATGTTACGTTTGTGAGACCTACAAAATCTTACAACTTAGGTATTTCTTCTCTTTTACTCCGATACCCTTTCTTCAAGATACTGACATTACTCCTCTTACCTCTTTTCAGGAGTTGATGACCGCAAAGATTTGGCACTTAAAACAGCAATCACCACCACCTTGCTTCATAACAACAATCTGTCTGTTAGGTCATCAGCCCAGAGGCTGGTTGGATCCTCAAATAGCACCACCAAAGGTTATGCGGTTATAAGGAAACCGCAAAAACCAATGGCAGCACCAAAATGAGGCGTACTAGGCAAGCCGAGGAGTGAGGTAGTTTGCCATTGCTTTCCTCACTGGGTCAGAAAGTGCTATTGCAGCACGACTGACCCTATGAGCAACACCTTTCATAACACTCAGATGCACTAGCCGTGCTCTGAATGTCATTACTTAGCACCACCCATACCCCAGCAGCTTCCAAACTGTCACAGCCATGGATGAGACTGGGACTTTGGTGAAAGCTACACTTTATTCTGGCCTGTGCCAAGAGATGGATACAAAAGTACTGTATCCATCAAGAAATGGCAGCAGGCAACATAACAACAATAACACAGCTAAAGTACTGTCCGCGCTATTTTGAATGTCTTCCAACAACGACGGACTTCCGATTCAAAATGGAAAACTAAATTAGGATTCAGTTCGGACTGGTCGGCCCTATCATAAAATACAGCTACCCCACCTAATGGCCATGACAGTTATGGTGTCAAGTCTTAAAGGTCAGACACGTGGCTTGTTGGTTCGAGTACCGTCGGTGGAAAATAATCTCCAGCAGAATGTTGGCCTGTAGGGTAGGAGAAGTGGTGGTATGCAACTTGATCACTGGATTGCGTGTCAAAAGCCTGATTCAGTTCTAGACTTCTCCACATTGTTAAAATGGAATGAGGACATATAACGCTGTTAACTTGATAGTGAGTCAGACAGGGACGTTAAGCCTTGAGCAAAACCTTTGGTATTATTCGACAGGAGTAGACTATGTGTCGTCACCAGGTTTCACTCTCTACCTCATTATGTCCGACACCATGGATAAATGGTTAGCATGCTGGCCTTTGGTCCAAGAGGTCTCGTGTTCGATTCCCGGCCGGATCGGAGATTTTACCCTTCACTGGTTAATTCCGATGGCTCTAGGGGCTGGGCGTGTGTGACATTACAGACGCGCAGGTCGTCTACAAGGCGTCAACTCTATAAAGACCTGCAAAGGCCTCTCCGGAGGCCACACGTCTTTTCTTGTTTTTGTTTACGGAACCTCAACATGATAATCATCACACCACTATTCGCAAAGTCGCGCAGGTCGCCCATAGACGTCAACAGACAGATCTGTACTATGCCTCCCTGGAGGCCACCCGCTATCAATCGCATAATATAGCTTAAGAGTACTACTAGAGTGCAGTATGGAGGATGGAATGGAATTCAAACCAAGAGCCAATAAACTCTAAATGTACTTGGCAGTTTTATAAACTCGGAGTTCATGACACATTCGAAGTACATAAAGTCACTCTGTGAAATAGACGTCTACTCGTCTGAATTTGCAGCGCTCAGGAATGAAGCAGTAAAATGCACTATTTTCAAACAAACTTACAGTCCATGAAACGAAACTCGGCGGGGTCTTAAGCAGCAAAGCAGAGCAATGAAGCAGCCTGACCTTCCTCTACAATTACGTCACTCATTGGAAACGATCTCAAAGTAAACAGGCGAGGAGGGAACAGAACATGGCTCTCCAGACTAAACACACACATACAAAATTTTAATGTCCCTCTGAAAGACTCTTCTTCTCTCAAAGAACTTTTCAGTCCACTAAAATGTTTACAGTAGATTGTTATGATTAAGAAATAAACAATGCAAACACACTTCCTCAAAGGAAATCGTTTAATTTGACAGAAATGTTTCATTTAAGACTTCAAACGCAGAGCAAGAATCACAACTTGATTGGCAACTATATGATTTACATACTGTATCTGACTGTGTGATTTGGTGTTTGCTACACAAGAAAATAAAATTTATCAGTTTTCAAGAAAACATAATGCTTAGAATACATTTCTTTACAACAGTAAAATGACTGACACATATAAATGAAAAAAAAAAAGTTTTACTATCCAACTAGACTCACTCCTTTTTAGAGCAACTTTCGCTTATCTTAAATATCAGCTACCAAGACATTAAGCTCGGGCGTTACTGATTTCCAGAATAGGATAGCTAAAGATCTTTATGGATTATGTTTCCTCGCTCGTTCGAATTTTATTTACACTCAGCGTTCAGTACTCAGTCCATCGCTTATTATCAAATATTCAGTTTTATTTCATGCTTATCAAATGTTCAAGAACTCTGTTGTGGAGTGCTTTTTTGTGTGTGTGTGTATCCTTAATAGACGTCTAGCTCTCAGGGACCTTGTGTTCAATAAACGGAAAATTGAAATCCACATTCTGTTTCCAGTCATCCGACCGGCTCAGGAATGGACTGAATGAAGCCCCATCTAGCGGCGAGGATAGGAATTGTGCCGGCTGCCGAAGCATGTCGCACTCCTCTGCGGCAATGATTAATAAATGACAGGTGAAATGAAATTATATTGAAGAGTGTTGCTGGAATGAAAGATGACAGGGAAAACCGGAGTACCCGGAGAAAAACCTGTCCTGCCTCCGCTTTGTCCAGCGCAAATCTCACATGGAGTGACCGGGATTTGAACCACGGAATCCAGCGGTGAGAGGCCGCTGCGCTGCCACCTGAGCCACGGAGGCTCCTGTGTTCAATAAATACTATTACTAATTACAATACTACGCCCTGAAGCAATATTCATATTCGCTCTGTTCATGCAAAAAAAATATAGTATCAATCGTGTTTTATCTCAGGCTTTTCCCATTCCAGACCTCTGATTTTCATTTCGTTGTTTTGGTTTCCGTTTACTTTATTATTTCTTGTGCCTAATTATATATGCACTTTTTATAGCTTTGTCAGCTGTTGCTGTGTGGTTAGCGTATCGTCCCTCATAATAGACCTCTAGCTCTCAGACATCTTGTGTTAAGTAAATAAGTAAATAAATAAATAAATAAATAAATAAATAAATAAATAAATAAATAAATAAATAAATAAATAAATAAATAAATAAATAAATAAATAAATAAATAAATAAATAAAACCCGAATGTTAAAGCATTAATAGGTTAGATTGCAAACTTATATGGCTAGTGGGAAGCGCCATCTAGACCGCCCTTCCGTAATGTAGCGAGAGCAACATAATTTCTAGTGATTAAAATAGGCCGTACCCCTAATACTTATACAAATCTCATAGCAGAAATGTTGTGTGGGCTATAGTATACTTGTTCCTCCCTTTAATATGTTTACGATAACAATGTTATTTATTTCACGTCCCACTAACTACTTTTTTACGGGTTTCAGAGACGCCGAGGTGCCGGAATTTAGTCTAGTAGGAGGTCTTTCACGCGACAGTAAATTTACAGAAACGAGGCCGACGTATTTGAGCACCTTCAAACATCACCGAACTGCGTCAGGATCGAACCTACGAAGCTGGGCTCAGAAGGCCAGCGCCTCAACTGTCTGAGACACTCAGCCCGAGATTGTAAGTACAATAGTTATTAGGTCATTTGTGGCTTCTAAGTAGTAAAGATTAATTTATTATAGGTTAATATTGTGTGTAGATCTTTTACTACTTCGTGAACATCGTCCTTATCGTCCATCACTTCATTACTATCGTTATTTGTATTGGTACTCCAGTAAGTTAACAGCTGTAATTCTTATTTCTGATTATTGTTGCATACGAATTTTACGTCATAATCTGGTTAGATGGAAGAGAGCGACAAATGATTCTAATCTATATTATCTAATCTACCGACGTGTTTCTGTCCACGGCCTCTTGAGCTACACAATTCAAATGCTAATTTGCTGACGTCGAAATCCACAGCTTTCTGAAGAAACAATATCGTGGACTGTCAGGAACTTGACACACAGAGCGCAGCATTTTAAAATTACAATGAACCAACCCTCGACACTTCACAGGGAAATTCAAAAGCGGTTTGCTACTGTCTGCCATTTGGGAAAAGAATGTGTTTCTACTCATTTCATTTACGTCGCACCTGACACAGATAGGTATTATGGTGACGATAGGGCTGGAAAAGGCTAGGAGTGGGAAGGAAGCAACCGTGGCCCGGCGGTAAAAATTCTGAGGATTGCCGCCAGTAGGGTTTGAACCCACTATCTCCCGAGTGCAAGCAGTTAGCTACGCGGCCACTTGCTCGGTAAAAGAAAGTCCACTTGTCAAGATAACATAACGTTTGCACAGACATATCAGGAAATCCACTATAAATAGTTGTTAAATTCCTGAGTCGTTGGCATCAATAAAGAGCATCCAGCTGATTCAGAATAATATTAAAGATAATATTTTGCATAAGATAACAAATATAATTTAATGAGCTGCTATCTAAGGCCCGATCTGAAGACGTAAACAAACGAAGTATCTAATTACAATGTAGAACAGTACTTTAAAGGGGCATGAAGCCGCCCAAACAAACAGACTAATTTGGAAATTAAACAAGTGCCTTGGAGTATGAACTCAGGGCGGGAGTTTATCAGAATATTACCTACAGTAATACATTATCGTAAGGGCTTTAATAAGCCCTATGCTTTCATTATTAATGTTGCTGTGAAAACACAAACTTAAAATGCGAAACACCCTCGCTTAATCTATATTAAAAAATAAAATGATACCTGTCTTCTCATGAAATTTTGCACGAACCTTATTAGCGAGAAGTGCTACATGAGTAATACGCTTTATTTCAGAATAATTACCTGAAAATATATATGAGAAATTATTTGTAAGATGATTACTTTTTTTTTTCTAGTGGTTTAATGTCGTACTAACACACTGAGGGTTTTCAGGGACGCAAGGATGGGAAAGGGCTAGAATTGGGAAGCAAGCGACCGTGGAATTAATGTACATCCCCAGCATCTGCCCGATTTGAAAATGGGACACCACGGAAAACCATGTTTACGGTTGTCGACGTTGGGACTCGAACCCACTAACTTTCAAATGCAAGTTTACAGCTGTGCGACTCTAAAAGCACGGACAGCCCGCTTTGTATTTCTTTTTTTACGATTTGTTTTACGTCGCACAGACACAGATAGGTCTTATGACGACGATGTGGTAGGGAAGGTATAGGAATGGGAAGGAAGGGGCCGTAGTCTTAATTAAGATACAGCCCCAGCATTTGCTTGGTGTGAAAATGGGAAACCACGGAAAACCAACTTTAGGTGTGGCGACAATGGAGTTCGAACCCACTATCTCCCAGTTGCAAGCTCACAGCTGCGCGCCCCTAACCGCACGGCCAACTCACCCGGTGGCAATAAAATGTAATAGGACCGATGAAATAATGTTTAATTATAGCTGTAAGAAAAGTATTATTATTATTATTATTATTATTACTATTATTATTTATATAATTTTTATTATGTGGTTTGATTTTTATTTGATTCTTAGAATTTGTTACGATCATGCACTGCGTATTTTCATTTATTATAATTATTATTTTGTTAAAATTTGCTCCTAAAGAATTATAGATTTTTATTAAATTTAAGATTGAGGAACCTGTACTCGCAAGAAGACACGTGTACATGATTTTCAACTCTGCGCAGCCCGGGTCCCGAAAACACTGCCTTCCTTGTTGGAGAACCGCTGGTGAAGCCCAACTCCAACTTTCGGAGGTTGTTCAGGGATACCTTCTTAGTATGTTGGTATAAGGGACCCGTGGTCTCCGGTGTTATGTGTTAATTAAATATACCAAGTTCTATCGAAAAATAGCCCATATTGTCTCCACAGGAGAAATAATGGCAGTGGATGTGACAGAAGGAACTGTACAAATTTTGGATCCGCTTGTCGCAAGTAAGATTTTCCTCCCAGTTCCCAGAAAGTCACATGCTGTTGCACTGAATCGTAAAATTCTATCTTTCTCGAAATGTTAATGGGAACCGAACAGGAATAAGTCCATGATGTTCTGCTCAACTTACAGGAAAGAAATAAGCTATATCTAATGAACTTGAAATAGATCAAAGAAAAATAGGATCATATCATTCTTTGTAAACGGATGAAAGAACTGAGGAGTGATCATTATGCATTCTGGTTAAACAGCGTTCAACTACGTTCTTTGTGCTAAGTCTTCATCGGCTACAGCTAACACGCCCTACAAAGTGACATGGCAATCAACTCAACCAGTCGCATCTTACTAATTGAGGAGTAGGCTCAAAAATACGTCAAGCACCATCCGAAACAAGATTAATTTGCATTAAAGTCCACTACTAGGTGGTATCTGATCATCAGAACAAAGACAACGTGTGTGGGATATCGTGTTCTCTTCCAGCTCTCTTCCACTATGTCACTTGTACTGACATTACTCCGTAGACTTAAATGAATGAGAGCCTCTGTTAAATCACAGTGGACATTTTCAGGAATAATATAAACGAATTATAACACCGGTCTTCTTATTCCTGAGCCTTTTCCTAATTTCTTCGGATCGACACCTATATGGATTCGGTCCAGTTTTACGACAGGATACCCTTCCTGACGCCAACCCTATACGAAGGATGGTTAGAAGGGAAATGTGTAGCGTGAACTGAAACGAAAACAAACACCCAGCCCCCTCCTAAACCCCCCCCCCGACCGATTCGTTAGAATTAACTATACACAGATGAACCGAGCTAGTTGGCCGTGCGGTTAGGGGGCGTGCAGCTGTGAGCTTGCATTCGGTAGATAGTGGTTTCGAACCCCAATGTCGGCAGCCCTGAAGATGGTTTTTCGTAGTTTCCCATTTTCACACCAGGCAAATGCTGGGGCTGTACCTTAATTAAGGCCACGGCCGGTTTCTTCTCATTCCTTTCCTATCCCATCGTCACCATAAGACCTATCTATACACAGTCGAAATCCTCAACACGGCCGGGAATCGAACCCGGAGATCCTCTGAACAGAAGACCAGTGGGCTGACCATTTCCCCCAGAAGATGGACTAATTATACTAACAGAGTCGTCAGTTCTTAATGCACATACAGCTCGGCGAAGCAGTCTGATAGTAGTGATTATAGTATTTAGAAAAATGTTCAACTGAACACCTGTCCGGAAAGGAAAACTGAAGGGGACCGTAGAATGTAGGTGTCGGGAAAAGAAAGGCCACGAAGGGCGTGAAAATGACAGACTCCCTAGTTCTCGTAAACATCATATTGCAGGGGTCGGAAGAGAATAATAATAATAATAATAATAATAATAATAATAATAATAATAATAATAATAATAATAATAATAATAATAATAATAATCCACTTCATGGTTTTCGGAGATGCCAAGTGCCGGAATTTAGTACCGCAGGAGTTATTTTACGTGCCAGTAAATCTACCGACACGGGGCTGACATATTTGAGTACCTTCAAATACCACCGGATTGAGCCAAGATCGAACCTGCCAAGTTGGAGTCAGAAGGCCAGCGCCTCAACTGTCTGAGCCACTCAGCCTGGCAGAAGAGAATAAGAATGGACCGACTGAAGTCGGAAAGGAAAGGTGAATGTGAGGAGGCAGGCACAAGTTAATGAAATCAATGCCAGGCTCAGCTAGAGATCCAGATATTACCAACCGACACTTCCAAAGTGAGAGTCCCTGAGGGTACCTTGTTAGTCGCCTCTTACGACAAGCAGGAGATACCGTGAAATGTTCTTGCGCATCCAATTGTGACTTGTGTGGCCTCCGGAGAGGCCTGTTGTAGGTCTTTATAGTTGACGCCCACGGGCTACCTGCGTGTCTGAGTGTGTGAGGATGATAATGGCAGAGGGGAGAGTGAAACTTGGCGTCTGTATATAGCCTACTCCTGTCGAATAACACTAAGTTGTCTGTTCAAGGTGTAACGTACCCACTTGGCCCACAGATGTATGACAAATTTATAACGTGGCGGGTCACTTTAATATTAAAATAAATAAATGATATGTCATTGTTTCTCCAGAAACAGTATCCCAAGGGCGCCAGTCTTCAAGCTTATGGCTTGAAAACAAAAGTAGATAATTAATAATAATAATAATAATTGTACCGGGCGGTACACCTCCACGCCGCTAATTTAAAATGTGCGCCAATTGAAACTCCTCTGCTGGAGGAAGTCTGAACTTTATCGACGGTATTAATTTTCAAGTTTCTCGGAAGATGTCACTACGTGGAAAGTTTGGAGTTTTTGAACTGTGCCACTTTTGATGTATTTTTGTTTTACCGGTAGTAAGAAGTGTGAACTTTCTCTTCTAGAGGACACTACTGAAAAACTACAATGGTGCACCCTAGTGCGACGTGAAAGAACTATTTTTTGGAGAAATTTTTATTTCAAAAGTTTGTTTCTTGTTAAATTTCTTTCTGTTATTGTTTAAGTTGGCTGTATACCCCTCTCTTTCCCCTTGTTTTGTATTTAGCCAATCCCGAATTTCTTTTATTAATTTCTGACCAATCTGATGTATCTTCCCCCAACTTGAATATGTTGCTGTATCCTACCCAATAAAGTGATTGTGGGCGGGTGTTTTCTTCCCTAAAACGCCTCGAACTTTCCGCGAGAGTATATAAACTGCTGATTTTTGGGTCTCTGCGCCACTTCTGTTCCATCTTTCAGTGTGTAAAGTACATAGCAGGGGGCGGGAAGCGCCTCTTTCGTCGGCAGCGATCAACAACAAGGTAATGGCCGATTAATAACTTCTTTCTTTGCTAGCTCAGCAGTTTAACTCTCGGGGCGGGTCCGAAGTTTTTTTCGTTATGTAACCTTCCTTAAAATGTAAAGAAACTTGTATCTATTCTATCTTTTAAACTACATATTGGGATAGAGAGTGCTTAACCCTCTCGAGCTCCCACTCATATTGTTTTGAGGTGAACTTATTTTTTTCTCTACCTATTCTTCTTTAACGTAATGTAAATTGTTTCCTTCTTAAGTCACCTCTGTAGTATGGGATTAGCCCTTGTATTAGTGGCCTAGAGACAAATTAGGTTTTGAAACAAATACATTAGGAGTGCAGATCGCCTCCTCTCAAATTGTTATTTTAGAGGTCATGTAATTACCCTTTTTCATTTAATAGACCTCAGTAGGTTGGGTATGTTACCCCTGTGTCTATGTCCTAAGAGGACAACTTGAAGGTGGAGTTTGGTGTGGCCTTTGAGAGGCTTAAAGTTTGAGAGCGTGTGGCTCTTTCTTGAAAATTAAGTGTTGTATGCCTCGAGGAGGCTTTTCTGTGTAATTTGGAGCAAGTGCTCTTGAACATGAATGGGGTTTTCTGCCCCTCTGGTAAAACTTATTTTGGAGTAAAGTTGGGCTAATTGCCCTAGAAGTGTGAATTCGGGGCTCGAAGCCCAAATACTGTAAATACTGTAATTGCACCTTTTGTTGCCTTGCTACTCTGTACCTGCCGTACTTGTTATTTCTTAATTTTGAAAAGAAAATATAACCTTGTTAAATTTTAAATTAATTTTACTTTCGTAGCTTGAGACCTGTTCACCACCCCGCACCTTCTTTCACGCATAACTACCGCAAAAACACGGTAATAATAATAATAATAATAATAATAATAATAATAATAATAATAATAATAATAATAATAATAATGCGTAATGAGACTCAAAAAACTCCCAGGGGTGAGGTGAACGGAACACAAATCATTAAGTACACTAACTTGGAATTTAAGGATCATTAATAATCATTTCATAAAATACAAATTAAAACAGCTATTTATTAAGATGAAAAACGTGACGTAACGGCGTTTTAACGAAATCTGAACTTACGGAAGCAAAAGAAAAATTGAATGAAATTAATTTTAAAAATGAACTGTTGCGCGAAGACTTGCAGTAACTTATGCCATAAGCTCACCATATGTAGACTCTGTTGTCTTGAAGCTGATGATATGTGGATCTCGTACCGGCTGCCTTCTCTGTTATTGGATTCCAGTCCTACTTCTACATTTCCTGTCCTTAACACTTCCTACTGTACTCCTTACATAAAGTCGTAATGAGTCCTAATTTTAAGTGCAAAACCACCATGGGTTATGTTCATGGAGAGAATACATTCGTATTCTTCCGTATTACGGAACAGTAGCGTAGCTAAATTCATAATAAAAGCTCTCCTCCCCTATACTAGTCAGAACCGGTCTTCCGTTGACTACCTCTCGTCATTGAGATAAGTCCCAATGAGAGTAACTTTTGAGTAGAATATACTCAGATGCGAAGTGAACTAAGTTAAAATCTTCTCCGATGTGTAGACGTAGAATCGTAGTAAGAGTATCTTCCAAGCGTGAGAATCAGAATCAGAATGTCCGAATACAAGTGACAATCTGCTCACGAGTAAGAATACGAGTATGAATGTGAAAACGACTGCTAATGCTAATAAGGGTCTGAATGTCTACTCCAGCTCTTGTCGGTGGTATATATCGCTTCAAAAGTCTCCTTCCATCAGCCATATCTCAAGGTCCAGTAAGATTCGAGGTCTCATCCATTCTCCGATGTATAGCTGTGAATCCATCAGGTTGCTTCATTACGTTCATTCAAATAGGCTGAACTTTCCCGCTGAAATAAAGCGTCCCGAAGCGGAGTTTGAAAAGTGGGTGTTAATAATGTATCAACTGTCTCTTCATGAGGTAGAGAGGGTAAGGTCTCTCGTAACCTAGATGACGTACTTTTCCTGGAATTGGGCTGAAATTAGCCTGCTGACTCTGGTCACCTCACAACGGCTATTGGAAAATTTACTGCAAGTTATAAATATGCATGATGTTGAAATACTTTACCGAATAATTTGTTCGTTCAGAATACGTTATAGCCACGATACAAAGAAATGAAATGATGATTGAAATGGATGATAAAAACCCAATATATATACATATTAATTTAAAAATGACCTATCAGTGATTAAATATATACATCTTATCAATTAAATATATAGTTCAATAATTAAAAATATACAGTGATGTCCCAAACATCACAAAGGCTTTGCGTCTCCATCCGACGAACGACTGATTACCAACAGCGTTGTATGCCCTCACTTCATACGAGGATTCAACGAACAACTTTTTCATGATAGGTAATTATGTTTTATGTCACTTCAATTTTTAGGGACGTTAGAATTTTATCTTGAAAAGGGGTTCTTAATAATTAATAATTTTAACTTATTGGTTTTACGTCCCACTAGCTACTTAAGGAGACCCCAAAGTGCCTGAATTTATTCCCGTAGAATTTTCTTTTACGTGCCAGTAAATCTACCGACACAACGCTAAGCACCTTCAAATACCACCGGACTGAACCAAGATCGAATCTGCCAGGTTGGGATCAGAAGGCCAGCACCTTAACCGTCTGAGCTACGCAGCCCAGAAAAGGGGTTCTTTAACGTGCGCATAAATATAGAGGACTCCCGTGTCTGCAGCTTTGGAATCAATAGTGAAACTGAGAGACAAAGAAAGCAAATAAACTCAGAACTGGTGGTGCTTCTTGATAAGAAGAGAGGAGCGTTCATATTTGCCAACCAATCTTTCCGCCACAGCGTCTGGCGCAGGGTATATACAGGGTGAAGCGAAATTCGCGCACTCGGGCGTCGCAACGCGACTCCTCACATGCCAGCAATAAAAAAATGTCTCTCACGAAAGTTCGTCCTTCAAGTATATCCGGCAGAAAAAGGGCGTTGAAGAGTGGCAATCTGGCAACACTGTAACCACATGTAGGGTAACTACCTCTGTCAGCACGTATCAGTCGTGCTGTACAGTTGGTGCAGTGGATACAGTTTTGGGTTAGCATTCAGGAGGTCGAGGGGTCGATCCTGGGTTGAAGCGTATGTTTTTTTATTTCATAAATGTAGTCCAGCTGGTATGGTATCTGGCAACTTAAACGTCAACAGCGATTGCAGCGGGTCCTCTAGAAACCATTTGCACTTACGTACTGCGATATTATAAATGGACGAACAATTGTTTTCATTGGTCAGCCTTGAAAGACGCCCTTTCCACGTCGTGGGAGAGAATTTATTCGTACCACTTTATAAACTAGATGCGAAACCTGTTTTCTTTGTACTATCCTCCAATGATCTCATAGATTAGTAGCAACTATTATTCTTGCCTCATTCAGGTCCATTACATTTCGTTAGGGCTTACGTTACCAGTAGGCGTAGCAAAGTATGTGTTGTGTTTAGCGTTACAAAATGTTGTGAATGTAGGATACATGTGATCTAAGGTACGGTGTCTTACTGTATTACATATGTAATGTCCGATGGAAATTAGCAAATAAAAAATTGCGCCTCAACCTAGGATCGAACCCTCGACCTCCTGCATGCCAACGCAAAACTCTATCCACTACACCACCTGTACAGCACGGATAATAATTGCTGACAGAGGTACTTACCGTACATGTGGTTACAGTGTTGCCAGATTGCCACTCTTCAACGTCCTTTTTCTGCCGGATATACTTGGACGAACTTTTGTGAGAGACATTTTTTTATTGCTGTCATGTGAGGAGTCGCACTGCGACGCCCGAGTGCGGGAATTTCGCTTCACCCTGTAGAGAGAACAGCATACATGATTTGCAGCTCTTGGTGCTAGATGGAGATCGGCACAATATGCAGAGAAAGTCGAATAGACTTCAACGAACAACAGGTAATGTGTGGACAACAAATACACCCAACAAAGCGCATTATCAGCCTAGTAAGTTACGCTGTCAGCTACAAAGTTTAAAACAGGAACTCAACATAATGTTATTCACGACACTAACTTAATTAGAGAATGTATGTGAATACAACCCTTGGAGTAGGCCATGTGGTGGCACAGAGTTTCACCCTCTCCCTCCCTGATATATATATCACATTTATTTCATCTCATTAACTCCTCTAACCTAATAAGGTGGACGTTAGGAAGGGCACCCGGTCGTAAAAACTCGCTACGAAGATTCATCTCGCTTCATATTCGATCCCGTAGAGATACGGAACAAGGGATGGAGACAACACACCAGGCAGGCTCACTAAGGTAATTAATACTAACATTTAAATAATCAAATAACAAAGAAAGATTTGCAAGAGGATGATTATCATTTCCTCCTGGAGTAAATAATCACCACCATTGCCTTTCCCTGTTATAACGCGTGAATTATGAACTATTTTCCACATAAATTGCGGCCACAAAAATGGGTTAATGATCCGAACGGATGTATTCTGCTCCGCAAGGAAGGAAGTCTATTTAGAGTTCGAGCAGCAAGAAGTGATCAAAAGAACACGCAGGAAAATCAACAAAGCTCTTTATCTCTTCTTTCAACGGAAAGGAAGCTAGTCACAGCTGGGTGCGATCATGAAATTACTCCTCTTCCTACAGACCTATTTGTTAAAACTTGTACACAAAACTATGTGTGCAATTTATAAATGAGAATTTGGACTTTGTTAAGATTTCTTCCATGTAAGTCCCAACTTACCTGGTCCCGAGGCGTAATACTAATTAACAAATTCATCAATAACCTCTCAAAAGGCCTCAAATTTCCGTTTGTGGAGCATTAGTAGAGTGTCGGCCTGTGGATACTACGATCGCGTGTTCACGGTAGTCGGATTTTTGAAGGGCGGGAGAAAAGTCTATTAAATGCATTAAAAACTCAGCCATAGACGCCGAAGAGAAGTCCGCTTTACTCTGCCATCTACTAGGCTCAGAGTAAAACGGAACGTCGAAATTGACGAGCAGGTAGTCAGATGGCTTCAATGTTTTTTTTTAAAATGTCTGCACATGGTAGCTGAGGCCATACGAATATTATTATTATTATTATTATTTACTACTGGTTGTTTTAATAATGTCATTGGCTTTATGTCCCACTGACTACTTTTATTTTTTGGAGATGCTGAGGAGCCGGAATTCAGTCCCAGAGGAGTTCTTTTACGTGCCAGTACGTCTACCGCCACGAGACTGACGTATCTGAACACCTTCAAATACCACCGGACTGAGCCAGGATCGAACCAGCCACGTTGGGGTCAGAAGACCAGTGCCTCAACCGCCTGAGCCACTCAGCCCGGCACCGGCACCTTATGCTGATGAGGTCTGATGCTGCTTTCAGGCTAAAAAAACATTATCGGCCGTTTCCTATTACGGCTGACATACATTTGACGATACCAATTCCTTAATTTGAAAAAATCTGTACGAAAATAAATGATTACACTTCAAAATTTTCGTCCCGTGCAATTTAACGACCGCCAGCTGCACGGGCGTAACTTTTGTGGATCGGAATCGCCTGCCAAAATAAAAAAAATCGAGCCCCCTTAAACAAAAGGTTAAGCCAATTAATAATTTAATATACATTTAATTACATCAGGCAGAAGTAATGCAATACATTGTCAAGTTCTATTAACGAAGAAGGTACTCGTTGTACGATTATCAAAAAATATTGTTAATAGGTTTTATTTGACTGCCTCCGTGGTTTAACGGCTAAGCAGTTGAACTACTAACAATGCACCACTTAGATGTTTCTACTTTTCATTTTTCATTGGCATTATACACTCTTGTCGAATAAACGTGCGACAAACGTGACATGTTCTGCGAAATTTGTGTATAATACGATCTCAGGTGCATTACACAACAATTACCGTTTTCTTACTAAAATATATTTTGGCATAAACTGTAATTGCTGTAATTATTTCTAAATAATCTGGTGGAGGTCTTTTCTGAAGATCGTGTCGCAGTGTTCCGGGAGACGGCTTTTAGTGCCGGGAATGTCCGAGGACAAGTTCGGCTCGCCAGATGCAGGTCTTTTGATATGACACCCGCGGGCGACCTGCGCGTCGTGATGAGGATGAAATAAAGAAGACGACCTATACACCCAGCTCCCGTGCTAGAAGAATTAACCAATTATGGTTAAAATTCCCGATCCTGCCGCGAATCGAACCCGGAACCCCTGTGACCAAAGGCCAGCACGGTAACCATTTATCCATGGATCCGGACACTCAGCAAAATAAACTGTAGCTAGATGCAACGAAGTGGCAATTACTCTACGTAAAAATAACAATTTAAAAATCCACTGAATGTACAAACCCGCCTGATCATTTCTTATCATTTCCGAGCAGAGTGACATTAGGCTCTGGTTTATACTATTTTTCGAAGAGTCTATAGGGCCCTTTAGAGGCCCGGGCCCGCCTACATTGCAGGTCCTAACGTTACGCCCCTGGCCAGTTGCTGCTTCTTGACAGAAGTAGTGCCCTCCGACGTTTCCGTCTTACTTAAGGCTGTGTCGGTATGGAAGCTGCTGAAGTATAGATAGTGTTAAATAATATACCCCGCAAAAAATATCAAGGATGCAATACAATAATAAAGTTAGAGAATATTACTTGCAAATGATTAGAGGTGCGAAGAAAACTCATATATTATGAACATTTGTGTAGGAAGTTTAATTCTAAATTCTGTATGTACGATCCTTTTGTTTGTACAACTCAGCGTTGCCAACCGTACGATCTGGATCATACATGTACGATAATTCGATGCTGTGTTCTATCGTACGATCCAACCTGCGGATCGTACGCCTATTGTACGAACCTATGACGTATCGTAAATTTAGTCTAGTTTTCTTTTTAAAATGCGTAGTTGTTGTTCCTCCGTTTATTCTTGCTAGTTGTGCTCTATGATGACGATTTCCAGCTATGAAATCTGTCATGTTGACTACTTCTTTACAAATTATCGTATTCTTGAATAATCTAAATACAATTTGTTTTCCGTCTGTTTAAATGTGGAGTTGTGGCAGTGGAACACCTAGTCTGTTATCGTGTTATACGTAAAGGTGCGCCCACACCACGATGTTTTTGTTAACATTGTTTATTAACCATAATCCGCGGAAAGAAGAGTTTTACGTGCGGTCCAAACCAAGGGTACTCGACTTTTTGGAAGTGTCATATTATTAACCAATAATTGTACTAGTCAGTTTTCTGAGAAGCAAGCTGCTGCGTAAGCGAGCTATTGCACCTGTAGAGAAACTTATAGCGAATATTTTAATGGTTATTTTAAGTTGTACGAACCTCTCTTGAAAAAATACGATCCTCCTGGGAATTATTGTACGATCCTAACCATCTCAGAGGTTGGCAACGCTGGTACAACTACAGTTTAACCCTTCTTTTTTCATTCCGATGGAGCATGTGCCAAACAACAGGAGTTCATTTTTCTTGAAAAAAAAAAACTGTTAAGAGTTAGGGAGAAAATGCTTACAAACATTCTTCTAGAAAATGGAATTCTAAGTACTCTATTTGTACTCCATTTTACGAGGACTAGTCGTTTAGGGACCGCATTCACTTTTAAGAGCCCCATGTGCACATTTATCTCCGACTCGTTTTGCATTTTCTTTCGCTGTATGGTACCCTAAAGAAACATCGTTATAGTAAACTCGAAACTTGAGCGTGATCTTGTCCGATCCAAGTAGTTTTTACTTGAAAGAGCGCCGGGCTGAGTGGCTCAGACGGTTGAGGCGCTGGCCTTATGACCCCAACTTGGCAGGTTCGATCCTGGCTCAGTCCAGAGGAATTTGAAGATGCCTCGTGTCGGCAGATTTACTGGCACGTAAAAGAACTCCTGCGGGAAAAAATCGTCCCCTTGGCGTCTCCGAAAACAGTAAAAGTAGTTAGTGGGACGTAAAGTAACTAACTATTATTATTATTATTATTATTATTATTATTATTATTATTATTATTATTATTATTATTATTATTATTATTAAGAAAGACAAGCAAACAAACACTGTTGTCAGCTTGTGAGGAAAATAAAATAAGTGACTAGCAAGTGAGAATAACTTCTGAACGATAAAACGTATATTTGAGACAATTTTATATGGCAAAACTAACTAAATTTCTCTTTGAGAAAATCAAATGATCGTAAGTATGTGTTTCAATAAAATGTGTAACGCACTGTTACCTAGCAACAGTGCAGACTATGATATGAAGTACAGTATTGATGGAAGGACATACATTACATACAGATATATGGCCTGTACAGCTCTCAAGGTACTGTTGCTAGGTAACATGGTGTCACGCATTTTGTTACATGACACTATTTCGTTACACGTCTTTTCGGATAACCCCCAGCTCTAATACATACTTATATCAATAAAAAGGGTTTTTTAAACGTACAAGTGCGAAAAAAGATGCATGTGAGAAATATACAGTACACACGGGGTTTTTCTGTATTAGGATGTTTATTAATTTGCGAGAAGGTTGAACTCTGTTGGTAGATGTAACAATGCCAGTGTGTGTCAGAGCCCGAGTCTCATAACTAGGAGACTTGTGCATTTTTCATCCCTTGTGTTGTGACGGGACTGCAAGTATTGACCTCGCCTCGGTAGCCCAGCTGTCATACTCCTACTCCTCACACCGCACCCCTATCCACACTACCATCGCACCCCTCACTAATTTGAATACAGCGCAGACAGCGTGCATGGGATCCAGCGAGAAGGTGCAAAAAATAGTATCCGACTCCTGTCAAGAGAGCAGACATTGCCAATTAGTCGCCTGGGCATGAAAACGAGGTGTTATAAAAAATCCAGGATTAAAAATACTGTAGCTAGTACCTTTTTTTAAAAGAAGGGACTAGGTGCAGTATTGGCTCAGTAGATCAGTGCCCACAAATAAAAGAGAAAATCCACAGTCTGTTTCCAGTCATTCCACCGGGTCAGGAGTGGAATGAATGAAGCCCCTATCTAGCAGCGACGATAGGAATTGTGCCGGCTACCGAAGCCTGTCTCACTCCTCTGGGGCAATGACTGATGAACGCCAGAGGAAATGAAATGATACTGGAGAGTGTTGCTGGAATGAAATATGACAGGGAAAACCGGAGTATCCGGAGAAAAACCTGTCTCGCTTCCGGTTTGTCCAGCACAAATCTCACATCGAGTGACCGGGATTTGAACCACGGAACCCAGCGGTGAAAAGTCGTCGCGCTGCCGCCTGAGCCACGGAGGCTCTAATAAAAGAGAGGAAATGTAGAAAACAAAAAAAAAACCAAGCGCGACTATTGGAATCAATGACGGATTGTTAATGGGGTTAGCATTTCAGTTCATAAGAGTCATTATGGAAAGTCTCTGCAGAAAAGGTCGTCGCTTCTTGCTCAACGCAGGGGATGTTCCAAAAATAAAGAATAACTCTGTGCATTCCGGCCTGTGCTATCCGCGAAACGTTTAGTGACACTTCGGCTCCCTAGTGCTGAATCAGTAGACCTCGGTTATCTTTGAGATTCGTACTGGCAACCTCTGACACAAAAAATATGAATCAATTTTACATTGGCGTATTGGTATAATTGGTATAATAACAAGACTTTAAATACTGTTATTTACACAGCAAAGTCAAAATATAGGTTAAGCCTGAACCTGAGTGAGGAAAATCAAAGTTCATCACAGGAACAACCTATAACTCCTACACGGAACGACGGTTTAGAAAATTCATATCGATCGATCATACTATCCATTCAATTCAGATTTCATTTCCATTCAGTTGGCAGTATTACCGGAACCGCTGTAGCTCCCTCCTTACTCCTCACCCCCGTAAATCGAAATGTCACTAAAAGTTTCGCGAATAATACTTGGGGTACGGTCTGCGTAAAGGTAACGCTATTACAGTCGTACACCAGAATAACATTTTTTGACTTTCGTGGGGATTAACCGGTATCCGGTCTCTCACAGACGACGCTATTCTTCGCACTACGGTGCATGCGCGGAACGTTGGATTGACGAGTACTTACAAGTATTGTAAACTAGGTGAAGTACCACACTAACTTCTGAATACACGAGACACACCTGTTCCATGTACGTACAACAGCGTTTACACTAATAAGGAAACAGCCCTGATATAAAAATAATACATAAAGTGTTACTACGAAGCTGCTGCTGCCGCCGCTTCAAATCCAAAGTGTTGGGCTGAAGATAAATTTTAATTTACATTAAACTAATTTCCGCTCACATTAATCTGTCTGAAAATTAAAACAATGTGTCCTTAAGCATTAAACCAGTGTTCCAATACCGACATTCAGAGACAAAACTGGGAGAGACATGCTGCGTGTGAACGTACAGGAGGACAAAAACACTACGACTACAGTATTTGCTCGGTGAAGGAAGATCCACGGGATGTCCTGACGAGAAGGTGCCTGTGCGTGTTTGGTGCGCGCATGCTAAACTTGTTATAAGGACAAGTGAATTATTTTGATATTCAGATTGCAGTACACTACAAACTCTTACATTAAAATACGGAACAAGAACAATACGATTAAGGTCAACAGTTTTACAGCGAATGGTGTGTTCACTTTACAGTCAAAAATCCAACTTTCGAGGCTTCTTAGAAAATATATTCAACAGATCAGTTGGTTCTATAATTATGTCTCTGGATGTTTATTTAGTTTGTTGTTTATTGTCAGTTTTTATTTCATTTTTGTAAAATTTCCATTGGGGGGGGGGTATGTTTCTAACCCCCAGTAACGCCCCCTAGCCTACGCCAATAATCTGATACTTGGTTGGATGATGGTGAATTTAAATACACAGGAATAAATTTTTTCACTCTTAGTACCCATTTTATTTAATCTCACAACAACACAGATCAGCGGAATGAATCACAAATTTTAATGCCGCATATATATTAATTTCTCTGTTATCAAGTGACACGTTCCCTCTTTTTTGCGAGTATACTATCTGTGGCCTCCTTGTAAATCTCTTACATCCCCCAGTTTGACAACCACTGCTCTACAGACTGAAAGTACTTCCTTTTTTTTTAGCTATTTGTTTAACGTCGCACTAATGCATCGAAGGTTTTTGGCGACGGAAGGGTGGGAGATTGGGAAGGTAACGGCCGTGGCCCTCGTTTAAGGTACAGCCCCAGCATTTGCCTGGTGTGAAAATGGGAAAACACGGAAAACCATCTTCAGGGCTGCCGACAGTGGGGTTCGAACCCACTATCTCCCGAATGCAAGCTCACAGCTGCGCGACCCTAACCGCACGGCCACTTGCTCGGTGAAAGTACATTCTTCATAAGCAGAAGTCCGTGTCCTTCCTTGTAAACACTATGCGTTCTTTAAGAAGTATAATCTGAGAAACTGCTCAACTTATTTGTGGTAGATAAGAGGCTATAAAGTAACTAATATTTATCTCTGCTTACTCTTTCAACACGCCAAAGAAGAGTCACAGAGGTGTACAACAGACTACAGAGGTAACGGAAGTTATCACAGGCAGTCCGGTTTGTAAAAGAGTAAAATAAGGGACGGTAACACGGGAACCACATACTGACAACAGAATACACCATATATCATTGTACTGTTGATGTGTCCAGATTATATAAATATAGCCTAGCATGTTAGTATAACGGCACGTTATTACTTTATCATCCTCAAATGGAATAATTGCACGTGTTCCACTTCAAATGATGAAACGTATCACTGAATTTTTTCCATCCACAAACTCAGAGATAGACTAATGATGGACAATAGCTAAAACAAGCATTTGCTTTTGCTGAACCAAATGATAAAATATTATTTCCTGCCCAGTGAAACGGACCTTTCATGAACACAGATGCAACTACGGTTGTTACGACAAGGCTGAAAGAGAGAAATATTGTTTATCTGAAGGAAAATCAGTGTCTTCACGAAAAGATGAGTTTTATGGTGTAGTGGTTTGTCTGTTCAAGATAATATTACAGTATATTTAATTTTCATGGACGTGAAAATGTAAAATTGTAACGGATTGCTCTATGTGAAAGGAGTACAGCCGGACATTCACCTTTGAAATTTTCACACATCCCTTCAAACCGATATTACAGAGGTAAGGCAAATTAGTGCACACGACACAAGGTGCAAGCTCCGCGGTGTAAGTATGCCTGGCACTAACTCGAAGGCTTCGGATACGACTCCCGGCCAGCGGAAGGATTTTAATTCGGGATTCGGGACTGAGGTCCCAGCTGAGTTCAGTCAGACTTGTGAGACAAAATGAGGACCAGTTGCTAGGAGAAGCATCGAATTCGGTCAAGAAAGCCAGTAATGCGGCTTAGGATGTCATCACTCTGACCACGGGAACTGTAATATTTTAAGGCCGTCAGGCTGGGCAACAATCGTATGGGTAGATAATAAGGTGTACGTGCCACAGTATTTATTATACACAAAGTAGAAACTGAATAATAAAAATAATAATTGGTCACGAATAATTGAGCTTACATTCGGTACATACGGGGTTCGATCCCCACTGCGTCCAGACCTGAAGATAGTCTTCCATGGTTCCCCCATTTTCACACCAGGCACATGCTGGGGCTGTATTTTCATTAAGGCCAAAGTCATTCCCTTCCCAGTCCTAGCCCCGTACTATCACATCGTCGCCATAAGACCAGTCTGAGCCAGTGCCACGTAAAACAAATAACAAAAAATTAATAATCGAATGGCTTCAGCTACCCGTGAGCAGATATTTGAATTGGACGACACTATTTTACGCTGCGTATCAGAAAATTTCAACATTCCACTTTCCTCTACCAGAGGGTAGGTTAGCCGAAATTCAGTTGGGCGATCAATAGCTGAGTTTTAATTTTTGTCGGCATAACACCAACTGTGTCAAAGAGATCTTTTACATGGCGACATTGTACGCCATGGAGTGCTGAATGGATTTTTTCCGTCTTCCAAAAATTCGACAACCTCTATCGGGTTTGACCCCGCTATCTCGGGATCCGGGAGCTAACAATCTACCATTGATCCACAGAGGAACAATATTGAACAGTATTAGAGCGAACAATCTGACTTGATCTTGTTTTATTCTATCAATATATTATTATTCAATTCAATCCTGCCTCTTGTTTCGTATCCGTGTAAACATCACCATTTTAAGCGTAATCGATCTTTTATTTACATATTTTTTTTACAATTTGTTTTACGTCGCACCGACACAGATAGGTATTGTGGCGACGATGGGATAAGAAAGGTCTAGGGGTACCTTAATTAAGGTACAGTCCCAGCATTTGCCTGGTGTGAAAATGGGGAAACCACGGAAAACCATCTTCAAGGCTGCCGACAGTGGGATTTGAACCCACTATCTCCCGGACGCAAGCTCACAGCTGCGCGCCCCTAACCGCACGGCCAACTCGCCCGGTTTTTATTTACAAAGGAAACAAATCATCAAACGGTGCAACATTCTTCCTCAACCAAAAGGGTTGATAATTATTGTGGACATGAATTTCAAACAATCGAACAGTTGAAATAGCTAATAAATGCCTAATTGTACAAAATGCCATTCCATTTTCACATAGGGGAATTGGATAGTATGATAACTGTGATTTGGCCGCAGGCTTGAATACATTTTATACAACTCAATATTTATAATACGTTTCACTTCGCAGTTACAAGCTTGATCGACCTTATCACACCATTGTCTGCATCGACTGTGATGAGTTTATATAATGTGGATCTATTGTTTCAAACAAAAGCCTTCTTCCCTGTTTCTTTTTATATTCAGAAAGTTTGATACGGTCATTATAAGCAACCTTCACCTCCAGACCACGCCTTTATCGTTCCTTTCAACGCAATAAACCCTACATTATTTAAATTATATTTGGTTACCTCCTTTTAATAAAGAACTTGGACCACCAAGAAAGCAAAACCTATCATTTAAGACTTAACCAATGGGGGACAGTATATCACATATGAAGATTAATAAGTAATTTAAGAATAAGGAATACTGTAAACCGGGTGGGCAAAAATTTGACCCGGAAAATATTTAAAGTAGGACTGCCATGGGATTGACGCTTGTTATTGAACATCACGAAAGATGCTGGAAAGCCTCATCTGAAAAAATGAAAAACCGAGGATCCAAAAATCCTCATCTTCCACTTCAGTCAGAAACCACCGGCAGAACTCTACACGCGAAGGTTCGTCTGGACGCTGTAACGCATGCACAACAGTCAATTTTTATGGATAAAGTTGCAGCTCCTTTCTGATAATGTTTCCACATGAAGATCTCTTAATTCTCACTTGCACAGATAAACGGCGTTGAAATATCGTCGAACATCGCTCCAGGCTTTTCCTCATTCGAGCAATGTTTCCTGGTGTTCGAACTTTCTTTCTTTCTTTCTTTATGTATGTATTGTACCGGTTACGACCTGTACATAAGTATTTTTTGAGCATAAGTTACGTTTATTTACCACGCGTAATGTTCCGAGCGCGGATGGTTTGTTTACCAACAGCGAGGACCAGCTAGCGAAGTGTATGACGACTGTGAGCTGTGACGTAGCCACAGGGGCTAGCTAGGCAGCCCGCTCGTCTCAACACGCGTTGCCAGCCTTGACTGGTATTTTCTGGATTCCACGTCACTTGTTCTAGTGAGTTCGATGGAGAAAATTTGGAAATTTCTATAATAATTGTGCTAGCGAGTCGAGCGATATGTCATCTTGTTTGGGATCACCTAAACGTCCCAATGCTCGAGTTTCAAGCAAATCCATCGAGGGATTCGGGAGATATTCAATCAAACCGTATTATGACGTAGACATCCCGGATTGAATAAAAAGGGGACCTACTGTAGCCTATTCTCACAGTCTCAGCTGAGTAGTCAGCGAGGACACTCTTGCTGCTACTATCATCGCGGAACTCTGTCATTATACAAGTGTGGGAAGACGATTCTTCAAAGTTTTATAAGTGGACTCATAAGACTTCGAGTGTGGTAGAAATTTTTCTAAGTCTTCGTAACTGAACTTGGAATATTTACAAGTGTTCATTGAAGGGACTTGTATTATTTACGTATCATCGAAGTTGGAATTTTTCTAAGTGTTAACTAAATGGACTTGTATTATTTCCATGGGTTCGAGACCCGAATTCTTCTAAGTGTTCACTGAACATTATTTACGTGTCTTCGAAGTTGGAATTTTTCTACGTGTTAACTGAAGGGACTTGTGTTATTTACGCGTCTTCGAAGCTGGAATTTTCTAAGTGTTCACTGAATGGACTTATATATTATTTACACGTAAACGAGATTGGAACTTTTCTAAGTGTTCGTAAAATGGACTTGTGTTTTTTACGTGGAATATTTACAACTGTTGAGGAACTCATTCTTCTAATAGACAGTAATTGATTAACATTGCCAGTGATGAACTTTAACTTTCCAACGGCTTTCAACAAAGTTAGGATTTCACTTGCATTTACTCAAAGACTTGTACATTTGCCAGTGTTGGTTTAAAAGACTTATAAATTTCGTCAGTGAATTTATTTATGTGAATGGACTTGTGTTTTCGTCAGTGGTCACTCAAAGACTTTATGAATTTCACCAGTGAATAACTTTAAATATATTCAGACTTCCAAGTGAATGGACTTGTGTTTTTTTTGTTCGAGTTTAGTCAAAGACTTGCACCTTCGCCAGTAATGAACTTTGAGTTTAACTATAATTTCACAAGAAGGGACTTGTATTTTTTCGTTGCCAAACGTTATTCCGAGACGAAGATTTTCCTAGTGATGAACTCTAAAATTATTAATACCAATCATATCATTTTAGGAGTGTTGGAAGTCTTGATGTACAATTATCAAGATCTCTGCTTATAAGTTGATCATCCAAGGTGCTCATGGACTCAGTGCTACTAGTGACCTTGGGAACATCAATCCTCTCAGTCTCATTGGGCTGAGGTAGTACATGACTATCTACAACATCGCCTGGATCATCGGGGTTCAACCCGGGCCTCAGAGTTCGAGACATCTCTACTTGCCGTCAATCCAGACAGTCCAGCTGCCTCTGTCTGGAGTATCTGGAGTCCCTGGAATCCCTGGAGTCTTCTGGAAAGTGCTTCAACCAGCTTGGCTTGGTGAGCTGGAGAACCCAAGCCATACTATTGGAATACGAGGAAGACAGTCCATTTCTACTTAGAAGTGATGTGCAAACTTATGACTTATTTGAATAAACTCTTATACAATCAGAGTCAAAGTTTTTCTGTAGATAGGACCCTACCTCCTGTACCGAGCCCTAGCTACGATTAACCCAGTTTTTTGCCCTGAGATCTCTATTTCATGCCCCTATCAAATTTAATCTGAGAGTCGGGCTCTTTTACTGGTACAGTATGTATTTATTTATTTATTTATTTATTTATTTATTTATTTATTTATTTATTTATTTATTTATTTTCCTACCGCCTTTTCCCACACATGGTAATCGGGTGCGAACTGCGTCACACACATATGTGGATTTAGCCCTGTTTTACGGCCGGATGTCCTTCCTGACGCCAACCCTAAATAGTGGAATGTAATTACTATTGCGAGTTTCTGTGGTGGTTGGTAGTGTGGTATGTTGTCTGAATATAAAGCGGATAGTGTTGGGACGGACACAAAGACCCAGTCCCCGTGCCAGAAGAATTAATCAGAAGCGATTAAAATCACCGACCCGGCCGGGAATCGAAGCAGGGACCCTCTGAACCGAAGGCCAGTACACTAACCATTCAGCTAACGAGTCGGACTTTCTGGTGTTCGAACTCGTTTCGCATAATCACGGTTTTCATTCACTATAGAGCCCGTTTCACGACATTTTGCCACTAAGTTTTGCACTGCAGATAGTTCCGCACAGGTTTTCCACACATCATGCTTCGCATAACACTCTACAATCAGCACACGATGTTTTATAGTGTTCGATTCAACTGGTCACTAAACACGTCTGCTCCTCACACTCACTCACACGTAACGACAACGACGTACTAGGAAGAGAGCATGCGGGAGATGCGCACGGGCAGACATGTGACAGCAACCGTTTGGTGCATCGTAATCACGGTTTTCAGCATTTTCTGTGATGGTGATGGTGATTATTGTTTTAAGAGGAAGTGCAACTAGGCAACCATCCTCTATATAACACTAATCTGAGGGGAAAAATTTAAGGGATCCGACACTTCGAAAAATGAAGATATCCGCCAAAGGAAGACCAAGGGCCACGTAGGGCGTGAAAATGGAAGACTCCCTAGGCCTCAGGAACCTAATACCGTCGGGGTCGGATAAGAACAAGAGTTGACCAAGAGAGGTCGGATAGGATAGATGAAAGTGAGGAGACTGACATAAGTAAGTGGAAGCAATGCCAGGACTCAGCTAAAGGCCCCGTGGTCGCCAACCCACGTTCCGAAGTTCAGATCCCTGGGGGCCCTTTTAGTCGCCTCTTACGACAGGCAGGGGATTCCGTGGGTGTTATTCCACAGTCCCCATTTTCTGTGATGGGAAGTTCTCCTATTCATTAACATGGATCAATTCTGGGTCAGTCTTATAAATGTTTTCCGGGCCACGTTTATTTTGCCCACCCTGTATCATTACTCCCATCAGTATTAACAAATCTTTCTCGTCTCATTCGTGTTATCATTATTATTATTATTATTATTATTATTATTATCATCGCCAAGCTGTCGTTCACTGTCGGCAAAGCAGTCCGAAGTTACTAGCTGTTTCGAACCCTCAACTGAGGGTACTGCCCCAACAAGTATAATTATATTTCGGAACATGTACTCTAAAGAATTAATGATAATTCATTCACTGTGCGAGAATGTATCCAACAAATTAATGGCACTTACAACAGAGGTCTATCAACTGTTCTCTGAATACACTGTACAGTAGTTATAGCAGAATAAGCTGCCTCCCTCGCGGCAATTATCTGCCTGAATATGCAGCATCAAAGTGCTCGGTCGATGTGCACTGGATTCAAATGGCTGAATAATCCGTCAGCACGACGAACTCGGAGGAAAGCAGGTGTGTAATGTTGAAAGCTTTTGTGCCTAACACGCTCATACTAGCTCGAGCTACTGTTGAGCAAGAGGAACAGCCGTTTTTCAGAGAAAGCAACATTAGCAACACAGACTTCTCCGACCTTTGTGAAACAAGTTTCTAACTGAGAGTTCCAAGGGGAAATAGGCTCACCATGTAGAGGGATTAAGGTACCCAAGGTAGATCGCTGCACGTTATCAAAAGCATTTTCGTTGACAACCACACTTAAATGAGAGCTGGTAGTAAAAGCAGTTCTTTTTCCGAAGTGATTATGGAGATCAGGCAATGCCTTAATATTTCACCCTTATTTTTCATGTTATGTATCGCCGGAGGGCCAGCAAAAACCGCTATGTGACGATGTTGTTGGAGAAATACTGACCCGCAGCACAGAACGTATTAAGAACGAGAATTCTTTGAGGATCATCGCACTATATTAAAGCTCAGATGACAGATCCTTACCAGTCGAAGTTTTAAGCAGAAATATTTCAAATAACGGTTTTCGCACGAGCAACGACGCTGTCTGGATCATTTGGTGAAAAATAAATTGATCAAGAGGGATTTTTGTACGCAATTTCACACCGACAACTTGTCGAAACAATTATATCTCCAAGCTTCCAAAGAAGAGAAATACAATTATTATTATTATTATTATTATTATTATTATTATTATTATTATTATTATTATTGCCATTTGCTTTACATCGCACCGTTTTATGGCGACGATGGAATAGGAAAGGGCTAGGAGTGGGAAGGTAGTGGACGTGGCCTTAATTAATTGCCTGCTGTGAAAAAGGGAAACCGCAGAAAACCAACTTCAGGGCTGCCGACAGTGCGGTTCGAACCCACTATCTCCCGAATGCAAGCTCACAGCTGCGCGACCTTAATCCCACAGTCACTAGCTCGGTAGAGGGGAAATGCGCATGGTATGAATATAAGCTTTCCTAAGGCTAAAGTAATGAAATTTGGGAAGAAATCTTGGAAGAATACATCCCAAGAATGAAAGAGAAAATAGGACTAGTGACGTGACGGCGTACGGCTTCTGGAAAGCCCTCGTGCAAGTACGTGGTTTTTAGCAAAAATATGTTCTTAGGATGCTTGCCCGAATCCATACTTGATAAAATACGGACGGTGTTTACTATATCCGTAAGTATACGCTGGAGCAAGAATTTCAGTTTCATCCGTCTGTCTCGGTATGACATTTGACTTTGATCCTATGAGAGTGACCGAGGTATGAGCTAAGCAAGTTACACTATTTCTTATGCAGCCAGTCAGTAACTGTCATGAAATGGTGTGAAAGTATGGTCAGTTTCTGTTTGCATCACTATGGGCCTGCCAGACTGATATGTCATGGCATCGGCTGGCACACTGCGGAAAGCAACGGGAAAATACCACACACCTGACAAATCTGACAATCTGTGAAATAAATAAATAAATAGAGAGATAGATATAAATATACAGAATGTTAACGAAGTCAATCTGCAGTAGCAATCAGCATTATTTTGAAAGAAGGAAGTCGATCTGTAGATTAATTTTTTTTCTTTGAACACTGTGTTAGAAAGTAATTTTGCTGTATGGCAGTCAAAGAACTGGATGAAGGCGGGATACATCTTACGAATAAGCGTAAGTTAACGGTGGTAAACATTACGACAATTGATTTTTGGAACGAACGAGCGATATAATGGCTAGACGGCATTCTTAATAGAGATACAAAGACAGGAATAAGCCGCGTGTATGAATCGACTGCGATGGTGAGGTCACATGACGGGAATAGAGACTGGGAACTTTCCTAGGCGACCAAGGATTTCGGCCAAAGAGGGAAAGAAATTCAGTTTAAAACCTAGAACAATGTTTGTTCTTTAGACGCAGCATTGAATGTTTCCATCGTTAAGAGGTACATAAACTTGAGACACTGTGCTAGGCGTGAATAGAGGATGGTGAATTCACTTGATTCGTTTACAGAGGTTTGCAGAATGAACGACCAAAGCGTAACACACTACACTGTAGTACCCGAATACTGTTCTCAACAAGGATTCTTAAACCTGCCAGTGAATTTTACGGGGGTTTCTCAAATCTCAAATGTACCGACCGACTATAACGGGATTCGATTCCGTAAGAATCGAGCAAGTTGGCTAGGCAGTTTGAGTCGCGTAGCTGTGAACATCCATTCAGGAGAAAGTGGGTTCGAATACCACTGTAGGCAGCCCTGAAGATGGTTTTCACTGGTTTCCGATTTTCACGCCAGGCAAATGCTGCGGTTGTACCTTAATTAAGGTGACGGTCGTTTCAAACCCTGTCCCATCTCATCATCGTCGCAATTAGATCTGTCTATGTCGGTGCGACGTAAAACAGAACGAAATACGTCCACAAGGGAACACCTGAGAGATTACCGTGGTTACGCAAGTGCTACTAGAAGTCTGAGATGTCTGAATGAGGATATAAATAAAATTGATTTTAGAGGATTTTAAGGGAAGGTAGGAAGAACACAAGGGTGTAAATATGATTACCTGATAAGCAGTCTTTATTTTAATATAAAAACGATCATCTATACGACTCATAATAAATTTCTCGTGGAGTATACTCATAATAAAAGAATTATCATTGCGTTATTTACCACGCATCATGGAGGTAATTAAATACGGTAATATCAATTGCCAAAGGAGCTAAATGAACTTAAATCTGCACCCCAGAGTGAAGGTTCTAATTCTGAATCTTCTAATCTACTAGGGATAACAAAAAATTAATTAAACACATTTCAAATGCGATGTCGTTTTGAAAAATTAAGAAGGTCACTTATCGCCTGCTTGTTTGGTTTTCTACGAAACCCGATAGTCTGTGAACAGAGGTCGTGAGAAAAGAGAGCGTGTTGAATCTTCAGAGGAACTGTCCTGTCAAGATTGACACTTCGCGTAGAAGACAAAAGAATGTAAGGGTCCGAGAATGTAAACAAGAATGATTGTCACCTTTGTTATAGACAAAATTGAAATTCCTCCGTATTTACCTCCAAATATTGTGAGATATCTATATCACCAGTTATTTAAATTTATACCTGAAAAAGATCCGGTTTTATTTTTCAGTAACAAGGCCAGTACAAGGTATGCAGGAATATATTATTCCGATAACACTGTACACCAGGGGCGTAGCGAAGGGGAATTACTCGGGGTTAGGACCCCCCCCCCCTCCCTTCCACGGAATTTTTACAAAGGAAACATAAACTGACAACAAACAAGTCAAAATGGACTCAACGGATTGGCTCTTTTGAACATTCACAGAGACACAATTGTAAAACCAAGAGATCTCTTGAATCTATTTTCCAAGAAGCTTCGAAAGTTGAATTTTAGATTGTGATCTAACACACCATTCGCTTTAAAACTATTCGCAATGATCAGATTATTCTTGTTCTGTATTTGAATGTAAGACTTTGTAGTGTACCGATAGTGTCCTAATAATGTCCGACTCATTGGCAGAATGGTCAGCGTTGAGGCCTTCAGTTCAGAGGGGTCCCGGGTTCGATTCCCTGCTGGGTCGGGGATTTTAATCGTGTTTGATTAATTCTTCTGGCTCGGGGACTGGGTGTTTGTGTTTGTTCCAAGACTTTCCTCTTCATATTCAGACAACACACTACACTACCAACCACCACAGAAACACGCAATAGTGATTACATCCTTCCATTTAAGGTTAGCGTCAGGAAGGGCATCCGGTCGTAAAACAGGGCTAAATTTACATGTGAGATACAGTTCGCACCTGCGACCCCACATGTGGGAAAAGCTGTAGAAGAAGAAGAAGTGTCCTTATAATGACTGAATCGTGCGCGCACAACAGACACACACAACCACCTTCCGTATGTTCTGTCAACGTTTTGTAAATATAACCCCACCACCACCACCACCGCCACAATCAGTCGATCCTGGCTATGCTACTGCTGTACACGATCAATCTAGCACACGTTATAAATATAAGATGTTCAGACCTGATAACCATCCGAACTAGAGACAAGGTCTTCATGGATACTTTAGATTCGGTCTTCGGTTTAGAGAAATTTAGTTGGAATCCAGTACATGAGCAGCGGCAAAAGTTGAGTCTAAACAGAAATATATACAGGTTTCCATACGAAACATTTTATTTTCACGCATGCAGATCAGTCTTCAGCTGAAAGAAATCCGTGCGTCTTCTAAAACTTCACTTAAACTACGCCGGCGACATCCTTTCATCTATGAGTCAGGGGGCATATTTCGAGCACCGGATTGGTATCCAATGTGTCTTAAGAGTCTGTTCGGCTATACCAGTATCAGATCAAGTGACTGTAATTCATGCGAATCTAGGATTTGGAAAACAAAGGAAAATGGTGTTATACACCATTGAGGACAGCTCGAAATTGTAATCTCTGGAGTAACTCGTACTTCTCATGCTCTTCCCTTCCAAACCAGAAAGCCAGCGAAAACAGTAAAGTGAGCAAAGTAGTTGAGTGAACTGCTACTTAATATAATGACCATACACATAGCCAGACACCATCTATTATGCCTGATTATTATGTCCACCAGTTTTACAGAGAAACAAAATTAGCCAAGACGGACGACCTTGGTACGATAGCACAAGGCACGTGGAAATGACGAACACATTAAATTCACCTTGACTTTCCTAACTTGTATGAAGGGAGGGGATAAAGCATAATGCTGAGGACTTGCGAAATAGTGCTAACCTCACATGACGAAACAAAACAATCAAAATGTGCACGTAATCATAGTACGCAAGTGACCCTGAAACACACGCAAAAGGAAATTATGATCGTAACACACAAATGTGCTTATAAACTAGGAGACTATAATTACGACATAACATTACAATACTCTAGATCAGTGGTATTCTATCCTTTTTATCCACGTACACATTTTTACACTCAAGTTTGTACACCTAAGATTAATGCTTAATTCAAATTATATTATCCATTATCTATATAGACTATATCTATAACAAGAGTTTTGTCTGTACATTGCTCAGAATTTAAAAAGAACGGTATTTCTGTGTCAGCCGTGTCCACAGTAACAAGGAAATGCGCTTTTTAATTTTCCGTCATGTCTGTCTGTCTGTCTGTCTGTCTGTCTGTCTGTCTGTCTGTAGGGCCTATGTATGTATGTATGTATGTATATATGTATGTATGTATGTATGCATGTATGTATTTATGGTCATCACGAGAAAATGGCTGAATAGAGCTTAATGAAAATCGGTATGTAAATTCGTGGAATGATGCACTACAACCTAGGCAATAAATAATTTTATTCGCGCTAGGGGAAGGTCCAAAATACTACATAAATACTAAATACTACATAACTAAAGATATATAAAATTAAATTTCGATCATTTATATCTTATACATTTTTACCGTACCGGCAATAATAACAGAGTCCATATCAACGCCGAATCACGAGCAAATGAATGAACAGAATTTAATGAAAATCAGTATGTAAAGTCTGGGAATAAGGTGCTACAGTCCAGATTATAATTTTTATTTACGCTGGATGACTTGGTACTTTAGGGGAAAATTTTATTTTGTAAATAACTGTTACCTAACGAAAAATTCTGCATACCGTAAGGATATTTAGAGAGAATACAAGTTCCAAATAATTTATGTCTTATGCCGTTTTAGAGTACCGACTAAGATAACTGAATAATGATTTTAGACTTCTGTTACGTAGGCCATATCAACGCCAAGCAATGTTAACATGGAAATATCGGTTAGTAATATTAACTGGTGATGGTTTTCGACATGATTGTCTTAAGGTGTAAAACTATGTGGTCGTCGGTTAGTATAGACAAGGAAAAATGTGAAGATGATTATAAAAAGTGAGAAAACCCGTAAATGAACGATCTCTTGAAGAATAAGACAAGAGGGATTCATAAAAGAAGAAAAGACTGCCTTTAGATCAGACGGTCTAATATCTCAGAGTAGGAAGAAAACTAAATGTGAAGGCTTACAATATCGAAAGCTTATAAAACTGACCAATATTACATTGACCATTGTTCTGATGTGATTTGTCTCCTCTGCTGCCACTCATCTCCGATAGATGGGAATACTGCTGAGTCCCGAGTAAAACAGTGTGCCTGAATATTGGCGGAAAGTAGCACATTCTATATCGGGGCCTCTCAAACGCCCAAAATCTCACGCGTGCAAACAGCGGCGCAGAGTTCCTGTGTGACGGGGCGAGTTGGCTGTGCGCGTAGAGGCGCGCGGCTGTAAGCTTGCATCCGGGAGATAGTAGGTTCGAATCCCACTATCGGCAGCCCTGAAGATGGTTTTCCGTGGTTTCCCATTTTCACACCAGGCAAATGCTGGGCTGTACCTTAATTAAGGCCACGGCCGCTTCCTTCCAACTCCTAGGCCTTTCCTAGCCCATCGTCGCCATAAGACCTATCTGTGTCGGTGCGACGTAAAGCCCCTAGCAAAAAAAAGAGTTCCTGTGCACAGTGCATCGGTCCCACTCGGCTCGGCTCGGACCAACGCTTTGTCTCTGGGCTACTCGGCTAAGTTCGGCTTGGATTTGGAGCGCTACGGTGCAAGTGAGGAAGAGGGAGACAGGGTGAACGAGCGAGACAGGCGTGGGGAAAGAGAGAGAGACAGCGCTATTGCTTCAAATCGAGGAGTGGAGGTCTGCACTCTGGACAACCAAGCGAAGTCGTCTTTTGCACCGTGCACAGTGCATGTACCCTGGAAGACCCTGTTCTATATGATTGTCCCATCAACGGCGGGTACTGCAGCTAGTATAAAATAAACAACTTATCACATGTTGAGTAAAACAGTATTTATCTATATAAAAATGAAAAGATGTCTGTCTGCCTTCCGATAGGACAACACGTCACCTTGATCCTCCTCTGCTTCCCTTAACCTCCATTATTCCTTGTTTTCTCTTCCGTTTATCAATAGTTTAACGTCGCACTAACACGTAACAAAGGGAATGTTTTCTGTGCACAAGGAAGGGAAAAGGATAGGATTGGGCCCGTGGTCGGAATTAAGATGTAAAAATGGGAAACCACGGTAAACCATCTTAAGGGCTGCCAACCTGATCATCTCCCGAATGCAGGCTCTCCATTATTCTCCTACATAACCTATCTTCCTCCATTCCGTGATCCCACCACCGAAGTCGGTTTATACTACTTCTCAGTGTTGCCAGGTCTCCCGAAATTTCAGGATATCTCCCGATTTTTTTGCAACACACCAGAAAACCCGAACAAACAAGAAAATCTCCAGAAATTTCTACTCCAAATGTAAGAAAAATGAATAATAATTAATGGTATATAATATATTTGTGTCGAAAAACTCTTTCCTCGTGTCACTGCGTGATGTTTTATCGATAACATCACTCGTTAGGTACTTGCCCGCATTCAGTTTAGGCTCGAATTACGTAATCTCTCCCCCTCTTATTGAACTCAAAACTCAAGCTTGACTGCCTCATGCGAAGGGAAATCACCGACCCGAATACAGAATATCAAATCTGCATCCTGCTACGACTTCAAAATTGGCATACAATTTCTACGCCTGATGAATAACTACATCTACAGGAAGATTGGGAAGAAGAAGAAGAAGAAGAAGAAGAAGAATAAGAATAAGAAGAAGAAGAATAAGAAGAAGAAGAAGAAGAAGAAGAATAGAGTGGCCAACCGCTTCCACCGAGCACGTCCTCTCATAATGTGTCCAGCCACCTCTTCCTTGACTGTCCCCGTGGTCGACGGCCTCCGGGCTTCAAATCTAGTACCACGTTCACAAGTGAGGTACTATTTGCTGCGTAGTACGTAACCATACCATCCTAGACGAGTCTCCCGCATTTTGATAGTACTTGGAGCTACTCCAAATGCCGCTCTGACATCCTGGTTCCTTACACGGTCCAATTTCCTGAGTCCCAGAGGCCATCGAAGCCTCTATATATACAATAATTTATCAATTTATCAATAAAGTTAGTTCCTAACTAGCCTTCATCTCATCATTCCTACTACCCTCCGGCCACTGTTCCCATATATTGTAACAAAAATCATTTTCGCTACTTTCATGTCGACTTCTTCCAGTCTATGATAAAAATATTCAGAGTCCACCTAGCTTTCACAGCAAAGCCGTTCTGAAATTAAGTATTAAAAAAAAAAATATCATCTGAAATAACGTAACGACAGTTCTAGAATTTATCTAGAGCGAATCTGGATCTCGAGTTATATCTATTTTGCCTATTTAGCCTAGTGAATAACTATTCATTTAGTGCACAAAAAGCACAAATGTTCACAGTCATTCACTACCTATATAGGGAACAAAACTTTCAGCACGAAAATATACTGCATCATTTTTGCATTTAAACTCTTTGAAGCGCAGTCTCTCAACATGTCGGCTTCATCGCAATAACACAGATACGACCAGTCTATTGTGAGGTCTCTGGCCAAATATATTACTGAAGATGTTTCAGTCCGTTATTCTGATGATTTATTATAAAAACAAGTGCATGTAGCTGCGATAAAATTATGGCGACAGAGTGCGATATTTTTTATGGCGACGATGAAATAGAAAGGGGCTGGGAGTACAGCCCCAGCATGTGCCTGGTGATAAAATAGGCGCAGACAGACAGCTACTGATTGGTTGAAGTTCTTGATCCACTTATCCTGCATTAGTCACGGGAGTCATGAGCTGAAGAGTCTAATATCGTTGAAATAAACTATCAAATTTAATTCCTGTGAAAATCCACAAACTGTTTCCAGTCATTCAACCGGGTCAGGAATGGAATGAATGAAGCCCCCATCTAGCGGCGAAGATAGGAATTGTGCCGACTGCCGAAGCCTGTCGCACTCCTCTGGGGCAATGATTAATGACTGACAGATGAAATGAAATGATATTGGAGAGTATTGCTGGAATGAAAGATGACAGGGAAAACCGAAGTACCCGGAGAAAAACCTGTCCCGCCTCCGCTTTGACCAGCACAAATCTCACATGGAGTGACCGGGACTTGAACCTCGAAAACCAGTGGTGAGAGGCCGGCGCGCTGCCACCTGAGCCACGGAGGTTACTTTGATGATGTTAATTTTTTGCTATTTTAAATTAAATTTAAGACTATGTAAACATTTCAGTTCTTAATATTACTCATTTTGTTACTTATTTAAATGCATTCTATCATATTATTTCAATTTTAACATTCTTTGCTACTTATTTTAACGTCGCCGTAACACTTCGAAGGTTTTCGGCGACGGAGGGATGGGAAAGGCAAAACCCCGCCGTAAACTATTTTGTTTTAGTTTGTGAATATTGCGGTTAAGTGTAAGAGAGAGAATGTGTGTCTAGAGCACTAAATCCACCGCTGAACAAGGCACAAATAAATAAGTAAATTTATTAAGGATGTACGGAAATTTAGATCCAAGCACAATTTAAGTATGTTGATTATGACAGTTAACCACAACACAGTGTCACAGAAGAAAATGTTTATAAGGAGTGTTTGTGGTATGTGAGCAAGTAAGAAAACATGAAAGTTAAAAACAAACCGTTCCGCTATCGTGGGTCGAGAATCGTGGGTGCGTGAATGGAGAGAGGAGATAAGGAACCCGCAAGAGTAGGATGGCGTGCGTATTGCCATCACGTCAAGCTAATTCAGAGGATTTAACAGCATGTCTATTGAATACCAGAACAGTCAGCATGTCAGCATGACATTCCGATGTATTTATGGGAGGGATCAGGTGGTTCAGTAGACGTTAACTGCTTGTCTATCGACCGCAATGACCATAGGTTCGAGACCAGGATGCATAACATACTGCACCGGCCATAAACTACTTTCGAAATTATATTCCTGTCGACTGGAATTGGAGCCCTTCAGAATTATATTATTACACTACATACATAATAGGAAAGTACAACACGTTCGCCTAGACATGCAATCGACCTACTCTCTTGTCGACAGCACTTCCCTGCGACGAGCGAGGAGAACTCCCGCCAAGCGTCGTCATGAATAGCTGGTGAGATTCAATTACAGCTCTATGCGTTCAGGCCTCCTTTCCTTTCTAAATAGAGGCAGAGACTGTACCGGAGCCACAGTCGAAGGAATTTTGGACGTAGAATACGTCTCGTGAATGGAATATGTAGAATTTACGTTGTCTGGGCTCTCGTTTTGATACTGTTGTCAAATCACACTATATAGTCTTCACATATCTTCTGGACCTGGCGAGTTGGCCGTGCGATTAGTGACGCGCAGCTGTGAGCTTGCATCCCAGGTTCAAATCCCACTATTGGCAGCCCTGAAGATGGTTGTCCGTGGTTTACCATTTTCACACCAGGCAAATGCTGGGGCTGTACCTTAATTAAGGCCACGCCGATTATTCCTCCCAACTCCTAGCCCTTTCATATCCTGTCGTTGCCATAAGACCTATCTGTGTCGGTGTGATGTAAGACAAATTCTAATATATCTTCTGGAGTGTTATCAGGCGCATTTTTCTCCACAGGCTAGACAGAGTAGTAAACCTACTCGGTTGCAGTTTGCGGCGCTCGGCGGCCTGTTTTCTTACCTTGCATGTAGTCTCTCTTATGCTCAGCATTGTGTATTTTTGGCCTGTTCGATTCCTTTTGACTCATTCTTCCATATTGTTTCCTTTTGTGATAGGACAGAATCTTCCTTTATACAAGATATGAAATATTTCATAAATTTTACAAGTATCTCACACTTTTCACGTCTGTAATCTACTTTTCTGAAAATTATATAACAGATAACGACAGATCTCACGTAGACGAAACGAACGACACCTTCCGGTACGTGTTACCATGTCGCAGTCCAAAGTTCTACTAATTTTAATGCATGCTCCGAGCTTTGATTACAACACGAAATGGCGCTAGCTGATCTCGAAAGCTATTTAGGTAGACTCTAAGGACCTTCACTTTTTCAAGTTACTTTTTGGTCTCCTCCTTTACATGTCTTTACTTGCATTTGTAGTACTGAAGGAAGTTTGGTATGCGCATTTTGGGGGGAACACACTGATTTTTATCGTTGAAGCCCAATATTGGAAAGAAACGATAGAAAATTATTTTACATATAAGTAAAATTGAAAATTGATGTTGAGCTTGCGAACTTCTCGCACCCAGTATCCCATCCAAGGTAGATGGAATTTTGAAGACGGAAAAAACTACAGATCATCATGATGTCGTTCATGCGTGCACTTGCAGGAACTCTGACGAACACTTGGTGAAAATTAGACTACAATATCCCGGCATTCTAATTTATCTAAGTAGATTTCTCCTTTCTTTACAAGGAGCGTTGACTGTTCTTTTAGGTAACTACAGTTACAGATTTGGCAGTGAGAATGTGTGATCCCTATTTCTCGAATGTCTTTTTCAACTTCGGTGAATCAGAATCCCTTGGTTTTCTTGTTTACAATTTTGCTCTACATCGCGTCGACACATATAGGTCTTATGGCGACGATGGGATAGGAAAGGCCTAGGAGTGGGAAGGATTACGCCGTGGCCTTAATTAAGGTACAGCCCAAGCATTTGCCTGGTGTGAAAGTTGGGAACCACGAACAACCATCTTCACGGCTGCCGACAGTGGGTTCAAACCCACTATCCCCCGAATGCAAGATCACAGATGCGTGCCCCTAACCGCACGGCCAATTCGCCCGGTGATTTCTTGTTTACAAAGTAGATAAAGATCCAATTGAACTGTCTCTGCGAGCTTATACGTATTATGTGGCCATAAACATTAGTAATTCTTTTACGAATGGTGTCTTATCCTTTCCACAATATTATTATTATTATTATTATTATTATTATTATTATTATTATTATTATTATTATTATTAAATACCATGGATTTTCGTTTTGAAGACCATGGCTATTCATGATACGGAATTATAAACAGGATTACGATCACACAAAATCAACACAAAATACTGTCTTCCCTTAAAAGCCCCTTCTGTGACGCCTAGACTGCCTATGGCAGCTGATGGTACATCTGTTGGGGATCCAAATAACCTTCGGGTTGCAGACTCGGGATGTTAATGGGGCTAAGGGAGTTATATTTCACTGCTCAGAGAAGTGAATACTTCCAAATAACTAGATACCTGAACTAGCTCAACTAACATAACTTCCCCCACGATAAACTTAACTCGGCATCACTACATACAATTCATGTGTACCAGGCGCGATGAGGCAGAAGCGATAAGAGAGAGAAAGACAGACTCAAAGCATTCCTTGTTCTCACTCGGAGACGAGCGTAGGCTGCTTGTGGGAACACTTAGCTGATCACATTAAGATGACTACGGAAGGCAGGCCCAATTGAAAATATTACATAATAGCCACTGCCTCTTCCCGTCTCATAACTAGCAACTCTAATAAAATATTAACATTATTATAATCTTAATAGCCTTCAGCTGGAATGTCTAGCCGACGGCAAGCATGGTTATCCTGTAATATAATCAATACGCCGACTGTTCTTTAGTGACCGCTGTTTGAAGTGCGTAACTATGTTAAATGCTTGGTCAGGATAATAATAATAATAATAATAATAATAATAATAATAATACCGGGCGAGTTGGCCGTGCGGTTAGGGGCGCGCAGCTGTGAGGTCGCGTCCGGGAGATAGTGGGTTCGAACCCCACTGCCAGCAGCCCTGAAGATGGTTTTCCGTGGAAGCAATGCCAGGACTCAGCTGAGGGCCCCGTGGACGCCAACCCACGCTCCAAAGTGCAGAGCCTCTGAGGCCCCCTTTAGTCGCCTCTTACGACAGGCAGGGGATGCCGTGGGTGTTATTCTACCGCCCCCACCCACAGGGGGGTGTCCCACAGGAGTTCTTTTACGTGCTAGTAAATTTACCGGTACGAGGCTGACGTATTTGAGCACCTTCAAATACCACCGGACTGAGCTTGGATCTTGGGGTCAGAAGGCCAGCGCCTCATTTGTCTGAGCCACTCAGCCCGGCTGTAGAATTATATGTGAAACGGACTGTATGAAAAGAGAATTATGAACGGGCCGGGGATAAAAGCGAGAGGTCATGAACGAAGTTTTACTGCATTTATTATTATTATTTTGCTATTTGCTTTACGTCGCACCCACACAGATAGGTCTTATGGCGACGATGGAATAGGAAAGACCTAGGAATTGTAAGGAAGCGGGCGTGGCCTTAATTAAGGTACAGCCCCAGCATTTGCGTGGTGTGAAAATGGGAAACCACGGAAAACCATCTTCAGGGCTGCCGACATTGGGATTCGAACCCACTATCTCCCGGATGCAAGCTCACCGCACGGCCAACACGTCCGGTAGAGTTCAATACAGATCAGACAGTGGTCTGTATCATCGAACAGTCCCAACAGATATCCTGAATTCGAAGTCAGTTACGGTATAGTATAGACTTTTATGTGACCCTGCCCTCACGTGTGAAGCGGTGCCTTATGCAATATACTTGAACTTATTCTTAATTGCCAATCCTATACTAGCAAAGAAGTCCAGTAAACGCTTCCCATTCCTATTAGCTTCCATATCTTCCCGATACTTACTCATTTCATTACATTGTCATATCCTTAATTTCTATTTCCAACTCTCGCATTTAAATTGCCCGTTATGCTTTCCTTGTTGTTCACCCCGATTATGATGTCACTCAGTGCTTCAAAAAAGTTGCCAACTTCATCCTTATCTGCACCCTATCATGGTGAACAGACAGGCAATTCTCGTAATAATTCCTCCAGCCGCCAAATCCACCCGCATCTTTCGCTCATTTACATGCCTAACAGAAACTGTGTTGCATTCAATAGTATTCCGGATGCATAGGCCTAACTCACACTCTGCCCTTCCCTTTTTAACACTTGTTAAGAATACTTTATAATATGTTGCTCGTTATCTCTCCTTACCTCAATATCATTAGCTCCTGACACTTTCAGACGCATCCTCTTTGCTGACTCAGCCAGTTCTATTTTCTGTTTTCCACAAGTCCCATTAATATTGATAGCTCCCCATCGAATTCGATTTCATGAATTGTTCGCTACCCTTGTGCACCTTCGGGTTCCCTTACCCACACATATTCAGCTATTACTGGCAACTGGAGACTTACGTGTGTACAGTGCAATTGCAACATACTTCACAAAAACTGGTGTTAATATATAAAGAATAAGTGTCTTTATTTCAAGTGTGTTTTTCTTTTTTGCCCTGTTCTAGGTCATTTCTGTTATTCTGTATGTCTTTTAACCTGTTGTCCCTTTTTCTTTCTCTTTTCTGTAACATTTTTTATCACTGTACATTATTGATGGCCAAATGTCCTATGGACGAAGGTCATAATAAAGAAAAAAGATTCCAATTCATTCGCCACGTTGTTTCTGAGCAATCCCTCGCGTGTCAAATGGAAGTGGGACTCCATACTGCCATAGGTCCTTGGATTTTTGAACTCGGTAAATTCTGTGAAGCAGGGTGATACCCTACTTACACAGAGTACCATTGAGAATCTCCCCTCTAACGGGTTAGGGACCACGGTGGATTGTGTAGTCCTAGCCGACTGAGGGTAAGGAGGGCCACAACTCAAAATTAAGCCTCTATTACTGACCGATCCACGCCTGAATATGTGGAGCGAAAGGAGATTACACTGGCGTTTTTTATAAACGGAATGGACGTTTTCTCTTTCTTACATAAAGAGAAGGTAATTAACATACCATAGCTTATATACACTTGAGGCAATTTGTCATTCTTTGACCTAAGGAGGGATTTTGTTTACCGTAGAATTCTTCTACTACCCACCCCCCCACCCCACGGTAAAAATTGTGATTTTGAACTTACACGTATCATGAATCAATCGACTGTGTCACTGAAGACGATGCTCACGACCTCTGATGCCCGCACAACGAGCAAGAAGAACGGAATTGTAGTTAAGACACTCCTTTAATTCCCGAGGCGAGTTGTGTTAATAGAATCAACAACGTGTGAGGTGCAGTCGACTCTCACATGAGGGCTTACTTCTCACGCGAGGTCGCACTAGTGTTTACTCATTAACGTTACACTCTTTCCGCAATAAACTGTTGAATACAGATCAACCCTCCATTTAATAACGTGTTTATACGCGCTTTGTTTCATCAAACACGAAACAAGCGAATCACCAGTCATGTTAACGAGATAGCGTTATGACGAGAGATAAACCGACAATCCACAGAAGTACTCGAGAGACCACGAAACATCAGGTCTATATAGTGCTCCGTATGCAATGGAAAAATAATTACGTCAACCCCGACGATCGTATATTCAGAGTAATAGATTCATTACTCCAATTGTTATGCTTAATAATAACAGCAATAATAATAATAATAATAATAATTTATGTGGGCAAGACTGTGACACTATAACAGTTACTCAACCAGATGCCTTTACGCTGCAGAGGCACTGGCCAAAATGAACATCTTGGGACCTTGTAGATTTACCTTCAACCTGAGGTCCAATAGAGATTACAGTATATGCGAGGATCGAAATAATCACCACCGCAATGAGAACGGGGAGGCCAAACTTCCATGGACACTTTAAGAGAATGAACCCAAACAGACTGACTGGAAGTACTCATTCTTCTAGAGGAATGGAAAGCCCGTCATATATATTTTTTTTACAATTTGCTTTACGTCGCACCGACACATATAGGTCTTATGGCGACGATGGGATAGGAAAGGCCTAGGAGTGGGAAGGAAGCGACCGTGGAATTAAGGTACAGCCCCAGCATTTGCCTAGTGTGAAAATGGGAAACCACGGAAAACCTCCTTCAGGGCACCCGATAGTGGGGTTCGAACCGACTGTCTCCCGGATGCTAGGTCACAGCTGAGCGCTCCTAACCGTACGGCCAACTCGCCCGCTGAAAGCCCGTCATCGATGGCTGACAGAGGTGCACGAAGATCTATGTTAGTATAAAATCAGCTGAAATTGGAGACAGGCGTTTCTTGAAGGAAAGTTGCGATAATGATGGATAATACAGAAAAGTAACCCGCTAAATGTGCAATATCCCGACAGAAGATTGACAGAGGATAAGTCTGAGTATGAAGAACCGTTAGCAAGCATAGAACCAAGTACGGGTCAAAAGTTTAGGACTACATAAAAATTCATGAAATGCCATCTAAATTTGTGCTACTAGACCGCTATATTCTTTTCCTGGGATCTCTCATCTAATATGATATACGTCACCTGATTTCATTTAGTTATGCCATCTATTGTAGAAGTTACACATTTTTAACTGCCACATCAGAAAGTCTTTTTTTTAAAAATATTATGCACTATATACTTTAATTGGTTGCGAGTATCACCACCGAGATAGGTGGGGGTCGTTTTACTATAAATATAAAAATTCCGAAAAAATGCGGCAGCGATTTTTTTGCGTTTTTTTCAAACCAGCACTAAGATGGTCAATTTTTCCTTGTTCTTATCACAGGTCTCAGTGTGAGCTATTGGCATCAGAAATATGTTCTTGGATGCCGTCTGCAGAGTACAAATGAAACTATCAGGGCAGATAAGTCTGATGCCGATCCGATAGCTCGCCCTGAGATCTTAGGCCATACATGACAAAAAAGAAAAATCAACCATTTTGGCACTGCTTTAAACATAATTAAACACGCAAAAATGATGCCGCGTATTTTTGGAATTGTTATATTTATGCTAAAATGGCCCCCACCCATCTACATAAAAATCTAGGTATTACAGTTTTTTTTTTTTTTTTTTGGTGTGATCTTCCAAGAATTAAGAATTCTGAAACTTCTACAGTACTTGGAATAACTCAATGAATTTTTTTTTTGTTATTGGCTTCACGTCGCACCGATACATATAGGACTTATGGTGACGATGGGACAGAAAAGGGCTAGGACTGGGAAGGAAGCGACCGTGGCCTTAATTAAGGTACAGCCCCAGCATTTGCCTGGTGTAAAATGGGAAACCACGGAAAACCATCTTCAGGGCTACCGACAGTGGGGTTCGAACCCACTATCTCCCGAATAGTGGATACTGACCGCACTTAAGCGACTGCAGCTATCGAGCTCGGTCTCAATGAAATCAGGCGACATATATCCTAATAGATGTGAGAGCTCAGACAGAAAATCACAGACGTCTAGTGGCACAGTTTTAGGTTATTGAGGACATTTCGTGGTTTCTTAATGTGGTCCTAAACTTTTGACCGGTATTGTATAAGGAAAAGGATGTAGAAGTCTGATCCATCTAATTATGTGCGTTACAAAGCTCGGCCAGTGTTGAAAAACGGCGTGTTTTAAGGTGGTTTTTAATTCCCTCTCGATCGCTTCTCGCTACTGAAGTCACAAGTCTCGTTCAAAACTTTTGTGGCATCCTATATGTCTAAAACATGACTCTGGGAAACATGACTCCGCAAATTAAAAGAAGATACGCTATATGCTGTTACGTAGTAACAACGAACTATCCGTTCTAATTAAGACAATCAAACACACAAATTATCATTTTAAAAATAATAAATTGTTGGGTTCTGCTCCGAAGAGCAGTAAGATTTAAGATAGTGAGAGATGCACTGGGGAAGTATCCAACAATGAGCAAAGTGATTCGGTTTTCCTAATCTATTCAACAACTTGAAGAGTTCCGCAGAAATGCGTGTGGTGTTATCAATGTTTGAATCATAATTAACAGATAGTGGACATTTTCTTTAATATGAGTTTCCCTAACCATTCATTTTTTAATATTGAAAACATTTCTTAGTAGACAATGTAGGAAAAACGGAAAATTAAAATTTCCTCACCGAGCTCGATAGTTGCAGTCGCTTAAGTGCGGCCAGTATGCAGTATTCGGGAGATAGTAGGTTCGAACCCCACTGTCGGGTGCCCTGAAGGTGGTTTTCCGTGGTTTCCCATTTTCACACCAGGCAAATACTGGGGCTGTACCTTAACTAAGGCCACGGCCGCTTCCTTCCCACTCCTAGCCCTTTCCTATCCCATCGTCGCCATAAGACCTATCTGTGTCGGTGCGACGTAAAGCAACTAGCAAAAAAAAAAAAAAAATCCTCAATTGTGCCGAAAGGTGAAGGGCTCAAAGGCCCGCAAAGGTTTTTAATTGTGTGTCTTGGATAGCTCTATCAAACTGAAAAGGCATATTTCGAAAATCATTGCGGCCTAAATGAAGTTCCGTAAAAACAGCCTAAAATTGCTTTTCTTTTTTATTCAAATCCTAGCCAAATTAACTTATTTACATCATTATTTATGTACTAGTAATGTGTTCCTTGGTTCAATTCCCCTCAGGAGTTTGATTTTTTTGAAAAATGTCCACACCAAATGTAGTTATAAGGGCTTAAGTGAAACTCTGCATTGACTCATATTAGCGCTCGTAGTGGTGCTCAAGTGAAACAATGCATTGCCTCTCATTAGCGCTCGTAGTGGTAAAAAAAGGCAAACTGCTAATCTAATCGACCGGATAACGATGATTAGGAAAAGGATTGTAATTTTTGGGAATAAGAAGGAATATATTCTCATCCTTTATTACACTGTATTTACATAAATTTCGTATCGCATATCCCTAAGATGTTTTCAACACTGAGTTGCTTGCCTCAAGGGCTAGAACTGCGGACTTTTCTTGTAGTCAATGCCGAGTGGCAGTCCGGTATCTGCAGACCACCTGGCTGAGCAGCAGTCGTAAAAACAAGCAAGCTTGTAGTTTTTTTTCTTTCGTTTTGCTACTGATATAACGTCGCATTAACACACAGGTTTTCGGCGATGGAAGGATGGGAAAGGTGAGGTAGCGGCCTTGACCTTAATTTAGAACCCCAGCATTTGCACGGAGAACGATCTTCAAGGTTGTCGATGGTGTGATTCGAACCCACCTTCTCCCGAATGCAAGCTCACAGTTGCGCGATTCTAAAGCTGCCATAGTTTTTCGTGACTGTTCATATCATAATCATAGCATGGGACCTGCGGCTTTATGCGGAAACTGAACCAAAGGGACTTTTCCTTTCAAACATTCCACGTCCATTAACCAGAATTCGATCCACGGCCACCTTCGTGAGAAGTTAGAGACAATTCGTCTGGCAGCAGCCGTCTTGGCAGGCCAGGTCCTAATGGGCTGTTGCACCTCGATTCTTGTTTGTTTACAGTAAGCTATTTTCGCGAAAGAGTCACATGAAATCCGTATCAGAGACGTGTAACTTCTCATTATTTCGTTTTTCGATTAGTTTTACGTCATGCGAACTCAGATAGGTGTGACGGCAACGACAGGACAAGGTTAGGATTGGGAAGAAATTGACCGTGGCCATAATTATGGTACAGCCTGAGCACTGCCCTGGTATGAATATGAGAAAGCACGGAAAAAGGTATTAAATGGCGTTCGAACCCACTATCTCCCAAATGTACAACTGCAAAGCCCAAACTGAGCAGCAAACTCACTCAGTATTTCAAAAATCCCATATGCATTGGCCGATATTCGAATAGCACTGGAGAATTTCTTGTTTTATGCAATTCTGGTGGAGACAGATTTTATAGTAAGACGTTAGGTTTAAAATGTCAAGAACATACACATAACCAATAGCAAATAATAAGATAGAATTAATTATTGAAAAATATATTTCCCTTAGGTATCTATTAATTAAAATATGTATACAATGCACCTCAAAAGGTCGGAAGAAACATTGTGGTTGAGATTAGCGGCTTAATAACCTAATAACTCTGTAGGACCTTGCATGCAAAGAGCCATCAAGACGTTAAGAATGAGACGAAGCATGGCATGGTCTTCAGTGTACACGTGCGGGTGTAAGGTAGCATGCGATGCAATAGAGTGAGTGAGATTACCCACATACCAAGTTAGTTTTCTTTTTTAACAACCTTTAGACATGCGGTCAACTTTATTAGACGCTAGAATACCATCACAGAGTACACACAACACTCTTCCACGTGCATACATTTAATCAGTTCTTCTCTAAAAACGTATTTCTGTTCAAACAACAACTCAACGTGCTGAACAGTAACTTCTTAATTGAGTAACGAGGGTAAGCATTAATTAATTAGAAGTCTGTAACCTCTGCTCGTCATCACCTTCCGATTGGATGGGTGTTCAAGGACTCGTTATTTCGAGTTATGGTGACTGTTTCATTTCGGAGCATAAAAACAAGGCGAATACCAATCACACGTACTTATTTGAGAGTATATATCCTGTGCCACTACTAAACTCAGGTATTTTCGTGAGCAAGTCTGAAGAACAATGCGGGCGAAAATCACATTGAGGTGAAACATGGAGCTTCTCGTAACCTGGACCAAATCCCAATTCGAGATATATCCCCCCCACCCCGATGAGGCTGTTGTACTGATTATAAATAGATACTAAAAGAAATTAAATAATAAAAAGCATCCATTTGCAAAAACATTCATTTAAAATATGTTTTATTATTCATATTGTTACCGCTATTCACATCCTCCCCGTACGAGCCTCCGTGGCTCAGGGGACAGTGCACCGGCCTCTCACCACTGGGTTCCGTGGTTTAAATCCCGGTCACTCCAAGTGAGATTTGTGCTGGACAAAGCGGAGGTGAGACAGGTTTTCCCCGAGTTCTTCGGTTTTCCCTGTCATCTTTCACTCCAGCCACACTCTCAAAAATCATTCATTTCATTTTAACTGTCAGTCATTAATAATTGCCCCAGGGGAGTGCGACAGGCTTCGACAGCCGGCACAATTTATATCCTCGCCGCTAGATGGGAGCTTCATTCATTCCATTCCTGACCCGGTTGAAATTAAAAACAGGCTGTGGATTTTCAGTTTCGTTTTTTACCCCCCCCCCCCCTTACATTGTATTTAAATGAATCCCCGCTAAACTGTATATTATTATTATTATTATTATTATTATTATTATTATTATTATTATTATTATTATTATTTACTCATATCACCCCAAGGAAAAGTTGTATCTACGCCACTGAAAAGGACTATCAGTACAACTAAGAGCGCAGTACAAACTGCTACTAAAATGATTATGCTCTGTGATTGAATGTATGAAATAAAACTAAGTGTTCAGTTTAGCATGAAAGGATTCGGCACTACTTGTTTTGTATGAGGATGCATATTATGCCCGAATTTCAGTGGGGCAACGATTTAAAACTGCTGAACACTGGCACAGTAATGACATTTCCTCGGTCAACTCAATCCATCGTGAAGAGCGACGAGGTAATCGCACCATGTAAGTTAAGCTCGGAGTGACGCTGTCGACGTACACTACACTAAGGTCGTAATACTGTAAGAAGAATTCTGACATTTCTTACAGGTACGGTAGATCCGTTTACTGCTTGCCTGGGTGGGAATTAGGGAGTAGAGGGTATGGTTGTTATGGAAACGTGGGCGGGTCCACTGCGGTTGCCATAGAAATAAGCCTGCTGGCCGGCTCGTGTTGCTTGGAGTTGCCAAACCTCACACTTCTGAGTTGTGTACAGCAGAATACAGCGGCCTGAACGAACAAGTGAGCCAGGGGCGAGGGGAAGGAGAAAGCAATGCAGAAATGGGGCAACACTGTGAAATGGCACATGCAATGCTCCTCCCTCCAGCTCTGTCAGAATATTACGTATATACACTACACTTGCATGCCACACCACCATGCATTTCGCAGTTTTATGTTCAACGAGAGGCCGCGGTGACGTGTTGACATCATTAACGGATCGAGGTGGGTTGTTAAAATTTCACTCATGACGATTAGTGAACCAACTTAGGATTTCTTAAAGTTATTTTTTACAATTGGCTTTTTAAATCACACCGACAGCGATAGGTCCTACGGCGACGGTGGGATAGGAAAGGGCTGGGAGCGGAAAGGAAGCGATCGTGGCTTTAATTAAGGTCCCCAGTAGTGGCCTCTTGCGAAAAAAATGAAACCACGAGAAACCATCTGCAAAGGTGCCGATGGTGAGGTTCGCATTTACTATTTCCCGAATGCAAGCGCAAAGCTGCGCGCCCCTAACCGCAAGGCCAACTCGCTCGGTACTGAGTAAATTGTGGGGCACAACCCCACCACCCCTTTTTCCTTTTTTAACCTCCATTGTCCTGATAGCAGTTCAATTTAAGGCGCTTTATAATGACTTTGCTATCACAGATTCACATTTATTTCAAAAGCGACGTAATCGCACGAGCGGATTACTGTGTAAGAAATGTTCTGTTCTAAGACATACTTATGGCGTACAGTAGTCTTCAAAATAGTCTTAAACGAGTTTTATCGATGTAGAAAAAATCACTATATTCATAAGAACGAAAATTAATCACCTCCAGAAACGGCTCATCAATTTTTAACGTTCACTGATAGAAGAAAATATTCCCCATGAAATTCTGGGGCACAGAATATAAAACGCCTAATCTCTTAACAGGGAATGCATAATTGGAGATGAAGGGGAAATATTTTACGAGCCATTCCGCTCTGCATAACAAAGGAGAGGAACTTAGGGATAGGGGTTGGACAATTTTTAGGGATAACGACGTAGATTAAAGGAGGTTTAATGCGAAACATTCCTCTCTTATTGCCCACATCTAAACCTTAATATGCGCAGATAATCACGCCTATAGTACACGTCTCCCATCTTCAGCCATATCACTCAAGGAAAATTAAAGACGACAAGATGAAAACGTTTCGAAATAGTTGTGACAATATGCTACAGTGCAGTGGTGAAGGCAAATTCTCCAAAACTGAACCAGCATTATTATTATTATTATTTAGTCCAATAACATATTTCCACGAGTTCTCGATTATCCAAGAGAGCAATTGGCAAATGAAAAATATCGACGCACAGTGGCCTGTCGCCGAAGTGCCATTACTAGGCACGTCATGGAGAGTCAAGGCAAGACAGCTTGGCCAACATCCAGACGCCTCCATCCACAAATGCCCCCAACCAATTACTGCGTAGACCCCTACATCCACCCCAATCCTAAGAGATCGTTGATTGCGGCGCAAGCGTCATCGTGGACAACGGATCAATCAACATTAATCTTCACTGCAATCTGTCGACGAGATTAAGGGGAGAAAGAATAGATACTTCCCTGAAAGCTACCTGCTGAGCACTGATAACAATCCCCCCCCCCCCACACACACACACAAAATACGAAGACGTCTGCATTTGAAGAGACGTGAACAGAAGAGAAATGGAAAATTACATGCATGAATATACGAATGGATTAATTGTATTTTATAACGTAAAGTCAATCTAAGGCGTTAATAGCAATACATTAGTCGATTCTTCTCATTTCCTCAGCTTTTGATTTACACTTCGCACATATTTTTAGCTCTTCGAAAGTACATTTCCTCCCCTCCAGCAGTTCCCAACATGGGAACGTAGAATGGCAACCACGACGCTCCTAGTTACTGTGACATTGCTCCAACCTACTTTTGTCAGGATTCTTTCATTTTTCCCATCTGACCTCTCTCAGTCACACTTGTTCTCTTCCAACCCCGACGGTACCTGGTTTGTAAAGACTAGAAAGTATTTAATTTTCAAGCCTTTCATGGATATCCTTCACCGGGCAAGTTGGCCGTGCGGTTAGGGGCGCGGTAGCTGTGAACTTACATTCGGGAGATAGTGGGTTCGAATCCCACTGTCAGCAGCCCTCACGAGAGTTTTCTGTGGTTTCCCATTTTCATACCAGTCAAATGCTGAAGCTGTACCTTAATTAAGGCCACGGCCGTTTCCTTCCCACTCCTAGGCCTTCCCAATCCCATAAGACCTGTCTGTGTCAGTGCGACGTAAAGCATTTTGTAAAAACAAAATGGACAGCCTTCTTTTGCCGATGCATTCATTGTTCCATTTTATACACTACAATTGTTGCTAAGACAAGATAGTTGTCCCGTTGTATTTTTAACTTCAACACAATCATCAAATACCATAATGGTCTTATAACTTTAAATTCAGTGATAATATAGCATGAGATTATCGGGTTATTTACGGTGACAGAGCGGAACACAGCGAAGAAATCGAACCAGAATTGTCCAACCTTCAGACGGGCATGTAAACCGATTTTACCAGGAAATCTACCATATGAGAGAATCAGCTGAACCCACACTACTGCTGCGCCACAGCCCCTGTGCGTCGTAAATTGTACGAAGGTTGGCTCTACAAACCCAGACACTTATTGTAGTCTTGTTAATGCCTCAAGGAAATGGACCGAAATATTGACACTGATGACTAACGACAAAAAAAATACAAAATCAACGGTGCTGAATCCTCAGTACATGCTTCCTCTCACAAGCTAATCTATAATCTAATCTACGCCTGCTACTGTTAATTTGGAACACCTCTCACTCCATAAACGTATCACTTCACGCAACTGCGTACAGTGTAGTCTCCTTTCCTTGAGACAATCAGAGCACGTCGATCGCGTAGTTAAATAAGGACAAATAAAGTTGTATTGTACAAACCCTGAACGTGCTCATCTAAAACATGCTTTTGATACGACTACTTCAGGTGTCTGATTTCAAAGCTCGGAAGAACATTCTGCACTTCCTGTGTGTGAAATGTGACTGATATCCTTGTCTGTTTGCGATGAATATCTGTAATAACCTGTAGAGTTCGGAAGAAATCTTCTTCAGAAACCACCTATCTCCGAACGTTTCTAGAATCAAAATAAGGAACAACGAAAAACCATTTCAGAGAAGACCGATGGTGAAATTTGAGCCCATGGGTCCTCAGAATACCAACCTACGCCCTAATGAAGGTGAGTTTATTTTTGTCAGCAATTATATCTACTGAAAATATCCAGAGAGTCAGATGAACTACTTACACAACGGTGACAGGAAAGAACCAGGTTAGAATAAAATAAACCGAGATCGATAGCTGCAGTCGCTTAAGTGCGGCCAGTATCCAGTATTCGGGAGATAGTAGGTTCGAACCCCACTGTCGGCAGCCCTGAAAATGGTTTTCCGTGGTTTCCCATTTTCACACCAGGCAAATGCTGGGGCTGTACCTTAATTAAGGCCACGGCCGCTTTCTTTCCACTCGTAGCCCTTCCCTGTCCCATCGTCGCCATAAGACCTATCTGTGTCGGTGCGACGTAAAGCAACTAGCAAAAAAAAACTACTACTACTACTACTACTACTACTACTACTAAGAATAATAATAGCAGCAAGGCTCAGCGTCAAATGGTAGAGCGGTTCTGCCAGGCAGTATCTGAAGGTAGATTTACCCAATGTGCGACAAAATCCCAGCACCACGTCTCGTCGTCTCCCGGAATAAAATATAGTTAGTAAGACGTAAAATGAATTACATTAATAAATCTTGTTGTTGACATCTTCCAAAATTTATTGTGTAACATTTTCATTAGTACTGGCACAGTTTTGCAGCCGAATGCTCTTCCTGACTCCGACACTATATGGAAAGATATATTAACTATTGTGTGTTTCTGGAGTGGCTAATAGTGGGACGTGTGTAGACGAAAAGTGTATTAAGAAACCGAAGGAATTATTTAGGTCAAACCTTTCTGTTAACAGCTTTATATACCGGCTATTTAGGTCTAACCCTTCCGTCCGCAAATTGTCCCTCCTATTTATGTCTAACTCTTCCGTTCACAACTTTTCCCGAGTATTTAGAACCAACACTTCTGCTCAGAACTTCTTATCGGCTATTTTGGGTCTAACCATTTTAACAAAAGTAACTGTCTCAATGAAACCAAAGGGATGAGAAATGTTTATGACAGTCTAGCGGACGTTAAGCTCCATAAAGATACACAAGAATTTACTCAGTTAAAACCCTCGACCTGACCAGGAATCGAAACCGGAGACTTCTGAACCGAACGTCCGTACGCCCACAATTCAATCCAGAAGCCGAACAATAAAATTAACAAAGGGATATTAGGCATTAGGCACAACAATATAATCATGTTTAAATTAAATTTCCATAGATTTTTAAGGGACGCCGGAGTGCCGAAATTCTAGCATATCAGTTAGTCGACTGACACAGGCCTCTCGCGTCGACTTACTCTTACTTATCGTGTTTCCTGTAGTTCCCAACTTCTTTGACATCCTTTCGTGAGACTATTTGTTCCATTTTCGTCCATATATCGGCTGGAAACATGTGGGCAGATGACCACTGGCACTGTTAGTTAAAATTCCACGAAACAGGGGTGCACGATAATGAAACGAACTGGAGTTGCGTGCGGACTGCTTCAATAGCATTTCCCATTTCAAATGACCGACCCTTGGTTCCCTGCGCTCGACTTTAATGACTACTACCAAGTCCAATCTTAGCAAGAGCAGAGAAGAAAAAAGCCCTCTTGACCACAAAAAATCCTAAGACGTGTCGAACCAATCAGCAAAAGGTTCCCAACCTGTAGACACACGCAATTAACTTGGGTGCGAGCTACGGGAGGGATTGAGCGGGATGGGAACGAACAATCTGTTATTAAGGAGGTTGCGATCCAATCAGCAAGTTGACTAGAAAGGGAAAGGAACAAAGATTCTTCTTCCAGACAGCTAGAAATTGCCAGCAAATTTCTCAGAAGGTGGACGAAGGAGATTTTTGCTTTTCCAAGCTCTGTAACTTATTCCGAACCTCATGCGTAAGGAAGGTGTGTAAAGATTTTGAAGTGGAATTTGAATATCTGTTATTTTGAATCTATCAATTCAACGTTTAGTGGAAATAGAATAGTTTAATTATTTTTCGGAGCTTATTTGACCATTTACTGAGAGACATTCATTTGACAGGCTGTTTTGCAGCGACAAGCAGCAGCAGCAGCAGCAGAGCAGCATCATCCCTGCAATGGATGTGAAATAACAAGAGGAAAAATCCACTTTAAACAGAGCCGAGATTTGAAACATTCTCTCCTCGCAATACCTCTCCTCAATCCTATCCCTCAGGGAGACTAATACATAATACTTAAAATCATCCGTCTACCTCAAGCAATTCTTTTTTTTTTTTTTTTGCTAGGGGCTTTACGTCGCACCAACACAGATAGGTCTTATGGCGACGATGGGATAGGAAAGGCCTAGGAGTTGGAAGGAAGCGGCCGTGGCCTTAATTAAGGTACAGCCCCAGCATTTGCCTGGTGTGAAATTGGGAAACCACGGAAAACCATCTTCAGCGCTGCCGATAGTGGGATTCGAACCTACTATCTTCCGGATGCAAGCTCGCAGCCGCGCGCCTCTACGCGCTCGGCCAACTCACCCGGTCCAGTAATTCTACTACTGAACCTCACGTTCTTCAAAGCTGGACTGGGAATGAAATTCTCCTCACGTATAGATGGAGAACAATACATCACTATCGAAACAGAGAAACTATTGCGCGTCATATAAATGCTTCACACTTCTTCGCCTCATATATTTCAAAGAACAGGAGAAGTTTACGTCAGGAAATGTTGCTGGACAATAAAATACCGTACAGGACATTCGTCTCTGAACGAGAAAATAACCCAACGAAATGGTGAGAAACTCAAATAAACTAAGGTTATCAGTATGGAGCGTAAAATCATACATTCTCCCTAATCGAATCCCAACTTCGTAAGGTCACCATTTTTTTTTTCAAGTTGCTTTACGTCGCACCGACACAGATAGGTCTTATGGCGACGATGGAATAGGAAAGGTCTAGGAGAGGGAAGGAAGCAGACGTAGCCTTAATTAAGGTACAGCCCTAGCATTTGCCTGATGTGAAAAAGGGAAACCACAGAAAACCATCTTCAGGGCTGCCGACAGTGGGTTTCGAACCAACTATGTCCCGATACTGGATACTGTCACCATAATATGTCGACTGAGTCCACTTTTACGGCTGGATGCCTTTCCTGTCCTTAAATCTATATGGAGAGATGAATCACTACTGTGTGTTGCTGTGGTGGTTTGTGGTGTGAAATTGTATGCAAATAAAGATGTGCATTAAGACAAACACCTAGTCTCCGAGCTAGAGGAATTAACCGGACGTGGTTAAAATGCGCGGTCTGGACCGGTATAGAACTCGGGTCCTCTGAACCGAAGAAAACCATTCTGCCAAGGAGCCGGGCCGCGTTAAAATCACACACATCTTTACAGAGTATAAAACCAACTTCTAGGACGGAGAAAATGAGTTGTTCATTACTTAAAATGGATATTCTCCGGGCAGAGTGGCTCAGACGGTTGAGGCGCTGGCCTTCTGCCCCGAACTTGGCAGGTTCGATCCTGGCTTAGTCCGGTGGTATTTGAAGGTGCTCAAATACGTCGGCCTCGTGTTGGTAGATTTACTGGCACGTGAAATAACTCCTGCGGGACTAAATTCCGGCGTCTCCGAAAACCGAAAAAATGGTTAGTGTGACGTAAATCCAATAATATTATAACAAAATGGATATTCAATCAGTATTATCACAAGATGTCGGAAATTTACGCAAATAACAGACCATTACGTGCCCTATACAGGCCAGAAAGATACTAAATTAAGCGATGTATCTGTCCGGTCTTAAATCCATAGGCTGACTGAATTTCCAAACAGCACTCCAAAGGTTTAGGTAGTTGTAGGGAAGACGCAATGTATGCCTCCGTGGCAATGGCGGTCTCTCACCGCTGGGTTTCGTGATTCAAATCCAGATCACCCCATTTGAGATTTGTGCTGGACAAAGCGGAGGTGGGACAGTTTATCTCCAGAGTATTCCGGTTTTCCCTGTCATCTTTCATTTCAGCAACACTCTCCAATATTTTATTTCATATGTCCGTCAATAACCATTGCCCAAGAATAGTGCGACGGGATTCGGCAGCCGGCACAATTCCTATCCTCCCCACTAGACGGGGCTTCATTCATTCCAGTCCTGATCCGGTCGAATGACTTGAAACAGACTGTGGATTTTCACCGAAGACACAAAAACCAATAACAGCGCCATAACACGACATAGATCTACAAGCCACAATGAGTAGTTTGCTATTGTTATGCTCACCGCCCCAGAAAGCGCTATTGAAGCACAAACGTCCCTATGTACAGCACATTTCATGACATCCTCATGTACTAGTCGTGCTCCGATTGACATTACTCAGCATCGTTCGATATCGTCACAGCCATAAATGAAACAGACTTCGGTGGAAGCTACATTTTGTTCTGGACTGTATCAAGAAGACAGATAAATAACATTGTATCAATTTCCTCATGTCAAAATTTATTTCTAATATTACGGACCAAACTAGGATGGTTATGTCGAAAAAATATTTTTATCGTGACATTTTAAAAGCATATTTTCTTAATATTTAACTTTCATTTCTATATGTACGTATTTGTTTGATCATTTATACACACACACACACACACATATATATTTTACACTTTCTTGGATTTCTTTTTCCATCAAATAGGAGCCAAGATGAACATCATCGTCATCATCATCCACTGTACCGAGTTCTAGTCTTCGGAAGTCTTTGCCGGACAATATCAGAGACCTAACTCTTTTACGAAATTTAAGACTGCATGCCAAAAATTGCAATATATGTACCTATGCGTGTGATTCATTCTAACGCTGAATAGGGGACACACACCCAACCCTCGATCCACCAGAAATAACCAATGGAGGTTAAAATCTCCGACCCGGGCGGGACTCTAATCCGGGACCCCTGGACCAAACGTAGGTACGCTAACGATTTAGATACGGAGCCAGACATGTATATAATAATTATTATATTTTAACACACTTGCGGTTAAGTGTAAGAGAGAGCCAAGGGTCACAACTTCGCAATAAATAAATAAATAAATAAATAAATAAATAAATAAATAAATAAATAAATAAATAAATAAATAAATAAATAAATGAACAAATAAAGGAAGGATTATCCATTTCACATTCTAAAAATAATTTCATGTTCAAAGTAATGCTTTCACGATTGAAAATAAAAAGTCTGGAACTTCAATCTACATAATGAAACTACAGTAGATCTATGTGCTTACAAGAATTTTCATGAAATTTAATTTCACTGAAACACGGACCGATCTTTGTATTTCAGTATCACCACACGATCTACATTTACAGAACCTTTTCTTTTTCATCAAGCAATAGCAGATGGAGTTATGTAGAAATAAAAAAGGTTAGCACAGGATAGGGTGGCATGGGCAGCTGCATCAAACCAGTCTGTGGACTGATGACTCAAGTTGTTTTACGTCGCTCTGACACAGATAGGTCTTATGGCGACGATGGGCCAAGAAAAGGATAGGAGTGGGAAGGGAGAGGCCGTGGCCTTAATTAAGGTACAGCCTGGTGTGAAAATGCGAAACTACAGAAAACAATCTTCAGGGATGCCGACAGTGGGGTCGAACCCCCTATCTCCCGAATACTGGATACTGGCGACACTTAAGCGACTGCAGTTGTCAAGCTCGGTGACTGATGACTCAAACAACAACATGAGATGACGACTTTATTTTATTTCGCGATAGAGAGCCGAGCTATTAGTAGCGTAATTATGTCATTGCGTGCGAAGTGTTCTACACAATACGGACAGCTCCAACTTCAGAAGAGTTATTGTTGAATGTTTGATACACAAACTAGCTCTCAACATCAGTCACCAAACATATTCAAGTCTCATCTAAATGGATTGTTTTATGGAATAATACCTATAGGGATAAAGAAAGAATGCCACAGTGGATTTTCTATTCACAGGGCCCAGTACTTCGTCTTGAGCAGCGCTCGGCATACTAATGGGTCATTACAAAGCTTTCAGCGCGGGAATACTGCCACCTGCCACACTCAAAGGATTATAGCTTCACTTCTTAACAGGTTAGAGCCAGTTTATTAATTCTCTAGCGCTAAAGTTTATAAATTACCTTATAATTATTCACAGGATTGTCACTACACTATTCAGCATCCAGTAAAAACTTATCTTACACTGGGTCGCACATTTTATTAGTTACCCCCCCCCCCCCAATTACCAATACAGAGAGAAATAATAGTTGTTTTGTGTAAAGTGATAGGGTCATCACAGTTCTGTGCGCTTAATGAGCGACAAGTTTATCTGATAATCGTCTATCGGTGGTGTCTATAATAGAGTGTTTGTAATTAAACGGCACACAACAACAAAAGTAAAAGGTCTACCGATATTTCCAGCCTCTTGGAAAGCACTGCAGCAGAAGACATACAGCACATCTATATGTAAGCATGAAATTATGCCTGTCTCTCTTCCGAAACATCACGTCTAAACCACTGGGTAGAATATCACGACATTTTGCATAAATATTCTGAGGGAACTGTGTCCGACTGCTTGGATGAATGGTCAGCGTTGAGACCTTCGGTTCAGAGGGTTCGATTCCCGACCAGGCCGGGGGTTTTAATCGCCTGTGATTAATTATTCTGCTCGGGAACTGGTTGTTCGTGTTTGTCCCAACACTCCCCTCTTCATACTCAGACTTCATCACACTACCAACCACCAGAGGAACGCACAATAGTGAATACATCCCGCCACACAGGATTGGCGTCAGGAAGGGCGTCCGAGCGTAAAACAGGGTAAATCAACATGTGCGACTCAGTTCGCACCCGCACCACGGAATAAGAAGTACTAGTTTGATAGTGGGAACTGTCATGACTATCTTGAATTCAAACGTAAGTTATTATTTGCGAAAAAAATTGAAAATAAATCGCGTAGTAGCTATGAGAGGCGGCTGTTTCTTCGTCGCTCAATATATATATATATATACATATAAAATAAGAGTTTTGTCTGTACATTGCTCAGAATTTAATTTTGCTAGTTGCTTTACGACGCGCCGACACGGATAGGTCTTATGGCGACGATGGGACAGGGAAGGGCTGGGAGTGGGAAGGAAGCGGCCGTGGCCTTAATTAAGGTACAGTCCCAGCATTTGCCTGGTGTGAAAACGGGAAACCACGGAAAACCATCTTCAGGGCTGCCGACAGTGGGGTTCGAACCTACTATGTCCCGAATACTGGATACTGGCCGCACTTAAGCGACTGCAGCTATCGAGCTCGGTACTCGGAATTTGAAAAGGATGGTATTTCTATATCGGCCATGTCCATAGTAGCAAGGAAACGCACTTTTTAATTTTCCGTAATTTCTGTCTGTCTGTCTGTCTGTCTGTCTGTCTGTCCGTATTGCACCCATAAGACGAAAAGGGCACAGTATGTATGTATGTATGTATGTATGTATGTATGTATGTATGTATGTATGTATGTATGTATGTATGTATGTATGTATGTACACGCATCACGAGAAAACGGCTGAAGAGAATTTAATGAAAATCGGTATGTAGTGCCCGGGAATAAGTCGCTACAATCTAGGCCATACATAATCTTATTCACGCTGAGAGAAATGGTAGTTAGGGGAAAGCCTAAAATTTAATTCTCAAATAGTTATGTTATTAATAGTCCTATCTTAATGAAAGTCGGTATGCAAAGTAGAGGAATAAGTCGCTACAATCTAGGCTATAAATAATTTTATTCACGCTGAGTGTAATGGTAGTTTAGGGGAAGGACTAAAATATAACTCTCAAATATTTGTGTTATTAGTGGTCCTATGGACAAATACTACATTACTAAAGTTCTATAGTATTAAATTTCCGATAATTTATGTCTTATACATTGTTACCGTACCGGCTATGCTGACAGAGATATTCATGAAATTGGATTTTTGTTGCTAAGTCCATATCAGCGCTAAGTCACGAGAAAATGGGTAAACAGAATTTAACGAAAATCGTTATGTAAAGTCGGGGAAAAAGGAACTACAGTCTACGCTATAAATAATTTCGTAAGACCCCTAATATCACAGAGTCGGAAGAAAACTAAATGTGAAGGCCTACAATACAGAAAGCTCATAATAACATTGAACAACAACAACATTACGTTGTCCATTGTTTGTTGTGATGTGGTTTGTGTCTTCTGCTGCCAGTCATGTTCGATAGAGGATTACTGCTGTATACCGAGCTTTTTTTAAATTTGCTTTACGTCACACAGACACAGATAGGTCTTATGGCGACGATGGGATAGGAAAGGGCTAGGAGTGGAAAGGAAGCGGCCCTGGCGTTAATTACGGTACATCCCCAGCATTTGCCTGCTGTGAAAATGGGAGACCACGGGAAACCATCTTCAGGGCTGTCGACAGTGGTTTTCGAACCCACTACATCCCGGATGCAAACTTACAGCTGCGCGCCCCTAGCCGCACGGCCAACTCGCTTGGTCGTACCGAGTATAACAGCCTGCCTGAATATTGGCGGGAAGTTGCTGGGGAGTTAGATAACTTTATTCTTAAGCATGCCATTTCTCTGGTTCATACATTTTCTGATACTACCGGTACGTAACAAACTGGTTCATCATAGCATTCGAGCTATTCAATCCCTACCCTGAGGCAATGATTGGAATGAGCAGTGTGTATATTTAACGGAACAATGGCAGAGGAGTGTTCATGGCTGTCTGCGGCCTGGTCATTTCAGCACTGGAACTTTGGACTGTTAGATCGGCATCGCAGTACTGTTCGTTAAAAGTGAGAAAATGTGCGGTTTTTTTATTTGAGCGAGTATTTTATATGGTAACATTGATTTTTAATTCCTACATTCCTACTGGCGTTTTTGTAATGGCCCAAGTTAACTATTGTTAGGAAAACCACAAAGACAGTCTTTCTGAGAATCCCGTAGCGAAGCCCGGGTACATCAGCTAGTCACATCTAAACTGTTTGTTTTTTTCACAATTGGTTTTACGTCGCACCGACGCACACTGAAAGTGACTGAGGTATGAGCGATGCTAGTAATGCCATTTCTTCTGCAACCAGTCCCTGCTATGAATGGTGTGAAAATGTTGCTCATAGGGTCGGTTGGTGCATGCATTTAAGTGGGCTTGGCAGACTGGTATCTAATAGCATCTTCTGACTCAGTGAGGAATGCAACGGTAAACTGCCTCTCTCCTCATTTCCCTAATACACATCTTCAGTGATGCCTAGGCCACCTATGGCAGCTGATGGCTGAGCTGCTGAGGATCCAACCAGCGTTAGGGCTGAGGAATGAACGAACACACATACGACACAGACAGGTCTTATGTCGACGATGGAATAAGAAAAGGCTAGGAGCGGGAAGGAAGCGTTCGTGGTCTTAATATTAAGGTACAGCCCCAGTATTTGTCTGGAGTGAAAATGGGTAACAAGGGAAAACCATCTTCAGGGTTGACGACAGTGGGGTTCGAACTCTCTATCTCCCGAAGGCAAGCTGATAGCTATGTGACCCAAGCCGTACAGACGCTTGCTCGGGCTCATACAATCTATACATCTCCCATGTTGTGGATGGTAGCCTATTACGCCCGTTCCATATCACATTATTAACTTCAAACTGTTGTTCACTCTGGACCACTTCACAACCACAGTAGCTCCCAGTCGACCACACAATGCATACTATTTCCGCTGTCCTGACTCGTCCAGCCCACATCAAAACCAGCGAGGTGTAACTCCACCTAGCATTGTAGTCGAGTGAAGGCGGAGCCTTATTTCACTGGTTTGTGTTCGGTAAACAACACTGAACCAGTAATTAAGCATTGCTATAGCAATGTCCCGAAACTCTACTCTTCAGTGTATGATCTCGCATGTTCATATCATTCTCTTTTAAACACCTGGCATTTTAGGAAATAGTATACGTACTGTAGTACTCTGAACAGAAAACTAATGTCCAATGTTGCCAACTTAGCGGATTTTCCGCTAAATTTGGCGAAATTAGAAGACTGTCGGCGGAGAAATATACCATTTAGCGGACAGCGGATTTTTTGGCGAAATTCTAGATTTATTAAAGCGGAATTTAGCGTTCTATCCATTTTAATTTTTTTTTTTAATGTTCTCCAGTCTGTCTCTTGAGCTATTCCGTATTTCTTGTCAGGAGCTAGCAGTCACATGTGGAAAACATGTTATTTGGATTTGATGTTATGAGATCGTGGTATCATAAATTTGTAATGCGAGAGGAATGGGTACTCTTCAATATATCTGGGGTTCTACCTACAGGACAGATGCTGAAAGATATTTTAGGAAATACAGTTTAATTACACGTGATAGGAGAACGCGATTGACAATACAATGTGTAGGTATGTTCTATGATTCCCTTCAACGATGCGACTAATCCATGAACATGACTCGAGTAAAGTTTATATATTTTCTTTTTATGATCCTTATTTTGCATCTATATAAATTTATATAAAAATATACATATACCGTGTAAAAAAATATATAATAGTGATAGTGATAATGAAAAATTAACATTCAAAATGGAATTTCTAATCGTTTATGATTCAAGCGCCTTCAGTGTGTACGGAATAACCTTCTATCAACCTTGCAAAATAACGACAATATCGGCCTAAACATAATCTTATAGTTCTCTCTACGTTATACTGTGTATGTGTGTGATTATCCGGTTTATTTGTAATCTATGTGTTAATTGTTTCTTTCACAGGAGTTATGAGTGAATGTATATAGCAATGATAAAGTGTAAAATTGTATACATGTAACATACGCAGATTTTATTATATAGAGTAACTTATATTTAATTAACGGAGATGGGGACACTTCTGTGTATGTGGGGCTTGAAATTCTTCATCTGTCGTCTACAAATAGAAGAAACAATTTTTGAAAAATTAACAAGAAGAAGAAGAGTAAACAAAATGGAAAGGATGTTTCATATGACAAAAAATATATAGAAATCTCTATCTAAACAAATCTTTTACATATTGAACAGTTACAAATCCAAGCCAACGTGGTTCACTGAAATTCAAAAGGATATGAAAAACGCTAGAATTAAAATAGATACGATAGAAAACAGAACACGTTTCAGAGAAGTAACACGATAGGCAAGATTTCAGGAGAGAAAGAAATTAACAACTAGAAGAAATGGACACAAGAGGAAAAGGAACAACATTCTCAGAAAATGGAAGTAGTTTGGAAACGAAGAAAAGTTTATTTATCGTACCCTCAAAAGGTTTGTTCGAATAATAATAATAATAATAATAATAATAATAATAATAATAATAATAATAATAATAATAATAATAATTAGGTGTACAATTTGTTATCCTTTAAGCATTTCACTTGACTATTAAATTTACGCAAATGTGATTTACAATTTCACTGTAAGTTAATGTTATCAAAGGCCATTATCTGTGTATGTGCGTCTACCCGTTAGTCCCGTGTATTGATACGGGGTCGGGGAAAACTTTATTCGACTTGTTCCAGCAGTTATTTCTCAGGGTCTCTGGATCTACCCAGACTTCTTTTGGTTTTAGTCGGGGGCGGGGGGGGGGGGGGTTAAGACCGAATGACATTACTGACACCATTTGATTTTTGAGATGGAAATCTCAATCCAGGTTCGATCAGGATTCGAACCACCGAGCTCGATAGCTGCACTCGCTTAAGTGCGGCCAGTGTCCAGTAATCGGGAGATAGTGGGTTCGAGCCCCACTGTCGGCAGCCCTGAAGATGGTTTTCCGTGGTTTCCCATTTTCACACCAGGCAAATGCCGGGGCTGCACCTTAATTAAGGCCACGGCCGCTTCCTTCCCATTCCTAAGCCTTTCCTATCCCATCGTCGCCATAAGACCTATCTGTGTCGGTGCGACGTAAAGCAAAAAAAGGATTCGAACCTCAACCTTCCGGGTTCCGGGTGGGAAGCCAGCAACTAAGCCACTGAGTTAATCACGCACCCTCACCCCGCTCCCTCGCAACCAAATAAAATACATTACACATACATTACGTATTTAAAGAACTTAATTCTAAGTCCTTCTTCAAAACACAATAAGACGCTAAGTAATAAATAATAAAAAGCTCCTAAATGTACAAATCAAAATGCAAAATACCTAATCGTTACAAAACGCTAAAATTCACCACACCTACAATTGAGCACGTAACCGACTCATCTTCGAACAGCAACGGAACTAAGATAAATGGGACCAACATAAGAAGAGATGGTAAAGACTGTCCTTCAAAAAAGAGAAAACAAATTCATCTGATGACATCATTCCACAATCCAGTCCATCTCAACGGCCAAATAGTTAGCGTGCTGGCCTTTGATCACAGGGGTCTCGGGTTCGGTTCCCGTCAGGGTCGGGAATTTTTACCATAATTGGTTAATTTCGCTGACACGGGGGCTGGATGCATGTGTCGTCTTCATCATTTCATCCTCATCACGACGCGCAGGTCCCCTACGGGCGTCAAATCAAAAGACTTGCATCTGGCGAGCCGAACTTGTCCTCGAACACTCCCGGCACTAAAAGCCATAGGCCATTTCATTTTCATTCCAAAATCTAGATGTCAACAGCACGTCAGAGGCGTAAGAATAGTCAGCTCTTCACATTTACAATATTAACAATCAGATTTTAAGCTAATGTTCTTGGTTGCCGTTAAAAATCAAGAGAGATTTAAGCAAAACAAAAACGAAGACGTGGTGAAAAAAACAAAAACGCCTGTCGTTGCAAAAGAAACAAAACTCAGCTCCAAGGATATATGAAAGGTTAGACTTGAGCAGAGCTAGATCAAAACGATGCTATCTTGATTAAGAAACATTACGTAACAGGAGATGGAGCATTAAAATCGGGACGTGACAGCCATATTCTGAGAAGGAAGCTTCCTGGGAAGACGCCAACTGACTGGTACCAAATACTCTAACCATAAACCTTTCCTTACAGCAGCCTCTGGAGTGCGGTAAACTTCTCGTATATAGGTTTATCTATTTCATTTCCATTTATGTAAGTAAAATTCTTCACAGATAAATCTAACTTGGAGTCAATGAAGGTTTTGGTCTGTTACTGGGAGTTCGAGGATCCATATTACCCATTTTTTACCGGGAAACACCCGTTTTTTAGATCCTTTCCCCAAACCCAGTGGCGGCCGTGTCGTCTTAAAACTCACGAGTATCAAAACTCACGAGTCTCAAAACTCACGAATTCCAGGAAGAGGATTAGTAAGAACAGGTTCCTCTACCAGGGCCGGTCTCAAAACTCACGAACAGGGCCAGTTCTTCTTTGAATGGATAAATGTCCACCCTTTTAGTGATGGGATTATTTAAATAATTGAATGAGTTTCAAATATCATTCAGTAATATCGCACAGAACAATCGGATGCGTCATGAATATTTTTTCGGTTTAAGTGTGTCGGGTAGACAATCTATTGAAATAAGCGAATAGGTGATCTCTTACGAAAAATAGAAATACGCCTTTTGTTTCATATGAATCTCCAAATGTTGAAACTAAATGAGTGAATTAACTGACTTGATCTTTAATATCTCTAAATAAAATTCACCAGGCGAGTTGGCCGTGCGGTTTCCCAATTTCACACTAGGTAAATGCTGGGACTGTACCTTAATTAAGGCCACGGTCGCTCCCTTAAAACTCCTAGGCCTTTCCTATCCCATCGTCGCCATAAGACCTATCTGTGTGGGTACGACGTAAAGCCACTAGCAAAAAAATAAATAAAATTCCTTATTCAAGTAAATGTCGCCTTATGGCCGCATAATGGAACTAAGCCCCAGCACCACCAACTGACTGTTTCTTTTAACTAGCAGCGGGCAATATCCCTACTTTAATGTTATGTCGTCCGGCTGCATGCATAAATGGTTAGCATGCTGGCCTTTGGTCCAAGGGGTCCAGGGAGTCCCGGGTTTGATTTCCGGTCGGGTCGGAGATTTTAACTTTCATTAGTTAATTCCTATGGCTCGGGGACTGGGTGTTCGTGCCGTCTTCATCATTAGACTTCATCTTAGGTAGGGCCTCATCCTCACAGACGTACAGGTCACCTATACGGCGTCAGTTCTAACGACCTGCACCAGACCTCCCCGGAGGCCACATGTCATTATTATAAATTTATGTGAAAGGTATAAAATGCATTATATTAGCTTTAAAACAACAGCAAAATATTTAAACAATAATAATATTAATAATAATAATACACCTCGGTTTTTTTCATTCACCAGCTTTTATTTTTCCCCTGTGGGTTGGGGTGGCAGAATAACGTCCACAGTATCCCCTGCCTGTCGCAAGGGGCGAATAAAAAGGGAAGCGTGAGTCACCGCGCACCTCATCCCTCCTGAGGTTGTCGCAAGCTCCTGTTGTCCGGAGTCGTGAATTTTGAGACCCATTAGCAAGTTTACTTTAGATACCAGTTTGTAGTCGTGAGTTTTGGTACTATTTGACACTAATTTTAGCCCGTGAGTTTTGAAACTCGTGAGTTTTGAGACGTAACCGTGGCGGCTGGTGCAGAAAATCAGTTGTGCGATGTAAGCCATCTCCCGACCAAAAAAAAAAAAAAAAAAATTAGAAACATATGCGGTTTTCGAGAGGCCCTCCACTGAGTTTTTCATATTGAACAAACACGCAAACAACCCCAACACATTCCTCATACGAAACTAATTAAACACACGTTCAATCACAAAACATTAACGAATTCAGAAACACTTGGTGTGAGCGCGCAGAAACAGAACTTCGCAACGTTATAAAAATAATTGAAATAAAATCAGCAACATCGTAATGCAAAATTACATGTTTTATTATAGTGAAATTTATGTCCGCCTCCGTAGTGTAACGGTTAATGTTACTAGCTGCCGTCCTCGGGGGCCCGGATTCGATTCCCGCTACTGCCAGAAATTTAAGAATGGCAGGAGGGCTGGTATGTGGTTAAAATGGTACATGCAGCTCACCTCCATTGGGGGTGTGCCTGAAAAGAGCTGCAACACAGTTACATGCCTGTCACTGTTACAAATGTAACGAGGACAAAAATAACAGGTTAACGAGCAACGACAACAGGATAACGTACTAGTGAAAACAGTAACTGGAAAGTGGGAACTGTCACTAGTAGCAGCTTATTGACACAGAATGTGACCTTCAGAGTTCAGACAATACGCAGTCTTCCAAGTGATTGTTTTAAATCAAATACACTATCTAATAATAATAATAATAATAATAATAATAATAATATACTCTATAGTGTATTTGTTTAAGTTGCTGCTGTCATCTGCTAACTAAAGTGTAAACTGTTATAACATATTCAACTGCTCAGGGTAATCGTTGACCCAGACATCGCGCAGGGCTACCTACATTATAATATTATTATAAGTTTCAACCGTATCATTTTTCTTCTACCATAAATAAATTAGTATGCTAATTTTCCATATTGATATTATAGATAACATAACATTACTTCATTTTACTTACCGTTAATCGATCCTCTTGTACCGGTTTGTGTCGAGGTTTGGCAGACAGATCGTCATGTTTTCTCGTCTCCTATCCTTGATCCGGGCATTGCCAAACTCACTGCTCTAGGTTTCAGAAAAGACGCTATGTTGTCTTCTCATTCCATCCGTTATCTGCCTTTCGTTAACTTTATAGCAAATAGGAATGCGTGTTTTGCTGCACCGACTTTCAACAGTGTAGTGATGCGTGCGCGCATGTGCGAGTCAAAGAACGGGACTTCGCAACACAGACAAGCTTGAAACCGTGACCAGGCTGTGACCAGTAAAAGATGAGTAACGTTGGACGTTATTTTTAACGGTTACATTTCACAGTTGCTTTATTGTAGCGATGACAGGTGTAGCAGATACACAAAAATAACCGTTTGTCACACCTCTACTGTATACATTTTCATCATATTTCCTTTTTATCTCCTATTATGAATACAAAAGTTGAAAGCAGGTTTAGTTATCTATTTTGTTGTTGTTAGTTTGTTACGACGTACAGGAAACCAGATGATCAATATTTCTGGAAACGGGGCATTTAAGTTCAGGTATACCCGGGTTGTGAACTAAGATATTTGAAAGCGAAGACTTCTTCAATGTATTCCTGACCTATCTCGATGTTTGCCCTATTCCCTCTTGCACTTACCACCATAATTATTGTCTTGAAAATGAAAATCCACAGCCTGTTTCCAGTCATTCGACCGGGTCAGGAATGGAATGAATGAATGAAGCCACCATCTAGCGGCGAATATAGGAAATGTGCCGGCTGCCGAAGCCTGTCGCACTCCTCTGCGTCAATAATGATAAATGACTGATAGATGAAATGAAATGTTAATGGAGAGTGTTGCTGGAATGAAATATGACATGGAGAACAGGTGTGCCCGGAGAAAAACTTGTCCCGCCTCCGCTTTGTCCAGCACAAATCTCACATGGAGTGAGCGGGATTTGAACCAAGGTACCCAGCGGTGAGAGGCTGGCGCGCTGCCGCCTGAGCCACGGAAGCTTCATAATTATTGTCTTACTCTTATTAATTCGCATTCCGTATTGTTCACAGGCCTGCTAGCATTCTACATTGGGCTACAGTGAATATGTAACAAATCACACGATTTGAGTAGTAAATATGTTTATTTTATATTTCCAACTACTATATTTCACTAATTATTACATACAATACAACAGAGTGACGGACGAATGAACACTGACTTCCCGCATCTGCGCGAAGGTCAAGAAACCACTTGTAGTTTTTGGAATCAGTAAATGTTCATATTATATTTGATTCCGTGGAGCCAACTTGGTCGGTGAATATCATAGTCTTCTAGGATGAACTTCGACTTCGAAACGGTTACCATGGCAGAAAACTAAAATATGCACTGCTACAGGAGTGGGTCTGTATGACATGACCTGACTCCGCAACAATTACGGTACAAAGAAACTTACAGGAAGATGCATTCAAACCTCTTAAAAGGGAACGCCTCCATTGTCTTTAAGTGCAATAAACAACGAGAAAGTGGGGAAACAGACCATTTAGAGTAATTTAAGGGTATCGTTCACTGGCACAAAGCCACAAACTAATGGGAACCTGCCAACTTTGACGAGTAAAGGTGGAGTTAGAAAGTGAGTTCTTACGAAACGGAAGGTCGCAGTATACGTGTGAGTCACCTTGAACTCAGTCCATGAACACGACAATGTTATCAGCACTTCAAGAGCCACAGTCAAGCTTCCCACACACCTTACCAGAATATCAATGAAATTCCACTGGACACAGTTTTATTATGTCCTAAAAACAGATGATCATCTCGGTTGTCTAAACGTTTACCTTCTCCTATCCTCAAATTATCTCTTTACCTGGGAAAGAGATCAGACACAACTCACAAAACCGGCATTGTAGACGAATATCCACACTCGAAGAACGCAAATTAGATCGCGTTCTTTTGAATGTGTCGATTATATTGTAGTTTCCCTAGGAACTACAACTAGACGACCAGATCTCTAATCTGTAATTACAAGAGAAAAAAGAACAAGTCCGAACTTTCGAGTAATAATGGCCTGCGACCTCCGAAGAGGCCTGGTGCAGGTCCTTCGGGTTGACACCGTCTGTGAGGATGGGGCTCTACCAAAGGTGAGTTTTAATACTGAAGACGCCACTCACACAAACATACACAGCCCCCGAGCCATTGGAATTAACAATTCAAGGTTAAAATTTCCCAATTTAGCCGAAATTCGAAACCAGAACCCCCTGGGCTAGAGATCAGCACACTATCTATTTAGCCATGGAGCCGGGCCGAATATCCGAAGAATAAGGGCTATGGACAACAGAAAAGGAAATGTCATAAAATACCAAGGTCTTGCAAACCTAATGCCGTAGTGAGTTGACCAAGGTGAAAGTACCGGGCTGAATGGCTCAAGCGGTAGTGCGCTGACCTTCTGAGCCCTACTTGCCAGGTTCGATCTTGGCTTAGTCCGGTGGTTCTGAAATGCGTCCGTCGATTTACTGGTACATAAAGTAACTCCATTGGGACAAAATTTCGGCACCTCAGCGTCTCCTAAAACCGGAAAAATAGTCAGTGGGACGTAAAACCAATAACATTATTAAAGGTGGCAATGAGGAGTCAGGCACAAGTAAGTGGAAGCAATGTTACACTCAGCTAGAGCTCCCCGTAGTCACAAATTTACGCTCACAAACTGAGAGTAGGGGAGTCACCCCTCTGGCGCATCTACAGTATAACAAGTGTGACGAATATTAAAAATCGTTTTTGGGTCACTTTTGAAAAAAATAACGTACTAGATTTAGTTTATGGTGTCCGACTCCTTGGCTGAATGGTCAGCGTTCAAGCCTTAGGTTCAGAGGGTCCCGAGTTCGATTCCCAGCCGGGTTGGGGTTTTCAGTCGCCTTTGATTAATTCTTCTGGCCCGGGGACTGGGTGTTTGTGTTTGTCCCAACACTTTCCTCCTCATATTCAGACAACACACTACACTACCAACCACCACAGAAAAACGCAATAGTGATTACATCCCTCCATATAGGGCTGGCGTCAGGAAGGACATCCGGCCGTAAAACAGGGCCAAATCCACATGTGCGATGATTTAGTTTTTGGTAATTTACTAACATACTTCAACAGATCAAGAGTTAAGTCCTGCGACTGCCCCACCTACGGGAAACGTGAAGTATTCCAGCAATCTACACTCCAAAGCAGTACACAGTATTGTTTTAATTCAAGGGCATAGGACAGCGTTCAGCTTGTAACTACTTAATGCAATTTCCTTTTCCAACATTATGAAAAAGTTTCAATTCATGAAACACAAACTAATGTGGTGTTCTACTGCATGTTTTCATTCCTCCCCTGAAGGGGAGGCGGGCCTCCTAGACGGTGACGCCGTCTCTCAGGCCAGGAGATTTGTATCGGAGAAGGAGATGTGCACTGAAGGTGAGAGGGTTGGCGACCGTGGTCTATACTAGGAACTGTCCCGGCATTCGCCTTAGTGCAGGAGAATGGAAAACCACGGACATCCATTCTGAGCACAGCCGACGGTGGGGACCAGCTCCTCTCTGTCTCCCGAACACAGAGGCGTAGAGCCACGGCAGAATCGCGGCCACCCTTCCTCTGCTCGGTTGGTCGGTCGGAGTGCAGAGCTGTCGGACCAGCCGAAGCCCACTCTGCAACCGCCCGCCTAGTGCTCTGACATGTTCCCAAGACGATTTTTCAGGCACCGGGCGAGCTGGCCGTGCGGTTAGGGGCGCGCGGCTGTGAGCTTGCATCCGGGAGATAGTGGGTTCGAATCCCACTGTCGGCAGCCCTGAAGATGGTTTTCCGTATTTTCCCATTTTCACACCAGGCAAATGCTGGGCCTGTATCTTAATTAAAGCCACGGCCGCTTCCTTACAACTCCTAGGCCTTTCCTATCAAATCGTCGCCGTAAGACCTATCTGTGTCGGTGCGATGCAAAGCCACTAGCAAAAAAAAAAAAAAAAAATCAGCTACTGATCTTATTTAAGGAATCTGTCCACTTGAATGGACGAAACATGGTTAATGTGGTTAATAATTGTCTTTTGTTTAAGCCTTCAGGTCTTAACACTTGCATAATAGGCTAATAATAATAATAATAATAATAATAATAATAATAATAATAATAATAATAATCTATGGCATCAGATACCGAGTTGCAGATCTTCTGAAGTGGTGCCATCTAGGCGGTCTGCCTACCAATTTCGACATTCCGATTGTGCTGATGTTTAACGACAATTCGTTTTACGTCGCACCGATACAACCTGATCTTATGGCGACGATGGGATTGGGCTAGGAGTGGGAAGAAAAACGACCGTGGCTTTAATTACAGTACAGCTCCAACATTTGCCTAGTGTGAAAATGGGAATCCACGGAAAACAGTGGGGCTCGAACACACTATCTCCCGAATGAAAGCTCACAGCTTCGTGGCCTAAACCACGTAGCCACACACTCGGTGCTGCTACGTAACTACAAGGTGGAATTCTAATGGACAGTTGCTATGGCTCATTCATTTTAATTACGGCCCTACTACTCCGTCCAGAATTTGCTCTGAGAGCACTTTGAAGCTAATGTTAAAAAAAAAAGGTCCAATGTCAAACCCCCCACGCCAATCTCCTATTTATACTCCCAGCCGTTTTTCTTGTCTTCAAATTCCAAATCGTCATTATTGCTCACAATACAGGCCTCCGATACCTTCAATAAAATAATATAAGAAGCTTCTGCTTCATATTTTAATGCATATTTCATTACTTGTTACAATGTTTGTAATGAAAACTCCATTACCTGTTTCCAGTCAACTGACCGGATCAGGAATGGAATGAATGAAGCCCCCATCTAGCGGCGAGGATACGAATTCTGCCGGCTGCCGGAGCCTGTTACACTTTTCTGGGACAATGATTAATGACTGACAGATGAAATGAAATGATATTGGAGAGTGTTGCTGGGAGCGAGGGCAGCCGACAGTGGGGTTCGAACCTACTATCTCCCGAATAAACAGGTTCCAAGAAGGACATTCCAGGAATAATTAATGAACAAGGGGAGTGTATATGTAAGGATCTTCAAAAGGCAGAAGTATTCAGTCAGCAGTATGTAAAGATTGTTGGTTACAAGGATAATGTCGAGATAGAGGAAGAGACTAAGGCCAAAGAAGTCATAAAATTTACATATGATAACAATGACATTTACAATAAGATACAAAAGTTGAAAACTAGAAAAGCGGCTGGAATTGATCAGATTTTTGGGGATATACTAAAGACAGTGGGTTGGGATATAGTACCATATCTGAAGTACTTATTTGATTATTGTTTGGTCGAAGGAGCTATACCAGATGAATGGAGAGTTGCTATAGTAGCCCCTGTGTATAAAGGAAAGGGTGATAGACATAAAGCTGAAAATTACAGGCCAGTAAGTTTGACATGCATTGTATGTAAGCTTTGGGAAGGCATTCTTTCTGATTATATTAGACATGTTTGTGAAATTAATAACTGGTTCGATAGAAGGCAATTCGGTTTTAGGAAAGGTTATTCCACTGAAGCTCAACTTGTAGGATTCCAGCAAGATATAGCAGATATCTTGGATTCTGGAGGTCAAATGGACTGTATCGCGATTGACATGTCTACAGCATTTGATAGGGTGGATCATGGGAGACTACTGGCAAAAATGAGTGCAATTGGACTAGACAAAAGAGTGACTGAATGGGTTGCTATATTTCTAGAAAATAGATCTCAGAGAGTTAGAGCAGGTGAAGCTTTGTCTGACCCTGTAACAGTTGAGAGGGGAGTTCCTCAGGGCAGTGTTATCCGACCTTTATGTTTTCTTATATATATAAATGATATGAGTAAAGGAGTGGAATCGGAGGTAAGGCTTTTTGCGGATGATGTTATTCTCTATAGAGTGATAAATAAGCTACAAGATTGTGAGCAACTGCAACGTGACCTCGAAAATGTTGTGATATGGACAGCAGGCAATGGTATGTTGATAAAAGGGGCTAAAAGTCAGGTTGTGAGTTTCAAAAATACGAAAAGTCCTCTCAGTTTTAATTACTGCGTTGATGGGGTGAAAGTTCCTTTTGGGGATCATTGTAAGTATCTAGGTGTTAATATAAGGAAAGATCTTCACTGGGGTAATCACATAAATGGGATTGTAAATAAAGGGTACAGATCTCTGCACATGGTTATGAGGGTGTTTAGGGGTTGTAGTAAGGATGTAAAGGAGAGTGCATGTAAGTCTCTGGTAAGACCCCAACTAGAGTGTGGTTCCAGTGTATGGGACCCTCACCAGGATTACCTGATTCAAGAACTGGAAAAAATCCAAAGAAAAGCAGCTCGATTTGTTCTGGGTGATTTCCGACAAAAGAGTAGCGTTACAAAAATGTTGCAATGTTTGGGTTGGGAAGAATTGAGAGAAAGAAGAAGAGCTGCTCGACTAAGTGGTATGTTCCGAGCTGTCAGCGGAGAGATGGCGTGGAATGACATTAGTAGACGAATAGGTTTGAATGGCGTCTATAAAAGTAGGAAAGATCACAATATGAAGATAAAGTTGGAATTCAAGAGGACAAACTGGGGCAAATATTCATTTATAGGAAGGGGAGTTAGGGACTGGAATAACTTACCAAGGGAGATGTTCAATAAATTTCCAATTTCTTTGAAATCATTTAGGAAAAGGCTAGGGTGCAACAGATAGGGAATCTGCCACCTGGGCGACTGCCCTAAATGCAGATCAGTATGATTGATGATTGATTGATGAAAGATGACAGAATAAACCGGAGTACCTGAAGAAAAACCTGCTCCACCTCCACTTTGTTCAGCACAAATCTCACATGGAGTGACCGAGATTTGAACCACGAAATCCAGCGGTGAGAGGCCCCACCTGAGCCACAGAGGCTACACATTGCTGGTAATAATATGGATAAATAGTAGCCAAATCATTTTAGAGTTATCCCACGCAACCGTCACTCATTGATGGGTGTTGAAATGAGTAGATTATCTATTTAATTCCCGTTGAATGGTATATTATCTCAGCGGGATACGATAATAATGAGTGACACACTGGACGTGATTAGCATTAGAAGTAACCCAGCGTAATCTAGGCTGGTCACATGCATACAGCCGCAGCTGGCAGTAATGTGTCGAGCAGACAGAATAGAAATGAAAAATCGGATGTTTTCTATTTTTCTCTCCACTAAGGTCAACCTTTCCCGGCCCCGTCATTCCATTGCTTTCACTGTCACGGAACAATGTATTTCAAACATGCAAAATGATATAATATGGCCGGCGTTCGACATTCAAATTATTTCAGGAGTGTCTTTTTTATCCTTACAATTACTCGACTGAAAGGCTGGATTGACCGTACTTCTAAATTACTAGAGATAATTATAATAACGAATGTCCAACTCCTTGGCAAAATGCTCAGCGTTATGATTTTTGGTCCAGCGGGTTCCGGGTTTGATTCCCGGCCAGGTCATGGATTTTAATCACGTGATTAATTCTTCTGTCTCGGGGACTGGTTGGTTGTGTTTGTCCCAGCACTATCCTCATATTAAAACACACCACACTACCAACCACCACAGAAAGACGCAATAATAATTATATCTCTTCACATAGGTTTGGCGTCAGGAAGGGCATGCGGGCGTAAAACAGGGTCAAATCCACATGTGCTATGAAGTTCGCACCCGCAACTCCACAGGTGTGGGAAAAGCGATAGAGGAATAAGAAGAACATTTATAATAAGGAAGATGTATGTGACGAAGATGGCGGTCATTTTTGTTTTCTTTTACAGCATGCGGTAATTTTTGTTTTCTTTTACAGCATTATGGAAGCAAAGCCACGAAGGTCCTTGGAGAAGTACTTCGGTACTACGTGAATAGAGTGGTTAGCTCTATGCCTGGACATATTTGTTCCCATGTATTCCCATGTATTAACCAGCTAATCATATTTCGAGTAGGCTGAGTGCTCCTCAGGTAGTGTCTCGCCAGAAGTGGAAATGTCGTTTCTAATTTTTTGAACTTCATTGTAGAGAAACGAGCCCACATCCTCCCGGGTGAAGCCGAACTCGCCTTTACTGCCTTGGCCCGGCTGTCCCTACTAAACAGCATTCTAAATTTTGAAAAATCGCTGTGAGTTTCTAAGACATTAGAAACATGGTTAAAATACACCGAAATCCAATCAACCTGGATCTCTCTACAGGAATGGATTTCTATAAATAAAACGAAAACTTAGACCGCCCGAGTCTAATTATTTTTACTGCAAAGCGTTTTCATTCAAATCTTTCAGACTTACTGAACACAGCACTCTGTTCTCTAATAATGAATAGGGTATTAAATTGTTCCGGAATTGAAATTCGAAGAAATGAATGAAATGTACTACCTAATAAAACATTTTTGGCTAGTATTTTAATAATAATAATAATGTTATTTGTTTTACGTCCCACTAACTACTTTTTAAGGTCTTCGGAGACGCCGAGGTGTCGGAATTTAGTCCCGCAGGAGTTCTTTAACGTGCCAGTAAATCTACTGACACGGGGCTGTCGTATTTGAGCACCTTCAAATACTACCGGACTGAGCTAGGATCGAACCCGCCAAGTTGGGGTTAGAAGGCCAGCGCCTTAACCGTCTGAGCCACTCAGCCCGGCAAGGCTAGTATTTTAACCTCCTACTGACTCAGTAAGGTCTTTCAGCGACGATGGAATAGGACTGGGAAGAAAGCGTCCGTGGCCTGGTGCGAAAATGGGAATCCATGGAAAACCATCTTCAGGGCTGCCAACGATGGGGTTTGAACCCACCATCTCCCGAACGGAAACTCACAGGTACGTTACCCAAACCTCATAAGCCAACTCGATCGGACAAAAAAAAAAAAAAAAATATGATATTAGTTTCACAAATAAGTATTAAAATCGAACTAACCTGATTTGAAGCATAATTCACAACAATATTACTCTGCTGTCTATACACGGGTAGGAAGAACCATGGCCGTCCGAAATAGAACGGCCTTGACAGCCTCTCAAGTACGAATGTCAAGCCAAGGCTTCCTTCTTCCCGCCAGTTTCAAGAGAGTCGACAAGCGTCAACCTATTTTATCAACGTTATTTCCTCCGTAAAAAAATAATGGCCAATAACTGATTAGTAATGTATGGAGGGGAAAATTTTAAAAAATCTGAAGTCTAGAACATATAACCAGAAGAGCAACCATAGAGAATTCCAATTTCTCTCTTACCTGGTAAGTCACGCTGTACGATACGGAGTGGAAAGCTGCACCGTTCAGAGATCCGAACTACGACGGTAACAGAGACTGCTCTGAGTGTTTTCTTTGATGGGACAATATTTTTATGTCTCCATTTCCGGGATAATTACTTCACAATCTACGGGGTATTCCAATCTTGCCGGACATAAATTCAATCGCCAATATTATCCGAGGGGCATCATCATTCGCACATCCTGGATAATGAATACATTTCATAAATGTCTCCAAACAGATACGATATTACATTGACACAAATAATAATGCTGCAGACATAACGAGAGAAGTCAACAATATTTTTTTCTTAAGATACCAACTTGGCAAGTTTATCCTGACTCAGACCGGTGGCATATGTAGGTGCTCAAATACGTCAGCCTTGTGTCGGTAGATTTACTGGTACGTAAACGAACTACTGCGGGGCAAAATTCCGACACCTCGACGTCACTGAAAACCGTCAAAGAAGTCAGTGGGACGTAATGTCATTTGTATTATTTTTCGGTAAACATTTGGTTAAATAAAGTAGATATATTTTATTTACTTTATTTAACCCATAACCCAATGCATCCCACTGCAAGAAAAACTCACTATCTGACTGTAAATCTACTGGTAAGGGTTTCGCTTTAAACATCCTTAACCCTATACTGGCAAGTTTTATTTATGGTTGTGTATCCTACCCTGAGTAGCTTCCATGACTTTACATCGAAAGGCAATCGTTATCACTTGAAAAAAAAAAGCATAAATAAATTTACAAGGTTAATCTATGTTGCAGACTATTAACTTAAACCCACTTTTTTTGAAACCAGAAATGACATTACACACTTCCCAGTTCATGGTTATCTTACTCCATCTGTTTCGAATCACTCACCATCAAAATCATCAAGAAATACTCCTTACTATCAATGCCTAAAGTACTGATCAAATCGTTATACATTAGCGGTGTGTCATCCCCATCCAACTGGACGCAACCGTTTCTGTCTGTAGGTAATACTGCATTGTCAGCCTCGCAACGGTGGAGTCAAATTGGAACAAGATGGCCTCAATAGGAACAGAATATGTCATTCTTGTCTAAATATGATCGAGAAAAAGTCAGCAGTCATGCTGAAAATGCATACTAAGGTCTTTTTTTTTTTTTTTGCTAGTTGTTTTACGTCGCACCGACACAGATAGGTCTTACGGCGACGATGGGACAGGAAAGGGCTAGGAGTGGGAAGGAAGCGGCCGTGGCCTTAAGGTACAGCCCCAGCATTTGCCTGGTAGGAAAATGGGAAACCACAGAAAACCATTTTCAGGGCTGCCGACAGTGGGGTTCGAACCTACTATCTCCCGAATACTGGATACTGGCCGCACTTAAGCGACTGCAGCTATCGAGCTCGGTACTAATGTCTAGACAGTGGTACCTAGAAATTGTGACTTCCCCTCTCGGAGAACAATCATCGAACGAGAAATGCAACCATTCAAGCTAAGGGCGCCTCTTTAAGTTGAGGACTTAAAGATAAAAATTTATAATCAAGCTTGGACGGACTCTTATCAAAGGGGTGGGGTGATAGTACACTAATCATTAAGCAGGAGAATTAGAAATCAAAAGGCTAATTAAGGCAGATTGATTAAAGTGAACTAGAAAAATACTATTTATTATATTTAATATAAATGACGACGGTTTAACGAGAACTGAATTTAAAATAGAAAATGAATTTAACAAAAAATTGAATGACTCTACTTCGCGAAAACTTGCAATATCTTTAACTCGCTTGCTCACCATGTTGTCTTGTTCTGCGGGTCCTTGGAAAGCTTCCATCCTTGTAGCGGGAACATCACCGGTCGTCTTTGAGATCTCTTCAACTGCAGCTAAGTACCATTCCTGCCTTGCCAATTGCACCCACCACTAATTGGAAGATGACTTCAAAACTAACACTCCCTATTATGCTCTATCCCATATATTGGAGATAAGCCCTAAGTCATAGTTAGAAGAACCACCTTGGGTCATATGGAGAGGATACTCAATTAAGAATCCTTCCAACTTTACTGAAAATGTTCTCTGAAGTTTCATTTCTATCTAGATTAATACTACCTATTGACTTAGACTGGTTCAAACCGGTCTTGTAGCCGTGCTGTACGTACTTCCTGATGAGAGTGGCTATACACCCCTCATTCAGAATTTCTAAGTATCGAGACGAAGAATCAAGTAGAAGATCAAGTAGAATAATCTAGAATAATATCGATCAGAATCACGTAGAAGACTCGTAGAAGACTCGTAGAAGATCAATAAGCGAATGACGCCAAGAGCTCCAACACGCCCTTTTATCACCTTCTCTAGCTCTAATTACAGGTCGCTACACGTGGTCCAATCAGATGACACGTCTCTCCCCACTCCATATATTAGAGTTGACGGGTCTTAACCATGATATTAACTGTTCTTCTATTAGTCCTTTCACTCAGTATCCATGGCAACATGACGCTCCTTTGAAAATATGGGCGGTGATCAGTTTGAATAATTCTGGTCGAAATACGGTAGCTTACGTTAGAACGCTTGAACACGTGCTCGCTTTTCTCAGAACTTGGTGTCTAAATTTGTCCTTCCTTCCTCCTCGGTGATGTGGCAAGATAGAGGAAATCTACTGCAAGTTAATTTTAAACTAATGTCGCAAGAATCTAAGTGAATATTAGGATATTCAGCCCTCGTTTACAAGTCGTAGTTACAAAGTAATGAAATGATAGTGAGCAAATGATTAAACATGAATTATAATACAATTACATACCAAAATAAATATCATGACGTTAAATTCCTGAATTAATAACACATAATAAAATTAACATAATTACACTGTAACGTCTGGAACGTTACAAAATGATTACGTGTTAAAACTGAGTTGCGTGTAACCATATCCACTCGGGATAACCTATACAGAGAAGACCATATACGGCATACCTAGTTAAATGCGATCCATCTATGCCGAAATTCATTTCACTCGGGATAACCTGTACAGAGAAGACCATATACGGCATACCTAGTTAAATGCGATCCGTCTACGCCGAAATCCATTTTACAATCATAAGCATAGGAAGTGAGCATCTATACTATGCACCGATTAAAAATGACAATGGTCATAGAGTGCAATGAGGTACGAAAATAGTAAGAAATGGATAATATGGGTATTGGAAATGTAAGTCAGGCGTTATTTCGTTATTTCGTTTTCACCCAGCATAAATGGTACAGTAACATATCGAGATACCCCTCGGTGTAGGGGGCAACGCGTCCGCCTGTCACCCGGCGGCCCCGGGTTCGATTCCCGGCCGGGTCAGGGGTTTCTAATTGTAAATGATTAATATCCCTGGCCTGAGGACTGGGTGTTTGTGTCATCCTTAACGTTCCTTTCCTCACATACAACACTTTACACTTCAGCAATTATATAGGCTACACGCAGGTTCATAACATATGGTGCAAGCAGCGGCAAACGATCTTTCTAGGTCGACGCCCCGAACAAGCAGCTCTTAAAAAAACATATCGAGATACAAAGATAACTGTCTACACAAAAGGGTATTTAACGGGGGCGATCTACAACTATAAATTCATAATGCTGGGGGGCTCGTGGGGTGAATATTTTAATTCACTATACATATATATTCACTATATGAGCCTTAGAGCTTTGGTCATACTGATAAGTAGAGCCCGGATTTCCATGCACTATCAAATCTCAAAATATGCATGCATTCATGCACTATCATATGGCAAAACATGCACAATAAACTGTAAAACATGCACTATCAAAATTCAGTTCCTTTTGAAACATAAACAAAAACTACCCTAATTTCTCCAGATTGTCTTGATTTAAGCTCATCCGTTTATCATTCAGCACATAAGCACCGAAAATTATCTTTTTACGTCACGAGAAGTGATATATGCATAATTCAATGAAGACATTTGGACAAAGTGAGGTCAAATTGTACGTCTTTTGCATTTTCACCACAATACGTCTTTTATAAGCTTGACGAATTCAAAATCAGGATTTGAACGAATTAGTTTGTTCAACTTATCTCTATCTGCGGCAGCTGCTTCTCCATGCGATGATTGCAGACACATTTGAATGTCCTCAATAAGTGGTAACGATTGCTTGCTGCGATAACACAGACGTGTGACGATTGAGAGTTCCGGGTAGGACATTCTAGGATAACAACGGTAGAGGGTTCAATGAAAAACCAGAATTTGTAAGCTGCTATCCCAGTAACGCGGCGCCACAGAAGTGCAATACAAGGTTTCTTTTGTTCGTCTAACAGACGAAAAATGAGCCGTCAATGATTAATGCACAATTTACGGTTCAATTTATAGCAATGTACTACTGTAAAACTGGGACACCTTATTCCTAAGAATTAGATTTCGACGTGGGGCCTTCCGACTTACGTCTTTACTCAAGCAACAGAGAAGAAAGTGTTTGGTTAATTGCATTATACTGTAGGACCTGTACCGTATGTAGGCTATTAACTCTGGTTGTCACATAGGATGCCAGGAATACATTCTCTCCGTCTCTCAGTAATAGACATACTGTAGCCTACAACGTGAAAAATTGTCCCAAATTCTGCAAACTAACATTCAGAAAATGCACTCTCTCTCTTTCTTAGCATTAATCCCGACTTGCAGGGTCTGCTGCTTTGCTACATCTCCATTTCTGTCTGTCGTTGACATCTTCTGGTGTTAAGCCAACACTGTGCATGTCTGCCCTGATGTTGTCAGTCCATCTCTTTGCCGGTCTTCCTCGTGGTCTTGTTCCCTCTGGGTTGATGTGGAGTGCTGTTTTGGCAACTGAGTCGTCCTGTTTTCTCATGACGTGGCCGTACCAGCGGAGACGGGCTTACCTCACTTTGTCTATGACGGGCGCGACACCAAACCTTTGCCGGACGTCCGTGTTCCTTATGTGGTCACATCGGGTCAGCCCCATGGACCATCGAAGCATCTTCATCTCCATGGTTGTCAACATTTGCTCCTGTTGTTTCGTCATGGGGCGACATTCAGTCCCATAGATCGCTGCTGGCCGTACCACACTCTTATAAACTTTTGCCTTTAGATATTGAGGCATCTTTTTATCACAGAGGACTCCAGTGACCTGTCTCCACTTGAGCCAAGCTGCATTTACCCTCATCCGAGTATCAGGAGTGGTGTCACAGTTTGAGGTGACGACGGATCCCAAGTACTTAAATTACATGGTCTTCTGCAGGTCTTCTTCACTGATACTTATGGTACCTCTGGTTTGGGGGCCACATTCCAGGTATTCTTTCTTCTGGATATTGAGGTGCAGTCTATTTTCAGCCAGTCTGTCCTACCACTTTTGAACCTGATGCACTATGATGCAATATTAAACGTCCAAATATGCGCTATTAAATCCAAAATATTCCAAATATGCATTATGCATGAATTTTCTCCGAAAAATACCAAAACATGCAAACATGCACGGAAAAAGAACGGTTATTTGGAATCGTTAAGCCGTAAAACGAATATTTGCGAAGTTTGAGAACTGTAGCTAGCTTATTTAAAAACATGCATTTGCATGGAAATCCGGGCTCTACTGATAAGTAATTTGAAAAAATTGCGTCGATATCCCGCGCCGTTGTCATTTTATCAGCTGCTGAAGTTAGCCAATCAGATCGCTTCGCGGGCGAATTATGATGGGCTTTACGAGGCGGTGTGGCTAAATCTGCACACGGCTCGGTCGCGTTTGAGAATTATGCTGAGAAATGAGTATAGAACACTAACACACCGTGAGTTTCAGCCAATGACACCCTAGCGTGCTTGCTGTGAGCCGAGCCTATCAGCAGGGAGGTCCTTGTTGAAGTCCCTCCCCTAGAAAAATTATTTATCTATTGGCGCTTTCAAGACGGTCATGAGTTAGTGTAGATTTTGCAACACCGCCTCGCAAAGCCCATCTGCAGGCGTTCACGAAGCGATCTGATTGGCTAACTTCAGCAGCTGATAAAAGACAAATGTGCGAGATATCTGGTTATTTTTCTCCAAGTATTTATCAGTATGACCAACCCTCTAACCCTCATATACCTGGTTCATGTCTCCATCCACCCTGTAGATAGATGGAGTTAACTTTTTGAGTGACAGCCGAAATTTTAGAAACTCCTCCTTGTATGTATGTCTGTCTACCTCCTTAAATTGCAAAATTGTTTTAACTAAAAGCAAATCCCGTACGGCAGTGCTGAATTTTACAGATTTTCTTTTTAGATTCACATAATTCTGTTAACTCCTATTTGGCAACTAAACCTTAACTGGCTGTATGATTTTTAATAAAACGCACATTTAATGCAGTAGGCCTATAATTTATACATCTGTGAGGGTGTTCCTTTTAAGAAATATCGACAGGAGAGCTCTCTCCTTCTCGCTCCCTGTGCATCCATGCGCAGTCTTTCATAAATTCAATTTGCATACGTTCCACCATCGAATCAGGAAACGTGAAGCAGAAATCTACGCAAGAATTAAGAAAACCCAGCAGCTGGAGTGGACTAATATTCTCATTCGGAGACACATTAAGTGAATTACAGAGCAGTAATACTGGCAAAGAACCGACGACAGAGAGCAAAGCATGCCATCAAAGGCAAACTGATCCACCTCCGCTCAAAAACCGTCAGAGAGCAATGTTACAGAGAGAACTTGCGAGATGAAAATGCAAATATGGACGAAATTAAAACTCATTTTACTCGGGTCTTTTCTGTAAGTGAAATTAATTTTATTTGTTAGCAGTTTAACGTTGAGCTAACACATCTCAGGTTTTCGGCTACGCAAGAATGGGAAAAGGTTAGGATTGAGAAGGTAGTGGCTGTAGCCTTAACTGAAGTACAGCCCCAGAATTTTCTTGGTGTGAAAATGAGAAACCACGGAAAAACATTCGAACCACAACCCCCACCCGCGGAATGCAAGCTAAACACTGCGCGACTCAAACCGTGCAGTAAACTTGCTCGGTAAGTGAAACTCATTTATTAATTTGACGAGCCCCATAGTGCTACATCTGCATTGATTTTTATGATAATATGGCTAGTTTTAAAATAAAAAAATAAATCCGCAAATAATATGACACATTGTTTACGTCAGAACAATAAACAACGGTGAAATTCTCAAACAAATCACCATATTTTCGAAGCATTTCAACGCGGTAAATACAGTACTTATTAGCAAAATTTGTGCTTCCCCTTTTAACAAAATGATCTACTTTTAAAAAGGCAAGATTATATAGATCTAAGGGCTTGGCTGCGGTACTTTAAGTTTCACTTAAAATTACAACAATATTAAGCAATAACTAGGAATACTCTGAACGACTTTATTTTACGTCTCTTCGTAATCGGTTTCGGTACACCAGAAGGACCAAGTATATTATTTTATCGAAGAAAATACCAACTAAACTAGTTCAAATTGTTTACCAGCTGACCACATGATGAATCCCCACCAATACAGCATACAAGGAGATTCTAATCCGTTCGAACACAAACTTCATGTAAATGTAAAACTCCCTTAAAAGATTATCAAAACCGTTTAAGGAGTAGGATGTATGTTCAGTCCGTCAGCGATACCGCTGGTGGGATTCTCAACAGCTCTGCCATCAGCTGTCATAGATGGCCTAGGCATCACTGAAGAGGCGTACTAGGGAAATTACGAGTGAGGTAGTTTCCCGTTGCTTTCTTCACTTAAGGAGTAGTAATGAAACATAATGCTGAACAGAACTAGCGGCAGAGAAAGGACAAAATGAGGTAGTGCCCAGGGAAATATACGCACACACAAGTTTGCTGACAACATATTAAACAAATGTGGAAAATAAGACCAAAGAAGATGATCATAAGAAATAACAAAAAACCAACAAAATTTTAAAAAGATCACCTAAAAAGACAAGGTGCGAGTTGTTATATAGCAACAGACTAGAATTTCATACCGCAAAGAACTATCAGATTTTCTTTAATTCAATCCATATTAATATTTCCTATTTTGTTCTAAATTAATCATTACTTCGTTGGCGAAAATGAAAATAATATTCACATTGAACATATAATTAAATATACTAACATTCACAAGAAGTTTAACTTCTGTAAGTTGAGAAAACTACTGGTCATTTCTTTAATGCGTCTTCATCACCTGTTTTTGCTAATGATGCGACTGACAACGCTGAGACGGGCGTTACTGTCGCTTCCGGAAGTTGGCTACTTGAAAAACACGATGTCTGTCAGTTAAATACATTTCTGACCTTGGACAACAATAGCAGCGATTATTGGGGGGACTAGGGGGGCAGTTGCGCCCCACTTTATTGAGAAAACACTACATTTTTATTGCATGTTAATGCGTATTAAACTAGGAATTATATGAAATATTAAAAGAAGCAATTTGTGCAAACCTTATTGTCTTATCGGCTAATTATTTTCTTCATTTTCTTTGATTATTATCCAAAAATATTAGCGGAAATACGTACAAGATGTTCGTCGCGGCTGACCGATTTGTATAGCGCCACAGCAAGTAGTGGACACATTGCTTGTGCTTTGAGGAAGGGTAGCACGGACACTGAGGTATGGTTCACCCGCTTGCCGCCCGCACCGTCAGTCTGGCAGTCTCTTTAGTATCTGTTAGTTTCTTAGTTGAAATCAAATTTAAAGAATTTTTAACTGTATAATCACAACGTACTTTTATTTAATTTTAATGCGTGTGTAATATTGTTCGTTTGGTGAAAGTTTTATCGTAGAGAATTGAATCAAAATCTCGAAAAATGATTACCGACTCATGTTGGTAGACTGTCAATCTTTACCTCTCAATTGAAATTCGCTCAGAGCATTAAAAAACTTGCCATTTTGTAACTTTTATTTTCAGTTCTGATATATGTACCACCCCTGCCTCCGTGCCCGCTATATCCCACAAATCCGGGTAATTTTTGTGGTTTGTACATTTTTTAGCCCCCTTCCCCCTCTTCTAATCCCAGTCGCCGCTACAGTTGGATGGGACAAATTCAACCATTTTTACTACACCGAACATATTAGGGTAACTAAATTAAAAAAAAAAAGAATGGTAGTCGTGCATAAATAATTTTGCCCTCTATCAACAACGCACAATACTGCTTTGCGACTCAACAGGCCTGACAACTACAACCTGATCGGCAGATTTCCCAGGCCCTCCATAGGATGATACGTCTTGTCATGATTACGAAGCGTGAGTCATTTGATTACTTCTACCCTCTACAGACTCCCCACATTGCTACAGAAAATCAATACATTATATAAGGGGAGATTTTCTACTCATGAACAGACACTTTCTGGACCATCAGATCAGCGAAGCCGTTAGAAGTTACCAACCTTGCAAGTTCAGCAACAACGATCGGATGATTCTGTCCATGACATTACCAGCGTAGACCTAAATATTATTATTATTATTATTATTATTATTATTATTATTATTATTATTATTATTATTATTATTATTATTACCGTCATTATCATCATGAGATACATCGCAATTAGGAACTATCCCGTTGGCAATGGTCACTTACAGTGTAATAATAACGTACAGTTAAAACAATCACCCAACAACAACAACAACAACAACATGAGTACAACAAGCAAGCAAGGGCTAGGAGTGGGAAGGAAGAGGTCGTGGCCTTAATAAATGAAGGTACAGTTCCAACATGTGCCTAGTATGAAAATGGGAAACCACAGAAAACCATCTTTAAGCCTGCCGACACTGGGGTTCGAACCCACTATCTCCGAGATGCAAGCTCGTAGCTGCGCGCCCTTAACCGCATTGCCAACTCGCCTGGTCCAACGTGAGTCATTTGAATGCTTCTACCCTCTACCCTCTGTAGACCCCCCCCACCCGCCCCCAACATTGATACAGAAGATCAACAATAATAATAAAAATAATAATGTTATTTGCTTTACGTCCCACTAATGACTTTTTCGGGTTTTGGAGACGCCGAGGTGCCGGAATTTTGTCCCGCGGGAGTTCTTTTACGTGCTGGTAAATCTACCGACACAAGGCTGACGTATTTGAGCACCTTCAAATACAACCGGACTGAGCCAGGATCGAACCTGCCAAACTGGAGTCAGAAGGCCAGCGCTTCAACAGTCTGAGGCACTCAGCCCGGCATATACATACAGAAAATCAGCAGATAACATATTACTAGGTATACTCTAGAAGAGACATATTTCAAAGAGAAAGAGCTACGCACTTCGAGTCATGTAGCATTCAGCTTGCATTTTGGAGGACGTGGATTCAAGCCCCACTATCAGCAGCCCTGAAGATGGTTTTCCATGGTTGCCCGTTTTCACACCAGGCAATTGCTGGCGCTGTAGTGTAATTAAGCCCACAGCCGCTTACTTTCCAGTCTTAGCTCCTCCTATCCCATCGTCGCCGTAAGACTTGTCTGTGCCGGTGCGACGCAAAGCAAAAGAACAGCAAAAAAAAAAAAAAAACCGAAACAAAACGAAGAAGACAGGTTAACTGGTTTGTGCACATAAAATACGGCTGAAGTTGCCAGTTTATTGGCATGCTAATATACGGTCTCCAGCGCACAGACCACCTGCTCTATCCTTGCACTTCTCGTTCAGTCAGGAAATACTCACTGGAGCTGTATGCGACACCAACATATAGGCCTAGTAGTCTACGCAAAAGCTGTTATGTGCCGAAATACTTCAATAAAGATTAGTTTAACAGTACTTGCCTTAAAAACATTTTGTAGTAAATGATCTTGGCGTTTATATCAGACGTGATTAATCGCTTGCTATCCATGTATCTAACAATGTAAGTAAATCACTGGAAGTTCTCGGATTTGTCATACAATTTATAGATTTGAGGAAATATCAGCACATTATCTTTTCTTTACACCTTTTCAATCCCAATTGCTGAAAATAGTGTTATAATGTTCCTTGAAAACTATTCAAAGGAAGATGTTAAATAATTTCTATCACAGTATTAATATCATATACATTTGTGTTATTTAGATTTTGTGTAATTTTAAAAGATGTTCCCCCACTCCCTCTTAAACTTCATGTTATTTATCGTTAAGTTGCTTGTATTTTCGAGAAGTAACTGTAATTGAAATACCTAGTACATTCGTAGTGATAATTTAATCAATTAGTTAATTCTCTGTTAGGCCTCAATGCCACAGCAATCAATACAAAGGGATTTAATATTCTTATAAATATAGAGTTGGATTAAAACTCTTCGGTATAAGCACTTTCATGACCCACTGTATACTCGAAAGGAAGCATAAGAAGTGTAAACTGGACCGGTATGTGGAAAAAGAGCTCAGTTTCCAACAGATAATTTTTTAGATGATTCGCTCTATTCAAGAAAAACGCATCCTCTTCAATTCCAGTTACGCATTAATTGTTAATTTTTGTGTAAATAGCTGAAACTTGCGGTATGATTCAATCAAGCGACAGAAAATATTCCCTTCTGTCCGAGTTCAGTAAATGTAATTTTAGAATAAAAATTTGTATTTTTGTGGTCACCCTTATCTCGGTCGACATCCTCCGCAACGTATATTTTTATACGGAACCAGACATGTTCGTTTAAGACCCCGCCCAACTTAATTTTAACCGTCCGTTTTACTTCCAAAATCAGATCAATACATAGCCATACCTTTTCGAAACTGTGCAGAATCTTTGTTGGCTATAAATTACACTAACTCTATGAAATTTTCTAAAAGCCATTCAAACTTCGTAGCTTAACTCAGATTGGCCCATTCCGTTTGCTTCTATTTTTCTGATGCAAATGTATTTATATGTAATAAAATATCGCTAACTCTCGTTCCGCTACTGCTATCCTCAAATCCCTCACGCCTAGCCGGTTAACCTGCCATAACTGCAGGCCAAGATCGCTAGACATACTCGCATTAGGATAGAGGATGGTTGCCTAGTTATACTTCTTCTCAAAAAAACAATAATCACCACCACCACCATATTCGCATGAAAAAATTAGTGAAACTGGCAAGCAAAGAACAACCGTCTACAGTTCGCCTCAGATAGACTTTTAGGGGTAACATTAACAATAAACAGGGCCACGACTTTAGAAGCCAGTCAGTGCCATTTTTCGGACAGTTTTGTCAATCTACTGCATTATTTAAAAACTTAACTGTGCGAAAGGAAATCGGGCTTTATAGCCCTTAGCAGGAGGATCACCTCTGTCTCCTATGTAAGGAAGAGAGGTTCGAAAACTGAAGTGAACATCATCTGGAAGCGGTCTGGATGAACTTCAAGGAAGAGGCCCACTGGCGATGCATTTAAATGAGAAAAAGAAAGGTACTGTATTATGTATCGTGAAGTAACGGTTTGGATGACTCACACGCTGCAGACCAGGCGAAAGAGAGTTCACATTACACAGCATCTTGAAGACTACGGACCACCGCTGAATAGCGGGACTATTAAGATAGCCTTAGAAACAGTACTTCCAGGACTATATTACAAAACATTAGCAATACATGGCAAATTTTGCCTACAGATTTGATGATGATGATGATGATGATGATGCTTGTTGTTGTTTAAAGAGGTCTAACATCTAGGTCATCGGTCCCTAATGGTACGAAATGAGACGAAATGTAATGACAAATTAAAAGTCCAAAATCCTCCACTGACCAGAATTCAAAACATGAGGACGAAGAATGAATGGATGGATATCAGTGGATCCGACCCGCAATAAATCACATTCACAGAAACTGGCGTAAGACAATAGTATTACTAACCAAGGAACTGCTTCTATAATACAATACTGAATCGATGATACTTGTAGTCTTTTTTTTTTTTTTTTTTTGCTAGCTGCTTTACATCGCACCGACACAGATAGGTCTTATGGCGACGATGGGATAAGAAAGGTCTAGGAGTTGGAAGGAAGCGGCCGTGGCCTTAATTAAGGTACAACATTTGCATTTGCCTGGTGTGAAAATGGGAAACCACGGAAAACCATCTTCAGGACGCCGACAATGGGATTCCAGTGGTACTTATCGCTAGGAAAGCAGAACCATGGTATTAGTCATGTTGCGGTACTAATCAAAATTAGCGTAGACTCGCGGTTTTGCACAAAGTTTGGTACTACTCACAGGTAATGTAATTCGCATATGAAATACAGACCTATGGTGTTTCGCATATTGCGACGCCATTTACAGGCAATCAAAACCTATGGTGTTCATCACATTGGTGTACTAACCTCACAGACACGTACTATCCCGCGGCGTTCCTCATATAGTGGGTACTAATCCTAGGCGAGCTAGAACCATGGTGTCGCTCATAGGTACTAATCACAGGTACTGTAAAAGCCGGTAGCACACACTGCTGCTACTAATCACAAACCTATTTTGTACCTAACATAGTGGTACTACGCGCAAGTAAAAGCGACCCATGGTGTTCCCCGCGTGGTGGTACTAATTATAAGTAGTCTCATGGTTCTAATTCGATCATCCCTTGGTCGTCCCTTTTAGTCGCCTCTTACGACAGGCAGGGGATACCGTGGGTGTATTCTTCGTCTGCATCACCCACCGACAGGGGTGGACAGAGAGAAATAAGAAAAAAGGAGAGATCCGTCACTTCGAAGAATTAAATAACGGACGAAGAAATGCAAAGGCCACGAAGGGCGTGTAAATGAAAGACTCCCTAGCTCTCGGAAACCTAACAGCGTCGGGGTCGAAAAAGAACAAGAGTTGACCAAGGGAGGTCGGACAGGGTAGATGAAAGTGAGGAGCCTTGCACAAGGAAGTGGAAGCAATGCCAGGACTCAGCTAAGAGTTTCTTGGTTGCCAAACCGCGCTCCCAAGTTGAGAACACCTTGGGACTCTTTTAGTCGCCTCCTACGACAGGCAGGGGATACCGTGGGTGTATTCTTCATCTGCGTACTCCACCCACAGGGGGTGTCTACAGATTTAGCGAATTCTATTATGATCTTTGAAATGACACTTGAAACGATCTGAATTTTATTTCCGTATATTTTTCTGAATTCGTTTATTATCAGTAACTTCATACTATATTCACCGTGATAAGTATATGCCAGCGAATACTTTACGACCTATTTCAGATCTCTGTTTAACAGTGGTAGAGGGATAGGGATGCATAAAATGTCAATATTTTAAAGCGATATTTTATTATGAAATAGATGTCAGATAATGAGGATACTAACAAAATAAGAATTCAAAGCAATTTAATAATTACAATAATAATAATGGTAATGTTATTGGCTTTACGTCCGACAAGCTACTTTTCTACGGTTTTACGGAGACGCCGAGGTGCCCGAATTTTGACCCGCAGGAGTTCTTTTACGTGCCAGTAAATCCACCGGCACGCGTCTGACGTATTTGAGCACCTTCAAATACCACTGAACTGAGCCAGGATCGAACCTGCCAAGTTGGGGTCAGAAGGGCACCACCTCAGTCGTCTGAGCCACTGAGCCCGGTATCACAATTAAAATTAACAAAAACATCCAAAATGTGGAAAATAAACAAGTGTTTTATACTGTTGTACCCGTTATCGATGAAATGTTTTCTTCGCATAAGTACATACATTGCCGTTGACCTTTAACTGACCGTTTCACACGGAACTGAGACCCTAAGATATCCGGGTATTGGTTCAATGTCTTGATTTTCAAGGTCGGACTACAAATTCGAATTCAGGACATGGATGAGGGGGATGTGTCATGACCGTAAATTTCCCACTTCACTCAATGATATAACGGCCCGCTTAACAGAAACAATATTACCGGAACGTACGCCAGCAAACACCTCAGACAAATTTAAAAAGATCTTCAACAGGCTTTCTCAGCTGTAATCGAAATTACGCGACGAACTAGAAAAGATTGGAATGACCCTGGCAAAAGTGGAGTCAACAGAAAATCCTGTCTGTCAACACCTACCCCTCCCTCTCCATCCCAGTACGTCTCGCCCAATGCGAAAAGAACGTTTAAACAATATTTCAATTAGATGAATATTAAGGGAGTTTTTAATGGTGATTAGTTTAAACCAGAAGCTAGGAAACATCGACTCACGATTACACTCCTAATCATTTACTTTGAAGCAATCTCTTGCTCGAATGATCCGCTCCTACTCCTATCGTCTACCTTCACATTATACCTCTCAAATGTGAGGAAATTAATGGGCCGAAACGGTATTTAGACGATGTTTACTGTTAAACGATGTCCGAGTATGGCTGTCGCATTGCAAATACGTTATTTATCACTTAGACACCATCTAAAACCGATATCCAACCGGCCATGTTTAAACATTGCCGAGAGAACACAGTTTAACCTCAAATTTTAGGAGTGAATCGCAATCAGAGATTATGAAACATATGACAAAAGGGGCAGTCTACAATTCTTGGCAACCGATAAATTTTATTATGTTTGGGATAATTTCCTTAGAATTATAGGTCACTTCACTACATCCATATCAGAATAACTTGTCCGGATCATCAGAGGGCTGTCACATACATCACCCGGAAGTGTTTCAGTTATATTTACTGCCAAGTAAGTAGCAGGCCTTCGGGCTGAGCAGCAGTCGCTTGGTAGGCCAAGACCCTTCAAGGGCTGTGATATGGGGTTTGGTTTTTTTTAACTGTATATAATAGTGACACTACAAAGTAGGTTGTGTTTGTGTTTTCTTTCCTCTCAATTAATCGTCGTGCTAATTCAGGTAAGTTTTCGGTAACTTTGAGATAGGAAAAGGCAAGGACTGGGGAGGAAGAGCCGTGGCCAGAATAACAGCCCCAGTATTTGCCTGATGTAAAATTGGGGAAATTACCGAAAACGATCTTCAGGGCTGACGATGATGCGTTTCGAACCTATGATCTCCAGAAGGTCCGACTCGTTGGCTGAACGGTCAGCGTAATGGCCTTCGGTTCAGAGGGTCCCGGGTTCGATTCCCGGCCGGGTCGGGGATTTTAACCTTAATTGGTTAATTCCAATGGCACGCGGGCTGGGTGTATGTGTTGTCTTCATCATCACTTCATCCTCATCACGACGCGCAGGTCGCCTACGGGAGTCAAACAGAAAGACCTGCATCTGGCGAGCCGAACCCGTCCTGGGATATCCCGGCACTAAAAGCCATACGACATTCCATTTCATTTCATCTCTAGAACGCAAGCTACATCTGTATGGCCCGTATAACTCGTTCGGTTACAGAGTACTATAGTTTCACCTTCCCTTCCCCGAAACTATTTTTAGATTACGCTCACCGTAACAACAGTATAATAAAAGCTACACTTCCTCGTACTATGGCGTGTCGCTTTAGTGACGATAATATTATGAAATTTCATTTCCACCGAAAGCGATATTCGTATCTACGGGCAAGTCATGCTCATGCTTAGCCATATCTGAGTAATGAGTAGCAAGATGACAGCCGACTAACGACGAATTTCATTGGTTGGGACAAGCAAAGAGTTGCATGGAAGATATTTCTATTTACATTTTCGAACCAATATTGAAACTTTAAACGATGTCTAGCTAAACACCGGCTGAACATTGTTCATGAAACGAAACATCGTAAATAATAATAATAATAATAATAATAATAATAATAATAATAATAATAATAATAATAATAATAATAATAATAATAATAATAATAATCATAATAATAATAATAATGTTTTTGTTTGAGTCATCAGTCCATAGACTGGTTTGATGCAGCTCTTCATGCCACCCTATCCTGTGCTAACCTTTTCATTTCTATGTAACTATTGCATCCTACATCTGCTCTAATCTGCTTGTCATATTCATACCTTGGTCTACCCCTACCGTTCTTACCTCCTACACTTCCTTCAAAAACCAACTGAACAAGTCCTGGGTGTCTTAAGATGTGTCCTATCATTCTATTTCTTCTTCTCGTCAAATTTAGCCAAACCGATCTCCTCTCACCAATTCGATTCAGTATCTCTTCATTCGTGATTCGATCTATCCATCTCACCTTCAGCATTCTTCTGTAGCACCACATTTCAAAAGCTTCTATTCTCTTTCTTTCTGAGCTAGTTATCGTCCATGTTTCACTTCCATACAATGCCACGCTCCACACAAAAGTCTTCAAAAACATCTTTCTAATTCCGATATCAATCTTTGAAGTGAGCAAATTTCTTTTCTTAAGAAAGCTCTTCCTTGCTTGTGCTAGTCTGCATTTTATGTCCTCCTTACTTCTGCCATCGTTAGTTATTTTACTACCAAAGTAACAATATTGATCTACTTCCTTTAAGACTTCATTTCCTAATCTAATATTTTCTGCATCACCTGCCTTCGTTCGACTGCACACCATTACTTTTGTTTTGGACTTATTTATTTTCATCTTGTACTCCTTACCTAAGACTTCATCCATACCAATCAGCAACTTCTCGAGATCTTCTGCAGTCTCAGATAAAATAACAATATCATCGGCAAATCTCAAGGTTTTGATTTCCTCTCCTTGGACTGTGATAATAATAATAATAATAATAATAATAATAATAATAATAATAATAATAATAATAATAATAATAATAATAATAATAATAATAATAATGTTATTTGCTTTACGTCCCACTAACTACTTTTACAGTTTTCGGAGACGTACCAGTACATCTACCGACACGAAGTTGACATATTTGAGCACCTTCAAATACCACCGGGCTGATCCAGGATCGAACCTGCCAAGTTGGGTTCAGAAGACCAGCGGCTCAACCGTCTGAGCCACTCCGCGCGGCAACATCCTACGTAACTTAAAACGTTGTTTAGGTTGAATTTGTCTAAGGCTTAAAACTAGTCAACGTTTCTGCAATCGGCCCGACAAGGCGCTGTGAAGATAAAGGGCGAACTCGACATGGGAAGAATCTGGTCTGATATCTCTTATTTTTTTAAAATTATGAGTCATGGATAACAGTATTTAAAGTCAACTTTATTCAATTCGCATTTCTTTCCTTTAGATAATACGAGAAGAAGAAAACCGAACAAATATTCTGAGCGATGTGGCTGCGAATGTAAAGGGCGAACTCAACTGTCTTCTATAGTTTATCTAAGCGTCTGTGCATTTACGAGTACAATCACCACTTCTTCAGTTGCTCGAGCAACGTGTGCCAACGAATAGGCTATAATTTGAAAATAAATCACCAGTTAAGCTTCAGAAATGAAAAACCAAACATGATGCAATGTAAATAACCTGCAAACCCTGCACGACTGTACAATCGTCATATCGCCTGTAAAACTAAAGGACATACAAGAGCTATTGACGTACTACTAATGTATGTCTACCCCTTAGTCCTCCTGAGACGCGGTCGTGGATGAGGACAAATGAAAGAACATGTTTTGTGGCAGAATGCCTTTCCTGGCATCAATCTTAATTTAGGAGCCAATGATGAAATGAACGATAGTGAATGAAATCGGGTAAGGAGGTGAAAAGAATCTATTGCCGTACGTCGAATAAGCGACAAAATTTGATTTTTTGCACAAAAAAAAGATTTAGTTGGAGAAAACCTGTGTTGTATCTCCGAATATGTTCACTTGAGATATTTAGTCCTTGAAAATATTTTAAAATGTAGAATTCAGACAGAATCAGATTCAGTTGTACGTTTTCTGAATATGCTCATCTGAAAAATGTAAGTAACATTTTAAGTCCTTTGTTTCTTATGTAGTTCGCGGGAATGAAACTATGTACCTACTTGTTGAGTTTGGCACATCAGTTCCCAACGTTTCATGTATATGCGTGGACGTATGACTTGCAAGTGATCTGTCTAAACGGGAATTCCTGCTCTACCAGCTTCAGTCTACTACGCATCTCTTTCTGAATGTTTTTTTTTTTTTTTCAGTTTGCGTAACAGAAGTGTAATTGACACCAACAGTATTGTTTCCATTAATGGTTAGGACTATGAAGGTGGTAACCTCACAACTAAGAAGATATTACGATAAAGATCTGGTTTAAACCTCAGCAATTCCCCTCCTCAATTCTGTTCCTCGATTGGTTTCTAACCTATGAATCGCCAAGTGGCTTCATTTAAACGCGCATGTATCTCCTCTGTAGCGTTTAGAGGACTTCGCCTACAGTACCGGTCAAAAGTTTAGGACCACATTGAAAAATCACGAAGTCCCATCTAGAACCTACAATTTTACTACTAGACCTCTGTATTTTTTTCCTGGGCTCTTGCATCTAGATATACATAGCCTGATTTCAGTGATTTACGCCAAGTATTGTATAAGTTATACAATTTTAAATGTTATAAGGTCACATCAGAAAGTCAACATTTTTGGAAAGATTATGTACTGTATCCTCTAATTGGTTTCAAGTATCACCACCAAGATTCTTGTAGAGACTTAGCAATATTTAGGGGTCATTTTAGCATAAATATGAAAATTCCGAAAAAATGCGGCACCCATTTTTGTGGGTTTATTATTTTTTTTCAAACCAGTGCTAAAATAGTCAATTTTTCCTTGTTCTTGTCATAGGTCTCAGTGTGAACTATCGACATCAAAAACGTATTCTTGGATGCCATCCACAGAGTGCAAACGAAACTATCAGGGCAGGTAAGTTTGACGCCGATAGCTCACAATGAGACTTTGGGCCATACATGAAAAAGGCAAAGAAAAAACAACAATTTTGGCCCTGGTTCAAAAAAAATAAAACATGAAAAACCCGGTGCCGCATATTTTCGGAATTTTTATATTTATACTAAAATGGCCCCCACCTATTCCTAAGTCTACAGAAAAATCTTGTTGGTGATACTTGCAACCAATTAGAGTATTCAGTACATTATATTACCAAAATTTTTGATTTTTTGCTGTGACCTTCCAAGAGTTAAAAATTCATAACTTCTACAGTACTTGAACTAACTCAATGAAATCTGACGACATATATACTATTAGATGTGAGATATCAGAAAGAAAATTACAGAGGTCTAGTGGCACAATTTTAGGTTCTAGATGACATTTCGTGATTTCTTTATGTGGTCCTAAACATTTGACCGGTACTGTATACATGAAGTAGCGGACCATGGCCTTCTGTTAGAATGTTTTCGAAACATAAGAGATATAAAAAGAACCGTGGGAGGGAAACTTGTAAAGTGCAGGAATTGAAATTTGCATAGTGGAAGTGGTACTTCTCTAGATGATAACATTTTCTTTCGTTGTTTGTGAAGAAAATAAAAACCTGCAAGAAATGAATTGACGCTAAACAACACAACAGAAAGTTTCCAAGTAAATCAGGCAGTGTCTTCAAAGTTCCCTTCAAACAACCTACAGAATTTGAGAGACTTGATGAAAACATTCCAATGGCGTGCAGTACAATTTCGGCGTAGAAGACTTTAAAACGTATTGCGGCGGGCTGTTGGTGAAGAGTTCTGCTTTAAAGCTTGGTAGGTGGAACCCAGTGACATCCTCTTGCTGGCAGACATCCAACATCAAGGACAGTTCATATGACCTCTAGATACCAGTGTGAATGACGGGGGTCGACGAGAACCCAGGAGGAGGCAAATTTACATCAGGGTTAGGAGCTTTTCAGTCATACGAAGAAAGAGGGTCAGGGAATAACGAGGTGGTTATGTATTACCATGTTTACATGGCATTAAATTTCATGAGCTCAGCAAAGATGGAACATGAGAAAAAAATCTTAAAAGAAAGAGTTTTAACATAGAACAGGGGCGTACGTCTCTTCGGCCGACCTATGCACTATGAAGAGCCGAATGGCGCGAGCGTGTATCCTTCCGTGGTCGTAGTTATGATAAACTACAGTTAAGTTTAACTTCACAGAGTGAAAGAGAATCCTGGTTTTTTTTTTTTGTATTACATGTTTCGTGTATCTATCTGAGCTTTTTAAACAATGTCAAGGCAAATGATAATTTTCTATTAGAATAAAAAAATCGCGTCCTTGTCCCGCGATGGCGCAACACTTTTGAGACACCCCCAAAGAAGGTGAACTGCACGCACCAATTAAACCACATAACAGCCCCCACCCCCGCTGCCAATCTTAAATCCTTGGCAGTACCGGGAATCGAGCCCGGGCCACCGAGGACAGCAGCTAATAGTGCTAACCGTAATGCTACGGAGCGGACGTCTATTAGAATGTAATAAAAAACCAAACCAAACCCAATGGCTCAACAGCAACGAAGGGCCATGGCCTACCAAGCGACCGTTGCTCAACCCGAAGGTCTGCAGATTACGACGTGTCGTGTGGTCAGCACGACGAATCCTCTCGGTCGTTATTTTTTGCTTTGTAGACCGGGGTCAATATATCACCGTCAGATAGCTCCTCAATTGCAATCAAGTAGGCTGAGTGGACCTCGAGTCAGCCCTCACGTAGAGCTAAAAATACCAGTCCTGGCAGGGAATCGAATCCAGGGCCAGCAGGTAAGAGGCAGACACGCTACCCCTTCACCGCGGGACCGGCTATTAGTATGTAATAGTAGTGATAATTATACATACATTCTGTGGCTGAATGTCAGCGTTGAGGCCTTCTGGTCAGAGGGACCAGGGTTCGATTCCCGGCAGGATCGGGGATTTTAATCGCGTATGATTAAACTCTCCCCTCATATTCAGGCAAAAAATTACACTACCAATCACCACATGAACACATAATAGTATAAAACACGTTATTTGGACATATTATAACTGTTTTAGCTGTTCTCAAAGAATTACATGTTTTTGTGGGTAAAATACTAAATGATTCTGTTTATATTTCATTATTTCGGATTTTCTCCCCTTAGAAGTATTTTGTGTTTAAATGAAGTTTCCGAACAGTTGCCCGTGCGCAGCTGAGAGCTCTTATTCGGGAGAAAGTGGATTTGAACCCCACTGTCGGCAGCCCTGAAGATGGTTTTCCATGGTGTCCCATTCTTACACCAGGCAAATGCTGGGGCTGTACCTTAACTAAGGCTACAGCTTCTTTCTTCTCACTCCTAGCCCTTTCCTATCCCATCGTCGCCATTAAGACCTATCTGTGTCGGTGTGACGTAAAACAAATTTTAAAAAAATGAAGTTTGAAGGCAACAGGGTTGGGTCCAGGTAAACTGAGTTCCGGTAAATTTACGATCCTTACCTGCTACGAAAATAGGGATCTCGATAAATTAGGTCCTGGATTTGCCAAACAATACTCTACAGAAATACTAACATACGAAAATAATGTATTCTTGCCTAAATTCATGCTTTATAACATTAACCTACCGATTTTGAATTTCACTAACATTTGCAATTAGCATTCTACATTTTATCTAGAAGTACAGGCAAACAGACTAGAAGTAGAAATGAAAAGGAACAGTTTATCACAAAAAAAACATACGCGGATGACAACGGGAGAAACTTCTACACTACGCATTTATTCGTTAAAGTAGTCTGTTTTAAATATTTATTCTCATACATTTTCTATTATCATCAAATACTTTGGGGGACGATCCATTCAACATTCAAGGGGATTTCCCATGGGTAATGCTAACAGGTAGGCCAATGAAATGATTATTCCTCAATACTCACAAGAACCGGCAGTTTTCTGAGACTAAACTTACCGAACAACCTTTTTTCAAGCCGAGATCCAATCCGTCACATTCTTTTATGCTCAGGATCCAGTTTAACTTTCGCGACGGGTTTCGAACAGTAAATTGTTAACACAGAAAGTACAAAAGAAGGGGAGGAGTGTAACCAGTGTTTCACTAGCGATTCTAGGTAAATTTCGCTTTTTGCGACATGTTTACAGAGTTCTTGTTTCATATTTTTGTATTTTCAGGGCACACGTGCATGCGTATTTTCAGAGGTTTTAGGTAATAGAAATCCGAGCTGTAACTGTAACCAAATTGTAATAGTAACTTGAACTTACATAGTGTACAACCATATCTAGGCACAAAAACTAACAGTTGTAACTCATAAGTTATCGTGAAAAAACTATATTTCTTTACTGTGTGTGTATCTGTTCTATATTACAATTCACTTCAAATAATGCGACACATTTCGACCAATATTCCCCGAGTCTGCAACAGATTTGTGGTTAACATAGCACACCAATGGGCAGTGTATTCGCCGTTTTAATGAAAGTAATTGCAGTTTAATACAACTCCAATATACCTGCAGTTGGAATTCCTGTAATTAAATTACTAAACACATATTTAATTACGAAAAGCGGATAAAATATTTGGGATAAATTAGCGGGTGATAAGAATTAATAACAGCTATAAAATTAAATAGTTTTGCTTTACAAATCTCTGGTTTATTAAACATTGTTTTGGAGGTTTAGAGGCATAAATTTGCAGCTGTAACTTGCGCAGTATAACCTACAGTACGCAGCGTTGGAATACCAATCAATTCATTTGCAGTTTACCTTTCATTTAGATCGCTGTCGAATTCAGTAGCGCAGACGGCCAATCAATTCCTTCTGTTCCAAATATTTACGGGTTCATTCCCATTAAAAGTTGGTGGATTTTAACTGTTTTAATGTCATAAATACTTGTCATTTTGGCTTCCGTATGTCAAAGAATTCGATTGGATTCTGGTACGCTGAAGAATTTCAGCGCGGACAATACCCCGACATTCTAACGCCACTCAACATCTGAGGTAGTAGAAAGAGAATTTAACAAATGAATATGAAGCACGCGCCTGGTGACCATGACCGTTACGGGGTCAAGTCTGTTTGGATCCGACACCGTGATTACGTGGTTCGAGTCCGTATGGTGGAAAAAAATATCAGCAACAGAATAGGGTGGAGGAGGTGGTGGTATACAATTTCTAATCACTACATTGCGTGCTAAAAGCATGGATTCAATTCCAAACCTCTCCGCAGTGTTCGTATGGAGCGAGGGCATACAACGCTGTTGATGGTGATTCGTCCGTCGGATGGAGACGTTAAGCCTTGAACTGACCCCTTGGTGTTTCCGAAAGGAGTAGTGCCAACATCGGGTTTCACCCTTTCTCTGCCCCATCATCATCATCATCATCATCATTACCCCACACCCACACGCGCATGACGCACCAAGCGAGCCGAACATGTTCTCAGACACTCCTGGTACGAAAGTCCATACGATAATAAATAAATAAATAAATAAATAAATAAATAAATAAATAAATAAATAAATAAATAAATAAATAAATAAATAAATAAATAAATAAATACCTTCCTAATATGGATATCAACTTCTAAACTGCGCTCTTGCTTTTTATATTTCTTCTAAAAGAATCAGCCTTCCTTGCTTGTGTTAGTCAACATTTTATGTCTTTCTTACTTCTACTAAAGCTTGTCCAATTAGAGAAGGGTTCTGACAGATGCGTCCGTGACGAGAACTACTGCGAAAACAATGGCAAACTGCATTGCGAGACATCCATCGGCTGATTTGTCGTTGCAACTCCAAATGGCATTTCTGAGTGAGTTTTTGTAATGAAACTCTGTTTTTTTGCTTCCCTAAGCTACGGAATTTACATACTCAGTCAACTGATACCATGCATTCTTTATAATAATAATAATAATAATAATAATAATAATAATAATAATAATAATAATAATAATAATAATAATGTCAGAACCCTTCTCTATTGGACAAGCTGTACTTCTACTTCTTTTAAGACTTTATTTCCTATAATCTAATATTCCGGCATCACCTGACTTCAATTGACTGCATTCCATTACTTGTAAGGGGGCTACAATACATTAGCAATCATCACTCTATCACTGAGTGTGAGACAGAGAGCCAGACCCTCTTTGAAAGCTACCGTTCTAGGACATAAACACTCAACTTTCACATCCTGGACCTTTCATAGTTCCTGATAAGATCACAGAAACGAGTTTTAGGATGTTACTAGAATGTTGTAGTAATTTGTTTCATGTACACCTCGGCAGGCTGATTTGAAGAGCGTCAAAAAGTTATTTCGGCACTGCATGTCGTACGACGTCTCTGTCTGGTGACACGTGATGCTAACCAGACGAAATTAATTAAAACTACGCCATAGATCGTCCGAGTGAGATCCAGTTTCTCTGTAATGTGGTGAGTAAACCAAACCAAACCCCATCGCACAAAAGGCCATGGCCTACGAAGCGACCGCTGCGCTGCCCGAAGGCCAGCAGATTACGAGGTGTCGTGCGGTCGGCACGTATTCCCTCGGTCTTCTTGGTCTTCTAGAATGGGGGTGAGTACACTGGACCGCCAAAATTGACACAATGACACGCTAAATGGCCTAAAATGAAATATGTCGACAACACAGCAACAGAAACCATCCGATTCTTCTTCTTCTTTCGTTTTGGCTTACTATGGACCACGTTATATCGATTTCAGCTTCATCTGTTTTGGGCTTGAATTTTTATTTATTTATTTTTCACAATTTGCCTGGCGTCGCATCGACACAGGTAAGTCTTATGGCGACGATGGATAGGAAAGGGCTAAGAATGGGAAGGAAGCAGCCGTGGCGTTAAGGTACAGCCCTAGCATTTGCCTGGTGTGAAAACAGGAAACCACGGAAAACCATCCTCAGGGCTGTCGACAGTGGGGTTCGAACACACTATCTTCCGGATGCAAGCTGACTGCTACGCGCCCCTAACCGCACGGCCAACTTGCCCTGTGGGCTTTAATCCTAGTCCAGTACTCCTTAATCCGTTCACTCTGCTATCTCCTCATTTCTCCACTCCATGGCGCTTAGGTACGGGATCTAACTTTTTCTTGAAACCTTTTGGTGGCTTTGGCCCTCGGCTTGTAAGCATCCCTGTTGCTGATTTCCGCTCCCTGTATTCCTATTTCTTCCAGACATTTATTCACCTCCTGATACCAGCGCACTGTAGTTTTCCTGATTTCAGCAATGTAGCGAATGAAAAGAAATGTGTATCACCAACTCTGCTACCCTAGCGGTCAACATCCTGATGGTGACAATTTTCCCCCCAACAGAACTGGAACCGCCTATGCACGGTGGGTGTCGAACCCATGTACAGTAGACTTGACGCGTTAACGAATGTGACCACCAGGCGCGTGCTTTATATTAATTTGTTTAATTCTCCTTGGACAACTTCAGCCTCGTGTCAGTCTTCCCGGGTTCATTCTGTAGGTATGTCCTCTTCCGGATGGTATCTGATATATATATAACTCTTGGTTTCCTTTCTTTCTGTATGGTCCATTATTATTATTATTATTATTATTATTATTATTATTATTATTATTGACAGGTGTCTACTGGTCTTCTTACTATTTGTGGTCATTATATACGGCTGTGTGCTGAAATGTTAATTAATTAATTAATTTATTTATTTATTTACAGACTACCTGTGGTCCTCCAGTATGTGGAACAGAACTTCACATCTGGTTAACCTTTGAGAGTACTTAAATTTGAGAAATCCGTGTCAGTAAATTTTCTGTTACCTGACTGTTTCTCTTTCCAAGGTAAAATTTCGGCACAGCAGGAGAAGAGTCGTTGGATATTGCTAAGTGTGTGAATTCTGTCCATCTTTTTTCCTATTGATTTATTGTATCTCAATAATTGTGAAAGAATCGACCACGTTATGCAGAGAAATACCATCCCAACTTATTCCAGGATGATTTCAGCTCGTCAGCGTCCTCGACATAACTTTATTGTCCATCTGACGTTAAATTTTCTCTTTGCCGACTATAGACTTCAATAAAACATCTAGGAAGTTTAAGAAACACTTTTACTAGGAAATGATGATACTCCACGGTGTTTGCCAGGCTGAGTGTCTCATGCGGTTAAACACTAGATTTCTGGTGCTGACAGATTCGATCCTTGCTCAGTCCCGTGGAATTCGAAGGTGCTAAAATACGTCAGCTTCGCGTCGGCAGATTTACCGGTACGTAAAGTGTCTCAACGGGGACAATATTCCGGCATCTCGGTGTCTCTGAAAACCGAAAAGGAAGCGAAAAACAATTATTATTATTATTATTATTATTATTATTATTATTATTATTATTATTATTATTATTATTATTACTGCCAGGTGTCTAAGGGTCTTCTTACTATTTGCTGCCATTATAGACGGCTTTGTGCTAGAATGTTCCTTGAAAACTGAAAAGGGACATTTTAAATTTGTACGCCAGTAAACACTCTTAAAACCGAACCGCCAGATACCTCTCGAAGTATTTATCGTAAAAGTAACATGGCTTCAGTTTAACATCCGTACAATATTTTTAGGAAGCTGCCCATTCATCCGAATTGGTCGTACACTCAAGAGAATTGGCAAGCTCTTTACTCGAAGCTCATAATTCTTACGGTACGCGGAAATCCTTGTATGGAGGAAACGTTCCGCTAGTGTATTGTCTGGTAGATGACGAAAGCCGAGACTGTAAAGCGATGCATCACAACCAGGTCCTAAAAATATCCCGTCCCAGATTATCCCGCTGAGCTGCCGGTCGTCAGATATGCAAGCTACTGGGAAATCGTCGGCTAGCGAATCATCCTCGCTGCACTTCGTTCAGCCCATTTCCTTGTTGTGGAGTTCTGTTCATTCACAGCACCGTTTCCCAATTTTTTTTCAGAACTATTTTACTACACTTTGAGGAACCCTGGCTGTCTGACGCATGTTATAACTAGAACTAGGAATTTTAGGTGCGACACCTTAATTGTTTTTCGAGATTAAAATGCCAAAATTAGTATGTCTTGCAAAGAAAACATAAAATGAACACCCCTAAACTGTGATTTTCTTGCACTTTTATGCACCTTTTCTCAATACAAGCACCTTTTTGCACCTTTCCATAAAGTCTACACCTTAACCCACTTGTTTAATACATTTTGCACCCTTTGCCGCATTGTATGCCTAAATAAATTAAACATGAAAAACCGAACGTTTCATTGTAAAGCTTGGTTCTATGTAGTTCATCAATTCGCCGTTAGGTTCGTAGGTTACCTATACTGCACTAACCGGGAGCTTTAAGCAGGAACCTATTTAGCTTGCACATTTTTGGACGTGTGATTTTAATAACATTGTGTTCTGCGACTTGTTTTAGACAGATTTGTAAGACATAATAACATGAGTGAATTTTGTATCCTATATGATGTAAAATTGTTTTTGGTGTATGTAGGCTATGTATATTTACATTTAAAATTTGCCCCTTTTTCTGGCACCAGTTACGACTAAACTAAATCGCTTTTTGCGTCTTTTTAACCAAAATTTTTCACTTAAAATTCTAGCTCATTATAACCCAGAACAAAATATAAAACAGTGTTGTGCAGTAGGCGAGCTAAATTGCGATTCGTGTATTTTCAATAAAATTGTAGACAGTAAAATGAAATGACGCGTGGCTTTTAGTGCTGAGAGTGTCCGAGGACAAGTTCGGCTCGCCATATGTAGGTTTTTAGAATTGACTCCCGTAGGCGACCTGCGCGTCGCGATGAGGATGAAATGTCAGCGAAATTAATCAATTATGGTTAACATTCCCGATCCTGCCGGGAATCAAACCCGGGACCACAGTGACCAAAGGGCAGCACGCTAACCATTTAGCCATGGAGCCGGACATTGCAGACAGTATTTATTCAACACTGTTTACATGAATGCATTCACTTTAATTTTACAACTTACAGTACATAAACTGTTATTAACAGAAACAGCACTTTGATATTTATATGAAAGCATTAAATGGTAGAGAGTTTTTCAAATGAATAATTCTGTTGACTTTGGCAGTTTAGTGTGATGCTTGAGCTTTTCCTACTGAGCATAAACATTGTATTTTTGACTGCAACTTTGACTGTAAAGTTTTTCTTCGACAACGAAAGCCTATTTAGTTTCAATGTTCGTCAAATACAAGGATGTTTGCTCATAGAAATCAGATATGCACAACTGTAGTACTGCAATATGTTGCTTTTTACGAAATGGCAGGAAGCTCCTTTTTCGCCGATGACAGCAAGTCCACATGTCGAATCATCAGTAAGGTTTGCGCGCCGAGTCCACAACAGTTGAGTTTTATGACTGCTCGTAATCGTTATTGAAGCAACTTGTGCCCGAGAGATTGAATCACACAAGTGCCAAAGTTCATCTCGCACAACTTTCTTACGTGTTTGCTTTTTCCATTACCACGATAAAAATACCAAATGTATGGAAAGGCACATATTAGAAAGAAGTAAGGTTAATTGTAACATTGGAATTGTCGGGCATCTTCTGTTACGTTCTTAGAGTGTGTACCTGCCTTTACTGGCAAGACCTAGTGTTTACGGTGCACCTGTCATAGTCTTATCCTTGGCTTTGACAATATGAAAGTGACTGAGGTATGAGCGATGCTAGTAATGCCATTCCTTATCCAGCCAGTCCCTGCTATGAATGGTGTGAACATGTTGCTCATAGGGTCGGTTGATGCATGCATTTCTGTGGGCTTGGCAGACTGATATGTAATAGCAACTTCTGGCTCGGCGAGGAAAGCAACGGGAAACTACCTCACTCCTCATTTCCCTAGTACGCCTCTACAGTGATGCCTAGGCCATCTATGACAGCTGATGGCGAAGCCGTTGAGGATCCAACCAGCCTTCGGACTGACGACTGAACATACATACATACATACATACATACATACATACATACATACATACATACACAGTGTGTACTCTTTGGTATTATGTTTCGTAATTGCCTGTCTCCTGAAGCACATGGAGAAGGGTGTGTGTGTGTGTGTGTGTGTGTGTGCTATACGTCACTTCGACATATGCAGGTTTTAAGCAAGGTGCGCAATTAGAAATGCGGTGGCGGGGGGCAGTACCTGGCAGGGGAGTGGGTATAAAATTCCCCTGTAAGTAAATTACCCTCTACCGGGCGAGTTGGCCGTGCGGTCAAGGGCACGGGGCTGTGAGCTTGCATCCAGGAGATAGTGGGTTAGAATCCCACTGTCGGTAGCCCTGAAGATGGTTTTCCGTGCTTTCCCATTTTCACACCAGGCAAATGCTGCGGCTGTACCTTAATTAAGGCCACGGCCGCTTCCTTCCAACTTCTAGGCCTTTGCTATCCCATCGTCGACATAAAGCAACTAGCAAAAATTACCCTCGCCCCAGAAAAATGTGCATTTCATGCCTAAATCCTTTTGTTTGGATTTTGTCGTCATAACAAAAATGATAAACATTAGAAAGTTATTCCAATCAGCTGAAAAGTTTGATAGACTGTCCGTTTCTTAAGAAAGGCCAGACGAGGCGCGATTTGTTTTGATTTGTTACTTTATTAGTGGAACCATCCTCTTAACAGGGCTAAGTGCTGACTGAACAAATTTGTCGGTTTGGACACACCGTAAATGAATATTGTCCTATTGATACTCATCGGAAACACATGCTCTCCAAGTAGTACAGCAGTGGTGTAAGCTCGAGCAATGACAAGGAAGGAGAGCTTCAAGTACTGTATTTACATTTTTGCCCGGGTTTCAGATGGTCTTGCCAGAGTGAAATGCGAACAACAGGCTGTAGGTCCGGATTACCACTGCTGCGTTGTTTTATTGCTCAAGATCTGGCAGTCATTTGAATTATTGCTGATGTTTTTACGAAAATATCATCATCATCATCATCTGTTTACCCTCCAGGTTCGGTTTTTCCCTCCGACTCAGCGAGGGATCCCACCTCTACCGCCTCAAGGGCAGTGTCCTGGAGCTTCAGACTCTTGGTCGTGGGATACAACTGGGGAGAATGACCAGTACCTCGCCCAGGCGGCCGCACCTGCTATGCTGAACAGGGGCCTTGTGGAGGGATGGGAAGATCGGATGGGATAGGCAAGGAAGAGGGAAGGAAGCGGCCGTGGCCTTAAGTTAGGTACCATCCCGGCATTCGCCTGGAGGAGAAGTGGGAAACCACGGAAAACCACTTCGAGGATGGCTGAGATGGGAATCGAACCCACCTCTACTCAGTTGACCTCACGAGGCTGAGTGGACCCCGTTCCAGCCCTCGTACCACTTTTCAAATTTCGTGGCAGAGCCGGGAATCGAACCCGGACCTCCGGGGGTGGCAGCTAATCACGCTAACCACTACACCACAGAGGCGGACTTACGAAAATATGCACAGTAAAAATAATTAATTTCAGTAATAAATGATGTGTTCTACATTTTCGTCATTATTTTATTATGAAAGAATCCTCTCCTTCGAGTAATTTTACTCGGGGGGAGGGCATTTCAGATAAAATCGTTGGTGGAAAAAATCCTTCCCTCCCCCCCACGATTTCGTACCCTGGACTCTTAAGCCAACGATAGGATAGGAAAGGGGGGCTGGGAAATAAACGACCGTGGCCTTAATTACAGAACAGTCCTAGTATTTGCCTGGTGTCGAAATGGGAAGGAATCGAAAAAAAAAAATGGTGGTAGTCTGTCACCATTGTAAAACGGCCGCAGAGTTTCCAGGGTTTCCGTAGACTTACTTATTCGAAATAAAATACAATAATATTGTGTGGATAATAAATTTTATTTAATAGAACTTGGTACACTTGGAATGTGCGTAATAATTCAGGTAGAGTTCGGAAGTAATGTTACGAGTAAAAGTAAGATCAATAAATGAATTGCCCAATGTGCTGGGATAGTTGCTCGGCACAACATTCAAATTAAAGTGATGTTTGAGAAAATCAAATGCATTTTCCTTTTCATTATTAAATTTGTTATTCTATATAACTGACCATGATGTATTCACGACAGCTAACTTCCATCCGAGCGCGCAAGTCAACACACCGCCATCTTATAACAGAGCATGCGTGTGACGTCACATATTGAGCACCAATTTTGCCTTGCTCTGAAGAGCCTTATTTAAGGTACAGCCCCAGCATTTGCCCGGTGTTAACATGGGAAACCACGGAAAACTATCTTCAGGGCTGCCGACAGTGAGGCTCGAACCCACTACCTTCCGAATACTGGATACTGGCCGCACTTAAGCGACTGCAGCTATAGAGCTCGGTGATTTACGCGTTCTACCCGAACACTACACGCGTCTTAAAATTTTTCTTTCCGTGTACCTATTGTTGAGGAACGGAAGTTTACGTTAAAACATCTTCAAACATCTCAAACCCCAAATATAGGATGACAGTAACGTGATCCAAACGGCGAAGTCGCTCGCACGGTTACTATGCTGTAGAGTAGGCCATGAATTGTCCATCGAAGTAATAATAATAAAAATACCGCTACCGTGTGCAGACATTTCAATTTGACGCCATCTGGCTGTCTGCTCGTCAATTTCGACGTTCCGTTTTACTCTAGGCCCCCACTAGATGGCAGACCGAGTAAACCGAAACTCTCTTGGGCGTCTATGGCTGAGATTTAATGAATTTTGTCGGGTAAACACCAAATGTGTGACCAGAGATCTTTTACATGCCGACATCGTACAACATGGAGTGTCGAATGGACTTTTTTCCGCCCTTCAAAAATTCGACTACCGCTGCCGGGTTTGAACCCGCTATCTTAGGATCCGGAGGCCGACACTCTACCGCTGATCCACAGAGGCAGAAGTAATAGTTATTCACGTCACAAGGGGCTGAAAGTGAGGTTTTACGTACGAGTTGATATATTAAGGCAATATGCCATAAAGTGTTCGGTAAAGTTACTCCATCGCACATTAACAGACGTAAATCCCTTGCAACGAGCGGCGAGGCTCATCCTGAATACAGAGGTGTCTTGTCAATACAGCCTACACTACAGCAGAGAAGTGAAAATAGCGACTCGCCAAAATACGACCACCATCTAACAGCGTTCCCTACGCATAGGGACATTCTTTCTTATTTGGTGATAGCTGTAGGGAAGTAGGGACGGATTTCATCAAATGGCAAGGAATACTGGGACTTTTTAAAATTTGTTGGATGATAAATAGGCCTACATTAATATAATTCATTTTCAGCACTGGTAATACTAAACAAAATACTGCATATTAGCTTCAGAGTACAGCAAACGTATATACACTGCAACTGTTCGTGTATTTCTGTCACTGCCACAATTTGCTACTGCGATCATATTTTGCAAAATATGTTTGCGTTAAGAAAATATAAGTAATTTTAAAATGAGGTACATAGCAATGAATATTCTCGATACATATATAACGAATGATTACGGTGTTTCAAATCTGTAACACCCAACAGTTTAATCCACTTTTCCTCCACTCTTGCAAAACTAGTTTCTATTCTTCCTCATTCAAATGAGGAAACAGATCACGGATCAGCCTCTCTCTCTCCGCAACCAAAATTCAAGAAGATTTCACCAAATTAATTTGTTGAGTTACACATATTTATATAAATCAAATAATAGTAAAACGCTCGACTCATTGGCTGAAAGGTCAGCGCTGAGGCCTTCAGTTCAGGGAGTCTCGGGTTCGATTCCCGGACGGGTCGGGGATTTCAATAGCGTGTGATTCATGCTTCTGGCTCGGGGAGGAGTGGGTGGTTACGTTTGTCCCAACCCTTTCCTCTTCATATTCAGATAACACACTATGCTACCAACCACCAGAGAAACACGCAATGGTGATCAGTCTGATCACATTCCTCCATATAAGGTTGGCGTCAGGAAGGGCATCGGGCCATAAAACAGGGCCAAGTCGACATATGCGACACACACTTCGCACCTGCCACCCCACAGATGTCGGAAAAGCAGTTGAACGAGAAGAAATACAATACTAGTAAAAATGATGTATAATCGAATTTTGATTAGAAAAATAGTTCACTTTTAATATTCAGAGTGTAAATAATTGTTTAGGGAATTAAAGTAAAATGTAGGGACATTCGAGTTTGATTGTAGGACCACAACCTAAGGAATGGCGTATGGCTTTTAGTGCCGGGAGTGTCCGAGGACAAGTTCGGCTCGCCAGATGCAGTTCTTCCAATTTGACTCCCGTAGGGGACCTGCGCGTCGTGATGAGAATGAAATGATGACACATACATCCAGCCCCCGTGTCAGCGAAATTAAACAATTTTGGTTAAAATTCCCGACCCTGCCGGGAATCGAACCCGGGACCCCTGTGACCAAAGGCCAGCACGCTAACCATTTAGCCATGGAGCCGGACACAACCTAATAAGCTGGAAGTTTATGTCAAAAAAACGAGAAAGAGGGAGAAACACACATACCATTGGCTGAACTTCAACCAACAATCTTATTACTTATCATTCAATCACAATGTTAAATATTTTAATTGTATACTGTACTTATAAAAGGAGTCTCTTTTCTTTCTGAAAACATCATTACCCATGGATAGACGTAAGTTTCAAAGCTAAGAATAACACACTCGTGAAAGTCAAAGCCTAGGACTCAAACAAGCACCCTAGTGGAAGTTCAGTTAGAAGGCCAACTTGTTAAAACTTGAGTGATATTCTGGCCTGCTGTGTTTTTTTCCTTAACTCGTAATCATTCATTCCGTCCTCTCATTTCTAGAGGATAAGATCGAGAATTGGGAAGCTGTCTCGTCAGTGTGTTCGTGATGTAACACCTAGGACAGTCCGATGAATGGAGAAGCTGCTCATGTGAAGACTGGTTGGAGCTGGCGGTAGCCTTGAGAGGAGCGGTGCTCTCTCACTGGGTATGTCCGTGCTGACTCATAGCTCGCTAGTTGCCAGTGGCACAGATCGGCGTCGTCAGCAATACCAAAGTCAAGCCTGGTCCACTGCAGTGACGTTATGACTCAGCGAGCGTGTTAGCGCTGAAACAATGCACAATATCCCAGCGGCACCGCCTAGCTTACGAACGGTCAGTAGACAGAGAGCAAACAAACACACATACTTGTCATAAACGTTATCTCCTGTGACAAGTTCTCTAAAAAGTGGAGCACAGAACAGTGTTGCCAAATCGTGAAATATTTAGGATGATAGCAATCGGAATTTCCGAAGACTTAGTTACAATATCCGAAGATGTTTAGAAATGTCATAATCAGACATCGGATTTTTTAAAATGCTATTTATTCGGGGCGTCGACTTAAGATCTTCTGCCTCTACTTTGCACCATATGTTATGAACCTGCGTGTATTTGGAAATTGCGGAAGTGTCAAGTGTTGACTGTGAGGAAAGGAACATTAGGAACGACACAAACACCAACTCCCCACGCCAGGGGACAATTAAAAACCCTGACCCGCCCGGGAATCGAACCCAGGGCCGCCAGATGGACATCGTATTTTAGAAAAAACCTGTTTTTTGAAGAAGAGATAACTTAAAATGGAGTTGTATTTACAAGCTTCATGTTTTTATACGGTCAAAAACGTTGGTCCTGTAGTGTCTAAATTGTCTAAATTGACGTTAGAACGAACGTTTACCTATATTCCTATAATTCCTATTTTAAAATCCCTAAATCGATTAAAACACTTCTAATAATAACAATGTTATTTGTTTTTACGTCCTCCCACTAACTACTTTAACGGTTTTCGGAGACGCCGAGGTGCCGGAATTTACTCCCGCAGAAGTTCTTTTATGTGCAAGTAATTCTATTGACACGAGGCTGGACCGAACCAGAATCGAACCTGCCATGTTGGCGTCAGAAGGCCCGCCTCAACCGTCTGAGCCACTCAGTCCGGTAAAAAAAAATCTTCATTTTTTTCGAGAAACTGAAATACTTGCAGACTCGTTTCCAGTATCTTGAAATAAATAACAAACAAAATCTTAAAAGTGGGAAGCTGTTTAACACACACTCCCAGGAAGTCCTTCAGAACCTACCGCGGTAAACACGGCCGTAGTCTGTCACGAGGCGGAGAAGTGTGTCCATTGACATGAAAACACACACACAAAACCTCTTCATTTAATTCCCTGAGAACATTTCAGTGTCCCCGTTTGTTCAGTGTGTCTGCATTATACCGAAAGTTTCCGCTTCTAAGTCGTCTTTGATTAAAAAGTGGTTTCCCACCTCCCCACTTCACATCGGATGGTAAAATTATATGTCGTGACATTTGCAGCAAAGATGTCGGCGATTTTTAAAAATCATTTCCCTCTAAAGAGTTATCACAAATTTAGCAACATAAATATGGTATTTTAACTGATAACATAAATGCTTATTGAAATACGTAAAATTGAAACTGCCAACGATATCTTTATTTCATATATGAGAGCCTATTTTATACACCTAAAAGAAGCATTTGATCACCTAAAAATCAGAGGACTAGTTATAATTGTCATGATTTTACAAAAACATGATCCGGAAGCGTGGTTTAGGAATCATGAGCCATCTCGTTACCTGGAAGCACCGGCAAGATTTCCGGCCAGATCTCTTTAACTTCGAAAATTTCCCGGGAAGTTTAGAAATGTCGTCATTTTGATTATTTTAATATGAATGAATGAAAACCTACAACCTGTTTTCCAGTCATTGATCGGGTCAGGGACGTAAGGAATGAAGCAGATTAGGCTATTAGTACGATGGGGTCGCCACTCCCAAAGTGATTTATTAGTGACTGGTAAATGCTATGAAATGAGAATGGAGAGTGTTGCTGGAATGAATGATGACAGGGAAAACCGGGAGTACCCGGAGAAAAACCTGTACCGCCTCCGCTTTGACCAGCACATCTCACATGGAGTGACCGGGGTTTCAACCACGGTATCCAGCGGTGAGAGGCCGACGTGCTTCCAACTGAGCCACAGAGGCTCTCTTGCTTATTTTAATAAAAATGTAAAATTTCTACAGAACACTGAAACAAGTTGCTATCAGGTCTACTTTACGAAGATGAACAGGCGAAGATTTAACAGTTGTTCAAGTCAGCCTAAGTTGCGTAATATTTCGTTAAAATATGACTTAATATTCCTACCCAGCAACCACAACTGTGGTTACGATGAGAAATAATGAGCTCCAAATGATCAGTATAACGCTGTAACGGAGCTCACGTAAATAAATCTCAACTAGTATAGAAGGATTTTTATTAAGCCTTTAAATGTGATCTAGAGAGAAATACGGAAGGCGAGACGGGTATAGCCTATAGGATTACACGTGAACTGTTAGGAGGAACAGCATTTGTATAAATTACAGTAGAAGAAAGAGGTAGATCCCATGGCATTTTAAGATTTTTCCACCTTTGTTATGGACAGAAATGTGTGGAATAAGAATGGATATAAGGGCAGTTACAAGTACGAATACGACAAACAGATTAGAGTGAATATACACTGCAATACTAAAGTAGAGGTTAAAACAACATTATTTCATATGTAATTTAATAATGATGTTACTGACTTTGCGTCCTACTAGCTACTATACTTATATGGTTTTCAGAGACGCCGAGGTGCCAGAATTTTGTCCCGCAGGAGTTCTTTAATATGACAATAAATCTACAGACACGAGGCTGACGTTTCTTAGCACTTTCAAACGGCTGGACCGAGCTAGGATCGAACCTACCAAGTTGAGCTCAGAAGATCAGCGCTTTACAGTCGGAACTACTCAGCTCGGCCGTATATAATGTAAACCAGACCAAAACCCATGGCGCAACAGTCCCAAAGGGCCATGGCCTACCAAGCGACCGTGCTCAGCCCGAAGACCTGCAGATTACGAGGTGTCATTTGGTCAACACGACGAATCTTTCGGCAATTATTCTTGGCTTTCTAGACAGGGGTGGGGCCGCCATATCACCGTCAGATAAGTCCTCAATTCTAACCACGTAGACTGAATAGACCTCGAACCAGTCATCAGACCCAGGTAAAAATCACTGACACGGCCGGGAATCGAATCCGGGTCTCCTACCCCTACGCTACCCCTACACCGCTGAGCCGGCTATATATGATTTAAAGTAGGATTAAAAGCTTACAATCACAGACACAACCTGGCTTTTTAACCACTTTTTAAACGAAGATATTTGCTTTCACGCGATCGACGTTTCAGGACGAAAGTATGCATAAATAGAAGCGGTGTAGGGTTTCTGAATGTCCACCTCTTATGCAATATGTCTTGGGGAACTGTGATACGGAGTAAAATCTCTTGAGAGCTACTTAAAGAAAACTGGAATTTAAACTAATAATGCCTCAAAATTGGACCCACGTTCATGAGATATCACCCTCAAGCTAAAAGAGTGTAAACCTTGTTCTTCAGGATAATGGGCAGTAAATCACTAATTACGTCGTTCCTCTCGTTAGTTCGCTAACTACCTCTGTGCCCATGCAACTGAAAAAGGAAATTAACTTACACTTCTATGGATAATTCATAAGCATGGAATAAAACATGAGATTGGTAGAGTCTTAATGACAGTTTTGAAAACACACTGGAGTTGAGATTTTCTTTCCTTTATACCAGCAGGTTCTTAAAGTACTCCTTTTGCTAGGAAAGGCTACCGACATTAAGCGTTTGATGCAGTTAGCATTCTGTGGTTTGACTCGGAAGTCAGAAAGAGTGCTTCTAAATAGTCTGTAAGTCAACAATAGGAAAATATTTTGATTAAAGTTACTCGAAATAGTACTATGCTTCTCAGTAATTGGGGTAATGAAATTTTGGAAGAAATATACACTTACACAAATTGTCAGCACAACTTAACTCACCCCTATTAATAAGAAGATAATTTTTGCTACAGGCGTTACTAAAGGGAGGGCTAAGAGGTCTATAAAGAAAAGTACAATATAGTTTTACTTATGCAAGTTATCTGATATTTGTACACATTAGGCAGTAGGCCATGTACCGACATCAGTTTCCACCCTCTCCCTACTTTATCATCATCATCATCATCATCATCATCATCATCATCATCTCACACCTAGCCCGCAGGTCACCCATGGGATTCAGATAGAAAGTCCTCACCAGGTGAATCGAACAGAAACACCCAAGACACAGAAAGCCATACGCTAAATAAATAAATAAATAAATAAATAAATAAATAAATAAATAAATAAATAAATAAATAAATAAATAAATAAATACATTCTTCTTCTTCTTCCTCCTCATTGTCCCTGTCGTTTCCCAATTTATTGGGATCAGCACTTCACATGAATTTAGGCCAGTTTTACGGTTTCGAGACGTTCTTGGTGTTAACCCTATGAGAGGAATGTAAACTATTATATATTTATGTGGTGGTCGGCAGTGTGGTGTGATGCGCGCCAAAGGGGATACGTGTATTAAGAAAAACAAAAACCCAAGTCGCCGAGCTAGAGAAATTAGCTACACGCAATTAAAATTCCCAGCCTGGCCTGGAGTCGAACACGAGCCCCTGTGAACGGAAGGCCACTACGCTGACCATTCAGCCAAGGAGCAGTACTTCCCATTGACTTCGTGAATACTGTTAAGTAGCGCATCGTTCAAAAACTCGATTATGTTTCATTAACAAGATACTTCCTATTCTATTGCAAGCAAACTTTACCAACTGCAAGGTGAATTTATTGCAGTCGTATAGTACGTGATAGTATTGCGCATTGGTGCAATTCAGAACTGAGACTTCATTGTTCGTTGACCTCGCTCACAGTAGCTATTTCAGAGAAGCATGTACAAGTTATCAATTTCAAGTTTATACAAGAATAAGAACAGATGCATACAGAATGCAGATGGAAAGGATAGGTGCAAAGGATTACATACAATTTATTTTTACAAGTACAAGTGCACGGGTCTACGTCCAAATAAATCCTAGTATTTACATTTCAAGTCCGCCTCTGTGGTGTAGTGGTTAGCGTGATTAGCTGCCACCCCCGGAGGCCCGGGTTCGATTCCCGGCTCTGCCACGAAATTTGAAAAGTGGTACGAGGGCTGGAACGGGGTCCACTCAGCCTCGGGAGTTCAACTGAGTAGAGGTGGGTTCGATTCCCACCTCAGCCATCCTCGAAGTGGTTTTCCGTGGTTTCCCACTTCTCCTCCAGGCGAATGCCGGGATGGTACCTAACTTAAGGCCACGGCCGCTTCCTTCCCTCTTCCTTGCCTATCCCTTCCAATCTTCCCATCCCTCCACAAGGCCCCTGTTCAGCATAGCAGGTGAGGCCGCCTGGGCGAGGTACTGGTCATACTCCCCAGTTGTATCCCCGACCAAGAGTCTGAAGCTCCAGGACACTGCCCTTGAGGCGGTAGAGGTGGGATCCCTCGCTCAGTCCGAGGGAAAAACCGAACCTGGAGGGTAAACAGATGATGATGATGATTTACATTTCAAACTAAACAAATATAGTAATCAAAGTGTTTATGCAGAAATAATTGATTTTTTAAAGTTTTTAGTAAAACAGTAGGCTATGTATAAGAAATTTACGGTATGCACACATGTGTCTGTCTGGTTGGATCCTCAATTAGCACCACCAAAGGTTATGCGGTTATAAGGAAACCCCAAAAACCAATGGCAGCACCAAAATGAGGCGTACTAGGCAATATGAGGAGTGAGGTAGTTTGCCATTGCTTTCCTCACTGGGTCAGAAAGTACTATTGCAGTACGATTGATCCTATGAGCAGCACCCCACTCAGATGCACTAGTCATGCTCTGAATGTCATTACTCAGCACTGCCCATACCCCAGCAACTTCCACATTGTCACAGCCTTGGATATTGACTGGGACTTCGGTGGAAGGTACACTTTACACTGGCCTGTGCCAAGAGATGGATGCAAAAGTACTGTATCCATCAAGAAATGACAGCAGACATTGCACACATGTATGGTGGTGGTATTCGTTGTTTAAAAGAAGAATCAAAAGCGGAGGTCTGAACGGACCCGAAAACCACATTTTAAGACCGAAGGATACACCGTACCTTGTTCAAGATATTCGAATCGCACCCCCCCCTACCCCTCCCTTACCTAACTTACACACAAAGACGTGTCTCATTCTCCTATGGGGCGAGGCGCGGTCAGCGAGAATTACTTTTACGTCGTCCAGTCTCCTCTCACAGTTGGTACTTCTATCCGCTCGCCAATCATCAGTTGTTTACTAACTTGTTTCACTAAGTAGATCCTTATTTTAAAAGTAGGGGTAGGCTGTATCTTCTACACGGTGTCGGGTGTTTTGGGTGCGACAACGTCTACCCGGACCAAGCGAGCTAGCTACGTGGTTTGGGTCACGAAGCTATGAGCTTGTATTTGGGAGATGGTGGGTTCGAATTCCATCGATGGCAGGCTTTCTCGGGTTTTCTATTTACTCGGGAGCATGGGTTAGCGACCAGGAGACCTTTAGCTGAGTCCTGGAATTGCTTCCACTTTATCTGTGCATGGCTACTGACTTTCATCTTTCCTATATCACCTCTCTTTGTTAACTCTGGTTCTTTTCCGACCCCGACGGTATTAGGTTCGTGAATTTTAGGGAGTCTTCAATTGTCATGCCTTTGGCCGATATCTTCTTCTGTCGAAGTGTCAGGCCCCTTCCATATTTTCCTTCTGATTAATATTAATAAAGAATGGTTGCCCAGTTGTACTTCCTCTTTAACAACAATCACTACCACCACTATCAGCTAAATCACGCAGTCTCTCGCTTGGTAAGAGATATCAGAATATCGTATTTATTACTAATAGTTTGTCAGAAACAGCCTGTAATAAACAGGCTGATTTTTGTAAAGCGAATTTTCTGTGCATACAGGCCTGTGGTAGACTGAGATGTCACGTCGAAATTCCAGCTCACCCAGCAACAGTCAATTTGAAGCTAACTATCGGAAGTTCTCGAGTTGGTCCCCGTTAATTTTGGATCTTGAATTGTAACGCGTTACTCGATTTGCCTCCCTTAAGTTTTAGGTCTTAAATTCTAGTATACAAACAGGTATATCCAAGGTAATTTAGAACGACACTTATTAAATTAAGGAGCAAAGATACAACCACGCCTATAAAAAAAAAAAAATGCAAAAGACGAATATGTATAAAAGGGAAGTGAGAGGTTAAAACAAGGCAGCATAACTAGATATTAATTCTTTCAACGTCTATTAAAACTTTAACTATCCATAACTCCATACTTATAGGCCTTAATTGTGATGTAAAATTTATTAATTTGTTTATTTTGCCTCCAAATTGGGAACTAATTTTGATACTGTATGAAACAGTTTTAACCGTACCTAATGCATTACCAATAGAAATGGGAAAGAAAACATTGTTTACTGGGGAATCAAGCTCAATATTGACCCTTCAACAGTCTGAGAACCAACTCTAGCCCCTTAGAAAATGGTTGGGAACCAACTAACGGTTTTATTATTATTATTATTATTATTATTATTATTATTATTATTATTATTATTATTATTATTATATCATTCCTTCATTTACAGGCTACAAAGCCTGATATTATGTCAAACCATGATTTATATGATTATTTATTTCCCGGCTCCATGCCTAAATGGTTAGCGTGCTGGCCTTTGGTCACAGGGGTTTCGGTTTCGATTCCCGGCAGGGTCGGGAACTTTAACCAACACTGGTTAATTTCGCTGGCACGGGGGATGGGTGTATGTGCCGTCTCCAGCATTTCATCCTTATCACGACGCGCAGGTCGCTTACGGGAGTCAAATCAAAAGACCTGCACCTGGCGAGCAGAACACGTTCTCGGACATTCCCGGCACTAAAAGCCATATGCCATTTCATTTTTTTCATTTATTTATTTATTTGCTGAAATGCCCATAAATTGTGCATAATGTCTGGTGTTACCACACCATGTACACTTTCACATTCCGATCACTTAAATTTAAGTACAAAAATCCGCTAGGGATTTTACTCGATTTTTACATGCAGTAACATGGTAACGATCACAGAGTTGTTCACACAGTTCACATATGCATTAGCTGCCCGAGTCATGAAAACACTTTTTTTTCTTTAAATTTTATGACTGTATCCACGCACTGCCAACGAGTTCGCAAGTTGTCGAAGTTCTTGATTAGCGCAGGACCATGATCCATGGCCTCCGTCGTGCAGAAGCTGAGCCAGGTCTAATTTCTCTTCCTCTCTCTTTCGTGCAGTAATCTCTCCCAGTTGTTTTTGTAGGAAACTGTAAACTTTATCCACATTTATTGTATAAAGAAAGGCTCTTTGGCTAGTTCATAGACTAGTCCCGTTATTGTACGTTTTGAGTTACCTAGGGCAGCTTTCCAGTAGCGTGATTTGACTGCTTCCAATGTCTTTAGATCCTTGACGCTGAGATTTTCCTATACTATATTCCATATGTAGCGATGGGAACTATTTTCGCATCGAATAATGCCATGGCGGTATGTAGTTAGAGTCTGGATATTGCCTTTGTGTCAAATATGGCTTTTGTGGCAGCTGTTCCTCTAGATTTTATATGCATTCTGAATGATCTATCCGCAGTTTTTAATAACAGTCACAGATACTTGAAGGTGTTGACTATCATAATGGGTATTTCATAGGCATATCTTGTCCTCACCTGCTTCACGACCTCCGTTACCGAATGTCATCCTGACAGACTTTCCTGCGTTGATTTCCGGTAGGTTATCTTTGTCCACTTGACCAACTACAGTAGAGTCTCGATTATTCGACTTAAACGGGACCTGGAGTACGTCGGATCACCGAAAATGTCGGATAATACGGAATAACTTTGAAAATGAACTAAAACAAATAGGAAGGCTATACTGTATAATGTATTATGTTTTACGGGACTCTATTTATTGACTTATTAATTCAATTGTACAGTAGATGGAGTACTCGTTTCTTACTACGCCTGTAGCCAGGTGCAGACGTCTTGGCTTGGGCTGCAAGAGTTTTGATATCATCTTGAAATTCAGCCCAGTTTCATCACAATTAAAAATCTGATCACCGGATAATCCTCCAGCAAGAATTATTTCTTAAAATTGTCTTTTAAATTTCACAACCTCATCGGATTTAGCTGACAGTTTTCCTCCACAGATATTAAGCTGCCCAATGCCGTACCGTTTTTTCCACCGATCAAGCCACCCAGCACTGGCAGTAAAATTAGGGTCCCTTTATTAAACTCCTTCTAGATATACACCGCCATTTCTTGCAGAATGGGGCCAGATATTGACAAGCCCTTTTCCTGGTTTTTAGTGAACCAAAGAAATAGTGCTTCACTTACTTTTTCGTACTCACATTTTTCATTGTTTTTTCTAATTTTCAGTGCATGACTTGTTGCTTTGGTAGAGCACCACTTTTCAATTTATTCCTCGTATGTTTCCAGTCTCCCACTGTAACACGTCCAATAGCATAATCTGAAGTCATTTTTTGGAGAGTTTCCCATTTGTCCAGCCTCTTTAACCCACTCTACTTGTCTTCCACAGAAACAATCACTCGCCATACTCACAGAGGATATGAAAACTATAACATCCGCACCCAACCAATACTACATTGAACAATCCTACCGCATGACTGCCAGTGCTTGTCCCACAGTCGCACCCTCCACACCCCGTGTCCCAGAATTGCATCTACCTAAAGTTCAAATTAAGACTACCAGTGTCAGATAACACGGAGTGTCGGATAAGCGAAGGTCGGTTGAGCGAGACTCTACTGTAGTTGACTACTTATTGGAGTTCGTGTCTGAGTGAGATCCCAAGATCATATCGTCAGCATAAATGTATATTTTCACATTCTTCGCCTCTTGCCTGATTACATGTACAACATCGTATGTGGCAACGTTAAACAACAGTGGGTTTAGTGGGTTTACCTGTAGGACGCCATTGGTTTGGGTTATTGTCATGCTGGTCGCTCCGCCTACGATTTGAATGCAGTTGACTGTCAGCATGTTGTGAATGAACATTGTAAATTTGCTATCTAATTTCGTAATAGATTTCAGTTTTGCCAGTAGTTGTCGAAAATATTTGCATAATCTATAAATACTCGTACTATGTGAAACTTTCCTTGAAGTCTCAAGTGTGCTTTCTGTATCATCGGTGAGATTTGTTAATGGCTTGTAGGGTGTTACTATTCGAAATCCGAATTGCTCGTCAAGGATTTTGTGTTCTACTTTTTCACAGATTCTGTTTGTCTTGTGAGTAACTTCAATATAAATTTTTCCAGAGCGATCCCTCTGGAGGAATTAGGATCCGATTGGTTTCCTTTACCCTTGAATAGCATCATAACTGTCGATATCCACCAAATTTCTGGTGGGGTGCCTTCTCGCAGACATAGGTTTAATAGTTCTGTGATTGCCTGGAGCAGCAAATCGATTGAATTTTTAATGTGTTCATTGCAGATTCCGTCTTATAACACCCCAACGTACATACAGTTTTGTATTTCATACGCTCTATAATATTAAACTGTTCAGTTATTTAAGAACATTAAATGTAAAAAAGCATATAAAAATAACCCGAAATTAAGTACATTGCCTTAATTTGCCAATAAAAATAAATTCAGCACGAAACTCTGTCACACACCGGATAAAATAAACAAAACAGGAAAACAGAATTCATGTGTTTACATTTAACTTAAGCCGTCCAAGTACTGCTGCCAAAATTTAGTTTTATATACCGAGTCATATACAGAGTCTCTCCTATAAAATCAGACCGAAAGCACGGTGTTTGTACTCTGCGCTAAGGCAGCTGCCTAATCCGAACCTATGTCGCGTGCCGCCGCCCTATTTTAAGCGTGTATACAATCTTACATGAAATCTTACCTTGTAAAAGACGCTGGAAGTGTCGTCCTTCCCGGGTTATACAGGCACTGTATCTGGTAACCACATTCGGGCTGACGCGAGTAAGTTCTGCCACTGTAATGTTTCCTATTTTATTCGTTATGTCTTCCTTCAGTTCCTGCAATGTGTGAGGATTTGTTCGATACAACGTTTCCTTTCGGTTTACCCCACAAGTAAAAAAATCACACACTGTTAGATCTGGAGAACGAGGGGGAAATAGATCAGCACAGATCACTCTGTCTGCAAACACTTCCGAGATTGTAAGAAGGGAATCTTCTGCTGTATGAGCAGTGGTGACTCTTGTTGAAACCACCCACGCGACTTTTCTTCTTCCGTTACCTGATGGAAGAACGGTGTCAACATGTCATATTGGAACCTCTCAGCATTTACTGTCGCTCGTCGCCATAAGACCTATCTGTGTCGGTGCGACGTAAAGCCCCTGGCAAAATTTACTGTCGTCTCGAAAAAAAAATAGGCCAAATTATTCGTCTTGCACTAAAACACCAGCACACAAAACACCAATCTTCCTATGATAATGACGGACTTTATAAATACCATTAGGATTTTCTGCACACCAATAGCGAGAATTATGCCTGTTCACACGGCCATTAAGATGAAACCAGAACTTTTACGTACGAAAATACGGTGTTGCAATGATAACTGTCTCATCATATTAATAGCTGAGTTTCAAAATGGCGACTCATGCTTGCTAGGTCGAACACGTGCAGGCTGCTTGCAAGGTCAAGAACTATGCGCGCGCCTCTCGTACTGCAGCTGCCGTAGCGCAGAGTACAAACACCGTACGTTCCGTCTGGGTTAATATGAGAAACCCTGTATGTCCCTAAGATGATTGGGCAACGAATTCCATGTTCGAATTTGTACTAACAACAAAATAATCATTTTAGAGGATAGATCTGTGACTTCGTATTTCCAGAATTAAATTAATAATAATGTAATTTGCTCTACGTCCCACTAACCACTTTTTAAGGTTTTCGGAGACGCCGAGGTGCCGGAATTTTGTCCCGCAGGAGTCCTTTTACGTGCTGGAAAATCTACCGACACGAGGCTGACGTATCTGAGCACCTTCAAATACCATCGGAGTGAGGAGAATTAAATTAGCTGCAGCTCTGGTTTGGATGTTATGACTGGTTGAGAGCAACTGGAAAGATTCTCTGAGGTAAAAGGGGATCTGGGGACCAACTTCCGGACAACCGTAGGATTAGTTCTCGTCTGCTCTATTGTTTATCCGACGATCACGCTATTTACAAGTTGTCTAACCGACAGTGAAGTGTTAATAGCCTCGTTCCCTGTACGTTCCACTTAGTTAAACGCGAAGAAGGGCAATAAAACATATATATGGCAGTGCGATGAATTCGTCATAAAAAGTATGTCACAATTAGAAATGCTCTAATTTCTCCAGTAATAGCAGTATCGTAGCATCAGACGAAGCGAACTCGTAAATCTCCACACACACATGGCGGGCGAGGTCATTCCAGCTTATCAAAGGGGATAGTTGTATAAACATAAAGATTATTTTGACACAATTAGATACGCGTATCACATTAACACATTATATTGGGGTCAAAGCTAGCAATGGCAGAGGTTAGTCAGACAGAACCAAATGTCCGAGATGATTTTGTTCAGTACTTGCTGAAATTCTTATTCTTAAGATGAAAATTAACACAAGGTCATAAGTAAGATCATAAGTAAGGCAATTCAAAGATCTGAAGCTGAAATAAAGATTGGCAGTCCAAGAACAGAGTGGACAAATCAGTTTAGTTATCTCGGAAGCATCGTCACCAGTGACACAGAAGTATCAGTAAAGAAAGATAGTTATGGCTAAGAAAGTCTTCGAAAACAAAAAGGCACCTGCAAACCAACCAGTAAGTTCATAAATATCGAAACGAAGACATTTCTTAACAGCGTTGTTTGGAGTGTACTTACATATAGACGTGAAAACTGGAGGTTGAAGAAACGCGAAAGACCCAGGTGTGGATGTTCTAATAATTGACCCAAACAAGTTGAAAAAGAAAAGAAAAGTAATGGCTAGATTCTCACATAAATAAAAAATAAAAAAGCGAAACATATTATATATACGTAATACAAGGAATAAGCAGACCAGGCAGTTTTGCTATCCTCGAAGCACCGGCTGTGGTGACGGGAGTATTCATAAAATACAGAAAAGAATAGCTATGGCTAAGAAAATCTTCGAAGGAAAATAACACATATTACCAGTTAGTACATAAATATCGAAACTAGGAAGGCATTGTGAAGATATATATATTTTTACAATATGCTTTACGTCGCACTGACACAGATAGATCTTATGGCGACAATGGGGCAAGAAAGGGCCAGGAGTGGGAAGGAAGCCGCCGTTGCCAGCATTTGCCCGGCGTGAAAACAGAAAACCACGGAATACCATTTTCAGGGCTGCCGACAGTGGAGTTCGAAACCACAATCTCCCGAATGCAAGCTCACAGCTGTGTGACCCTAATCGCACGGCCACTTGCTCAGGAACTATCTGGAGTACACTTGCATATGGATGTGAAAACTGGATATGCCTACAGGGAAGGCAGAGGTTAGAAGCAGGATATTTGGCGATATGTAGCGAGCTATGTGCCAAACAAGTTGGACATGGAGGAAAGTGATGCTCATATTCTCAACAAAAGAAGAAGCGCAATCAATGAGAAGGAACAGTTCAAACTATAGGACACACTTTCAGAGAATGATTTATTTTGCGACACGTTTGAACGAAAAGTTGTCGGAAAGAGAGGTATAATAAGAACCGATCTCAAAATGTATTCTTTTAAATGATGAAAATGTAAGTTTGTCACTTAATGCCAATGAACTTTGTAAAGAACTATAGTCTCAGCCTCATATCTCAGTACCGTTCACTGAAGTTTCCAATCAAGTGTAAACGACAGCATTCATTATCAAGGATGAGGTGATCGCAGACAGACAGGCAAGGTAATCCGAGGCATTCTCTTCCTTATCCCAGGGTTTCAGTGTAATTACATAAGCAAACACTCAGTGTGTTTTCAATCTTCCTCTTGTTTTCACAACGTCACCCCTCCTCTCCACACCGTTCCTATTTCTCCCTTCGATGTCGTGTTTCCCTGCTCTCAGATTTAATTATCTGTTTATTTATTCAATCTCCCTCCCTACCTGATCCTAGCTTGCTACCAGCACTTCTTCCTTCATTCCTCCGCTTCCCATTTATCTTGTATTGCTCCCTTACCTCAGACAGAGTATAGGCACTTCTTGGTACATATTTCTTTCTCAGGGCGTGTGCCTCGGAGGAAATAACCCACATGAAATACTGTCATATTTATAACGTCACGTCAGACATTAGTTAATTATTATCTGGCAACAGACGAGAAGGGGACAATAATCACTACACCCACCTTAAAATGAGAGATCAATCAACATCGCAATGTCAAGTGGAGTTAAATATTTTGGTATATTTTAGAGCATCCCATAAAATAATATATAATATCCCATGAAATTAATGAATCAGTTGATACGAAACAAATTTCAGATGTTTACCAATATATAGCAAAATATAAATACGGTTTCCACGAGTTTCTCTCTAAAACTCGGCAAATTTTTCAAAACCAATTGACATACACTGTAGTTAAGTGTCCCGCGCGGATATGCAAAATCCGCATCCGTACATACTGCAACTACACTCATGTTAATAAAAACAGAACACCTTGAAATACTTGAGAGAGGAAGTCCATATTCACAGGACATGTTCATTAGTATGTTCTGCAGAAACGATTAGCATTTCAGTCACCTAGGTTCAGCATGTGTTCTAGGCACTGGATCCTCCATGGGCACTGATAACTTGTTCCCTGCGTGATGGCATCGACACGTATAAGGAGCGAATGGCGTCCTGTGGTATAGCTATCCATGCTGCATTCACGTGGTTCCACAATTCATCTTTCGTGATTGGCACTGGGTTATAGCGCACCACCCGTCGTTTCACCCTATCCCACACATTTTCGATTGGCGTCAAGTCCGGTGATCGGGCGGGCCAGGAGAACATTCCGACATCCTGTGACAACAAGAAGGCACGTGCTCGTGCAGCAACATGCGGTCGCACATTGTCCTGCTGAAATATGGCGCCTGGGTGTCGGGCAGAAAGGGTATGGCTACGGGTCGCAGGATGTCATTAACGTAGGTCAAACTGGTCATAGTGCCCTGGAAACGCACTAACTGTGATTTATGGCTGTACGCAATAGCACCCCACACCATAAGGCCTTGAGTTGGCACTGTATGTCTTGTCAATGTGATGCATCTCCTCCTGTCTGGGGCGAACCAAAATGCGGCCATCATTTTCAAACAAACAGAACCTGGATTTGTCCGGAAACACTATCTGCTGCGATTCCTGTCCCCAGTGACGCCGTTCCATACACCATTGCAGTCTTGCATGTTTATGCACATTCAAAGGTAGGCGGAGAAGTGGACGACGCGCCGGTAACCCAAGAGTGTAATAAACGGCGACGGACTGTCACTCCTGATAGTGTACGAAGTATTACACTGTTCCACTGTTGCGCCAGAGTCGAGGAGGACCCAGATCTGTCCTGCAGTGCCGTTCGGATGAGGTGTCAATCTTCTAGGGGGTGGTCTGGAGGGTGTGACCCATCTCATGATAGTCTACGGCCTTCTGTGAACCATTCTGTACACACCCGTTGCACTGCCGACACACTTCGTCCCACACGAGCAGCAATTTCCCGGATGGATGCATCACGTTCTCTCATGCCAATAATGCGCCCTCTTTCAAACTCAGTCATTTGATGGTACGGTTCTCGCATACGTCTGCTAGAGATCCTGCACCTCTGTTCAAGTCACTCTGATCCATTACATTCAGTTTACAGCAACAACGAGAGCGTCAGGCACATTTTACCAGTCGGTAGTGGTGCGTTGAGATATCGTTGTGGAGCTTGAACCTGGGGGCCGAAATGGTTCAAATGCTAATCATTGTTTTCAGAACATACTAATTCACATGTCCTGTGATTATGCACTCCCTATCTCTAGTCTTTCAAGGTGTTCTGCTTTTTATGAACATGAGTGTATTTAACTGTATTACACCCAAGATACTGAAACAGATCTGTTAACATAATACAATAGGCCTGATACCTGGCACAGGCACCTCTACGGTGACAGATTTATGAGTTTTTCTCTTGCGACAACTACCGATATATTGAATGATTCTCTTTCGGAACATTTGTTCCTTCCTTTTACAAATTGCGGCCAGGAGCCAGTTAGGCTTACGTCAGATTTATGGCTTTATGGACTCCAGGCTCTTTATATATCGCGATTCTCCCGTTTGAGAGTCACCTCACCACAAGCAAAAATAACTGCATGAAAAGTATGAAAGGTTGACTTGTCGAGATTTCTGGAGTATATCTGAGTGAAAATCAATAAACATCATTATTTATAAATTATCAGGAAAATTATCTGCACTTCCATGCAGTATGGATCCGCCAAGGTACTGACTTCGCGGAAATACGAGGATATCCGCATCAGTACAGGGCTCTAACTATAGTAGCCAGTGGTTCCGTGATTTTAAGGCAAGATTTCGGAGGGCCGCGGTGAAAAGCGACACACGGTAAGCGTTATCAACACCTGTATAGCGCGTGCGTGATTGATACAATAAACCAGGGTTGAGCAAATCCCAAGTGCCTGGTCACCATAGCGACGGGTAAAAAAATGAACTGCTACATTTTCCCTGGCCTGAATATAAAAAAATATGAACTACATTGTAGTGGCTTCTCCCCTGGTTTTAAATACCAATTAGCATTAAATTCTGTTCACCCGTTTTCTCATGATGCACGTGCATACATTTAGACAAACACGACGGAAGTTTAAATATTGCATTTTCGTCTTGTTCTGGACATGATCGACACAGAAATACCAACTTTTTAAAATTCTGGTCAAACTACTATCTCTTATTTTAAAATAAATACATTAATATGCTAACTGGATTAAAACCACTTACATATATTTAACAAAGCCGAGCTTCCCGCAAAATTACATTGACCTTCAACAGGGCATATAAAAGTCTGCCTCCGACAGTGAGCAAAGAAATTCTTCAAAGAACGTGAAAGTTACGACCATTATGTCCACTAACTGGACTCAGGGATCGTCGCGCGCTCAGCTGTGGTGGTTGGGAGGGAAGTTAATGATTCACCGCCCTCTGCCGAGTTTCTGGAGTGCCCTGATGAAAGCCAATGTAATGTGGTGGGAAGCTCGGCAGAAAGGAAATTTCAATTAAAGAAAACCAACTTTTGTTCGTGTTAGGATTTTCACGCATTTACAGAGTTATTGAGAGGTGACTGATTTGTTATAATCTGAACATACTAAAAGATTTATAAGACACATCGTAAGACATCCTGGACCCGTGTAATTAGCACAGAAGGGGAGAAAGAAAGGCTGGGCTGGGAAGTACCGAGACATGAATATGACGAACATAATTTTGGAGAAGGTGTTAGCTATATAGATACACCGAGATGAAAAGTTAAGCGCAAAATAGAGCAGCACTCATAACACCATATAACATCATAGTTATAACGATATACAGTGAATAGTTATTAATTTTGAAAAATATAAATAATAATCGTACATCTAGGCTAACTGCTGCAGACATTTCGATCTCTCAACATGTTAATTTCGACATTGAGTTTTACTCCACCAGATGGCAGAGAAAACTGGATTTTTGTTGGGCGATCTATGGTTTTTAAGCAATCGGTTTAACATCGAATATGCCACCAGAGATATTTTAAATGCCCGTATCGCTTAGTCAACTCGCTAATAAGATCAGGTATACTCTGTCGGGACGATGGTAATGAAACTCAGCAGAAAACCTCAAATTTTCAAAAGAAAAAATCCGTTTGAATCCTTGAATCTGCGGTTGTTACTTCGCATGCAAAGAATTAAGACGCCAACTAATTTTTTGAAAATATGTTGTTTATTCCCCCAAATTAAGAAAAGTAATATCTTGAAGATCCCTGGAGAGGCAGAAGGTAAAGACTTTCACCATTCGTAACCTCGGCACTACCTGGGATAATTAGAGAGGTTAGCCCTATGCTCTGCCACCTTCGCTCCCATGGGATTCATTAGGTACTGATTTCTGCTGTACAATGAGTAAACCCCATGGCCATGTGTCTTTTTAGAAGTGAAGGTAGTCCTTCTAAATTGTTAGTCGCCAGGAAGGCTTTAACCACCTTGGCTAGGCAGCCCCCTCCAAAATGTCGACGCCAAAAAGTGTACATTTACTGCGGGACATGTAAGAAAAAAAAAAGAAACTTCATCATAAAAACCCGACTTTCTATGATAAGAGAAGAGGTTGTTCATAATGCAGCTCAGCGAGATACGGCGGAGATCTGCACACTCCGAACAAAGAGGCAGCCACTATCTCCAGCGTTAGTTTAGCTTAGCAAAGCACGTCCAGAACCCCTCCCTGAAAACACGGTGCACACGACTAAGCGTATCGTAATGTGTAAGTACTAGGTAGCGACTGGAGACACAAAGTTCTTCAAAATATACCAGTAAATAAATTTCAAACTATTTGCTGAAGTTCAAACAACAACAACAACAACAACAACAACAAAACACCTCTCTACGGTTGCCAAGGAAATTGGTCAACGTAAAATGTGATTGTTCACTTTGCCAACGTCCACGAACACAAAGCACATGAACGCGCTTGTGATATCACACTACCGTCAACTCAATTACTGAAACACTAGGAGACAAGCACATTATATCCAGTAAATATGTTTCATCTCTACAATATATATCATTATTATAACCTAGCTGAGGTGTCTTAGCTGAGACTGCAGAAGATCTCGAGAAGTTGCTGAATGGTATGGATGAAGTCTTGGGTAAGGAGTACAAGATGAAAATAAACAAGTGCAAAACAAAAGTAATGGAGTGCAGTCGAACGAAGGCAGGTGATGTAGGAAATATTAGATTAGGAAATGAAGTCTTAAAGGAAGTAGATGAATATTGTTACTTGGGTAGTAAAATAACTAACGATGGCAGAAGTAAGGAGGACATAAAATGCAGACTAGAACAAGCAGGGAAGAGCTTTCTTAAGAAAATAAATTTGCTCACTTCAAACATTGATGTCGGAATAAGAAAGATGTTTTTGAAGACTTTCGTGTGGAGCGTCGCATTGTATGGAAGTGAAACATGGACGATAACTAGCTCAGAAAGAAGGAGAATACACGCTTTTGAAATGTGGTGTTACAGAAGAATGTTGAAGGTGAGATGGATAGATCGAATCACGAATGAAGAGATACTGAATCGAATTGGTGAGAGGAGATCGATTTGGCTAAATTTGACGAGAAGAAAAGATAGGATGATAGTACACATCTTAAGACACCCAGGACTTGTTCAGTTGGTTTTTGAAGGAAGTGTAGGTGGTAAGAACGGTGGGGGTAGAGCAAGGTATGAATATGACAAGCAGATTAGAGCAGATGTAGGATGCAATAGTTACATGGAAATGAAAAGGTTAGCACAGGATAGGGTGGCGTGGATGGCTGCATCAAACCAGTCTATGGACTGATGACTCAAACAACAACATTATAACCTACTGTTTACAATATATAAGGCCAGTCAGAGAATGTATTTCAGAATTAGATCACTAGCCCGATTACAAGGACCAAACATACGAGGAAGGATTGAAACGTACGCAGCAATTATCTCGATGAGTGCGTAGTACCGAGTCTTCAACGCAAAACACGTGTATGTCAAACTGAGAAAATTTCAACATTTAATTTCAAGAACGGCGGATGAAAGATCTGACAAATTAGAAAACTTACATCTGCAAAGTTAAAATGTACCAAAAGAAAGAATGGTCCCGCCATGATCTTTATCCTAAAAATCAGACTTTCTACGATGACCAAAGAAGATACGTTCATAATGCAACACGAGAGCCCGAGACATTAGAATTCTGGCTAAGCTGCCTCTGTGGATCCGTGGTAGAGTGTCGGCCTCCGAATCCCAAGACAGCGGGTTCAAACCCGGCAGAGGTAGTCGGATTTTTGAAGGGCGGAAAAAAGTCCATTCGACACTCCATGTCGTACGATGTCGGCATGTAAAAGATCTCTTGTGATACATTTGGTATTTACCCGACAAAATTAATTAAATCTCAGCCATAGACGCCCAAGAGAGATCCGGTTTATTCTGTCTGCCATCTAGCGGACCTAGAGTAAAACGGAACGTCGAAATTGACGAGCAGACAGCCAGATGGCGTCAAATCGAAATGTCTGCACACGGTAGCTGAGGCCATACGATTATTATTATCATTATTATTATTATTATTATTATTATTCGAATTCTGGCTGAACACGACAGCGTAAGGCATGTTCCCCATTTACTCTGAGTGTATTATTATTATTATTATTATTATTATTATTATTATTGTACCGGGCGGTACACCTCCAAGCCGCTAATTCAAACTTTGCGCCAGTTGAAACTCCTCTACTGGAGGAAGTCTGAACTTTATCTACTGTGTTAATTTTCAAGTTTCTCAGAAGATGTCACTACTTGTAAATTTTGAAGTTTCTGAACTGGGTCGTTTTCGATGTATTTTGTTTTGCCTGTAGTAAGAAGTGTGGACATTCTGTTCCAGATGGCACTACTGAAGAACTACAATTATGCACCCTAGTGCGAAGTGAAAGAACTATGTTTTTGGAGAAATTTTGTGTTCATAAGTTTGTTCTTTGTTAAATTTCTTTCAGTTATTGTTTAAGTTGGCAATATTAACCCTTTCTTTCCCCTCGTTTTGAATTTACCAATCCCGAATTTCTCGAATTAATTTTCCACCAATAATGTGTTTCTTCTTCATCTTGTGTAGGGGTTTTCGTGGTTAGCCAATAAAATTCTTGTGGGAGGGTGTTCTCATTCCTGAAACGCCTCGAACTTTCCACGAGGGTATATAAACTGCTGATTTTAGGGTCTCCGGGCCACTTCAGTAACATCTATCAGTGTGTAAAGTACGTAGCAGGGGGCGGGAAGCGCCTCTTTCTTCGGGCAGCAGTTCAGCCACCAGGTAATGGCCGTTTAATAACTTATTTTCTTGCTAGCTCAGCAGTTTAACTCTCGGGGCAGGTCCGAAGCCTTTCTACCATGTAACTTTTCCCCTAAAATGTAAAGACACTTAGTATCAATTCTATCTTTTAAACTACATATTGGGATAGAGAGTGCTTAACCCTCTCGAGCTCCCACTCATATTGCGTTGAGGTGAACTTATTTTCTCAACCGTTTCTTCCATTCTAGCGTAATGTAAATTGTCTTCTCATATAAGTCACCTCTCTAGTATGGGATTAGCCCTTGCAGTAACGGCCTAGTGCCAAGTAGGTTTTATATAAAGTGTATTAGGAGTGCAAGAACGCCTCCTCTCAAGTTGGTATTTTAGAGGCCATGTAATTGACCTGTTTCTTTACTTAATAGGCCTCAGTAGGTTGGGTATTTTTACCCCTGTTTTCATGTCCTTGGAGGACAACTTGAAAGTGGAGTTTGGTGTGGCCTTTGATAGGCTTGAACTTAAGAGCAGGTTGCTCTTTCTAAAATTTTGTTTTCTGCGCGCCTTGAGGAGGCTTTACTGTGTAATTGGGAGCAAGTGCTCCTGGGCATGATAGGGGTCTTCTGCCCCTTTGTTGAATTCTATATATCGTAAGGTTGGGCTTATAGCTCAAGAATTGTGTGTCTGGCTCTTGGAGCCCAAATCCTGTAATCACTGTAATTGTACATTTTCGAATTGTGTTTCGGCTACTGAGTACCTGTTCTATTTGTTATTTCTTAATCTTGAAAAGAACATATAACCTTGTTAAATTTTACCTTAACTTTAATTTCGTATTTTGAGACCTGTTCACCCCCGCACATTATTTCACCTCTGCACATCCACTATACTCCGTAACAATTATTATTATTATTATTATTATTATTATTATTATTATTACCTCGCTTCTGGCGGGAATGCGCTTTTTAAAGAAACTCTACACTTTTCATTTATTTATAAAAAGAACAAATTAAACCCATGACTATGTCAACTTCGGAAACTACACTTTCATACATAATTCGAAAAAACGAGAATCTCTCTATTTTGCGAATTGCTTTACGTCGCACCGACACAGATAGGTCTTATCGTGAAATGGCACGTGCAGTGCTCCTCCCTCCAACCTTACCTGTCAGACACCAACTCTTATTATTAGCAGTATAGAGTACGTACGTCATTAACGATCACGTGATGCACCATACCTCTAAAAGTTTGTTGACATTCCATACCATTCATTTGAGTGTGTAATCCGCACGGAGATGTGTTGTACTTGTGATTTTCGTTCATACTGAAGTACAACAGTAATTCTTTACTGCGTACACAACAGTAAGCTGTGCGTACAGTATTTCATCTGCCCCAAATATTTGGGCAATAGTGGATAGGTCGTAGTGGTCCTATTGCTTTGCCTGCACGTTCACCCGACTTGACACCGCTAGAAAACTACCTGTGGGGTCGTATGTAAACTTGATTTACGAGCCCCTCTGGAATCTGAGAAAGATCTACTGGCGCGCGTTATGGCTGCGGCGGATGTTGGAGTACCAAGTATTTATGATCGTGTGTACGAGAACATGATACGTAGGTACCGTCCGTGTCTGTGTTGACATCGGTGGTCGTCACATCGAACTCCGCCTGTAGTTAGACCCAGACGACAAGCAGCAGAAGTCGGACAGAGCGCCGAAAATGCGGGAGCTGTGAAAGTGTGCTGAGGTGGTTTTTTTGCGGCTAGCGGGAAGACGGTAGGTTTCCGGACACAAGTTCCTATGATAAACTTAACCGTCTTGGTCCCCACTGCAAGCCCTCAAAGTCTGTAATGGGAATTTAGAAACGCCCTGTACAACCAAGGGATGAAAAAATGAATTGGGAACTGCAAATTTCAACTACTTCCTACGTTCAACGAACCTAACAATGTGTGTGTAAAAACGCAATACGTAACATCCGTTAAGTGGGGAGTATTCTTCGCTAGTGATAGTACAGTTACATAAAAAAATAAGATAAACGGTCCACACACCTTCGGAAGAAGGGTGAAGTCGGGCTCATGAATTCTCCAAATTATAACATAATCCTTACTTGATCTCCAGTTTACAAGTTTAATACAGTGTTGTTCTACACCGGGGTAGCGGGGGGGCCACTTGATCGGACAAACTAGGAGGATCCCCACAAAACTTTTAACGAGTTTAGTTTACAAGATGTAATAACGAGCAGAACAGTCCATTACTGTTACTAGAAGTTACTCTTGAAGTCATGCAGGATGTGATCAAACTTCCATCAGTTGTGGTCTCATAGAGCTGGAATTTAGAAAACGAATTAAGCATAGGGGCGGTATAAAATGAAAACCTACAACCTGTTTTCCAGTCATTGACCGGGTCAGGAATGAAATGAATGAATCATATATAGGCTATTAGTACGATGGGGTCGCCACTCAAAAAGTGATTTTTATTAATGACTGATAGATGCTATGAAATTACATTGGAGAGTGTTGCTGGAATGAAAGATGACAGGGAAAACCGGATTACCCGGAGAAAAACCTGTACCGCCTCCGCTTTGTCCAGCACAAATCTCACATGGAGTGACCGGAATTTGAACCACGGTATCCAGCGATGAGAGGCCGACGCGTGCCGTCCGAGCCACGGAGGCTAGGGGAGGTATAGGCGAAGTAAATATAACAGATACAGCTGGCGAATTTTTGGCTCCCTTACTTCGGGGTTAGAGGGTTCAAGAAGAAAAACAGGTGGAGTTTTACAACTTGGTTTACGTCGCACCGACATAGATAGCGACGATGGGACAGGAAAGGACTAGGAGTGGGAAGGAAGCGGCCTTGGCCTTCATTAAGGTACAGCCCCAGCATTTACCTGGTGTGAAAGTGGGAAAACCACGGAAAACCATTTTTAGGGCTGCCCATAGTGGCGTTCGAACCCACCATCTCCGGGATGCAAGCTCCTGCACGCCCCTAAACGTACGGCCAACTCGCCCGGTAATAGGTGGAGTTTAGATGGCAGTGAAACGAAGAGAACAATGCGAAAGAAATTTTATTTTGGACTTGGAGTAAGTAAAGGTGCTAGTTGATGTGGATTCTTCTTCTATTTGCCGACCCAGTCCCCGGAACGTTGACGATGTGAGTTATGTAAGGCATCACAATGGAAAATCAGGTAAGTAATTTTTACGGTTTTTTACATTTTTGAAGTAACCTACTATGGTCAGTGCTCTCTATCGTTTGACAATAACAAGATAAGCCATTTCGTCCTAATAGTGAAGAAATGGACAAATGTTACTTTCAGATTATTCAATAATACAAAACAGTCACCGGTAAGATCCAGACAAGTTGAATTATCTTGGTAATATACTGAATATTGTTAATAAAAGTGGCTTCAAACACATAAGTCGGTTTGTCTTGTGTGTAGTATATTTTCTGTTGGTATTGTGGACGTTATTATTTTCTAAATGAATTATTGTTAGTGAGTTTACACAGATACCTTTGTTAAAGAGAACCGTTAAATGTTACTAGCTAACAATACACACATCTGACTTACACTACTTTGGTTTTGACTGGTCCACATCCGAAAATAACTCCTGGCCAATATAAGGTAAGTCACTTTCATTCAAGATCCAAAGCAAATACTACATTCATATTTTTTTTTTGAACAAAATCAAACAAAAACCGTTGTATAAAAAGCTCTTTCATATGGTCTGACACAACATTTGGTTAATCAGCGATTTCGTATTATTTTAAAAAATGCTTCCCCTGAGAAATGTAATGATTTTTACTTAAATTATGTTGTTATTCCCTGGGATGAGTCATAAATAATTATCTTCGATCTTCAGCAACACGATACAGTTCTTCAATGCATTTTATGTCCGTCAAGTCTTGATTTTATTTTATTTTTTGCGTCGCACCGACACAGATAGGTCTTATGGCGACGATGGGACAGAAAAGGTCTAGGAATGGAAAGGAAGCGGCCGTGGCCTTAATTAAGCTACAGCCCTAGCATTTTCCTGGCGCGAAAATGGGAAACCACGGAAAACCATTTTCAGGGCTGCCGACAGTGGGATTCGAACCCACTATCTCCCGGATGCAAGCTAGCTAACAGCTGCACGCCCCTAACCGCACGGTCAACTCGCCCGGTTTGAATAGTCTTAAGGCATGATGTTCTCCCCCTGCCTATTTCAATGAACCCTCCGATTTTGTCTTTCAGAAAAAAAATTGTAAAATTTTATATATTTTTTGACATGGCCATAAATACTGAATTTCTCTGGACTTGGCGGTTGCCAGTAGTTCCCTTTTTTCGTTTTTTTTTTTTCTGGTAGTTTGTTCCCTGTAATACATGTTCATTAGTGGAATATTCAATCCACGAGACACTAAGCCGCCTTCTATGAAACAACAGTTTCAGAGCTTTCAGTAGTGTGATGGGAATAACGTTCATCCTATTAAAGGAAGGTGAAGATGAATCATACTTGAAGGTGTAAAGTGATGGTCGTTATAAATAAAATACAATTATATATTTAACCCCTCTAAACGCAAGAAAAAGAGGTCCATGTGAAGCGTAAGCACTAAAGACTTCCTTAGCTCCCAAATCCAACAGTGTCAGGATCAAAAGAAAACATGAGTTGACCAAGAGAGGTCGGCCTGGAATGAAATGAAATGGCGTATGACTTTTAGTGCCGGGAGGTCCCAGGACGGTTTCGGCTCACCAGGTGAAGGTCTTTTGATTTGACTCCCGTAGGCGACCTGCGAGTCGTGATGAGGATGAAATGATGAAGACGACACATACACACGGTGTCCGGACATTTCGTACCACGGACATTCCGTACCACTTGATTTTTGAGGACATTTCGTACCACCCAGGTCGTTATCTACCTGCCAACGGTTTTCCCGTGATCTCCAAATATTTGCGCCCGGACAATCCGTACCACTTGATGTCAAATTGGAATTCCATTTCCACGCCAGCGGGCGTAATGAGCCTGTCAGGCACACTTAAGAAATCAGAAACAAAACTAATTTACAACATTTGCTGAAGAAAACATCTATATAATTTTAATAATTGCCTTTTAAACTATACTTATCAGTCATGTTTACGTAAATGTTATTATAAGAAAGTCGATTTTTTAAAGAAATCCTCAACAAAACAATACATAGAAATATACATCCAGGAGTGCGCGGCTGTGAGCTTGCATCCGGGAGATAGTGGGTTCGAATCCCACTGTCGGCAGCCCTGAAGATGGTTTTCCATGGTTTCCCATTTTCACACCAGGCAAATGCTTGGGCTGTACCTTAATTAAGGCCACGGCCGCTTCCTTCCAACTCCTAGGCCTTTCCTCTCCCATCGTCGCCATATGACCTATCTCTGTCGGTGCGACATAGTCACTAGCAAAGAAATATAGCCTACATCGTGCTCGGGCGCAATGTGCCTGGTGAGCATAAGGATGGATAATATTACAGTACTATTATTGTGAATATTCATAAACTACTGCATTGTTTCAGTATCAAGTAAGTAAAATAAAATATTCTGATGAACTTGCCGATATGGACTTGAAGGTCACGCGGAAACAGGACATTTCTGAAAGGTGGAAGTAGTTAGGTCTCCGCGAATGACGAATACGAGATAAGAATTAACACGTGTGCCTATCAGATCAGTTGCGTCCGACGGAAGGTTAACATCAGTAGTGGTCACACCGTGCGGAGGCTTTTGCGGCACTAGTGGACAATGGATATACAAATGAATATTTTCATTAGGATACCGTTTTTACTTCGCAATACTTCTCACTCTCTCAAGTGGTACGGAATGCCCTCTCCTAAATATTTTAAAGTCATTAGCTGACACTTCGGAGGTAATCAGCCGGTCAAGTGGTACGAAATGTCCGGTGGTACGAAATGTCCGTGGTACGAAATGTCCTAGAACCCATACACACAGCCCCCGTGCCAGCGAAATTAACCAATGATGGTCAAAATTCCCTACCCTGCCTGGAATTGAACCCGGGACCCCTGTGACCAAAGACCAGCACGCTAACCATTTAGCCATGGAGCAAAGCCGGACAGTTACGGTGGCGACTGCAATCTCAAGGAGCAAAACAACGGGATTGTCAACTATTAATCACGAGACTCCAAGTAAATATTTCGTTACCTCGATCTGTGAAAAGACAAGGGAATAAAAATTAAATGATTCCTCTCCTCATATGATCGTCACGCTATCAATTTGCGTGTAAGCTGATTATGTAAGAACATCCGCTAAATGACAGGCGCATGCCAATGACAGGAAACTAGCAATCAAACAGGTACTCTGTTTAGTCATTCCTGGAAATGGATTGAATTCCACAACAGCGATAACTGATAATGACGAGGAAATAAGGAGATAAACATGAAAAACAACCGCAAGGTTCCTGCTCCTTGAATTGCATCCTACTAGATTACGAAAGATGTACGTGCGAGCCAAGGTACGTAGAATATTAACTCTAACTACCTTGCGTGAGAGCTAGAGCCGTAGAGTGACGATAAATCTGCCGTCATCGGAAGCCCTGTTTCAATTCCTGGTACTGCCAAATATTTAAGAATAGCAGGAATTTTTTGTCACTTGAAAGCTCTGGCTGAGTGGATTCTACAAACATGCGGCGTGTTTCTAGAAGTACATAACTATTGGAAAAAAAAAAAAAAACATCCTCAACCGTCAAAGATATTGAGTTGAAGTCTTTTTTTATTTGATAACAGGACCCATAAAAAGTAACGTTTTGTGATAAAATGTGAATTTTGTAAACTCTAACGCACACTTTTAAGAAAAAGTATCCTGAATCATCAGTGTCCGATATGAAGAAAGCTAATAACAGCGCTCCACCTGTTGCCAGGTGACAGCTGAACCAAGCAGAAGCTAATCGCGAAAATCTGGTTGAAATCACATACATTTTGTCAGAGCAAATCAACACACATTACCAAAAGAGAATACCTATGCAAGCAGTTAAAAACGCAATCCAGCAAATACGCTTAATAGTTTTATGAGATTAGATTATTAAACACATGCCAGTAGTCTACTAACCTAGTCTAACAGACTTACAATCACAAACGAAAACAATAGATTAATCAATTACATTCCGAAATGTCCGGCTCCATGGCTAAATGGTTAGCGTGCTGGCCTTTGGACACAGTGGTCCCGGGTTCGATTCCCGGCAGGGTCAGGAATTTTAACCTTAATTGGTTAATTTCGCTGGCACTGGGGCTGGGTGTATATGTCGTCTTCATCATCATTTCATCATCACGCCGCGCAGGTCGCCTACGGGTATCAAATCAAAAGACCTGCCCCTGGCGAGCCGAACTTGTCCTCGGTCACTCCCCGCACTAAAAGCCATACGTCATTTCATTTTATTTTATTTTCTTTCATTCCGAAATGTACACGACATGAAAATAATAACGTTGGCAGTAGTTCATTCTTCATAACCGACGAAAAATGCAGCCAACATGTGAGAAGGATAACTACAAAGACAAACTCCTCATTGTATGGGTGGCATAGTGCAACCGAATAGTTAGGTAATAACTAGCGTCGGCAATAACTATCAAGAACCAACGTTAGCTGATACAAAGTACATATTCTGACACTACTGCGAACCTATTATAACGTATGTATCAAATGATCACGCTACAACACAGCGCGCTGAAGTAGCACCAGACTCTACGACTTGACGAGATTTGTTAGGGTCCAACTTAAGATTAACGTTACACTTTTGGCAACACTGGGTTGAAAGGAGCTAGGCCGGGGCGCCCATATGACAGTTTGTAGGGAGGGGCCTAGACCTGGGGGGTGTGTAGTATTTTTAATATTTTGGAAGTTGAATGGTGACTTGTATTCCGCAGTAGAATAACACCCACGTTATCCCCTATCACTTCTACGTAATACCGACTTTTAAATCATTTTCTTGAAAGAAAAACACCTGACTACATTAGATTTCTGCCTTTCCCTGAGAGCTAGAGGGGAGCCCCCCCCCGCCTTGCCTCGGGTATGGGCGCCCTTGAGGTGTGCAAATGGGAAAACGCGGAAAGCTATGTTCAGGGCTGTCAAAGGTGGGATCTAAATGCACCATTTCTTGAATCCAAATCTAGATTTACACGACTCGTACTACGTAGCCAATTCGCTCGGCCGAGAAAATTTTTGAAAATAAAGCGTAGTAAATGAGCATTGACCGGCTCCTTGGGTGAATGGTCAGCGTAGTGTTCTTCGGTTCTGAGAGTCCCTGGTTCGATTCCCGGCCGGGTCGGAGATTTCCTTGGCTCGGGAATGGGTATCTGCAATATTTCTAACATCCCTGCAACTCACACGCTCAACACAACACTATCGTCCACCACAATAACACGCAGTTTGCTATACACGCGGCAGATGCCACCCACCTTCATTGGAGGGTCTGCCTTGCAAGGGCTGCACCAGGCTAGAAATAGCCACAAGAAAACAAAGAGGGTATTTATTTCACGCCAGCGGTGTCATTAGAGATTTTGTAAGTAACTGATATTTTTGCACTAGTTCTTAAGGAAGAGTTGAAAGGATCGTAGAAAAGTAGTGTATAACGCTTCTCAGGAATCTGTGAAAGGGAAATAATTCTAACTAGCATTCAGACCTGCTGGTTTTGAAATACACTGTTATCGGAATATCAGCCTAAGTCTCCGATAACAAGCCGTCACTCCCACAAGTCTCAAGAGCATTCATTCCGTCAAACAGCGTTCCCCCCAGCCATGCCCCAGCAAACAAACCAGCCCCTCTTCCGCACCCCAACGGAGTAAAGACGCTGTACTGTACTTCAAAACACACCGAGTCCTCTGAGATAAGTTTCCAGGAAAGAACGCAAGCATTTCTTCAAGCAAAAAAAATATGGAAATACTGCACATCACCATAAATGCAAAACAGGGAAGAAAATCTCCCTCCTGCTTATTTGACAAGAATTCTGGCATGAGGGAATTTTAACCAAGGTTTTTTGGATTCTGTCTATTCTAGCGTGAGAAGACTGCAAGAATCTTCATAAAAGTGAGGTAGAAATACACTTTGATCTTAAAATATTTCACAAAAAAGAAAAGTAATTCAAAGCCTACATTTCACCGAAATTCATTAATTTTAACTCTGCATTATAGTAGGTAGTAATCGGAGACCTTACATTTCGCTGAACTTAAAATTAAAATGACACCGAAGGAGAATAAAAAATAAAATAAAAAAACCCAGCAAAAACCATTCAAACCTCTTCTGCGATTCCTCACAATGAATGTTCGTTGAATGATCTTGAAAATAGAAATGTAGAAACTCAAAGTCTCATATCAAAGGGCATGCGTCTACTATGTAATGCTGCCAACCTTTATGAGAGAACACCAACGATAACGGAGGGGTGGGATATCAAGTTACAACGAGTTGGAATACCTGAACTGTGACTTGCCTTCTTGAGTAACAGAAGAAACCAGAGGAAGATCCACTATGAACCTACTGTTTCGATGGCTGACTGAATATCTTACAAACTCTGAGTATCAATTTTTCCAGGGAAGACGTTGGTATAAATTTTACTTCCGGTCCAAAGATCCTAACCACACTCTTAACCAACACATTTGCAGTACATTACACCGGTTCGATAGAAATCCCTGATCTTCAAGCCACTGTAAAGTAAAAGTAAATGTTTAATAATAATAATAATAATAATAATAATAATAATAATAATAATAATAATAATAATGTTATCTGCTTTACGTCCCACAAACTACTTTGACGGTCTTTGGAGACGCCGAGGTGCCGGAATTTAGTCCCGCAGCAGTTCTTTTACGTGCCAGTAAATCTACCGATACGAGGCTGACGTATTTGAGCACCTTCAAATACCACGGGACTGAGCCAGGAACGAACCTGACAAGTTAGGGTCAGAAGGCCAGCGCCTCAACCGTCTGAGCTACTGAGCCCGGCCCGTAAATGTTTATCCGTTCCAAAGTTCCCTCAGTAATGCGACTTGGCAAAACAGTAACTATGCAGTTGGGGAGAATTTTTTCATAGATTCCTTGGCATGTTAAAGAACCCCGTTTCAGAGCACAATTTAGCCACCCGGAAGCTCTAAAATTCCAGCCATTTATGGGGACGTTAAGGAACATTATTATTATTATTATTATTATTATTATTAGATAAAATGAAATAAACTCAAAAATGAAAAGATGTGTTTCGTGGTCTTCCATACTGCGACAATAATCAATATCAAACGACTGGTGTGTTAAATTCAACAGAGAGATAGAGCTGGCTTAAATTATTTTGTATGCCCTCCCTCAAAGTATCAGTCTTTAAAAGCTGAAAGCCAATTGCAAAATGTTCACTTCAGCTCCAACATCCACTTCTGTCCAATATTACGCAGCTAACTCGCAGGTACAATACGTTTACGCAACGTTTACGTGAACATCGAGTTAGGTACGGTTGGTGGTACATTTGAAGTTATGACGCTAAATAAATAAATAACGCTAAACAAAGCTCTGGCAAAGCCGAATATAATCGTACAATATTAACTGCATGAGCACACCGTCGTTTAACACACGCGGACAGAATCCTGCACATTTCGTACCACCGATATTTCGTACCGATGATGATGATGCTTTGTTTTTTAAAGCGGTCTAACAGCTAGGTCATCGGCCCCTAATGGTACGAAATGAGACGAAAATGACAATTTAAAGGTCCAAAATTCATCCACTGACCAGATTTCAAAACGTGAATGGATGAATATAATTTAAAATAATCAGCGGATCCAGCTCACAATATTGAAAGTTAAGAATAATTCCAAAATTAATCCACTGACTAGAATTTAAAAAAATAGGCGATGAACAATGATTGCGAACTTAAAACTATCAGTGTATTCGACTCGCAATGCCCCACCTTTCCAGAAACTATCTTAAAACAATAGTTTATACTGACCAAGGGGCTGCTTCCAAAACACAATCCTGAATCGACTATGCGTGTTGTCTAAAGGAGTCCAAAATTCAGGTCAACGGCCCTTGATAGTGGTACTTATCGCTAGGAAAGTAGAACCATGATATTTCTCATGTAGCGGTAATAATCGTGAGTAACGTACACTGACGGTGTGCGCCACACATTGTGGTACTACTCACAGGTAAGTTAACACGCACAAGATACGCAGACCTGTGGTGTTTCTCACATTGCGGCGCCACTCATACGCAACGCAAACCCATGGTGTTCCTCACATACGCGAAGTAATCACACGGATTCGTACTATCCTGCGGTGTTCCACTCATAGTGGGTACTAATCACAGGCAACTCAGACCCACGGTATCGCTCGTACAGTGGTACTAATCAGAGGCAACGCCCAGACTTGTGGTGTTTCTCACATAATGGTACTATCCACAGGCAACATAAGCCCCTAGTGTTCCGCATATAATGGTACTAATCACAGATACAGTAAAAACCATACTGATTCACCCTCTGTTGCTGCTAATCACAAACCTGTTATGTTCCTAACATAGTGGTACTGCTCGCAAGTAAAGACGACCCATGGTGTTCCTCGCGTGATGGTACTAATTACAAGTAGTTTCATGGTTTTAATTCAATCTTCCCTTGGTTGTCCCTTTCAGTCGCCTCTTGAGACATGCAGGGGATACCGTGGGTGTATTATTCGTCTGCGTCCCCCACCCACAGGGGTATATTTCGTACCAATTGACCAGTTGACTACCTGCGAAGTGCCAGCTAATGGCTTCAAAATATTTAAGAGAGGACATTCCGTACCACCTGAAAGAGTGAGAAGTATTTCGGGTGGATTACGGCCGTATTTACGCCTTCAATATGTGATTTCAGTATATTAAGTCATTTATACAAGAGAATGATTATCTTGTCTTGAAGGAGTAGCCTATACATCTTGTTTAGAATTAATGATACAATTTCAAACCCATACTAACTATATACTTGAACTCGACAGTACATATTCTACTCCAATACAGGCCCGTTCGATTGTTTTCGACATTCAAGGTATAATAACGTTAAATAAACACTATCAGTCTAACTTCATTACACTTTTTTATTCTGTTTTCAAGCAACAAACCACTAATCTTATCATTTATGGACTAAGATAATGGGCGTTTGTTTACAAACAAGTAGCCTAAATACCAATCAAACAACCTCAACTTTCTCATTTCCCATTCCACTGCTGTATGCAATGTATACGTAAAATACTTCAATAATACACGAGTACTACATAACAGACAAAGTTGGAGATTTGTTATCTTTTATCAACCTGTTTTCGTATTGTTCTCATGCCTTTTTGTTTTTCACATTACTGACCAGGAAATGAGATTTCCGATAACATTTCTCAGTGTACTTAATCCCCTTGTGGATCAGAGCTACAGTGTCAGCCCCTAGCCCCAATGATCACATCAAATCCAGGAAAGATAGTCCAATTCGATAAACGTGTCCACTCTGCACTACACAACGTACATTTGGTGCTTACGAGAAAAAAAAAAAAAATTCAAACTCGGTCATAGATCGCCCAAAAAGTGCTGGCATCTCTGCTACATGCCAGAGTGAAACGAAACGCAGGGAGTCTAAATGGCGTGAAATAAAAATGTCCGCAGTACAGAAGCTCAGGTCACTAATCGCACGGAGATTGGATGTTGAAACAGATCCGCCAACTTAATTATTTAGTTTTCACAGATTGGACTGAATTCATAAATTCAAAAGTATACAACATTTTAAAAAGTCCTCTATGATGTAGCCTATCTCCATGTTTGCAAGGGTTATTTTCGAAAATCACGGAACTGAATTGATGTGGTTTTCGCCGCTCTATAGAGAATTTACCGAGGACGGTTTCGATGTATCAAACATTAATGTACGAAAACAAGGATCTGAACGGCGGCGAATTTAGTAAAGAAAATCAGAGAAATAACAACCATACAAGGATATTCTCGGCTAATCATCAACGTTAGACCCCATTACTGCATTTGCCATAGACGCCCAAGAGAGTTTCGGTTTACTCGGTCTGCCATCTAGTGGGCCTAGAGTAAAACGGAACGTCGAAATTGACGAGCAGACAGCCAGATGGCGTCAACTTGAAATGTCTGCACACGGTAGCTGAGGCCATACGATTATTATTATTTACTGCCTTTGCTGGCGAGATGTAGTGTTTACAGTGCACTATGTCTTCTGGTATGTGCTAGAATAAATTTGGTACTTTTATTGAGGTGTCTCAGTCTCATTCTTGGCTTTGACAATATGAAGGTGACCGAGGTATGACGGATGCTAGTAATACCATTCCTTATGTAGCCAGTCCCTATTATGAATGCTGTGAAAATATCACTCATAGGGTCAGTTGGTGCATGAATTTCAGTGGGGTTCGCAGACTGATATGTAACGGCAACTTCTGGCTCAGTGAGGAAAGCAACGGGAAACTACCTCACTCCTCATTTCCCTAGTATGCCTCTTCAGTGAAGCCTAGACTGTGACAGCTGTTGGCGGAAAAATGGAGGGTCAAACCAGCCTTCGGTCTGAATACCCAACATACAACAACATAACCCCAATAATAATAATAATAATAATAATAATAATAATAATAATAATAATAATAATAATAATAATAATAATAATAATTTGTAGGGCACGAGCTACCGTGTGCAGGCAGTTTTTTTTTATATTTGACGCTATCTAGCTACCTGCACGTCAATTTCGACGTTCTGTTTAAAATCACGGCCTACTTGATGGCAAAGTAAGCCAAATCTCCCTTGGGCGACTGTGGGTGAGTTAATGGCATTTGTCAGGAGAAAACCTGTGTTACTAGAGATCTTTTATATGCCACCATCGTGCGACATGGACTTTAGTCCGCCCTTCAAGAATCCGACTACCTCTGCCGGGTTTGAACCATAACCATCGCTGCCGAACATGGGCTTCGAACAATATCTCCCGAATGTCGTCTACTGTACAAGGCAATCTTACAAAGACCCATCACCATAAATTCAAAAGTGCTCCTGTGCGAAGACGGAGCGTGTAGCTATTATTTTCTTCCTGAACTTTCCTCAATTCTTATTACAAGGAATGGCACTTGATATAATTTGGTCAAGTTTTACGGCCGGATGCCCTTCCTGAAGTCAATTATACGTGGAGGGACTTATTCACTATTGTGGATTTCTTTGGTGATACTGAATGTAGTAGATAAAGAGATACATATTAAGACAAACACAAACACCCAGTTCAACCCCCGAACACGACGGAAATCGAATCCGGAGCCCTCTGAAGCGACGGTCACTACGCTGACCATTCAGCCAAAAGCTGGACAGTCGCTAGTTTTAACAGAGAATAAGTTATCATAGCTGCAAAGTATCCCGATCTCTATTTATTTTTCTCTTGTAAGAAATATCAAGGTTAGATTTCAACAGAGTAATCGTGACATTAATGGACGTACAATAAGAACCGATTCAATTAAACTATGACCCAGCTAAAAATGGCATTCAAAGAGAATGACGCCGTCCACTAATATCAGGCTTTTAAAAGGTTCGATAATAGTTAAACCGTGGTACAGCAGTGACACTCACGCGATAGTAGTGATGTATTTCCTCCTAGAAGTATAGGTCAGAGCTCAAGACGAGCGATTACATCACCCGCGAGACCATAAAATATAGGCTACCAGCAGCAAGAGAGAACGTGTGGGTGGCGGTGTGACGTCACATAATACATAACGGAGCTTGTCGCTCCGAAAAATTTTACCGCCAAAAACAACAACAACTTTCCCTAGTCATGTGTTCGGGAGAGGCAATCTTGCGGGCTGTATTGAGACTTTTGAGGTCAGTGACCGCAAATAACACCGTCCATTGTCTTTTACCATAACCGTTCAGGCGCCAAGAAGCACATTAATACGACAGACAGAGCAAGCCCACTTCATTTGTAACACTAAGGCCGTTAGTTCAATCCTGTCCGCAACAACAGTGACTGGGTCGATATGTAGTTCGTGGTAATTAAATGGAAGACAAGACGGCGTCTACAGGCAGATAGGGAAGGAGAAAATGTCAATAATAATAATAATAATAATAATAATAATAATAATAATAATAATAATAATATGTATGCTGCGTATTCAGCCCGAAGGCTGGTTTGATCCTCATAGCTCTGCCAACAGCTATAATGATAGCCTAGACATCACTGATGAGGCATACTAGGGAAAATTGGAGTGAGGTAGTTTCCCGTTGCTTTCCCCATCGAGCCAAAAGTTGCTATTACAGTACATATCAGTCTGCCAAGCCCGTTGAAATGCATCCACCAACTGACCCTATGAGCGATATTTTCCACACCATTCTTAACAGGGTCTGGCTGCATAAGGAATGGTATTTCTAGCATCACTCATGTAGCAAAAGATCTTAGAGGTCGACACTAATTAGGAACTAATATTTTGAGGCCCCATGAAGAAGCATCGCTCATACCTCAGTCACTTTCATATTGTCAAAGCCAAGAATGAGACTGAGACAGATCAATGAAAGTAACAAATTTAATCTAGCCCGTTCCAGAAGACATAGCGCACTGTAAAAACTACATTTCGCCAGCAAAGGAATAATAATAATAATAATAATAATAATAATAATAATAATAATAATAATAATAATGTTATTCGCTTTACGTCCCACTAACTACTTTTACGGTATTCGGAGACGCCGAGGTGCCGGAATTTAGTTCCGCAAGTGTTCTTTTACGTGCCAGTAAATCTAGCGACACGAACTTTACGTATTTGAGCACCTTCAAATGCCACCGGAGTAAGCCAGGATCGAACCTCCCAAGTTGGGGTCAGAAGGCCAGCGCCTCTACCCTCTGAGCCACTAGCCCGGCAAGAGAGAGAAAATGTCATACACGCTCAAATTTTACGAGATCGAAATACTCCTAACGGGACATTCAAACATTGCCTTAATTATTATGACAAAAAATCTCTTTCATACCATCGCTTTTCCCCCAACACCGCCCCGGTGGGAGTAAACTGTGTCAAACAGTAGCATTTGGCCCGGTTTCAAGGCAGGATGCCTTACCAGACGCGAACACTGGGTGTAGTACAGTATTCACTATTGCGTGTTTCTGTGGTGGTTCGTAGAGTGGTATGTTGTGTGTAAATATTAAAAGGAGTACAAATACCTAGTCAATAAGTCGGATAAATTAACCAGACACAGATCAAATACCCGACCCGGCCGGGAGTCAAACCGGGACCCTCTGAACCGAAAGCCTAGGGCAAACAATTCAGTAACATCTACAAGTATATCTAGTAGGAGCGACGAGACAAAGGCCAAGTTAGGAATAAACACGATGGATGTTGTACGAATAAACAAACTTCGGTGGAGTAATCAATCAATCAATCAATCAATCAATCAATCAATCAATCAATCAATCAATCAATCAATCAATCAATCAATCAATCAATCAATCATTTACGGCTGTCTTGCTGACAGATTACCTATCAGTTCTTTACTCGGATATTGCTTACAGGGTTTCAAAGAACTAGGGAATTTATCAAATATTTCCAATATATATATATATATATTTACAATTTGCTGTTTTGTCATCCTGACACAGTTAGGTGTTATGACGACGATGTGCTGAGAAAGGCCTAGGAACGACAGATAGGTCTTATGGCGACGATGAGAGAGAAAAGGGCTAGGAGTGAGAAGGAAGCGACCGTGACCTTAATAATTAAGGTACAGCCTCAGCATTTGCTTCGTATGTAAATGGGAAACCACGGAAAACCCTCTTCAGGGCTGCCAATATTCCACCATCTCCCGAATGCAAGCTGATAGCTACGTGACTAAAACCGCCACTTGCTCGGTTCTTTAATTCCTCTTCCTATAAATATACTGTCGACTCCACAACGCAGTGTACAGGAAGTAGAGGGAGGCGAGGTACAGCCTCAGCATTTGCTTCGTATGTAAATGGGAAACCACGGAAAACCCTCTTCAGGGCTGCCGATATTCCACCATCTCCCATCTCAACTTTAAATGATTTAAACGTGAAGAACTAATCGGGACCAAAGGGCCAGTTTGTAAAATAACGGAAGATTGTGGAGAAACTTAGTAAATTCGCACAGGCTTCCAGACTGAACGCTGAACGCCATAACAGCGTCAAAGGCTCTGAATGACACTTGGCTGAAGGACGTGGAGCAAGACAAGAAGATTACAACAAAGAAGCGGGGTGGTCTTTTTCATAGGAAATGTTAATTGTTGAAGTATGGCGTACAAAAGTCTTAAAAAACTAGCAGCTCAAACATAGCGATTCAGCGCTATTACTTGCATTTTGTTTTAGTTTGTGAAAAACTAGACCTAAGTTTCGAATGACTGTATCAGCATGCTGTTCCTAAGCATTTTGGGATATCCATATAAAAATAGGTTTTATAGTAAACGTCCCGAATATTTCCAATCCCGAGTCAGGACACATTTACTAGTTTTTGTTATTTTTACATTTTCAACGTTTGAACTGAAAACGCAAAATAAATTCGATACTTAGTATGTAATGCCGGGCAAGTGAATCTAAATTTAAATTCTTACCGTATGTAAGGTCAGATGATAAAAAGGCATGAGGGCATGTTAGGATGGACGGCAACCAAACGCACACCCAACAATAAAAATATTCCCCCGCTCCGGAAGGATGGCTAAACGGCTAAGCCAGCCCTATAATCTTTATCTTATCACCAACATGCGGCAGCATTCTATTCTGATCAGGAGAACAAAGATTTCTTGCACAATACAGGATCAGGACTGAATTCTCGAGGCTCCGTAATACAGCACTGGAGCAATATTCTCCCAGGACAGAGAAATTACAGCACGGAGGTGGAGAGTGGTCTGGGGTTCGCGATGTTGAATGGCCGTGGCTTAGAAACATGAACATTCGTCCTCTCGAGCACAATCGTGTGCGCCCGATAAGTATGTAGAAAACTGGGCTTGAATACTTCTTCTTCCTGTCCTTTCTCGTAGTTAATATTGGGGTCAGCACGTAATTTGGATGTGGCCCTTCCTGCCAACAACCCTATGTGGAAGGGGCTATTCGCTACTGCGAGAAGGTTGGAAGAGTGGTGTGTTGTATACAGACGAAAATTCAAAACCAACAAAAAGCCTTGGACTTACTGTACATGCTGTAGACCAATACATGAAAAGTCGAATGGTACAGATAAAATGGCCGAATATTCCGGCATTCAATTGGTTATCAGACAAGGACCGAAAGTACAGGAAGCTATGGCGACTACACACCGGAACTACTTACATGTATACTGCTAATAATAAGAGTTGGCGTCTGACAGGTAAGGTTGGAGGGAGGAGCACTCTACGTGCCATTTCACGATGTTGCCACAGTCCAGCATTCCTTTCTACATACTCTTACCCCTCGCTTCCGGCTCACTTGTTCCCTCCTTCATTCTGACCGCTGTGATCTGCTGTAGACTACCTGGCCAGGCGGTGTCGTCCCATTAGCGATCACCCTTATACAAACAATCAGGTTCTTATCAGTGACAGTGACAGGTTTGGCAACTCCCAGCAAGACGAGCTGCCCTGAAGTGTTATCTCCATGGCAACCGTAGTCGCCCCACCCTCGTTTCCATGGCAACCACACAGCCACTCCCTTTATCCCGCCTCGGCAGGCAGTAAACGGACCTCCCTCTAAGAAATGTCAGAAGCCAACTCTTATTAATAGCAGTATAGAGATCAGAATGAAAATTTTACGTGCCCAAAGCTCATATGAAACTTCCTTACAAACCTAAATAGAACGCAGTACTTTCTCTGAAACTGAGATACAGCTTAAAATTCTCTCTAGTTATGAAAGGGGGCTTCTACCCCAGGGGCTAATATACAAGAAGGCGGGCGCGCGCAAACACCTCCGATACGCTGAGATAACAGAATGACGTCACCCGTTTCGCTTGACTTTTCCCAGGATCCCTGCTACGTGTGCAGGCTTTTACAGGCTTGGATTCGACTGTAGGCTTAATCTTACACGGGCGTTAACTTTACAGACGCAAGTTCGATGCCCAAGAGGGCAAGCTTAACCTAACAGCCAACGTTATCATGAACAAGAGTGCAAGCTTAACCTAACAGGCACGGATTCGACTCCAGGCTTAACCTATGTAGGCGAGATGGTAACTATACACTATTCTTATGAACCTAAGAAGAGAGACAATCTCGCTGGGTTTTCGTGACAAACCGAAAGTCTGACTTAGGGTGAAATGAAAGATACTACTACGTGCCAACCCTGATTTAGCCCCTTTGGCATTTCCTGGAAGGAACTAGTGAGTCAACTGGCAGCTCCCAGCCTGAGGGAATGACTGGCTTTTCTCTTCGACTGATTTCCTCGTGCTCTTTCTGGAAGATGCAAAGAGAATGTTCCTTCTCTAGCCAAATCGCGAAAATTCCGATATTCATTACCCTAAGTATAAAAGAGACTCTAGCAGCAAATAGTCAGTCAGTACTGCGAGTTCAGTCGTTGGACTGGAAGACGCAGTGCTGGCTGTCGCCAATGTCCCAGCGGAGTCTGAACTAGGAGTTGTTGTAGTGTGGGGGTGTCGAGTGTGCGGTGGGTGTTGCACCAGTCAGTATCATCTGGTGTGAGCAGAGTGGTTCAGACGTTGCTGTGAGGAGTATTGTCCTGGTGTTTAGCACTGTTGCTCTTTAGCTGGCAGTGTTAGGTTATTCACTGGACTTTGTGTACAGTCGAACCCAGGAACAGCCATAGTGTGCTGTGGAGGTCAGCAGCCCTGTGTTTAAATCTAGCTGTGTGTGTGTGTGTGTGTGTGTGTGTGAAGGGACTGAGCTTACAGGAGCGAAAGTGAAAGGAATACGATCTCAAGTAAAACCAACGAACCGGACTGCCTAATAAAGGTACACACACAATTCCATTCGTCCATTAATGACCACACTCACTAACTGTCAGTTCAATATAATTTGATATACAAATGGCTGATGATAAGAACCTATTGACTAACTTTATCTTTACAACTGTTACGTTACTGACGTCATTTATTGCGAACTAACTTATTTGGCTGGTCGTTTAGCGACACGGATGGCTAATTATACAACCCCAACAAGAGCGAAGCGTACCAGTTCGTATCACTCTCTCATCACACGGCGCGTGGGCTTATGTGAGTTATGATGACATATTCTATTGAAATTTCTCTTTCCAATTATACCAAACACAGCAATGTTTCATCACGTAATTTTCGAAATGTGTACGATCTAATTGTCGTAAGACTTCCGCAATGGTACCCTTATGTCGAGCGAAGGTTCCCTATTCAACGATATGCATGTCCTGGGTGGAAATTTATTTGCATGTCTTACTTCTGAACATGACCGACACAAAAACATCAATTCTTAAAAATTATGGCCGATGTACAGACAAGACTATTATTCTATTCTAGGTATTTCTTTATCGCTGAGGCCAACGTGATTCATTTAGGATTTATGAAGGGAGTTTGAAAGCTTCTAATGGTACGTTATTTTTCAAGTGAAAATGTAATCATAGGATTAATCGGAAAACGTAAGTGGAAAGCTAGCAGCTGAACACACACTCACATAACAGCTTATACATGAGCAACATACACATACATACATACATACATACATACATAATCATTATAGACTGTTACGCCTTTCAGCATTCAGTCTGCAAGCCTCTGTGTTTCCAAGGAGTCTGTCAAATGGGAGTGGGACTCTGTTACTCCCATAGGTCCGTGACTTGCTCAAAATGTTCTGAGCTCGGTAAACTGAATCGATTATTTCAGAAAGCAGTCAAGTGCCAAAAAAAGAAAAAAAGAGTTAATTGCAGAATATGTTACTAGGAGGGTATACGCACATTTTGGTGCTGAAACCAGTCAAGAAACGTCCTCCTATAATGGTCAGGCATTACTTTGAATTTCGTATTTAGTTCAGAAACCAGTGAAGTGACATCACTTGGCTGGTTTCTGCAGTAAACTGCCGGTACATTTTGTGATGTGCCGCACCGTGCCGGTTGGCTCTGCTGTTCTGAATCCAGAACAGCCAGCTGTTCAGCTGTTTATATTGTCATTGTTGTGTTTTCTGAACAACTGATTGAAAAAGTGTTTCTTTTGTTTAGTGCAGTGTTTTTATAATTAGTGATAGCTTATGTCTGAATGTTCAGAAGACGAATCTGTATCAAAAAGGAAACGAGGAGTGGTAGACACACAAACTCACACGCGTAATATTATTCGAAATGCCAGGATAAAAGGAGAAGGTTATCTTACTCAGGAAAGGAAATACCTGGTCTGAGCCCTACATTATTCTTTGTTATTGTTTATGTGCCCATCAATATCAAGAAGATACGTGACCTAAATGCCTTAAAACCTTACATGATAGGATATGAACAGTTTTAGGACAGCATTTTACAATGGCCTACTACAGGGACAGAATATGGTGTGGAGTTTGTTAATGAGGATTAATTACCTCCTGTCATAAAAAGCAGGCACTGCTGATTTCATCCTTTTAATAATTATATTTGTAGTCTAAACCTATTCAAATATTTTCTGTTTCCACAAATATGGAGTTTATGACAAAATCCTTTCGAAATTCAAGAATTATCCTACAAAAACATGTTTGCAACACTCGCTTATTTCAGAAACCAGTTAAGTGGAAAATGTTTCGGATTATTTTACAGCAAAGTTAATAAGCACAAAATAGTTTTCCTTAGATAGAAAGTACTAAATGGTATAATACTTTCAAGCTAAAATATTAAATCCCCTACCATAACATTTTGTCTGTTGCTAGACAGTTTTTTTTTTTCCCAAAAATGACAGACTTGGCGCTTGACTGGTTTCTGAAATAATCGATTCAATTCATGAAGCAGGATGCTACCCTACTTACACATACTCCAAGTGAGGATCTCTCCTCTAACGGGTTATGGACCACCGGTGGATTGTATAGTCCTAGCCACCTGAGCATAAGGAGGGCCATGACTCAGAATATGTCCGAGATGCCCACTCCTATTCCATAGCAACTGGTAACCCGACTCTCAGGACCACTTACTAGGCCACTCAGCCGTTGCCTATGGTTCACGAACTAGGACGTAACTACAGTAACCCACACCATGAACCATGAGCCAAGTAAAGTGTCTATGAATTTAATTAAATATCTCAAATTATATACCTTTAACCCAATGATTCGTATTGACTTATCACAGTGTCATAACACACAATTTTCAGTACATGTCTCTCATATAAACAGTACAACCGATACATGATTAAGGAATTTATTACAATTAGGGAAGTGGACTCCAGAGAAAGAAGAGCAACGCTATGGTTCTCTATAATCACGTCCTCCCAGAAATAAATAATTTCGGTAGAGTAAATAAGCTCTAGTATCCATAAAGATGTCTGCCAAACCACTCAGACGACAGCAGCAACGTCATTAATTTCAAACGTTTAATTACTACAGCCTTAATTAGCGATGACAAGGGGAAGAGCTTACTGCAGGCTTCATTAAAAAGTGCTCATATTTAACCGAGACTTCAGTCTTACTTAAAAACTGCATGGTCAACAAATCACTCATGGCTTCGCCTTCCAAATTAAAATCCATCCCACAAAGATTATGTTGCCTTTGTTGTCTATCGGCTCTATTGCTTGGTATAATAATAATAATAATAATAATAATAATAATAATAATAATAATAATAATAATAAATAATCCCCACAGCTCACCAATAACTAAGGACAAGGTATGGTAACACTGAAACAGTTAACAGCTTCAAATACTGTACCTCGGTGAGATTGCGCAGATGGGATCTAATGAAAGGGAAACTAACAACAGTAGGCGAGATAGGATAGCCGCAGCGTTTCTCAGAGCACACGACCTGTACAAGAATGCAATTTCAATGCAAACTAAACTTAGACATTACAATACGGTGATTAAACCCAAATGTCTCTATGGAAGTGAATTCCTCCGCGTTACTGGAAAGGCTGGTCTGAGAGAAGCTGAAAAGTTTCAGAGGAAGATCCTTAAAAAGATAATGGGCCCAAAAATCGTGTATGGATAATACAGGTTGCGAGGACGAGAGGAGCTTCATGAGAAAAACTAAACCACTGATGGAATCCGTCCAGAAGCGACGACTCAAGTTCTATGGCCACCTATTTAGAAGATAATGTTTACCGTACTGGATAGTAGAACTAACACGTGTGATAAGTGGTTCAGGGAAGTCAGGAATGATCTGAAAAAAACTGGACTAAATCGTGATGACATTGTTAACCGAACCCAGTAGCGACACCAGATCAATAACTTCAAGGGTTTTCGCAAATAACAGGAGAACAGCGGTGGACAGAAGGAAGGAGACAAAGTGTCAGAAAGAGAATGCAACGATACTGGGCTGCGAAGAAAGCTTCTAAAAAATGTGTAAATATTGCTTATTGAGGTCTCTAATGGCCGGAAATGACTAAAACAATAATAATAATAATAATAATAATAATAATAATAATGTCGGGTGGCTCTAATTCCCTCGGGGCAGCCCATGTAAGGCAGATGAGCGAGGGTGGCATATGGTATGTGTTGGAAACTAGAAGGTGGTATACAGGAATGCTGAGGACGGCAAAAATCCCCAAGCGAATTAACCGTTCTTGATTACAATCCCGCGATACAGCCGGGAGTCGAAACTGATACGCCGAGACCCAATGGCCAGCCAGTCATGGAGCCGGACCCAATACATGGTTACATGCACGGACACGGTCTTCTAGGCTGAATTACTAAAACATAGGCCTAATTAATCTTATGTTCCACTAACTTTTACGGTTTTCAGAAACGAGGAAGTGCCGAAAATTTTGCCCTGTACGGGTTCTATTACGTGCCGGCAAACCTATCTACATGAGCCTGGCGTATTCGAACATTTTCAAACTCCTCCCGGTCTAGGCGGTATCGCATCCGCCACCTTGAGTTCAGAAAGCCAGTGTTCTATCGTCCGAGCCAATCAGCCCGAATGTGTCCCTATACTTCATTGTAATTATGCGTATAAAAGTAATAATAATAATCATTAATTTTACTTTTACGGTTTTCGGAGTCTGCATTATCTCGGAAATTTTTTCTCGTAGGAGTTCCAGTAAATCTGCCAACAAGAGTGACATATTCGAACACAGTCACATTCTATGGGTATAAACCGGGATCGAACCCTAAATTTAGGTCTCAGAAATAGACCACCTTACCATTTCAGCAACTCCATTGTTTTTTGCTAGTACAGTAGTTTAACGTCGCACTGACACATCGAAGGTTTTCGGCGACGGAAGGATAGGAAAGGACTACTATCGGGAAGGTAACGGCCGTGGACTTCATTAAGGTACAGCCCCAGCCTTTGACTGGTATTAAAATGGGGAACAACGGAAAACCATCTTCAGGGCTGCCGACGGTGACATTGGAACCCACCATCTCCAACTCGCTCGGTTTTCAGTCAGTCAGCTGCCGAGACATATATATTTTTTGAACGTCTGCCATATTGGTCGCTTCCTTCCCAATCGCAGACAAAATTTTAACATTCTCAGCAATTGCCTTTATCAATTGCAGTACCAAATCCCTCAAAGTACTACTGCGATACACATGCTTTTATTGGCAGCCGTATTTCTTACACGAAATAGATACATTGGTTTTCTCCGCTCCCACATGCATTACACCACACTACCAACCACCAAGAAACACGCAATAAGATCCCCATTTGAGGATACTTCCATTATTGTCCAGAATTTGTTCAAGGCGAAAATGTTCACATGTTATTTGTTGCGTGTTACTTGTACGAAGAACACAGATTTTGCAAGGCATATTCATCTTTGTGCTTTTATAAAACTGAATGCCATTTTATTAATCGATTATAACATATTGTTTCCTCAAATGGTTTCTAGTTGCGTTGGGGGTACTTTAATAATAATAATAATAATAATAATAATAATAATAATGCTATTTGCTTTACGTCCCATTAACTACTTTTACGGTCTTCGGAGACGCCGAGGTGCCGGAATTTAGTCCCGCAGGAGTTCTTTTACGAGCCAGTAAATCTACCGACATGGGGCTGTCGTATTTGAGCACCTTCAAATACCACCGGACTGAGCCAGGATCGAACCTGCTAAGTTGGGGTTAGAAGGCCAGCGTCTTAACCGTCTGAGTCACTCAGCCCGGCAGGGGGGTACTTTAATACTGATCGCTATTTGGGGCTCGCGATAAATAAATCCCATTGTGTTATTGGCTTGGCGTACCAAGCGACCGCTGCTCAGCCCGGAGGCCTGCAGATTACGAGGTGATAGGAAGTCAGTGCAACGAACCCTCTCGGCTGTCATTCTTGGCTTTCTACACCGGGAACACTTTCACCGTCCAATCCTCGAACCAGCAGTCAAATCCCTGACCTGGCTAGGAATCAAACTCGGAGCCTCTGGGCAAGTGGCAAGCTCTCTACCACATTACCGCTGGGTAGGCTACGACAGATAATAGCTATGCAAAATGTGTACTTTCTTATTTTCCCCTCTTACTATGTAGACGTTTAAAAAAATCACGAAAAAATTAATGGATTTACACATTCCTTCACGCCAACGGCCGTAACCATGTTGAAACACCGGATCCCATGAGATCTCCGAAGTTAAGCAACATTAGGCGTGGTCAAAATCTGGATGGGTTGCCATGCGCTGTTGGTGCTGGCTAAGGGAATGGAGAAGCGGGAAGGAACTGGCCACCCTACCGTACGTAAACTCCGGCTCAGGCACACCTCTGCGCAGGTTCGGACCTGCCTTCGGGCAGAATACACCCTAAAAACAAACACCCCTTCACATAGCGTTGGCGTCAGGAAGGGCATCTGAATGTTTTTTTTTTTTGCTATGGGCTTTACGTCGCACCGACACAGATAGGTCTTATGGCGACGATGGGATAGGGAAGGCCGAGGAGTTGGAAGGAAGCGGCCGTGGCCTTAATTAAGGTACAGCCCCAGCATTTGCCTGGTGTGAAAATGGGAAACCACGGAAAACCATTTTCAGGGCTGCCGATAGTGGGATTCGAACCTACTATCTCCCGGATGCAAGCTCACAGCCGCGCGCCTCTACGCGCACGGCCAACTCGCCCGGTGCATCTGAATGTAAAACTGGGCCAAATATACATCAAGTACCGTTTGCAATAGAACACGATTCTGCGGAAGGCAGCAGTGTTACTTTTAGCAACACTGACAATATTTTTCAACTTGCTCCGGTCAACATTAACAGAAAGCAGGGGCGGACGCAGAGGGGGAAGGGGGGAATCACGGGGATGAATCCCGACCCCTACTCCCCCGCTGCTGAAATTCTTAAGTTTAGAACTTGTGATATCCATGTAAATTAACATTTTAGGTGGTGCCAACAGTGTGCTGATGCTTCCAATCATAAATATTACAGCAAGCTTGATGTGGCATTTAACATTCAGTATGTGTTGTTTTCTGCAATTGTTAAGACATCGCAGTTTGCAGGTAATTCCCATGCAGCATTAGGAAAAGATGGAAAGTGTTTCATAAGACATCTGCGCAGTCTTTGGTTTTTAAATGAGTGGGTTCTACCCTTACCTTTACTGCCAAATAGTTGAGTGAAAGGAAGTGTGGACCTGTGGAGAAAAGGTACAGTTAACCCGGAAATAGAATGACACACAGCACAGGGCTTTGTGAGCAATGGATGACATGAACAAGTAAAATATTTGTGATGTGACGAGTTCACAACTTCAGACGGGGAGAGTCAGGCAACAGTAATTTACAGTGAAGTAAACTCGTGATGTCGGTTTCTGCGGAAAGACATTTTTAAAAAGGTTATTGCAGAATCCGGGAGTCCGACTCGTTGGCTGAATTGTCAGCGTACTGGCCTTCGGTTCAGAGCGTCCCGGGTTCGATTCCCGGCCGGGTCGGGGATTTTAACCTTAATTGGTTAATTCCAATGGCTCGGGGGCTGGGTGTTTGTGCTGTCCCCAAAACCCCTGCAACTCACACACCACACATAACACTATCCTCCACCACAAGAACACGCAGTTACCTACACATGGCAGATGCCGCCCACCCTCATTGGAGGGTCTGCCTTACAAGGGCTGCACCCGGCTAGAAATAGCCATACGAAAAAAGAAAGAAAAAAAACTGCACAGGAAAGAACGAATGGGTTAGCTCTTCAGTATACAGTACACACAGAGAAGAACATGTGACCTTAGAAAATTTAATCCATGAGTTGGCCAAAAAGCCAGGATACATCTGCTATTGTAATAAACATGAATACTAATGTGTTCAATTAAATAATTGTGTTACTTTGAATGTTTTAATTTAGTGTTTCTAATTTCACAATTTGCACCCAACATCATTTTACCGAAGTCTTTAAATGTTAATACTTAATATCCCCCCTCTCCTCAAAAATTAATTTCTATGTGCGCCCCTGACAGAAAGGTTATACAGTATTTGCAGTATTTGGCCTCATTAAAATCTATCAAATAAGGCGTCTTGTGAACGAGGAACCTCTACTATTGAATACAACACGTACAAGCTATAAAATGAGCTCTTATCACAAAAATGAAATGTAGCTCGTACGGTCGAGGATTATAGCCACAAATTTCCTCTTGCTATATTTTAGAGTACAATATCACATGAACAGATTTGGTAACCGGAAGTAATATGTTGAACCCTGGCAACAGTAATGATCCCCTCCAACGCAGCGGTTCACCGCACCGTAGACAAGCAGAAGCCTGTGGCTTTGCCAGACATCGGAACACAGTTTAACACAACAGAACAAAATAAAACGTGAAAATATCTTGCAAAGGACAACACACTGAAATATATTTTTCTACAATGGCTTATTAGTTGGCGCTCCTTCATTTTTATAGTTCAGGAGATCGTGGTTAACAATCTCGTATATTTGAGTGCCTGCGAAGAATGACTGATAAAGGTTACGGCAGATATGCTAATCTTTCAAAAGTAAAAAAAATCAGGACATGTTTTTAGTTCATACTCCGCTATGATTCTGGTGCCCGTAGAATACCCTGTTTCCAAATAAAGATTCCGATATGTTCAGTACATAGATATTGAGGCAACCGAGTGATTTATTCCCTGAACTTGCTGAATAAAAAAGAACAAAACGTGTTCCTCCCTGTTATTACATTCACTTCAATTTAGAGGTCACTGAAATACAATATGAATTTCAGCGAAATTACCAACTTCCAAACGGGCCTCCTGAATAATTAAGTTCTTTGGCATATCGTGTTCTGCCTTAGTATCACAGAAATATTCTCTGCTTACTTGCATCTTTGCACTAAACCTACCGACCTGAATATCTGACATTTAGAAAATTCTACCAGTTAACTATCGGCACAGACAATGAGCCCCTAGCCAAGTTCTCCTTACAGTCGGCTGCCATGCTAATGTTCAAACGTACGTATTCAAGGTCTACCTTCGTCTGGTTATCTACAGTACATGGGCGAGGTATGCCAGTTGAACAACAGATAACACCACGATTAAGTTCCTTTCTTTGACATTGCTTGCCAGTTGGGTGTCGGGTTGAAAGAACAATAAGCTTGTGAGATATGTCCGATACTGATCTTTGCGATAAGTGATATCATTAAACCATTATCTTTATAAATTCAATTATGTAAATGAACTTAAAATCATATACACAGTGTTGCTGCTTAATGTATAGTGATTATAAACATGGCAATTTTTCATTCAAATTAGCAAATTATATATATAAAAAGCTGGTAATAATTATACATTCCAACTATGGTAAGAATCTTTAACTTCCGAATATTAAAGTGTAACATTATTTCTATGAACTTTTAAAAATACCCTAAAGTTATTTCTTTAAACAGCCCAATCGTATGATACACCCGAGTTTGTTTATTTATGTGGTAGTGACGGGTTGTCATCTTTTTGTTTCTAAAACAGCCAGCTCGATTCTTGAGGATATTGATGGATTTTAAGGGTATTTAAATGTGACAACTCTCAGTTAATATGTCGGATTAGGTGGCTCAGACGGTTAAGGTGCTGGCTTTCTGAGCCCAAGTTGCCAGGTTCGATCCTGGCTCAGTCCGGTGGTATTTCAAGGTGCTGAAATACGTCAACCTCATGTCGGTAAATTTACCGGCATATTCAAGAACTCCAGCAGTACAAAATTCCGGCACCTCAGCGTCTCCAAAATCCGTAAAAATAGTTGGTGGGACTAAAAAACAATTAACATTATTATCTGAGTTAACAGCTTCCTGCGCATTGAAAAATTTCCTTAGGATAAAATCCCAACATCCTGGCGTCTATTAAGGCTATTGGAAGTTTAATTAATTAATTATAATACATAAATACAGTAATGAATGAATTATTAGTGCTGCTACTGGTTTTACATAGCACAAAATACTTTTACAGTTTTCGGAGACACCGAGGTACCGGGATTTTGTCCCACAGGGAGTTCCTTCACGTACAGGTAAATTTACCAGCATGAGGCTGACGTATTTGAGCATCTTCAAATACTACAGCGGACTAAACGAAAATCGAACCTGCTTACTCGTGCTCAGAAACCCACATGGCACTGGTGAGAGTTACTGTACAAGACGCTGCCGATCGTCTAAAATGGAAGTCAAGAAGAAAAGAAAATAGACCCTGAACCAATGAGAGATAAATGCGAAGCAACAGAAGAAGAAAAAGGACTATTTTAAGACAACGGCATTTTATGACTTACTACATCAATATCACCGCTAATTGGGCGCGGTTCGATATCTTTGCGAATGTATTCTGTGGCTTAAGATTTGTTTATTTTGTTATTGGCTTTACGTCGCATCGACACAGATATGTCTTAAGGCGACGATGGGATGGGAAAGGCCTAGGAATAGGAAGGAAGCGGTCGTGGCCTTAATTAAGGTACAGCTCCAACATTTGCCTGGTGTGAAAATGGGAAACCACGGAAAACCATCTTCAGGGCTGCCGACAATGGGGTTCGAACCCACTATCTCCCGGATGCAAGCTCACAGCTGTGCCCTCTTAGCCTCACGGCCAACTCACCCAGTGAAAGAAAATGTAGGCTATTAGCTGTTAATGCTAATACAAAACAGAAAATCAACTGGGTGTCGACTGCATTGAGTTATTAACCGAAAGTCCCACAGGTTAAAATCACCAGGCAAATATCCAGTACACAAAGTTAAATATACAGAAGATCGGCACAGTGTCAAGGTAAAACCAGTCTGAGATTACCATCAAACGTTTTTCATTAACACAGTGTTTGTATCACAGGTTTACAAGAACGGTGACATAATGTGTCTCCTCATTTTCTGAGCTGTCTGCTGCCTACGTCCAAGCGAAACTCATTGAGGATCAAACTTACGCATTCACATTTGAAAATGAGAAGGAATGGAAGAAACGTCATCCAGAGGCTGTCATGAACTTCGTGGTTATTGTTTTAAATGAGAAAAGCGGTAGTAACCTAGTACCTTTTGAAGAAAAACAAGATGAAGTCCAAAACATCAAAGAAAGAGGGATATCAATAACTGATTAGGGATCATGGCCACACGGCATCTAGTTTTATGTATAATAATAATAATAATAATAATAATAATAATAATAATAATAATAATAATAGGCCTAATAATAACATCGGTTTTACATCTCACTAACTACTTCTACGGTTTTAGGAGCCGGAATTTTATTCCGCGGAGATCTTTTATGTGCTTGTAAATCTACCGACACGGGGCTGACATATGTGAGCACCTTCAAATACCAGCGGACTGACCCGGGATCGAACCTGCCAACTTGGGTTCAGAAAGCCAGCACCAGCGTCTGACCCACCGTTGTAGGGTACCAGTGATTATGTCACTCGGTTTTTACGCCCCTCACTATACGGCTAACTACAGTGATCTTTCGATTATTCGTAAGCGAGTTATTAAAAAAATAAATGCACAGTAGTGAAGATTACTTTTCTTGCTTTTTTAATTGTTAAGAAATTTAACGATCTAAACACAGGGCATCAATTGGAAGTAAGAGGAAAATTTCGAGAGGAGAAAGTCGACTGTAAGTTTGAGGAAGATTATGGAATAGGATACAAACTGTCCACAATTTTAAGAACAGGAAAGCTACAGGATTTTGTGCAGAACAGTTCAGGTAGTGGTCGACATTCAAAACGTAAATGTTACAGATTGACGAATTAGATGTCGCACTCCTACAGTGGTTCAACCACACAAATCCGGAAGAAGTTATTACCGGCACAATGTGTTCTCAGAAAGCCAAGAAGTTTCACTGAATTCGTGCAAGTTGTCCCCTTCATTAACCCCAAAACGCGAGAGTTTACCTGCCATTACACCACGAGTCTGATTGCGCTTTTACGAAGAATTCGTCTCACACCTCCCCGGCCTAAGTTAGTCCTTCGCAGGCTGTGATTTAATATTCGACGATATAGTAAAACTAAATGGTTTAACGAGCAATGCACGGCAGAATGAGATTGTCTGACAAGGTGATGATACAGAGGGTGAACTTCTGATGTATTGCATGTTATCACGCAACTCTCCACTTTCTCAGCTCCGCCAAATGGGATTACTGGAAGTACATCAAGAGCATAATTCAATGACGAAGAGCAATATCCTTCCAGTAACATCCCTTCGCTATTTACCTGCCAGAACCATCGACTTCGTTATACACGAACATTGATAAGGAAAACATTGACAGGTTGAAGATATGAAAGAGGATTCATAACCAAGGATAAACCACACGAGTTGATGCCGCGATGCGAGTCACAAGCTTGCATTCTGGAGATGGTGAGTTCGAACCTTACCGTCGATAAAATGTAACTTACAAGCTCTTGTCTGTCGAACACACAAGTTAAATATAAATATCATTCTACAACATGCCTGTAAAAAGACACAATATTAAACAAATTAACGTCGGTAGTTATAAAGACGGTTTTCCGTGGTTTACAATGTTCATACCTGGAACATGTTGGAGCTATACCTAAGTTCAGTCTACAGTTGCTTCTCTTCCAATCCTACAGCAGGTTTTTCCCATCCCATCGTCACCAAAAACTTATCAGTATTAGACGAAGGTTGAACCAATACCAAAAATAAATAAATTACACAGTTTTCATTAAAAAAGTACGCAGAATACATTTTTCTATAACAATGGAAGAGGACAAACATGTAAATAAAAATGAAATTTTACCGCCCTACCTTGCAGAGTCTTTTTTTTTTTTTTTTCTTTGGCAAGGAACTTGTCCTAAGTATTGACTATCAACGCATTAAGCTCGGACGATACTGGGATTGTCCGACAAGGTGATAATCGACCATGATGATGGTTTTATAAATATTAAATAATTATTTACAATGTATTGTCATTAATTACCATTAGGCCGATAATCTCTACTCTACTGTTCGTAAATCAACATTTCAATATAGCCCACAACGGGATCAAATCAAAATAACGGAGTCGCATCATTAGGCGGGACAAATACTGAGAAACAAAAACTAAAAACTCGGAAATAGGAAGTCGAGTTTGATCCATGCAATTTACGTTAAGTGGCTCAGAGGTAGACGCCGAAGCTACATACGAAATACAAGCTGGTAGCACACAAAGTTACGTCCGTATAGTTCTTATAATTGTAATCGTCCGGCTTCATGGCTAAATGGTAAGCGTGCTGGCCTTTGGTCACAGGGGTCCCGGGTTCGATTCCCGGCAGGGTAGGGAATTTTAACCGTAATTGGTTAATTTCGCTGGTACGGGAGCTGGGTGTATGTGTCGTCTTCATAGTCATTTCATCCTCATCATGACGCTCAGGTCGCTTATGGGAGTCAAACCAAAAGACCTGCATCTGGCGAGCCGAAATTGTCCTCGGACACTCTCGGCATTAAAAGCCACAGGCCCCTACGCAATTTCTATTATAGTTATAATTTACAAATTTAATTTAACTAACTTGGGGAAACCGCTATGATAAATGTGGAGTAAACTACGCAGCAGGACGTTTTGTTAAAAGTGTTAGGGAGTGTGGTGCAATAAGTACTCCGGCTAGTAATGGAAGAAGAAATGCAATACCGGTGATGTACAGTATTTGATTTAAAGTGAATGAATATCGAGCGGAGTGGCCGAGCGTGTTAACGCGCTACGGCTCTGGGTTCAGGAGATCGGTGGGTTCGAACCCTCACCGCCGACTGTCCTGAGAGTGCGATTTCTCATTTTCACAAGCAGGAAAATGCCGGGACAGTTTCTATTCATAGGGCACAGCCTATTTCTTCCACTTCCTTACTCAATTTCATTCATTTAATCTTCATTATATACTCGACTTACGTTGGCGTCACGAAAGGCATCTCATGTTAATATCAAAATATTTACACAGGGTTCAGGAAAATTAGCATCCAATAACCACTGACGTAGATGAGGAGGAAATGAACCACCTCTCTAACTAGCAATTTTCACGCAGTCAGCATGGGTAAAGTAAGGTAATATACATTTGTAACCAAAATGTATCAGATACGAGTCTCTGCGAGGTAGAATAAGTATAACGCCATTCGAAGTACTGGAGAGGTGAGACAGTACCTCATCCAGCAAGGATGAAGCTACAGGTTATGCTGTATATGTAGATACAAATATCGTCATCACTTAACTGTTTCCCGTTTCTAGTTCCATCGATGTACATACTTTACTACAATCTAACGATCAAAATTTTATTTCAAGAATATAACTGGGAGTAAAAAGATACACTTTGTAAATAGTAACGATTACAAGAGAAAAAAAAAACACTGGTTCACGTTCTAGGTTCTTGCCTCTACAGCGAAGTACTGAGAAACTCACCTCACCACACGAGAAGATCATTGATTGCAGAACTCCGCAGTAAAATCTTCCTTGTGCACGAAGAAATCCACGGGTTGTCCATGACAGGCAGTACAATATGAACTGACATAATTGCCTTTAAAGATAACGACAAAAAAGGCTTCATTATCAATCCGATCATACGATTCGAGCACCATGTCAGCAAGCTTACTGAAGTCCACTTCGAAAAGCTGAACATTTACGCGCCTACCATACAGTTCTACAAAAACCAATAAAGGCTGAATGAAGTAGAGATTATAGGCCTAATGGTTGGTGCTCATGGCACAATACCTGCCTTGTGCATGGAATTGTGGAAGAAATTTGAGCTGCCTATCAACAGCATTGAAAGCATAGTTACCACTAACATACGTGGATCTGTAAAAATTCTGATATCTAATTTCTTAGGACCTCCATCATGTAAAACATCATAATACCGCTATATTTCTATAAGATCAACATTTATGTACCCTGATACGCTATACTTTGTCCATTGTGGCAACCCGCAAATGCGTTCATATAGCCTACTACTAAAAAGGTATTAGTCACAAATAATTCGATTACTACCCAAAAGTCCAGCGTTTGTAAGGTGCAGCGAAAAGGAGATATGACCGTTGTTTAAAGATGTCTAACAAAAAAGAAATCTTTTTGCTAGCGGATTTGTTAACGTCGCCCTAGCACACTGAAGGTTTTCGGCGACACAGGGATAGGGAATGGCTAGGACTGGAGAGGTTAAATAAGATACAGCGTGGTGTCAAAATGGGAAAACATGAGATATCGTGCTTTAACTAAACAAATGGTAACCGAACTTTTACAAAAGAAAGTAACGCTTTTAAAGTATACATCAGTCAAAAACGTCGAAAAGTATGTTAATATTATTATAATCTAGACATGTTCTGATCATCCACGTACAGATTTTTTTTTTTTTAGTAATATGCTTGAAAAATAATTGTTTAACTTTGAGATGTGGGTTTACCGACGCATTCTCTGCATTTCTTGGACTGAACACCGTTTCAAATACATCCGTGCTGGAAAAAAAAAAAAAGCATACAGATTACACTTCTCGAGCATATCAGCCAGGCATATCTGCGATACGTCGGTCACATCGCCAGAAGAAAAGGCACATTGGAGAAGCTTGCGGTGGAAGGAATGGTTAATAGCACGAGAACCCGAGGAAGGCACCCATTACGATTGGTGGCAAGATGCAGCTCCTGATGGAAAAATCTTTCCATAAGGCTACTTTCACACTGATAGGCCGGCAGACTTCGAGCAAGCATATCAGGAGAAGAAAAAATGAATCGCCGCCAAGCCCTGTGAAGGGCAAGGGATTGTGGAGGAGGAAAACTCCTCTGCATTATACTGATGATGTTCAGCAGTTATCTTCATTGACGTCTTAAACATCAGACTTACGAATGGTTACACAAATATTCACTTTATAACCGGTATATTTCACTTCTCTTTCACATATTTAAAATAACATCAACCTAGTATTTATTCCTAAACCCCTACACTTGACGTTTTCAAACAACTCAAAATTCTTCACCATAGTTAATAACATTTCACGTAATCCAAAATAACACATGCACATTCAAAATGAACACACTTAAGTGCCGACTGTAAAATGACTGAATAATCACAGAAAGAAAACATAATGAACATGTGCTGGAAAAATCAACATGTGGGCGATGGAATGAGAAAAGAAAACAGTGCGGCTTTAAGTCTTCCAGACTTGAACACAAGAGCGTATGGCGGCGGGCGGTTTCATGCCCTAGAGTCATATGTGCAGTTTACAAGTACATCACGTAACAGCGTGACGGATATGTGCATGCAATCAAGAAGACAGATAGCTGATGCATAAGAAGTCGGTTACGCTCGAGATCCGCAGTGTGTGAACGCTCAGCGTGGTTAAATGTTGCTTTTTCCTTCAAGTAAATAAAACACCAAGACGATCAGAGGTTCTTCACTCAGGAGATGACAGTTATAAATAACTGCGACTTACCAACCCACATTCAAGCAAGAATAACAGCTACATAGTAAGATATATTCCTTCTAAAACTACGCTTACAACTCTAATGCTGACCAGTACCTTACGAGAATTTCCCTTCATAAGTTTATCCATTCTTTTGGTTAAATTTCAGCTTTTAGAAATGCCCGGCTTCACAGTGACATTTAGATTTATGGCCCTGTACGATACCTAACTTTCAGAGACATGATTTTTATTACTTTACCACGAAGTACTGCCATTGTCAGAGCAATAGGCCTACACACTGAGATACAAGCTGTCATACTATTTTGGATGCGAAATCCACTGGACTGCACTTTAATGTGTTCAAATGCCTTTTTTCAGAGATTGAAGCAGTAGTTAATGGAGGTCTAGTTGACAAGAATAACTAGCCTACTGGCAATCCATTCCACTTGCATCCAGAATATGAGCACATCAAATGTCGTTTCAGTTCGAATATCTCACAAGTTTCCAAGTTCGAAACTAACTAAATCTTAGAAATGCCTCCGTCATAAATTAAGGTTGCTTTTTATGGTAAGTGCTGGAGAACTGTTGATATAAAAACGAGAGAATATTAAAATAGTAGTGTTGATGATAAAATGGAAGTGTCCGAGCTCCCCTGACACCTTAAACACACCCGTCTCTAGGAAATTAACGATAATCATTTTAAAATAAGCAATAGAGGAGAAAAAAGAGGCATACGATTTGAAATCTTATAGAAAGAAAAAAAAAGCATAAGAAGGTATATCACAATGTTGAAACACAGCACATTACGCAGGAAAAGGAATGATTAAAAATCGGGCTTAAAGTCTAGTAAAACGAGGTAAACAAGTTACTCTTATCCGCAGACTTTTTACGATTATACATTCCAGTTAAAACGGCTACAAGAAATATTATCCACCGTGGGAAAATACACTTGTCTGCCTGAAAGAGTAGGAATCCATTCATTTTGAAGGGATGCACTCATCTTACAACACACTGTATGAATGCAAATATCGAGAGAGATTTTTTATTATTATTATACAACTCGGTCTCTTTTCGTACCGCATGATTTTTCTAGGGATAACATCTAGCTCATGTATATCGGACCATATCGAACGAAATGAACTTCAAGAAAAATACTCGCAAGGTATATGGAGCCAGCCGGCTAAAGACATGCCAGACACTACGAAGCGCATGCAACTTGTCAAATGAGGACATGACAGTCGAATAGAAGGGACGCGTTCATGACAACGAGAAACACGTGGTACATATAATTGCTTTTGTAGTTAAACGATCATTAATTATTCATGTAAGTTATGAAAACTCGCTTGATACAGGAGCAATTCATGGATTGTTCAGTGGGTAATCTGATTGCACTCACTATTTAGAGGGACAGAAGTTTGATTTGGATTAATAAGATTGTTTTCCAGCTTAACTACTGTTACGAGATAAGATTATTATCACATGATTTAAACACTGGTCCCCATTTGACAACAAGATATTAAAACAGAATATAATACGATAAACAAAGTGAATAATGACTCACGTTTCAAATTATTTCTTGATGATAATTACTGACATAAGCATGTCATGGCTGAAAGAATGAATCTTGATGTATGTGGTGAAACTGTTGTTTCCTATGTATCACTCACTATTACTTTTTTTTAAACCAACGGATAACTCTCCGTAAACACACAATTGAAATGCTGCATAGACTACTCTAACTGAGTAGATTTCCCGACTGATGTATGTATATGCACTTATATGAAAACACTGGTAATATTTTCATGCACACGCACCATACATGAAAGCACACAGCAATATTACTTAAAAAACAAACACTTAGTAAATGACAGCTGAACGAAGCGTTGGTGTAGACATACACGAAGCAATATGCTGATGTTGTGAAATATCGTATTAAGATATTCCTCTTCTTTCGATAATACCAAGTGATTATAATGCTGAGGTCTTTGCCCGGTAAATGTATTGATTTTATGTAAAAGCACGCCTCACAACGAGTCGCTGATCAACGCAAACATAACGCAACATCCGCTCTGTTGCTCCGGTGGAGGCCAACTGACTGGAGTTATGCACGGCTGCCGCGCGCTTCAGTGCTGCCAACAACATGAAATCACACGACACCAGCTGTCCCAGCGCAGCTTTCTAAAGCGTCTTCCTGCCATGATGTAAATACAATAGGTTTAAACAAACCGAACTCTTTGTTTATAAATTAGAGAATTACAAATGTAATTAAAATGAGCGAATACGTGAAATGAATAAGCTTCAAAAGCTGTAAGTCGGTTTACGTTTTATTATTGTCAACTCACTTTATGACCAAAGCTCAAGCCAATATGTGGGAGGCGTAACCAGGCGCGTATCCAGCCAGAAGAGAGTGGGAATTGATGGATCTGTAATCTCCCCCTCCTGCCACACCCCCAAGAAATCTCAATGTATGTGTATCTGATACGGAGTTGCGGATGAAGTAAGATGAAATTATATGACATGTTTTACGGCCGGGTGCCCTTCTCGCCGCCAACCTTAGTTGAGGAGCTAATAAATGATAATGCTTGCTTGTTGTTTAAAGCTCGATAGCTGCAGTCGCTTAAGTGCGGCCACTATCCAGTAATCGGGAGATAGTGGGTTCAAGCCCCACTGTCGGCAGCTCGGAAAATGGTTTTCCGTGGTTTCCCATTTTACACCAGGCAAATGCCGGGGCTGTACCTTAATTAAGACCACGGCCCGCTTCCTTCAAATTCCTAGGCCTTTCCTATACATCGTCGCCGTAAGGCACTGTGTCGGTGCGACGTAATGCAAATAGCAAAACAAAACAAAAAATTATAATGAATGGAATTAGATAAGGTAAAGAGGTGGCAAATAGAACGGGTTGAACTGTTCCGGCATTTGACTGGGATTGAAAATTGGAAAACACAGAAAACAATTCTCAGGACAGCCGACGGTGGGATTCGATCCCACTCGTCTGCCGAATACAGAGCTTGGTTCCATAGCCGTGCGCGTTAACTCACGTAACCACTCCGTTCGGTCGTTAATAATAATAATAATAATAATAATAATAATAAAATAAGTCCGCCTCTGTGGTGTAGTGGTTAGTGTAATTAGCTGCAACCGTATGCCAGGGTTCGATTCCCGGCTCTGCCATGAAATTTGACTGGAAAGGGGTCCACTCAGCCTCGGGGGATCAACTGAGTAGTGGGAATTCGATTCTCACCTTAGCCATTCTCGAAGTGGTTTTCCGTGGTTTCCCACTTCTCCTCCAGGCAAATGCCGGGATGGTACCTAACTTAAGGCCATGGTCGCTTCCCTCCCTCTTCCCTGTCTATCCCTTCCGTTTTCCCCATCCCCCTACAAGGGCCCTGTTCAGCAAAGCAGGTGATGTACCTACTGGTCCTCCTTCCCAGTTGTATCCCTCGACCTAAAGTCTCACGCTCCAGAACACTGCCCTTGATGCGGTAGAGGTGGGATACTTCGTTGAGTCCGAGAGAAAAACCAATCCTGGAGGGTAAACGGATTAATAATACCATTACTAATAATAATACATTGCAATTAGGAGATACCCACATGGCAATGCTTGTTTACAGTAGTGGACCTTCCTCAGCTGATTCCGATGAAACTATTTTTGTATTAAATAATTTGGCCAATTATAGACCGCTTAGAACCTACGACTGTAGTACAGTATTTTATTATTTCTTTCTTCCCAGAATTTCTTCATTCGTTGGCTGATTACCTGTCTCTGATTCTCCTATAACACTCAATAGGGTTGTCGTCGAAATATGCACAGAAGTTATCTGTCGCCGGAAGGCCACCCTCTTATTTATGATGTCATCCCGATCAAACAATATGAGAACGAAATATGTATTTGCTGTAAGTTATATCTAAGATACTGATAATCAAAACAGAGAATGAACTTATGATCGAAGAATTGGACGTGGCCTTTAATATAATATTTGGAGATTTAAAATAATATACAAATGTGTGCGTCATAATGTAAGTGTTAGAAAAGAATATACGCTATCTACTAAAAATGCCGAGGTTCGAATCCTGATCACAGTAGGCGTGATCGTGGAAACGGGAAGTCAACCCCACCCCCACCGCCACTCCCCGGATGTGGTCCGCTTCTACGTAAAATTGCAGAGATCATGGCTAGGATCATGATATCAACAGTCGGTTCAGAGGGCTCCGGATTCGACTCCCAGCCGGGTCGGAGATTTTAACCTTAAATGATTGTTTCCACTGGCTCAGGGACTGGGACTGCAACCCACACACTACAAACAACACTATCCTCCACTGCAAAAACACGCAGATCCCATACACGACAGATGCCGCCCCACCTCGTTGGACGGGCTGCCTTACAAGGGCTGTAACAGGCTAGGAATACCCACAGGAAATTATTATTATTATTATTATTATTATTATTATTATTATTATTATTATTATTATTATCTGTCAAGAAAAATGTCAAGTTTGGTTGCTTGCTTGCTTCTATAACTCATAATTACATTACAAAATATGTACCTTATTTACTTAAATGCTTACTTCATTACTTACTTTATTTATATACTCCTCGGCACTACAGCCCATGGTCTCCCTCAGACTATTGCAGCCCAATCTTCAAGATCTTCAGCACGTTTCCTCCATCTTCTTATTCCCGTCTTTCTTAAATCCTCCTTCAATTCGTCCAGCTATCTTTTTCGAGGTCTTCCTTTCCATCTTCTACCCCCTGGATTTCCTTGGCAGATTTTCTTGATAAACATCTCTCTACAGGCCCCAACCACCTTAATCTGTTACTTTTTATTTCAGATACAATATTTGGATGTCAATAGAGCTTTTCCAGTTCTCTGTGTTTCCTTACTCTCCGTTATTCCTCTTCATTCAGAGGACCAAAAATCTTTCTCAGTATTTTTCTCTCCCATCTGTCAGCTTCAGTCTTCTACGAAGGGTGCGTGATCTGAACGCTTTCAGGAAAGCTAAGTAAGCCCTATTACCTGCAGCAATCCTCGCTTATATTTCTCTTTTCATGTCATTATCTTTCTTCACCAGCACTCCTAAATACTTTTACTCCCCTCGTAGTTTATCCCATTTAATTTTATGAGTTTATCTTCCATAACTTCGGTCCTCCTAGATGAGAACAAATACTGAGTTTTGGCATTATTCACTCCCAGTCCCATTTCTTCTGTCTCGTTTTCTAATCTGTCCAGTCCTTCCTCTAGGTCTTTCAATCTTCGAGAAAGCATATTAACATCATCATTCATCACCAACTTTATCGCACTCTCCAAAACCACGTTGAAGAGAAGAGTGGATAATACATCCCCTATCTGCAAACCTTGGACAAAATATGTACCTAATGGCTCAATATAAGGGCCTCTCTACGCTTAGATAAGATCCCTGCCCTCATCAATGTTACTGAACAGTTTACATTATTCTTTGTGTACGAGAAGCGAGATTCAGTTGCAATATTCGTTCAATGTACGTATTATTTTTTTTCTATTTTCTTCCCCTCACCCTGGTAGGGTAGCAGATATGAACTTTGTCACACTTGTAGACTTCGCCCTCCTTTACGACCGGATGCTCTTGCTGACTCCAACCCTATCTGAAGGCATGTACTCACAATTACGTATTTCTGTAGTCATCGGAGTGTGCGTTGTGTGTTAATGAAGAGGTGTGCTTTAGATCAAACACTCAGATGCCGAGCCAGAGGAATTAACCAGGCCGGAAATCGAATCCAGGACCCTCCGAGCAGAAGGCCACAATACTGATCATTCAGCCAAATAGCCGGACGTTAATAATAATGATGTTCGACTCGTTGGCTGCCCAGCCAACGAGCCTTCGTCCTTCGGTTCAGAGGGCCCCGGGTTCGATTCCCGGCCGGGTCGGGGATTTTAACCTTCATTGGTTAATTCCAATGGCTCGGGGGCTGGGTGTTTGTCCTGTCCCCAACATCCCTGCCACTCACACACCACACATAACACTATCTCACAATAACACGCAGTTACCTACACATGGCAGATGCGCCCACCCTCATCGGAGGGTCTGCCTTACAAGGGCTGCACCCAGCTAGAAATAGCCACACGAAATAATAATAATAATAATAATAATAATAATAATAAATACATCTTTCAGTCTGCACGCCTCTGTAAATTTACTAACCGCCACCATAATCCTCTGTCTGTAACTATTTATGTGGCCTCGTTTGGTTCTATACCTCTTATTTTTAAATCGCTAGAAACTCAGTCTAACCATCGTCGTCTTGGTCTCCCTCTTTTTCTCTTACTTTCCATAACAGAGTCCATTATATTCCTAGGTAACATATCCTCCTCCAGTCGTCTCACATGACCCTACCACTGAAGCTGGTTTATGAGTACAGCTTCATCAATCGAGTTCATTCCTAATTTGTCCTTTATTCCCTCATCCTGAGTACTCTCCTGCCATTGTTCCCACCTGCTTGTACCAGCAATCATTCTCGCTACTTTCATATCTGTTACTCCTAACCTATGAATAAGATCTCCTGTGTCCACCAAGCTTTCACTCCCGTAAAGCAAAGTTGGTCTGAAATCAGACCGACGTAAAAATAGTTTCGTCTGGGAGCTGACTTCCTTCTTACAGAATACTGTTCATCGCAGCTGCGAGCACACTGCATTAGCTTTACTGCACCTTCATTCAATCTCACTTACTATACTACCATCCTGGAAAACACACATCCTAAATACCTGAAATGATCTACCTGTTCCAGCTTTGTATCCCCAATCTGGCATTTATTTCTCCTAGATTTCTTACCTACTGACATACATTTAATCTTATAAAGGCTAATTTTCATACCATACTCATTGCACCTATTTTCAATTTCCAAGATATTATACTATAGGCTTCAATAATAATAATAATAATAATAATAATAATAATAATAATAATAATAATAATAATAATAATAATAATAATAATAATAATAATAATAAAATTCATATCAATAATTCATAATTCATGTTATTATTATTATTATTATTATTATTATTATTATTATTATTATTATTATTATTATTATTATTATTATTATTATTATTTCTTCAAGTTTTGAGACGCTGATTTTACTGCACTACGCGGTTAGGCTTACATAGCTCGGGAGATGGTGATTGTTAGAACCCCACTATCGGTAGCCCTGAAGAGCGTTTCCTTAGTTTCCCATTTTCATACCAAGAAAATGCTGAAGCTGTGCCTTAATAAGGCCACGGTCATTTCCTTTATAGTCCCAGACCTGCCCTATCCCAACGTTGCCATAAGATCTATCTGACGGAAAACCAACAGGAAATCAACCACTTTTCCCTTTGTGAAAATCCAATGATCATAAATATATCTCCCGGTCATGGCCATCCATCAACGGCTGCTAATTGCAGATGGCAACCAGCCATAGGAAATAGCCTGCAGGGTTGCTAGGTAAGATTGTCTTACCATCCATACTCCATCACTGGCTGCACGGTTGCTATGGTTACACTACCGTGACACATTTTGTCGCGTCACGTTACGTTACATAAGTTTTCGGATGGCTCCCTAGCCAAAAGTAAGACGTCGGTTTGTCAAAATTATGCCCTCCAGAAATTCTTTAACGAATTGGAAGCAAACAGCGAGGAGTTATCGCATTTAAACTACATGAAATACCACGGATCTCAATTAGTATATTTATAACAACCGACGATGGGCAGGAAAGGGTTAGGAGGGGGAAGGAAGTGGCCGTGTCCTTAATTAAGGTACAGCCCCAGCATTTTCCTGGTCTGAAAATGGGAAACAACGGAAGACTATCGTCAGAGCTGCCGACAGTGGGGTTCGAACCCACTATCTCCCGAATGCAAGCTTATAGCTCCGCGCCCCAAACCGCATGGCCACTCACTCTGTACCACCGATCTCAGCTGGGAACTTGCAATGTAGATAACAGGACAACTTAGAACCGACAGTGTCCTTGAGGTCGACTTGCGAACACAAAGCTAATAATAATAATAATAATAATAATAATAATAATAATAATAATAATAATAATACCGGGCTGAGTGGCTCTGACGGTTAAGGCGCTGGCCTTCTAACCCCAACTTGGCAGGTTCGATCCTGGCTCAGTCCGGTGGTATTTGAAGGTGCTCAAATACGACAGCCCCGTGTCGGTAGATTTACTGGCACGTAAAAGAACTCCTGCGGGACTAAATTCCGGCACCTCGGCGTCTCCGAAGACCTTAAAAAGTAGTTAGTGGGACGTAAAACAAATAACATTATTAATAATAATAATAATAATAATAATAATAATAATAATAATAATAATAATAATAATAATAATAATAATAATAATAACGTTATTGGCTTTACGTCCCACTAAGTACTCCTTGACGGTTTTCCGAGACGCCGAGGTGCCGGAATTTAGTCCCGCAGGAGCTCTTTTACGTGCCAGTAAATCTACCGATACGAGGCTGACATATCTGAGCACCTTCAAATACCACCGGACTGATCCAGGATTGAACCTGCCAAGTTGGGAAAAGTTAATTATGTTGTAGATAATGAAAATTTTCAGTATCGGACTTCATTATAGAAACAATTCCCAGATTGGAAAAAACAAAAAATACCAGAGTCGGGTCGACGCCCATTCATTTATCAGACCGTTATTCGACGCATGAGTTCCATTTCTTTATTTATAAGAGTAGTTACGAATAAGTAACGCTTAGTTATGAATGAAAGAGTAATCTACAGTGTAATAAATACACACAACTAATAATAAAATATACATTCGTGCCTGAGGCCGAACTCGAACTAGCAGACTAGCGTGAACCTCATGTGCCACCAGAGCTACTATAGATATTCTTATGAACTTTGATTAATAATATGGAGTTAGTGGATGTCAGTTTTAATGAAGAAGTATTCATATTGTTATTATCAAATCATGACAAATTTAAACAACATCATATTGTGAAATCTAGAAGATCGTAGTCGAGAGGAAACACAATATACAGTACATGAATCCCAACATACATTTTTGTCTACTAGAGAATTCAATGTAGTTCGAAGATCTATCATATGATAAAATTATGCTTATACGATATGTATCGCTGAATTTACAAATAGAAGAATAATTAGAAACTCGGGAAATGAAGTAAGACATGAAATTTTTCAAGAGAATAATAAATTATATTATGAGTAATTGAGTTTATTTTCTTGCGGTGACGTACAATTCCAGGCTAACCACAACGTAAAGTACATGAGTCAAACCATCTTCTCACGAAAATTCTTCAGTCAGCAGACTCTGTAGGCCTAATATTTACAACAGTGCAGACCAGCAAAAGCAGTGACCTGGTTTTCAATACATCTGTAAAAAATATTTTTGATAGACTCCATTTCTTCTATTACTGACAAAAAAAAAAAAAAAAAAAAAAAGAGGAAAAGGACGTTCTACTTTGTTGCGAACATTAAAATAATTACATGTGTATTCATTTTCCTAGTCCAAAAATATTTCTATTCGTAGTTTAGGATTGGATGAAATTAATCTTAGGTTACACTGCTTATTAAGTTTGTGTTAGTCCTTTAATGCTAAAAAGCTATATATAAACAATACCGCTGTTATGGGGATAAAACAATCCCGTGATCAATAATAAACAAAGAAATAAAATTAAAATAACACAGGCAGATACTTTATCTCCTATAACTTATATTAATTTGTTGTTATCGAATCGCATCAAAGTCGAGAAACATTCCACGTATGTTTTTAATGTAGAATGCACAAGATGATTTCCAAAAACTAGGCTCTCATCACATTTACAAGTAACATGGGAACAACACAAAAAATTCAGAGCTACCGTTTTCAGTAACAACGGGCAAAGAAGAAACTCATTATGATGAACTTGTGAGTTTCTAATTAAAATGAATAATAACCTTGCTATTAAATCTGCGTGATTATCATCAAGTTTAAAATAGATGCAAGATAAATATTTCAAAATATATTTCACATAGTATTAAATAAAGAACATATACAAGAGGTGGCAATTTAAGACTCACAGCACAGCAGCCAGCTTCCTTGATCAGCACAGGAACTTCACTTACCTAAAAGAGAAAAAAAATGTGTTACACTCTTTTACAAACGCGTTTTCAAAGGAAGATAGTGCTAAGATATATCAACGTTCTCAAAGTAAGCGGATAGTTCAAGAATATAAGAGGTTTGAAAACTTCTTGTCCTTTGATACTGAAATTGAAAGTGTCCAGGGCTGAATCACGCTGTAACTGGCCTCAATTCTGCAAACATCGAGAGAATCTCATTTATATAGCAGGTTAATTGAGTCTGAAAACAGCACGAGTTAAGAGGAAATAGAACTTTAGATCCAAAGAGTCGGTCAACCTTCGACGACTACGGTACTTCCTTTTTTTTTGAAATTGTTTTAGGTCGCACCGACACAGATAGGTCTTATGGCGACGATGGGATAGGGACAGCCTTGGAGTGAGAAGGAAGTGGCCGTGGCTTTATTTAAGGTACAGTCCCAGCATTTTCCTGGTGTGAACATGGGAAACCACGGAAAACCGTCTTCAGGACTGCCAGCAGTGAGGTTCGAAACCACCACCTCCCGGATGCACGCCCTCTTTTCAAGGAGTGCACTATCTGATACACCCTCTGTTTACTCATCTCTAGGGTAGTCCTTAAATCAGCCCTATGTAAATGCTGATGTAATAATTCATTACAAATTTGATTATTCAAATATAATGCGGTCAAGCTCTTTCTATCAGCAATAGAAACCAAATCGACCTAAATAAATATCTTCTTTATTTCGAATATTCTAAATCTGAAATTCACAAGAATCCTCAAACAATAGGGCAATGAGACTAAAGAACGGTATTCATCCATATGTTGATGTTTTTAATATAAGAGAAGCCACATTATATCTTCATGTAACTCTTGACTTCTCAATGCAAATTCATAGAGACAACGAAATGAAAAACTCCATTATAAATTTTAAAATCATATGAAATAAAATCAGGTATCTCAAATCATATTTCTCGATAATATACTTAACGAATTTCATATTTAAAAAAAGAAAATTGTATTACACTTTAGTCTTTCTTATTCGCAAACACTACTGTTTGCACTACTGTATTGGGATGTGACATCAGAGTTACGTTATGTTTCATGTTGTTTTTAACCTTGTTTGAGTGTCACTGATAAGTATGTTTGTTAATTATTTGACACAGGTGTAAGAATTGTCGTGAATATTCAACGGGGATTGCACATTAAGGGATAGATACAATGGTGTCCGTTTTCGGAGCATCAGTACTGCCATCAGGACAGTCTATTGTAGCTGGTTTTCCTCTGTAAAAAGAGTTTATAGGTCCGCCTCTGTGGTGAAGTGGTTATTGTGCTTAGTTGCCACCCCCGGAGGTTCGGGTTCGATTCCGGGCTCCGCCACGAAATTTGAAAAGTGTTACGAGGGCTGGAACGGGGTCCACTCAGCCTCGTGAGGTCAACTGAGTAGAAGGGGGTTAGAGTCCCATCTCAGCCATCCTTGAAGTGGTTTTCCGTGGTTTCTCACTTGTCCTCCAGGCAAATGCCAGGATGGTACCTAATTGAAGGCCACGGCCGCTTCCTTCCTTCTTCCTTGTCCATCTTCTCCGGTCTTCCCATTCCCCCACAAGGTCCCTGTTCAGCATAGTAGGTGAGGCCGCCTGGGCGAGGTACTGGTCCTCCTTCCCAGTTTTATCCCCGACCCAAAGTCTCACGATCCAGGACACTGTCCTTGAGGCAGCAGAGTGGGATCCCTTTCGAGTCCGAGGGAAAAACAACCATGGGAGGTAAATGGATTAAGAAAGGAAAAGGAGTTTATATGTAGGCCCTACTATAATTTTTCTACATATGTACTGCTTAGATCAGTGCAATTTCTGACTTAATGTCCAGTTAAATGAATGCAATATTGATTATAATCATAATTATCAGAGGTAGTTGAAAATATATTGTTCACCTCCTACTTCAACAGATTCTTAGTCTAAGCCTATCGTTATAGGAAGAATAGACTCCTCAGGCATGCGCAGGTCATCCATGAGCGTCTGCTTGAAAGACCTGCATCAGGGCTCCCCGAAGACAATACGTTACTATTATTATTATAGTTCTGTTTTCAGTCGCACCTTTGGCTTTCACAATATGGATGTACCGGATAGAATGAGACATACTAGAAACACCTTCACTCCACACGCTGCCCTTTCTCCTTTATAACCTGTTCAGAAAACCTTATAATCTGCTATCTCTTTCTCATTACCTTCCATTACCCGAACATAATTAACTCTAAGCACGTCCACGTGTGTCCTCTTTGGTGATTCAGTTAGTGCTAATTTCATTCTTCCACCTGTCCCATTGATACTGACAATACCTCATCGAATTCCGTATCGTTCGCTGAGTTGTCTCTCAGGAGTTCTTTAAGAGCTATACAGACATTTCACGAGCCTGATTTTCGACAAGAAAGAAGGGAGCCTAATGGTGGAGCGTAAGAAGTATTACGAGGGGCTCGACATAATAGCCAATGGCCGTAGCCGTGTTGAAACACCGGATCCAGTGAGATCTCCGAAGTTAAGCAACATTCGGCAAAATCCATGGAATGTGCAATCGCGATCACAAGAATTCCGGGTGGAAAAGGAAACAGGTAACTTTTGGGCGAAGATTTGGCCAACCCTGATGATGAAGGAGAAGTAACCAAGGCAAAGTCACGTGTGTTCGTCGTTCAGGAGGTGTGGCCTGTCCCGTTACGCACTCAGAGGTCACTCCCATCACCATTTTCTCGAGAACTGATTAAGATGTTTCTATGGTTAAATATTCTAGCTATACTGGCTTCTCCTAATCAAGGGAAACAATTAATTAACTGTAATTTACTTGTAAAAAATGTGCAGGATGTAATCCCATCGCATTATATGTGGCATTTAATTGTTTGATCAGCGCTGACAATAACTCCATAGGAATGGTTTTCCAAACACCCTCACTATTAACAAAGTAATGAAGAACCATTCCTTCCGTTTTTCTCTAATTAGTTTCCTCCAATCATTTGCATTGCTAGGAAATTATTATTTTTATGGAAAACTAGTGCACTGTTTAAGATTATACAAATAGGATTATTTTCGTGTTATTTATATACATTTTTCTTACAAAATGCACTCCTTTGTTTCTTTTAAGACATTTTACAGTGATATTATGAGAATATCTTATTTTTATTATTACCTACCATAATTTTTTTGAATTGTAAATAATATTCTTCATTTACATGTATTTTAAATATAAGCACCGTTTCTGTCTTGTATTTGTATACGTCTTTTATCCCATATCCCATAATTATATTAAGAAAAGAATGGTATAATATTTCAGTAAAAGGGTAAGTCCTAAATCTGTATATGAAACAGTTACCTTCTTTCATCTTGATGTCTTGCGTTCAAATATTTTAGTGCAAAGTATATTAATTCTTCATTTGACAGTGTCTGCATGAGTATTAAAGTATTTTAATTTAATAGGGCCAATATTGAGCGCGATGATAATGAAGTCATGGTCGAAACCGCTTTCATTTCAGACAGCCTTCGTACACAAGAATGACGAAGAAACTGGATAATTTGACCCTCAATGACATGATATACAGCGCGTCTGTTGCCTTCAAGGATTCCTCTCATTCCCCTCTCTCATCGTTGTCAAGTCAGGGAGGACGTGCGGGCAGGCGGGGAGCAAGAACCTTCCCCTCCGCGTGTTTCGTTCATGCTAGATATCCCGCACTTCACTCTCTCCACTTCCCCTTCACTCTTCAGATGTGTGCATGTGTTACGTGTCTAATGGATGTGACCCATGAGAGAGAATGTGTAAGCAGGTACTGGGCGGTTCTGACGGCTGTACTGATTTCTTGCCTGAAATGAATATTTCTGGCCACGTGATACTAAAGTTCTCGAGAGTACCAACCCAAGGTATTTAGGAAAAGGCAGCTTACTGACAAATATGTCGCACACGGAGGATGCATTCTAATGCTGACTGTCAAGTCTGAGATTCGATTCAGCAAGCAACACTATCGCAATTGAAGGCTCTACAGTCATTTCATGGCAGAATTCGAAGCCAGCTGTCTCCCAACTGTATGGATTCTGGCCAGTGACCAAAGCACTATTGCGCTGGGCTATTCTGGTCAGCGTATGCGTGGTTTGCTGAACTTCGCGTGGAAACTGCAGTTGTCACTTGAATGTAACCCGAAGTAATTTTTGCACAACCGCCTCTTCTGCCTGGAACATTTTCTGCAATCTCTTCATATCTTCGTTCGGGGTAGAGGCTTAGCTGTTGGTGTTACACTCAGATAGCTGAGATGCATCACGGTTGCTGCTAAGGTGACATTTTCACCTTACTAAAGACGTGAGTACAAATAATTGTTACATACATTTCCTGTCGTCTGCACAATACGCCAGTGACTTATAGTCCTCACTAGGCAGAATAGTATATGATACTGTTCATATCGCCGTCCACAGAGAGAGCAGAAGAAATGAGCCGAAGCGTGGTCAAATTTTTGGCCACAAATCCTGTAATGGAAGCCGTGAGCCGCAGTTCTGATGAACACGTACCGCATTGTAATTAATCTCAATGGCACAATAATAATAATAATAATAATAATAATAATAATAATAATAATAATAATAATAATAATAATAATAATAATAATAATAATAACAATAATAATAATAATAATAATAATAATATCGTGTGTCATATGATTTACATCAGTACCAATACTCCCCCTCCACAACCGAGACGACAACAAACAGGGATTCGTGAATAGATGAAATACAATACTCTGAAGCTCCCTGAGCAACTACTCATCCAATAAATTATTGACAGCGTACCACACTCCAACGAGGTAGCCATTTTGAACCGTCTGCTAGCAAAAAACTTTTAAAATTGATGACATGTGGACGGAGACATATAAATCCAAACTTAATGGTGGCCCTATGCACTTAGCAGGACTTCAGCTACCCAGATGGACTTGGTATAGACTGACCCCCATGAGGAATGGCAATGGTCGCACGAAGGGAATGCTTGTACATAGGGAATATTCTACTCTTTGAGGTATTCATGTGGAGTGTCAGAGCAGATCATGACGAACGTCATCGACCTTTCGATAAACACTACGAGTGAATTAACCTTCACCGAGCAAGTAGCCGCGCGGTTTGGGTCACGTAGGTATCAGCATGCATGAGGGAGATAGGGGCTGAGTCTTAATTAAGGCCATGGTTTTCTTCTTCCCACTCATAGCCTTTACTATTCCATCGTCGCCATAAACCTGTCTGTGTCGGGCCGACTTTAAGCAGATTATTTAAAAAAGAAAAAAGGAATTGACCTTAAGACTACCAAATTTTAACACCGGCACAAATTCGATCAGCCTAGACCGCAAGTGGGAATATTTTATAAAAATCAATAAAAAGAATATGTAACAAAATAAAATACTGTATATTTTGAATGTATATTCATTAATGATTACACAAACAATACAGTCCGACTCATTGGCTGAATGGTCAGCGTTGAGGCCTTCGGTTCAGAGGGTCCCGGGTTCGATTCCCGACCGGGTCGGGGATTTTAATCTCATCTGATTAATTATTCTGGTCCGAGGACTGGGTGTTTGTCCCAACACTCCCCTCTTCATATTTCGACGACGCACTACACTACCAACCACCACGCAACAGTAAGTACATCCTTCCATATACATTACGGTCGGCGTCAGGAAGGGCATCCGGCCGTACAACAGGGCCAAATTCATATGTGCGACACAGTTCGCACCCGCCATTCCTCAGATGTGTGAAAAGCGGTGGAAGGAGAAGAAGAAACTATACAAGTCCAATTTTAGCCTAACTGAAATTTACTTCTCTATTAGATTTTGACATGGATTATGTTTATCACTTCGTTCCAATACAGGTCCCTTCGCTAAAAATCCGTGCGTCCCTACAAAGTGTAAATAGACTTACTTTAATAAAGTTAAAATTAAAAAGATCAACTAAGATGTAATATTGTAACTGAGTTGGAAAGAGGAAGGTACGAATTGTTTATTAATTTAGCTTTAAGGGGAGTCACGACTGAAGTTCTACACTTTTCTAGCTACGACTGAAAAATTTTGAACACCAATACACAAGTCTTATCAGAAATCATCACATAAAATTTTACGAGAACTAATAGATTTTTTGCTAGTAGTTTTACGTCGCACCAACACCAAAAAGTTTTCGGCGACACAAGGTTGGGGAAGGGCTAGGATTGAGATGGTGGCGACCGTGGCTTTAATTAATGTACAGACCCAGTATCTGCCTGGTGTGAAAATGGGAAACCACGGATAAATATCTTCAGGGTTGCCGACAGGGGATTCGAACCCACCATCTCCCGAATGCAAGCTCACAGCTACGCGACCCAAACGACACGGCCACAACATCACAGAAAGTGTGACGCAAGGATCATTTTATAGGCTGATGACAAAGTGCTGAAAAAAAGTACAAAAATGTGGACACAGCTATTGAAGGCGTGGTCTTGCTCTCTAAACAAATGACGGCCTACTTTTAAAACCGGCGCTCGGAGCTTTAGAAATGGTGGTCGGGTGAAATTATATGCATTTCTTTAGAGAGGGAGCATTTAAGAATTTATAATAATAATAATAATAATAATAATAATAATAATAATAATAATAATAATAATGTTATTGGTTTTACTCCGACCACGTATCAAGGAACGGGTCTGACGGGTAGATATACAATGTTATTGATTTCACGTCCCAGAAACCACTTTCTTACGGATTTCGAAGACGCCGAGATGCCGAAATTTCGCCCGGCAGGAATTCTTAACGTACCAGTAAATCTACCGACGCGAGGGTGATGTATGTACGTATGTATTTGAGCACGTTCATATACCACCGGACTGAGACAGGATCGAACCTGCCAGTCTGGGCTCGGAAGGCCAGGGCTCTACTGTCCAAGGTACTCAGCTAAACAATTGGAGAGTTTCTGAAGTCCAAAATTGAAAAATTGACATTTTAAACTGTCAAGTATGAAGACTCAGCCATTATGGCATTGTAGTTAGTGGTTCCGCCACTGCAAGCACTGCAAGCAATTATATCCAACACGTGCTCCAGTAGTTCCGGGAAGCTGGGTATAGAAAAGTGGGGGCGACGTTACTGTGCGAGGTATTTCAGTGAATAAGTTGACTTTTCTTTGCTTTCAGATCCTAAACTCAGTTCATTGTGTGTGTTGTACTTCAAGAATATATCTTATATGGCTTGATTAATGTAACATTTTAGCATGCCATACTGTGTTGTGCCCGGCTGTAACTCAGGCTATGGTAGAGTAGTTGATGATACGCAATTTGTTCACCACCGAGGGATGGAAATCAATTTGAAAAATGGGCCAGAACTATTCCACGGAAGGATACTGAATTGATGAGTACTAGCAGAATTAATAATAATGTTATTTGCTGTACGTCCCACTAACTACTTTTTAAGGTCTTCGGAGACGCCGAGGTGCCGGAATTTAGTCCCGCAGGAGTTCTTTAACGTGCCAGTAAATCTACCGACACGGGGCTGTCGTATTTGAGCACCTTCAAATACCACCGGACTGAGCCAGGATCGAACCTGCCAATTTGGGGTTAGAAGGCCAGCGCCTTAACCGTCTGAGCCACTCAGCCCGGCACTAGCAGAATTTGTCATATTCATTTCTCTGATGATTTGATAGTAAAATCATATCATTTTTTAGTGAATGGTGATAAAATTGGATATCTCTCGTGTGAGATGGAAATTACGTCCAGGAGCAGTGCTTCGTATTTTCTCTAATTTGCCGAAATATCTTTCAAGTGACTTTAAGTCCCATAACACTCCCAACAGGGAAAAGAACCTAGGCACCAACAGGAAGAGAAGAGAGAAGTTTGAAGACGGGAGTGCAGCAGCGAATGGGAAATTAAAAGGTCAGTCTAATGTTGATCAAAATTTGGTTCATTCTAGTGGACTTTCTGATGCCGAAAAGACAATGTTATCGCTCAAAAGGCGCCTAAAATTTTGTTAATCGAAATTTAAGTCGAGCTAGATGCAGTCTCAACTCATCAAAAGCGAGAATTAATTTTCTGGAGAAGGAGGTTAGAAATACATAGGTATTTAATTATAGAGATAACAAACCTTAGCAGGAAGGAAAAGATGATAATCGACACCATGCTTAAGAAATGCCAGGTGAAATCTTCTAATGGAATGAGGTACAGCAACGAATTCACTTTGGAGAGTTTATTGTTGAGAAATCACCGAAAGATTCCGTCATTGTCGGCGACATAACCTCTTGCGTCTGCCATCAGAAAGTCACACGAGAAAACTTTGTAAAGGCATAACGAATATAAGAACATGTAAAGGGTAAAGGGCCTACATGACCTTATGGAGAAATAGCATTTATGATATGCGTATTAAGGATGGACATCCGCCAAATCTTCACGCAAGCTTTCGAAAGTCCAGTAACCGACAAACTGAGTTGGTAAGCAGAGTATTACCTTTAAATAGTTCATAGGTGTTTGTTTTAATATGCTAGGAGTTATGTGCTGCTTATCTATATATGTACACTCCAGTAACCAGTGCTTTGCGCAAGATGTGATGAAGGCCGTAGCTCTTATTTCCAAGTATGATTTTTTCCGTTGTACCCTGCCTTGGTATTTTAATTGTAATCTCTCATCATTTTTTAAAAGGCAGCGTATATACTTATATCAGTTAGGGAGAAATAAAATTTCCTCTGGCAGCGAAATTAAGACCAGCTGCTCGGTACTGTGGAGCTTGCCTACTCTAGCGCTGTCTGGCGGGGCGCGCTTGAACTCGAGGAGTCGTCACCACCGCCGTCTCAATCCTATATACTGCCTGCTCTATGCTATGCGGTTAACATGCTTCTCAGCGTGAGCTCTTAGGCTTCGGCCACAGTGCAGGCGGCGAGCGGAGCGTTGCGTTGTGTGGCGGCAAAGATGAGACTCAAACCTGCGTTAGCAAATGCATGTGGCCATAGTGCCAGCGGCGCGTCATTTTGGAGGGGAAGTTGGCTCAAGGACTACGCTGCCTGCCGCCAGCCGCTCACTCCTGTTTGAGATTTCAGCTGCGCCGCTCGCAATGACTGTTCGTGAGTTAACAAGAGAGATGTTAAGTGCTGATTTCTGAAGTTCAAACCTGAACTTTCCTATGGAACGGCAGAGAGAAGAATGTCGAAAACCTAATAGTGACAAGGGAAGCCTGGAAAGAAATTGGAACGATCTTAAATATACCAGATAAATAGAGTTACAAATCAATCACGGTTATGGACATAAACATTATTGTCTTTAATGCATCATATTATAATAATAATAATAATAATAATTATTATTATTATTCTACGCCCTGTTATTATTGTTTAATTAATATTATTGTCCTTTATAATATATTGGCGATATGAAAAGTTGTGTTCGACATTACATCTGACTTTAATGGGTCTCTGGAAGTTGGTGACTTGCTTCTCCAGTCGCGCCTTAAGTTTCAGAAAAAAGTCAAAAGTTTGAATGGACATAAAGGTATATTTGAAAAATCTTACCAGGAAATCAGTTCAGTTCTCCGTACAAATTGTGAAACTCCCCATGCATTTCACGTTATTTATTTACTGGATGATTACGAAATTCTCTCGTAGCCCTGCGTCGAATTCTTCAGTTTAGATAAAAAATATTCTACAAGCAGAGACAAACGAGAAACCTTTGAAACTGCCATTATCTAATCACCTCGTTCAGGGGAGATGCCGCGCCGCTTACTGACTCTCGCTAGATGTCCACACAGGCGCTCTCTCCTCCCCACTCTTCAACTTTTCGATAGCGGCAACGCTCCGCTCGCCGCCTGCACTGTGGCCGAAGCCTTAGTGTCACGAACCTCCGCTAGGGGCGCCAGCTAACGCACCTAATTTATCTCCGTACCCACGTTATTGTGCGTTTGCATCGAGCATTTGTGTGTGTGTCTTCGGTTGTAAAATGATTAATTGTTGTGTTCCTATCTGTATATCAAAAGCAGGAAATACAAATTCTTCAGGTGTGAGGATTCCTGTTATCCCCCAAGTAAAGAACTTCAGGAAAATTGGCTTAACGCTATATCTAGGCAAGGATCAACCAAGGGCAATCAAAGGATTCCATCCGATTATTCTCGTATTTGTAGCCTGAATTTTAGAGATGGAGATAAAAGATAAAACTAAAAGAAAAAATATATTGAAGCCAGAGAAGGTGCCTAGTCGGTGTTCGAATTATCCCCATTACCTTCAAACCAGAAAAATAGCTCCACGAAAGACCAGACAGCGACAAGATCTTCGGAAGAAATCTATGATGAAACAAGCTCTTCAACCGCTGGAAATACATTGGATGACGAGTACGAAATTCATTTGAACAACGATGTTTCAATACAAGTCAGTATTCCAACGAGTAAGAATTACAGCAGTGATTAGAAAATCAGACATTAGAGGCTCCGATCAAGAATTCTGAGACTGCGGTAACAGCTAATAACTAAACATAACGAAGTTAAAAGACTGCAGAGGAAATTCGAAGACAACACGGAAATCGATCGTCTGAATAAAGTAAAGGAAGCGGCCAAATATAAAGGAGAAACGACTGTTTTTAATCAAATCCATAATTTTCGCAAGACAAAATCCGGGCAGTCAGAACAAATCACGCGGTACTATATGGCGTGGGGAATAGTATCCCAAACGGTTACGAATATGGCAGGACTCCTGGTCTATTGTCAGCTCCGTCACAAAGTACTCTGGACAGGTAGTTAAATGGAAAATGTTGATAGTGTTTGTTGGGATTTCCCAATTAGTGAAGGAAAGACTTAGAGTTGAATGTAAAACTCTCAGACCAACAGAGAGGAATGTAACAGTGATTGGCGATTAAATGGCTAATCAGGAACGGCTCCTCTACGACCGAACCAGTGACAAGTTTGTTTGCGTGTTCAATGTTGAAGGTGGTATGCGGCACAGATATTGTAAAATCTCCTGCTCTCGCTAATAAAGTGTCGTGTTTTCTTGCAATCCGACTTTGAAAGTAGTTCTCTAGTCCTCCTGCCCACTTCCTCGGTAAATACTTAGAAGTCTCCGATCTATCCCTTTTAGTTCAGAAGTGATTACTGTAACGCCTTTCGACAAAACAATCCAGATTGTGTGCATTTCTATTCACCATCCGATAAAATAGGTACTTACAATGGTTGAATGATGATTTCATCGAGTACGTTAAAATAATTCGGTTGGAATCAAAACGTGAAAAACTGAAGTGTCTGACTAATGAAACGGCAAATGGTGTCTCGCTAACTGTGAAATCTATAGTGGAATGTGTCTCTTATCTTTTAAAAAATCGGTTATATTATGTTCTCACTAGATTATTTTCTGGAGACGCAATAGAAGCTCTATTTAGTTCAGTGAGATTGGGTGGTGGATTTAAAGACATGACGAATGCACTGCATTACGTGCTATAAAACGTATCCTGAAATCTGTTCATGAACAAAGGATCAGCGAAATAGTGATAGAAATTTCTTTGTGTCCACTGCTGGTAAATAACAGTAAGAAAAGGACTAAAAAGGTGCTACATTACTCGTGTCGAAAAAATTCTGAAATTTGTATGTACCATGCAGCATGGGATGATCCTAACATATCTACTGTAAATGGTAAGATTTCATATATTTTACGTTTCTGTATCTTAAGCCAAACTCAAATGTGAAATGTTAGTTTCTGTATGTGCATTATCTTCTCAATTAGTAACATGTTAAGGATTATTTTTCATTTTATATTGGTGTTACGGACCAACTCTCATTTAACAAACATGTGTTATGGGTGCGGTAAGTGCTGCCATCTGCAATGTCGGTGTAAACGCAATCCTCGCGGCACAGAGCAGGCAGTAGCCTATATAGAGATTGAGACGGCGGTGGTCGTCACACTTGTTCTTATGTAAAGCTCAAAATTTTAGTTCAGACAGAGCACTGGTGGGTGCGCGCGCACCCGCCATTTCGGGGTGAAATCGCAGATCATCGCCTGCTGTAAAATTCGAATAACTCAGGACTGCGGCATGATAGGACGTACTAAGAGGTGTCGCTTGTTTCGTCTACAGATATCTGTAATAATATTTGTGAAAAAAACATGAGTAGGTGTGTGGCAAATTGTGAAATAACTGAAAAAGGAAATATCTCAGTGTCTTAATTTAAGAAGGATCCAAAAAATCAAACCCAACAAAATCCCATGGCGCAACAGCCCCAAAGGGCATTGGCCTACCAAGCAACCGCTGCTCAGTTCGAAGGTCTGCAGATTACGAGGTGTCGTGTGGTCAGCAGTAGGAATCCTCTCGGTCATTATTCTTGCCTTCCTAGACCAGGTAAAGAGGATCCAAGGCTAACGAAAATGAAAACAAATTTCAAAAAATGAGACAATGAGAATCAAAATAGAGCCCCATGATGTATGCAGATGGACGTAAAAGAGGTAAGAAAACTAAAGTGGCCGAATGCCACGAACCAAAACCGGGTACAACTTACTTACTTATCTCCTCTTGGTTATGGAGACAGATAGGCTGACACTAGAAAACAAGATGTAATCGAGTCGCTGGAGATTGGAAATAGGTGACTTTACAGCATTGCTCATAGGAGAGTATAGCCAAGAAGGAAATCTCTCTTCGGTTCCAAAACCCATGTGCGTATTCTACAACAACTGAGCAAGTGGCTGCGCGGTTTGAGTCAGTCAGTTTGCATTCGGGAGATAGTGGGTTCGAACCCCACTGTTGGCAACCCTGAAGGTGGTTTTCCGTGATATTTCATTTTCACACGATGGCTTCCTTCACACTCTTAGTCCTTTCCTCTCCCACCGTCGCCGTAAGACCTACCTCTGTCGGTGTGACGTAAAGCAAATTGTAAAAAATAGATATTCTACAACGAAAAGACCTGCAGTCGTGGCTTCGTCCCAGCACCCGCCTATGTTTTTTAATTTCGAAGCTTCAGACTACAGGTATTCGAGTATTCCTGATTTTTTCCTCAACTGTGAATTTTGTGCGATGCACCTGTACACAATTTGCTTTACGTCACACCGACACAGATAGGTCTTATGGGACGATGGGATAGGAAAGGGCTAGTAGTAGGAAGGAAGCGGGCGTGGCCTTAATGAAGGTTCAGTTCTGGCATTTACCCGGTGTGAAAATGAGAAACCACGGAAGACCATCAACAGGATTGCCGACAGTGGGGTTCGAACCTACCATCTCCCGAATGGAAGCTCACAGCTGCACGAGTCTAAACCGCACGGCCAACTTGCTGGGTGCTGCTTCTTCTATCACATTCTTTTTTTTCTTCTTCTGATTCCAACCGATCAACTGTTTCATTATCACTTGCACAACATGGTCAAATCATTATTATTTTTGGGCATTTTTCTATATCTGGAACAGTAGTTGTGTAGAACAGTGGTATTGAAAGTGTGGTGCGCGATCTACTAGGGGTACGCAAATTTATCGTAGCTTCTAACTGTGACCATTCAGAACTCTTTTCTGTAAACAAACAAATTCAATTACAAATCGGTGATTACGAAAGAGCACATGAAGTGGATTCCAATAACAAAATTTCCCTTCACATTTTTCACATGCCCGAGGTTGTTAGTATAGGAATTGAACGATTAACGCACTTTGTTGGTGAAGTGATGCTATACGACGGAGCAAACACAAACAGATATGCTGCAAACTAAAACCAGCGGACTTTAGTGAAAGTTTTACATTGGAAAATAGCCCAGCCTTGAGCAGTACTTACGGGGACACATTCACCTTCCACCGTTGATAATTACATTATTTCATAAATACTGTGTTGTTCCTGCGATACTATAATCACTATCACAATGAAATTCACTACGCCGTATCTGAAACTTACCCTCTACTCTACATAAAAAGTACCATCTAATTTTTAACAAGTTTTTCATCTATATATTTTCCAAAGTCTCATTGTAAAATTTGCACCAAAACCATCATTTTCAAAGTTACTTCCACGATTTTTAACGTTTTGAGGACCGAGCTCGATAGCTGCAGTCGCTTAAGTGCGGCCAGTGTCCAGTATTCGGGAGATAGTAGGTTCGAATCCCACTGTCGGCAGCTCTGAAAATGGTTTTCCGTGGTTTCCCATTTTCACACCAGGCAAATGCTGGGGCTGTACCTTAATTAAGGCCACGGCCGCTTCCTTCCCCCTCCTAGCCTTTCCCTGTCCCATCTTCGCCATGACCTATCTGTGTCGGTGCGACGTAAAGCAACTAGCAAAAAAAAAAAAAAAAAAAAGTTTTGAGGTGACTTCTTTTTTGTTTTGTCTTCAGTAGTCAGACTAACAACCTGAATCTCAGTGGTTACGATTTCAATTTGCTTTACGTCGCACCGACACAGGTAGCTCTTATGGTGACGATAGGATAGGGAAGGCCAGGAGTGGAAAGGATGCGACCATGGTCTTGATTTAGCTGCATCCGCCAACATTTACCTGGTGTGAGAATTCGAAATCACGGAAATCTTCAGGGCTGTCGACAGCGGGGTTCGCACCCACTATCCCCAGAATCCAAGAAGGCCGCTACTTTTCAAATCCTAGCCCTTTCGCATCCGTCCGTTGGTGTGTTAATGCGACTTTAAACCACTAGAAAAAACCTTTGAAATCATGACACTTTCCTTTTTCAGAAAATATTTTATCACATACTTTCAGTTACCGATTTGCTAAGGACTGAAGTTTATAGAGAGGACTAGGAAGTTGTGTTGCAGAATTTCATGCAATGATCTTCAGAACTGTAGAAGTTATGATGTGACTGTGTTATAGAACAGAACAGAATTATAAATGAGTAGAAGAGAAAACTTCCATCCTCTAGTTCCAGATCGTCTGAAGCTGGAGGGGGAGGGAGAACATTGATTTATTTGATACATGCATTTGATTTAATCTTCTAACAATTATTTGACAATTACCACGTTGAATATCGTACTTAAAGCTAATATTGTTTATACTTAATCCACAAATTATCATCCCTTATTTGTTTCTTTTTGTCCTAGGTGTAGTACAGTACTACATGTATCCTATCCTTCATTCATTTAGCTAGTGCTTATCTTTTCCATTTTCTTTTGTCACACATTTTTTAAATACAAAAGCATTGCTATTCTTCCCGATGTAATCCATTCATTGTTTAATATATTAACTATTGTATAAAATTCCTTCTGTTTTTATATTTTTGATTTATATTTACCACTCAAATATTTAACTCTAAGTGTGTCAGTTCGTCTACATAGTCTCAACAGATGCGCCTCGTCCATTATTTCTCCACGAAATAAACAATGATTTTCATTACGTTTCTCTCTCATACCCTTATTTTTATATCCCCATTAGCCACCACACCACAAGTCTTAGTTCTCTATTTGAAAGCCTTTCTTTCCTTATTGACACATTTTGAATAATTTCACGGAATTCAGATTATGTTCTTTTAGTCTCACATTCTGCCATAATCATCTGCTTCTCAGCATCGTTCACTCTAATCGTTACCAAAACCAAACCCCATGGCACTACAGCCCTTGTAGGGCCTTGGCCTACCAAGCGACCGCTGTTCAGCCCGAAGGCCTGCAGATTACGAGGTGTCGTGTGGTCAGCACGACGAATACTCTCGGCCGTTATTCTTGGCTTCCTAGACCGGGGCCGCCATCTCACTGTCAGATAACTCCTCAATTCTAATCATGTAGGCTGAGTGGACCTCGAACCAGACCTCAGGTCCAGGTAAAAATCCCTGACCTGGCCGCGAATCGAACCCGGGGCCTCCGGGTAAGAGGCAGGCACGCTACCCTTACACCACGGGGCCGGCACTTCGTAAGCTAATAGTCATCATTTAAATCTCTGAATGTGTTGTTATAAAGTAGAGTTTTGAGATAAAACTACAAATGCAGGAGTAGCAAGTTGGGGTTGTTTTAAATGTCCACCGACTTTGATCACATGTACGTACATTTTACGCTTAACTCTCTGAATTTTATACATACCTTAACATTTCTTCATAAATATGAAGGTGAAAGTTCTTTTCAGTTTAATATGCTACTCGTAAAAATGAAAAATTGAATGTTTACTCTAGAACAGGGGTTTCCAATTAGTAAGGACTCGAGGGCCACATTGGAAACCTTAGGTATGATCGCGGGCCGCACTTTAATAATAGACCAATTTTCGTAAAATTCTACAAATAGAACAGACGTACCAGTATGAAATAATGTTCATAGTTCAATTGAAATGAAGGGTTGATACTTTTAATTGCTTAAAACACTATTGTACATCAGCATAAAGGAGTTAAATTAAAAATTAACACTATTATACCCAGGACAATTGAATTCTGAAGAAGAGCACCCATCAATCACAGTTCATTTGAATTAATATTTGATGAATGACAAAAAAGAAAAAATGCCTTAAGAATAACTGATATTAATAATGTAGTCAAAACAAAACTAAAAAAGGAAAATTTAGTGGGGGTATTGTGGTCGATCAGCTGCATCTACCAATGAACGAATGTCTACCTCCAGTTCTGTTGTTGCTAATCTCAAAAGATGCAGAAAGGAAGAATCTGAAAGTCGACTTCTTTATTGATTTTTAATGAATTTCATCGATGAAAGAACACTTTAGCATATGTACGTGCTCCCAAACATTAAAGTCATTTTTAGTCCAAATTGTCTTAACTTTGGATATTTTTCGCTGGGTAGCAGTTTAAAGAAATGTGATCGCTTTTCTTGATTGTCTGTAGGAACGTATCGGCTTGTAGATCGCACAGTAGATGTGGTTCTTCTTCCTCGATTGCAACACTAAGAGGGTTCACGAGAAGCTGTATGCTGCTTTTCAGAATTTCAGTTTCCTTGAATCGTGTGTTGAATTCTTCAATGATCTCTTGAATGTGTGAACTGAAATCTGAAAAATGTATGGTTTTTGGTCCTTCTCCGCCGCTAATTGTAGACAGCAGGGAAAATGAGTCAATTCACTGTTTTCTAAAGAACGTTTGAAAATGTTCAATTTGTTTCGAAATCCATTAACAGTTCCCACCATATCTGACACCTCATGTTTTCTTCCTTGAAGATTCAGGTTGAAAGTGTTAAGGTGATTTGTCATGTCTGTTAGGAAAGCTAACTGCTTTAAAAATTCAGGGCTTTGAATTTTCTCTTCTAGTTCTGAGGTATCTGACGAGACAAACTTATTAAGAAATTCGGGGATTTCCTTGCGAATTGAGAAAAAAACGTTTGAAGGCACTTCCCTGCACTCAGCCACCTTACATGGTTGTACAGCAGCACGTCTCCATATTCTGTGTCAATTTCCAGCAGAAACTGTTTGAATTTTCTATGCAAAAGGGCTCGATATCCACCTCTTAACATATTAATAATTGTAACCACAAGTTCAAAAACTTCCGATTTCTTAATTGATTTCCCACACAACGCTCCCTCGAGACAGTGGAGCATTGGGCATGTTACGCCATTTTCTTTTAGCAATCCCGCCAGTTCTGTCTTCACCTCTGTCATTGTTGGCGCTCCGTCTGTCACATTGGCTGAACATTTACTGAAGCCTCCAACTCTGTCGACAATTCTTTTAACAGCATCATAAATGTCCCTCCCTTTTGTTGTTCCTTGAAGAGAGCAGACATCAAATAGCTACTTCTGAAGTCTTTGAAGATGGTGCGCACAAATAACTTATTAATAGCTGACTGATATCTGACTGATCAGTGCTTTCATCAAGGCAAAGCGAGACATATGTGCTTTCCTTAACCAATTTAATGAGCGCTTTTTCTACTTGTTCTCCCATATCAATGACCCTTCTCTGTACTGTTTGGTTGGAGAGTGGCTCTGATTCAAATATCTCAGCCATTTTACCATCTCCAAAAGCTTTTGCCATTTCCATAGCGCACTTTTTTAACAAGACTGTCTTCAGTGAAGGGCTTTTTGCCTTTGCAAGTTCAAGCGACACTGCGTAGGAGGCATACAGAGAAGACGACTGATTTTGTAAGATTTTACCAAACATACCTGTTTGCTGTTTTAATTTCTGCTTGAAGTCTGCAACCAGTGCGTGTCGAGCTTCTTCATTATATGCTGCATATTTTTTCTCGTGCATTGTTGAGTAATGCCGTTTAACATTGCACTCCTTCGGCACAGACACTATTTGCATGCAAACCAAACACTGAAGTTTCCTCACTGTTGTTAGTAATCAAATAGTCACTCTCCCAGCTTTCCTTGTAAATTCTGTTTTCATTTTCAATTTTGCGTTTCACTGAGCTTCGGCTCATTTTCGATTCACGTGAAAGACGCAAGCACTTTACACCCAACACTAAACAAAGCCTCCAAAATGGACAGTATGGTAACTTGTGAAACTTCACTACACGTGAAGCAAGCGCGACTGAGTGTGTGGAGATGGGAGGAATAGCCGGCAAGCCTTGCCGGGCGAGTCTATTGTTGCGTGAGTGAAGGGGATGGAGGTCAATGGAGGAGCCAACGTCCGCTCTTATCGCATCCTGCACTGTGAGATACGGCGCGTCGCTCGTAGAACAGCTAACTTAATTCTTTATCAACTTCGTTTGCTCATTTTTTCTGTATCCTTTTCAGACCAGCCACTTGCTGTTATGAGTGTCTTTTATACATTCCATTAACATCAGCGATTAGAGTTCAGTTTCTGTGGAGTTGGGACCGGTTTCACATGAATGTGAAGATTCTTTGTATCAAGTAGGTAGTACATTTCTACGAAAACATTTTTAGGCAGGTTGGAAATTATGAAACAGTTGAATGTTTCTGTATGACAATTCAAACGTTTCTATGTCATACTTAGGATATATGACAATATTCAAACGTATGTTACTGAAAAATATTCTCAAATGTTTCAATATTGATTTTATATTACTTGTGGCAAGATATACATGCAAGTGAAAATGATATCCATACTAAATTTATGCTCTCTGAGGGTTTTACATTTTTAAATAAAATAATCTCTTCAGATCAAGTGAATACTTAAAAACAGGAAATAATATTAAATAATGAATTAGTTCTGACTTGGGATAATTTTTTGAACGAGATATGAAATATTTGTTGGTATATTTTCTTGACATTTCTTTATATATATAATTTTTCTGAAACTCTCGCGGGCCGCATGCGGCCTGCGGGCCGCCTTTTGGAAACCCCTGCTCTAGAAGGTGCTCAAGCCCCATTAATCCGTTGTTGTTCTTGTTATAGTTGTCACTGTTCATGATCTTCAGATAGCCTATCGTAGTGCTTAGTATGGTTGGAGGTGATTTCAAAAACATGTGAGTTTATGGTTTCTTATACTGGGGTAAGCGTACAAAAATGTATAAAGATAACAGTAAAAGGCAATGTAATGACATTACGGATTACATCAGAAGATTCCTCCAACTCAGCGTCTGAGGGCTAGGGAGCCCTGCCGCATCCTACTGTTTGCCTAGGGCTGATATAATCTCTGTGGCCGTGGCGATGTCAGGATGAGTTCGGCGTATACAGACTCTGCTTCGGCTGATGATTCATTGATGCTTGTTGTTTAAAGGGGCTTAACATCTAGGTCATCGGTCCCTAATGGTACGAAATGAGACGAAATTAAATTACAATTAAAAACCCAAAATCTCCACTGACCACAATTCAAAATGTGAGGACGAAAAATGAATGGATGGATGGATGGATATGAATTTAAAACGATCAGTGGAACCGACCCACAGTGCCTCACATGCACACAAGCTGGCGTAGAACAATAGTATTACTGACCAAGGGACTGCTTCTATAGCACGATACTGAACTGATGATGCTTGTAGTCGAAAGGAGTCCAAAATCCAAGTCATCGGCCCCTTATAATGCTACTTATCGCTAGAAAAGTAGAACCATGGTATTTGTCATGTTGCGGTAGTAATCAAGAGTAGCGTAGACTCGCGGTATTCTACACATTATGGTACTACTCACAGGTAATGAAAATCGCACATGTATTACAGACCTACTGTGTTTCGCACATTGCGGTGCCATTGACAGGCAACGCAAACCTATGGTGTTCATCACCTAAGTGTACTAACCACAGGGACTCGTACTATCCCGTGGTGTTCCTCATATAGTGGGTACTAATCATAGGAAGGCCAGAACCATGGGTTCCGACATCCCATGGTGTCGTCATATTGTGCTACTAATCACAGGTACTGTAAAAGCCGTCGCGCACTCGTTTTCTACTAATCACAAACCTATTTGGTACCTAACATAGTGGTACTACGCGCAAGTAAAAGTGACCCATGGTGTTCCACGCGTGGTAGTACTAATCGCAAGGAGTTTCATGGTTCTAACATAATAATTCCTTGGTCGCCCCTTTTAGTCGTATCTTACGATAGACAGGGGATACCGTGGGTGTATTCTTCGTCTGTGTCCCCCCACCCACAGGGGGTTGTGTGTTTGGTCCGCGAGAGGTATTTTATTTCCCTTAAGTCCGCCGGCAAGCCGGTTAGGACCCCCCTATCCGTCACCTGGGACGCGCCACGTGGGAGTATCACCTCTCCCTCTGCTACGCCAGCGTAGTAGGTTCGTGACTGCTTCGGCTGGACCATGGCTCTACAGCTCTACATTTCGACCGACCAACCGAGCAGAGGACCAGTGGACGGTGCTCTACCGTGGTTCTACAGCTCTGTATTCCGTCCGACCAATCCGGCAGAGTGAACTTCGGCTTACCGGTGACCATGGCTCTACAACTCTGCATTCGGGAGACGAAAAAGTGCTGGACCCCACTGTCGGCTGTCATGAGAATGGTTTTCCGTGGTTTTCCATACTCCTCCACTAAGGCGAATGGTGGGACAGTCCTTAGCATAGATCACGATTGCCAAATACGTCAGTCTCGTGTCGGTAGATTTACTGGCACATTAATGAGCTCATGCGGGACAAAATTCAGGCTCCTCGGCATCTCCGAAAACCGTACAAGTAGTTAGAGGGACGTAAAGCCAATAACATTATTATTACCCGAACCTAGTCAATACCGAAAATGTAAGAAGGAAAAACGAAATTAAAGAAAACAAAACAAGAAAGAAAACGTATAAATAACAGAGAAACGCAACTAAGTTATATTGTAGAATCGTAAATGACACACGTATCCAAATGTAATAGGTGTTAAAGAAGTAGAGTAAGTTTTAGTAAATAATTAATTATGCAATATTAACCATACAATTGTACATAGGAAATATAAAATTTAGAGTTATCTATACATTCAATTAATATCATATGTTATAATATTAAAATAACTGTGTAGAGACTTCTTTGCAAGTTAATACCTGGAGATTATCAACACTTTACCTATGGGTTCAAACCTCGCAGAGGTAATCGGATTTCGGCCGTGCGGTTAGGGGCACACGGCTGCGAGCTTGCATCCGGGTGATAATGGGTTCGAACCCCACTGTCGGCAGCCCTGAAGATGGTTTTCCGTGGTTTCCCATTTTTACACCAAACAAATGCTGGGGCTGTAACTTACGGCAATGGCCGCTTCCTGCGCACTCCTAGCCCTTTCCTATCGCATCGTTGCCATAAGACTTATCTGTGTCGGTGGGACGTAAAGCAGATTGTAAAAAGAATTTGGTGTCTAACCGGAAAAGTTAATTCTCAGCCGTAAGTCGCCCGACAGAGTTCCGGCTTCTCTGGTAGCGTAAAACAGAACGTTGGACATTGACAGGCAGACATTTTTAATAACATCATCTTGGCAATTATGCCTGGTTATGTAACATTATTTTCTTCGGTTTGTGTGAGGAATTCATTTCTGAAGGGTTTATTATTATATTATTATTATTATTTACAATTGACTTTACGTCGCACCGATACTACGGATAGATAGGTCTTATGACGACTATGCGATAGGAAAGAACTAGGAGTTAGAGGGGAGCGGTCATGGCCCCAGCATTTGCCTGTTTGTGAGAGTGGGAACCACGGAAAAGCATCATCAGGGCTGCAGACAGTGGTGTTCGAGATCACTATCTTCCCAATGCAAGCTCACAGCTGCGCGCCCATAACCGCACGGCCAACTCGCTCGGTTCTGAAGTTTTGTCCAGCTGTTTGGTTACATAATGCATACAAAGTGTCGGTATTGTTAAAGTGTAGCCTTAGGTAATGTGGCCCGTATCTACACATTGCGCAAGAATACTCATTTATTACCCATCAAAGCAACATAACGGTTCTTTGATGATTATGACTCAGGCAAACCTCCTTACATCACTATATTCGCGAGCTAATGTCCTATTTAAGTGAAGAGCCGAAAGACTAATTGGTGGGTTTTACAATATGTAGCACCGTCCTTCGATGTTACATTAGGTTAGTGTGTGCACAGCAGTGGCGCCTCGTGGAGTTACATGTAACAGGGTTACGTGACGATTTAAATGAAAGGAAATGGCGTATGGTTCTTTTTTTGCTAGTGGCTTTACGTCGCACCGACATAGATTGATCTTACAGCGACGATGAGATAGGAAGGGCCTAGAAGTGGAAGGAAGCGGCCGTGCCCTTATTTAAGGTACAGCCCCAGGTGTGAAAATAGGAATCCACGGAAAACCATATTCAGGGAGCCAACAATGGGATTTGAACCCACTATCTCCCGGATGCAAACTCATAGCTGCGCGCCTCTAACCACACGGCCAACTCGCCCGAACCACTACAATCTACAATCGGTCGTGCCCACAGTAAGAAGGAAATGCACTTTTTAATTTTCCGTCATTTCTGTCTGTCTGTCTGTCTGTCTGTATGTATGTATTACAACCTTTCCAAGGCCTCTGTACATAAACCAGTTACCATTGTTCATAAATATGACGTTAGAATGGAGCACCATCGGTGAGCTTCGAACTCAGCCCGGTTTGTCGAAGCCTCACCTTCCCCTACTGGAATAGTTCGCTAGCCGAGTCGGTATCGCATTTTCGGGTCTGTGGACTGTCCGATGGGGCGGTAAGTCCTTTAGTAATAGTCTCTATAGTAGGGGGAAAAGTTAATTATGAGAGGAATACCATTTCATTACTAATGAGAAGAGAGACAATATCTTGTATAATAAATTTTTACTTATACTAGTGAAACACATTATTTACATGGGTATGCCATACAAACACCTTACATATAGTAACTTGGGTAATCTTGACGTTTGAATGTTCGGTAGTCCTTTCTACACTTCATTATACGTTTAAATATTCCAACTTAAGAAAGGCACTCCCTCTTGGGTTATTTACACTATCTCAGATTTAGAGAGGCGTTTTCTCTCTAATTATTTCACTTTACATTTACACTAATCACTTTACACACAAATCTATTCAACATAGGCATACCCAGCTGTAATCCTGTTTGTTTGTCGAAAATTAATATATTCAATTTGCATCAAATTATGATATAAGTTTGCTAGTATCGTATGAACTGAGATAAGCAATTTACACTCCCAATCCTTTGAAAGTCGCGTTACAACACTACTTTGAGTTAAACGTTGCCAAATATGCAGTATGACAAACACGCCCATTTCATTAGGATTTTTATCAACACATATATCAGGACATTATTTACACAACGATGTTACCTATGGACAAGCATTTAGCGACTTCAATACCAGACATCATAAACAAAGTATTATAGCACTCCCTGCAACAAATGGACAAGAATATATACACTTCACATACACATAATGGGCCGCAGGTGGTCTTATTTCACCTGCCGCTTGTGACAGAAGGCTTTACTGTCTCCTGCGATGAACTCAGGACCTTCTGAGACGGGGTATATCTGACCTGGAATTCCCTATACGCTGTGGATAATTAAAGAAATAAATTGGAGGGATCCTTCATTTAATGCTCATTTGGAATCTCTGCGACGTTGGCTCTATTTAAATTAGCACACATAATCTTTGTATCGAGAGGAAAAGGAACTCGCCACTTGTATCTGTTCTATTTCACTGAAGAAACGCCTTCACTCCCCCGTTTAAAGGGGCTCATAAAACTCCCGCTGGGAGCTACCCCTGCCACACTTTTAAAGAGCGGTCCACTAGCCTTCTCGGGCAATGACTTCACGGCAAATAATCTATTCACTTCTTTCAATACTGGCCATAAATGGCATCACACAAATCACGGCCCTATATCCGGCCTAATCAACATATTCACATCGCGATATGCGCCTCGCGTGTCTTAATGACAGATTCCAAGGGAACTTCACATTTCATTTCGCAATATATATTATGGCTACAGCCTGTTCAGCCATTTCATTTCCTCTCGGTACATCGACCACGATGCAGATCTAATGATGATCTCCTGCCATCAGGGTCCATGTTAACTTGCACATTCGCGAACTAATTAGCGATGTAAGATATATACCCCAATCTCATGCTCCATTCGTTGTTCCAGCAGTTTTAATTTCTAGTAAGGAGGATTTCCTAAGAGCTTGTGAAGTACAAAAAAAATCAGTTACTGAGATATCTTTGAGGACTCCTATTGGCTGTAGAAAGATGATAACTGGAGTCGTTTACGTAGAATATTGAAGCCCTTTTACTTGACGGTACTTCACACTTAATTAATCTGAGGTCCTTAAATTTACGTCATGCATTATCAAACCCTTGTAAAAAAATGGAAGTAAAATATGGTCGTTCCCAAACCATGAAGAAAGTATTCTATAAAAGACCCAAATAAAATGAAATTATAATTATTATCCCTCTGAAATGGCGTGCTTGCAGTCTACGTTATATCTAAGTGAAAAATTTACATATTTACAATGGGACACGACCTTCAAAGAAATAAATACTTGGAAATGTACTCAGCCTTCTGGATACCACGTTCACAGCTTTACAGGGAGGCACTCCATGGATTTTAGACTGCTTGCATCACGTCATCGGCGATGTGAAGACCCATGATGACTTCCTGGCAGGTCACGAACATGACGGCTTGATCTGGTATGACGTTCTCGACGTTCTCTGCTACACCAGGCGAAGACAGCTAGGCGTCTGGTTCTCTCTAATATGCAGGCAAAATTCTGGCATTCAGATGGGCGTCGACGTTCACTCCGGCGTTCACGTAGACATGTAAATGAGGGGAAACTATCTCAAGTGAATACGTTAGTTTATCACACACCACAATTTGAATATATGGTTGGATCTGCTCAATAGCACGAGCATTCCAACCCAATGCCGGTATTGTCTCTGTAGCCCGACACTGCTCCCTCCTCATGTACCTATTCTTTTATAAACAGCATGCAGCTATTCTAGGTCCTGAATAAAGAATGTCACTGGTTAGGCCACTACTGGATTAAAATTTCTCGTCTCACACGACCACACTTCAAGCATATTCTATCTCGCCTAGTCATGCGTAAGTCAGGCTCTCAACTGCATTATCGATTTTATAGACGTGACACTACCCTTAATTATGCCGACACTGAGCCGTTCACGCACTTTCTTTGTATCTCTCAATTGTGTCGAGACACACACACACACGACTCCACGCACTGAGTTACCTGGCTATTGTGGCTAATTAAGCCGTATTAGCATCGGCACATATGAGGCTCGACGCACGACCTCTTCGACACACGGACAGCAGTCATTTCGGTTTCGTGCTGCTCCCACTATATTAAATAGCGACACACTATACTCGCAAAAAAAAACTTAGTTAAATTGTGGGTATTTTCGCAGATGTTCACAGGGTTTAATGAATCTGCATAACACTGCTCAAATTACAAGATTATTTCTTCACAAACGACTCATACACAAACCACCACGAAATACTACCGTGCTGGCGTCACATTGAGAATACACTGGATGGTGTCTCCTTCTCAGCTCATGAATATATAGGCGCGCTACGCTAGAGACCCGAATGCTGAGGGTGGGGGAAAAAATGCAATCCTTTCTCACACATTGATCCGTTAATACGCAACGTACAGTGACGAACGGGGTATCGAAATGTAGCTCCTGTATTCCCATCTCCACTGAGTGACTGTTATTAAAATAACTTCGTAGGTTTTGAAGCAATCTTAAAAGCGTCCTTTAATCTCTGGCGGTGAATGATGACGAGCACAGGGGATTCCTTGTGTTCCTTGGCACGGTTAGGGCCCAACATCTGTTAGTCATTAAGACGCGCCCTTGTTTACAGCGCAGTTACTGCCCTGTCAGTTAAGTAGAGCACTTCTCGGTCCCATAATTATGCGTAAAATTCCCTGATTCAAATGAATGTTTGCGCTTAATTATCCATTGGGTATTTTGCGATTTATGAAAATTAACAGAAATAAAACAGTTGAATGCGTTAAGTTGGCAGTGGTGAATAAGCGAGGAAAACAGGGTATAATGTTAGTTTTCACGTTGGACCTACTCTCTGGGCTCAGTTAGTGACCTAGATTCTTTGTCACGTGATAACGCGTATGGTTTCATCTCGCTCGCGGTGGGAGTGAGAGAGTTTCGAGTACAAGCGCTCTTGCACCGCCTTGCTGCTAATTACCAGCAACTAGAGCTGGATCGCGCGACTCTGGATATTGCAACTCGAGTCCTGGAGCGGGCAGAAAAATTCTGACTTGGGCAGTTTTTATCGTAGAATGACGCGGAAAACGGCATATTTCATCTCCTGGATATCATGACATACCATAGGTGACGTTGTGAACGGTCACATCCCTCCCCTTCTTAAAATAAGAAAAATCACGGGTAGGGATTTTTCTTACCAATCACATGGTTCTCGTATCATTAAAAGTGAGTGTATCGTAGGATGGCATTTTCTTGTCTTAGAACGTATCTGGACATAAGGATATGCAAGTATTCTTGGGTCATGATATCTCGTCTTTCCGTGCATGCTAGACAATCTTCATCTCCCGACTCGTCAATGTTATCATCCATCCAATGGTGATCTTCTAGTTCCATGTAGTTTACTACATCCATTTCTTCTTCAGGATCCTCTTCATCTGCGACGTCCACTCCGTCGTCGTCCTCGTCTTCTTCTGGAGGTTGTCCTTCATCTTCTAGGTCATCTGGGTCGTTTGGATTCTCCTCCGGTAATTGTCCTGGCACATGGTATAGTTTTAGATTTGAGGCGTTATAGATAGCCTCAGTTGTCCCATCCATGGATTGTACCTTGTACGCGTTATTTTCTAAATTTTGAATTATTCGATAAGGCCCAATATACAGCTCTGCAAATTTGTGGTAAAATTTCCGTGGTGGATCCGAAGTTGCGGGACGTTTGACCAATACAAGTTCTCCCACGCGTAGAGGTCTGTGGAATCGTTTGCGTCGCAATCGTCGTAACCGCTTCTCTGCCTGTTTCTTCAGAGATTCCAACGTATCTCTCACCCTCAACTCTACTGATGGTCTTGGATCTTCTGGACATGGCACGACGTCTTTCCATGGTCTCTCGGGATGTTCGTTGAAGTGCACGACGCTAGGAATCTGCCCTGTCGATTCGTGTACGGTTGAGTTTATGCATTCCATGATGGTTGGAACAACATCTACCCACCGCCAATGCTGTCTCGGGCAATAGATTCTGCAAAATTTTCCGATCTCCCTCATAATCCTTTCAGACGGATTCGATGAGGTGTTGAATTCCCATCTGTTCCATGTCTCTACGGAACGCGGCTGAAGTGAACTGCGATCCGTGATCGGTTAAGAGTTTATCGGGTTTGCCCATCTTGGGAATGATCTTATTCCTTATCTGGTTGACAACGGTACGCGTATTTGCTTTCTGTACTGGACACAGCATAACATATTTGCTGAAGACGTCCATGCACACCAAAATGAATTGGAGCCCCCTGGTCGCCTTTGGAAGCGGACCATAGAAGTCCATGGAAAACAGTTCACGGGGCTTCTCAGGAATCAACGGCTTCGGTGGTTGTTTGAGTAAGTACGCGTTAGGCTTAATACGTTGACAGATGTCACAAGTCATTAAAACTGTACGAGTCATCCTCCTCATTTGCGGCCATGTAAAGGTCTCTCTAAGCGTCGCCATGACTTTGTCTACACCAGCGTGTCCTATGGAGTGATGCGTCAGCCATATTAAGTCAACCTGGAGAGCGGGTGGAACGACCACTCTAAGACGAGTATGCGCATCATCCACATATTTGTACAAGTTCCCATTTATGTAGTTATAGTTTTGCGCATGTCTCTCGGCATCTTAATATTCTGGCGTGATTTGATGGCATATCCTTTATTCCTTATACTAGTTAAATTAATATTATTCCATATGTACACAATATACATTTCAAGTAGGATCATAGCTTATCATTAGTGTGTCGATTCTTCCTCTTGTTCACTCAACCCTACTTCCAAAGCACGAGGTCTTGGGCTGAGCATCCCTGGTACTTTATTCTGGCCATGCGACATAGCAAATTTCTCCTTCTTAGTGCGGTCCCTAATTCCGTAGTAAAAGTGGTCTTCTTAAGTCCGTAGTTTGTCTGGAACACTGTGTTGAGACGAAAATTTCCTGTTTTCCCGTGTCTTCTAAGTACTCTCTGACGTATCCTTTCATTGACGATTTTCTTCTCTAGTTTCTTCCTGACGAACTGAATATCGTCATGCGACCGGCCTGATTCAATGACGCATCTTCTCAATATCCTAGATAATCGCTGATAACTCATAAGGTTGTCCATTCCTCTGGTCCATATTAAAAATTTCTGGAGCTCTTTGATTATGCCTTCATGAAGACCAACGTTAAGTGTACTCTTCCGGATTACCGGTGATTCTCTCATCTTCTTCTCCTTCCTCCGGTATTTCACCTTATCCGTCTTCTTCTTCTTCTTCCGTCGTATCGTCATGCCCTTCTGATTTCTCTTCATTTCTGCAGCGTTCTCCTGTCGAACATTCAATTGCCCTGTTGCCTCATTCACTGCTTTGATAGCACCATAGTCTGGTGTGCCATTTACATCCCTTTGAAGTGTGTCTAAGATCATTTCCTGTTTCTTCTCCTCGGCGGTGATCCTCAATTCAACCTTCACTCGGTCCATCTGCTGGTCGATATATTCTTTGCACTTCGTCTCTGTGCTGTCCCGAACCTGCGTTGTCTGACCTTCCATTTCTTCTATTCGGCTTTCCTGAGCTGTCATTCTTATTTCTATTTCGGCTGTACGCTCATCCAGACGGCGACTGGTTTGCTCTAGCTTCAACGCGAGGGAATCTATGCGTGTCGTCACGTCATCAATGCGGGAGTTAACATGTTCTTTGAGCTCCGCGGCTTGGGCTTTACACGACGCCTCGTATCCGTCTAACCGTGCAGTGAGCTGACCTACTCGACTATTGTGCTGGTCTAAACGTTCTTCAATTTGTGTGGTTGCCTGTCCTAGTTTATTTAATAGTTCTGCCTGCCTATCACTATCAGCCTTTAACTGCTCCTTTAAGAGTCCTGCCTGTCTTTCACTATCGGCCTTTAGCTGCTCCTTTAAAAGTCCTGCCTGTCTTTCACTATTGTCCGCATTAGCCTGTTCCAATTTCGCAAGACGCTCATCAAACTTCGCACTCTGTTCTCTGAAAAGCTCTGCCTGCTTCTCACTTTGTTCGGCCAGTAAGGCGGCCATCAACTGTTTAATACCTTCCACATCCATAATACTTCACTTCTTGAGAAATGTGTGCCCCCCTGAATTAAGCTGCTCGTGGTATTTCAGTTCATACGATTCAGTTTCCTAAACTTAGGAAGGTGTGCAATTTTTGAAAATGACCAAGTCGTTTTACGCCAAAATTAGCTTCAAAACAGCTGCGTCACACCTCCTAACAATTACTTGTGTTTCCCTGGTATTTTCCTACGTAATTCATAAACATTATCCCGACATATTGTTTTTTAATAATTAAATTCATGTAGCCCTTTATAAGATAAATATTACCTAAATCCGCGACCTACATGGGCTCGGTACCTTACGTGTGCCAGAAATGTGATGCACTTAATAAACATTGGATGTTTTCAGCCTCGAGATTTGGAAGATGCTTTAGCAGACAATTCCCCGTCTCGAACTGACAACATTGCACTGTTCATTTTGAGAAAAAAAAATTAAGAGTGATGAGGCTTCCACTCTTATCCGCGATATCTACTCTGTTTACATTGGATGAATCCCCTAAACTACCAAGGCCTGCTACAAATGCATCGCCTTCGGCATGAACCTGTGACCAGAAGAATTTGAAGAACTCAATCCAGTCATTTTATCCTCAACAATGGGAAGGTCATTTTATTGCTCCCCTGAAGTTACACAACTCCATAACTTTTTCCAGGTCCGCCATACTTCTGAGTGACCATCGTGTATATTTCCACTTAACCTGGTACACGATCTCTTCATTCTTCTCCCTACATCCGTCGGATTTAATTTATTCCAGTCACTCATTCAAATATCATTGCGCGTGACGTAACTGTCTATGGTAGCGGCTTACGCGCTCCATCCAACACATTATCCATATTAACTATCACGTTCACACGCTCTGATTCTATTTTGTATTCCTCTCTTCTAGCAAATTTAATATACGGGTAAAATTTGGTATTTCCATTCGTTCAGTTCTAACCGAATCAATTTGATAATCCTACAACCTTAGGTACTCCTTTTATAGTAGTGGTATTCGAACTTGTGCCTTAATATTGGCTATATCAATATTTATGGTGCCGTAGGGCTTTACAAACTTGCCCCAACAACGGGACGCTAAATTATGCGTCGCGAGAACAATATGTAGCTCGCCCCAAACAACAATAAGGCCACACGTTACGGGGCGCCAATTATACAACCTTTCCAAGGCCTCTGTACATAAACCAGTTACCATTGTTCATAAATATGACGTTAGAATGGAGCACCATCGGTGAGCTTCGAACTCAGCCCGGTTTGTCGAAGCCTCACCTTCCCCTACTGGAATAGTTCGCTAGCCGAGTCGGTATCGCATTTTCGGGTCTGTGGACTGTCCGATGGGGCGGTAAGTCCTTTAGTAATAGTCTCTATAGTAGGGGGAAAAGTTAATTATGAGAGGAATACCATTTCATTACTAATGAGAAGAGAGACAATATCTTGTATAATAAATTTTTACTTATACTAGTGAAACACATTATTTACATGGGTATGCCATACAAACACCTTACATATAGTAACTTGGGTAATCTTGACGTTTGAATGTTCGGTAGTCCTTTCTACACTTCATTATACGTTTAAATATTCCAACTTAAGAAAGGCACTCCCTCTTGGGTTATTTACACTATCTCAGATTTAGAGAGGCGTTTTCTCTCTAATTATTTCACTTTACATTTACACTAATCACTTTACACACAAATCTATTCAACATAGGCATACCCAGCTGTAATCCTGTTTGTTTGTCGAAAATTAATATATTCAATTTGCATCAAATTATGATATAAGTTTGCTAGTATCGTATGAACTGAGATAAGCAATTTACACTCCCAATCCTTTGAAAGTCGCGTTACAACACTACTTTGAGTTAAACGTTGCCAAATATGCAGTATGACAAACACGCCCATTTCATTAGGATTTTTATCAACACATATATCAGGACATTATTTACACAACGATGTTACCTATGGACAAGCATTTAGCGACTTCAATACCAGACATCATAAACAAAGTATTATAGCACTCCCTGCAACAAATGGACAAGAATATATACACTTCACATACACATAATGGGCCGCAGGTGGTCTTATTTCACCTGCCGCTTGTGACAGAAGGCTTTACTGTCTCCTGCGATGAACTCAGGACCTTCTGAGACGGGGTATATCTGACCTGGAATTCCCTATACGCTGTGGATAATTAAAGAAATAAATTGGAGGGATCCTTCATTTAATGCTCATTTGGAATCTCTGCGACGTTGGCTCTATTTAAATTAGCACACATAATCTTTGTATCGAGAGGAAAAGGAACTCGCCACTTGTATCTGTTCTATTTCACTGAAGAAACGCCTTCACTCCCCCGTTTAAAGGGGCTCATAAAACTCCCGCTGGGAGCTACCCCTGCCACACTTTTAAAGAGCGGTCCACTAGCCTTCTCGGGCAATGACTTCACGGCAAATAATCTATTCACTTCTTTCAATACTGGCCATAAATGGCATCACACAAATCACGGCCCTATATCCGGCCTAATCAACATATTCACATCGCGATATGCGCCTCGCGTGTCTTAATGACAGATTCCAAGGGAACTTCACATTTCATTTCGCAATATATATTATGGCTACAGCCTGTTCAGCCATTTCATTTCCTCTCGGTACATCGACCACGATGCAGATCTAATGATGATCTCCTGCCATCAGGGTCCAAGTTAACTTGCACATTCGCGAACTAATTAGCGATGTAAGATATATACCCCAATCTCATGCTCCATTCGTTGTTCCAGCAGTTTTAATTTCTAGTAAGGAGGATTTCCTAAGAGCTTGTGAAGTACAAAAAAAATCAGTTACTGAGATATCTTTGAGGACTCCTATTGGCTGTAGAAAGATGATAACTGGAGTCGTTTACGTAGAATATTGAAGCCCTTTTACTTGACGGTACTTCACACTTAATTAATCTGAGGTCCTTAAATTTACGTCATGCATTATCAAACCCTTGTAAAAAAAATGGAAGTAAAATATGGTCGTTCCCAAACCATGAAGAAAGTATTCTATAAAAGACCCAAATAAAATGAAATTATAATTATTATCCCTCTGAAATGGCGTGCTTGCAGTCTACGTTATATCTAAGTGAAAAATTTACATATTTACAATGGGACACGACCTTCAAAGAAATAAATACTTGGAAATGTACTCAGCCTTCTGGATACCACGTTCACAGCTTTACAGGGAGGCACTCCATGGATTTTAGACTGCTTGCATCACGTCATCGGCGATGTGAAGACCCATGATGACTTCCTGGCAGGTCACGAACATGACGGCTTGATCTGGTATGACGTTCTCGACGTTCTCTGCTACACCAGGCGAAGACAGCTAGGCGTCTGGTTCTCTCTAATATGCAGGCAAAATTCTGGCATTCAGATGGGCGTCGACGTTCACTCCGGCGTTCACGTAGACATGTAAATGAGGGGAAACTATCTCAAGTGAATACGTTAGTTTATCACACACCACAATTTGAATATATGGTTGGATCTGCTCAATAGCACGAGCATTCCAACCCAATGCCGGTATTGTCTCTGTAGCCCGACACTGCTCCCTCCTCATGTACCTATTCTTTTATAAACAGCATGCAGCTATTCTAGGTCCTGAATAAAGAATGTCACTGGTTAGGCCACTACTGGATTAAAATTTCTCGTCTCACACGACCACACTTCAAGCATATTCTATCTCGCCTAGTCATGCGTAAGTCAGGCTCTCAACTGCATTATCGATTTTATAGACGTGACACTACCCTTAATTATGCCGACACTGAGCCGTTCACGCACTTTCTTTGTATCTCTCAATTGTGTCGAGACACACACACACGACTCCACGCACTGAGTTACCTGGCTATTGCGGCTAATTAAGCCGTATTAGCATCGGCACATATGAGGCTCGACGCACGACCTCTTCGACACACGGACAGCAGTCATTTCGGTTTCGTGCTGCTCCCATTATATTAAATAGCGACACACTATACTCGCAAAAAAAAAACTTAGTTAAATTGTGGGTATTTTCGCAGATGTTCACAGGGTTTAATGAATCTGCATAACACTGCTCAAATTACAAGATTATTTCTTCACAAACGACTCATACACAAACCACCACGAAATACTACCGTGCTGGCGTCACATTGAGAATACACTGGATGGTGTCTCCTTCTCAGCTCATGAATATATAGGCGCGCTACGCTAGAGACCCGAATGCTGAGGGTGGGGGAAAAAATGCAATCCTTTCTCACACATTGATCCGTTAATACGCAACGTACAGTGACGAACGGGGTATCGAAATGTAGCTCCTGTATTCCCATCTCCACTGAGTGACTGTTATTAAAATAACTTCGTAGGTTTTGAAGCAATCTTAAAAGCGTCCTTTAATCTCTGGCGGTGAATGATGACGAGCACAGGGGATTCCTTGTGTTCCTTGGCACGGTTAGGGCCCAACATCTGTTAGTCATTAAGACGCGCCCTTGTTTACAGCGCAGTTACTGCCCTGTCAGTTAAGTAGAGCACTTCTCGGTCCCATAATTATGCGTAAAATTCCCTGATTCAAATGAATGTTTGCGCTTAATTATCCATTGGGTATTTTGCGATTTATGAAAATTAACAGAAATAAAACAGTTGAATGCGTTAAGTTGGCAGTGGTGAATAAGCGAGGAAAACAGGGTATAATGTTAGTTTTCACGTTGGACCTACTCTCTGGGCTCAGTTAGTGACCTAGATTCTTTGTCACGTGATAACGCGTATGGTTTCATCTCGCTCGCGGTGGGAGTGAGAGAGTTTCGAGTACAAGCGCTCTTGCACCGCCTTGCTGCTAATTACCAGCAACTAGAGCTGGGTCGCGCGACTCTGGATATTGCAACTCGAGTCCTGGAGCGGGCAGAAAAATTCTGACTTGGGCAGTTTTTATCGTAGAATGACGCGGAAAACGGCATATTTCATCTCCTGGATATCATGACATACCATAGGTGACGTTGTGAACGGTCACAGTATGTATGTACGCAAATCGCGAGAAAATGGCTGAAGAGAATTTAATGAAAATCGGTATGTTTCGTCGGGAAATCAGCCACTACAATATAGGCTATGAAAAGGAAATGGCGTATGGCTTTTAGTGCCGGGAGTGTCCGGGGACAATTTCGGCTCGCCAGATGCAGGTCTTTTGATTTAACGAATATAGGCTTATAGGCTATAAATCATTTTATTTACGCTGAGTGAAATGGTAGTTTAGGGGAAGGCTTAAAATTTAATTCTTAAATATTTATGTTACTAATGGTGCTATCGATAAATACAACACAACTAAAGTTATATAGAATTAAATTTCCGATCATTTATGTCTTATACTTTTTTACCGTACCGGCTATGATAACAGAGATAGACTATTCATGAATTTGTATTTCTTTTGCTAAGTGCATATCAACGCCGAGCCACGAGAAAATGGGTGAACATAATTGAATGAAAATCGGTATGTAGAGTCGGGAAATCAGCCACTACAATATAGGCTATGAAAAGGAAATGGCGTATGGCTTTTAGTGCCGGGAGTGCCCGGGGACAAATTCTCTTCAGCCATTTTCTCGCGATTTGCGTACAGACAGACAGACAGACAGACAGACAGACAGACAGACAGACAGACAGACAGACAGACAGACAGACAGACAGACAGACAGACAGACAGACAGACAGACAGACAGACAGACAGACAGACAGACAGACAGACAGACAGACAGACAGACAGACAGACAGACAGACAGACAGACAGACAGACAGACAGACAGACAGACAGACAGACAGACAGACAGACAGACAGACAGACAGACAGACAGACAGACAGACAGACAGACAGACAGACAGACAGACAGACAGACAGACAGACAGACAGACAGACAGACAGACAGACAGACAGACATGACGGAAAACTATAGGCTATAAATAATTTTATTTGGTAAAAAAGTAGTTTAGGGGAACGCGCCTGAAATTTAATTTTTAAATACGTATGTTAATGGTCCTATCGAAAAGTACTACATAACAAAAGATGTGGAGAATACAATTTACGATCATTTTATGTTTTATTCAGTTTACCGTACCGACTATGATAAGAGTGGCATTTTAGAGTCGGAAGAAAACTAAATGTGAAGGCCAACAGTATCGAAATCTCATAAAATTATCAACAGTAACTTTGTCGTGATGTTCCATTGTGTCTTCTGGCGGTCTTCTGGCGCCACTAAATATCCGATAGATGAGATCACTGCTGCGTATCGAGTATAACAGCCTGCCTAAATATTGGCGGGATATAGCTGGGGAATTAGACAACTTTGTTCTTTAGAATGCTACTCCTCTGGTACATACATTTTCTGATAATACTGGTACGTAACACACTGGTTCACCACAGTATTCCAGCTGTTCGATCCCTACTTTCAGGCAGTGTTGCCAACTTAGCGGGTTTTCCGCTAAATATGGCGGAATTAGAAGACTGTTGGCGGAGAAAAATATCATTTAGCGGACAGCGGATTTTTGGCGGAATTCTAGATTTATTATAGCGGAATTTAGTGTTTTATCAATTTTACGTTTAAAAAAATGTACTCCAGCCTGTCTCCGAGCTATCCCGTATTTCTTATCAGGAACTAGTAATCACATGAGGAAAACGTGTTATTTGGATTTGATGTTATGAGATCTTGGTATCAAAATTGTAATGAGTGGGGAAAGGGTACTTATCTCTTAGTTGACGAATGACGACAGATAATGAAACTGTGAGAGAGTAGCATTTATATTTATGCTATGAAGGAAGACCGTTTAATGAACTGGCCTGTTCTGTGTGTGGCCCTTGAGGTAGGGGATTCACCTAGTTTGCACCCGGCACTAAAACGCCTACAAGTTTTAGCTCGCCGGCTCGCAGGCAGGGGGTAATCCCAGTGAAACTCACAGATCAGGTGAGTGTAGATATTTACTTTTATTATTATTATTATTATTATTATTATTATTATTATTATTATTATTATTATTATTATTATTATTGCTCTTTTTCTGCTCATTATTTCAGATCGGATTTCTTGGCGGAATTTTAGCGGATTTTTAGTAGTATTTAGCGGATCTTGAAAATATATGTTGGCAACACTGCTCTCAGGCGCTGATTGGAATGTGTAGTGTACACACTTAATGCAATAAAGGCAGGAAGGAATGAAAACATTTAGTAGTAGTAGTAGTAGTAGTAGTAGTAGTAGTAGTAGTAATAATAATAATAATAATAATAATAATAATAATAATAATAATAATAATAATAATAGTAGTAGTAGTGGTAGTGTGTTCACGGCTGTATGCGGCTTTGGAACTTTAGACTGTTAGATCGGCAGCGAAGTCGGCTACTATTCGTTAAAAGCGAGAAAATATGTTTTTTTCATTTGATCGAGTATTTCATATGATGACATTGCTTTTAATCGCGACATTCCTACTGACGTCATTATAATGACCCATGTTGATTTCAGTAGGAAAAACCACTGAGACAGTCTTTCTGAGGATATAAAAAGGCAGGTAGAGAGTGAGTGTCCGCCATTATAACGAAAACTCCCCAACTTCATTGTGACCGATGGTAGGCAAGAGCGCCTACCATTACAATGAAAATACCCTAACCCAGTCTTCACATGAGAAAAGACGTATGGTGACTTCCCCGCCGCATTTCTAGGGTAACCTTAAGAGCATATGCAATTTAATACAATCTTACTCACAACGTGTACACTACCTAACCTAGAATTCTGTATTCAATGTAGAGATTCGTAGCGAAGCACGGGTGTATCAGCTAGTTGTCTAATACTTCAATTCTAACATGTAGTTTGTGCACTGCATTCACCATCCAAGTCCTTATTAGTCCCAGCAGATTGGCATGCTGTGACACGATGTAAAACTGTATCTGTTTCCCCACATTGCCGACAGATTTCGTCCTCAGCCGTGTGGTGACTATCCGTAACCTCGGCCTTTGCCAGTAAATCTACCGACACGAGGCCGACGTATTTGAGCACCTTCAAATACCACCGGACTGAGCCAGGATCAAACCTGCCTAGTTGTGGTCAGAAGGCCAGCGCCTCAACCGTCTGAGCCATTCAGCCCAGTGGTCAAAAGTTTAGGACCACATTAAAAAAATGAGGCGTCATCTAGAATCTAAAATTGTGCTACTAGACCTCTGTAGTTTTCTTCCTGAGCTTTCGCATCTAATATGATATATGTCGCCTGATTTCATTGATTTATGCCAACTACGGTATTGTATCCGGTCTAGAAAGCCAAGAATAACGGCCGAGGATTCGTCGTGCTGACCATGCGGCACCTCGTAATCTGCAGGCCTTCGGGCTGAGCAACGGTCACTTGGTAGGCCAAGGCCCTTCAAGGGCTGTAGTGCCATGGGGTTTGGTTTGGCATTGTATAAGTTATACATTTTTATCTGTTGGAGGTCACATAAGAAAGTCAACATTTTTGTGAATATTATCTAATTGGTTTCAAGTATCACCACCAAGATTCTTTTGGAGACTTAGCAATAGGTGGAGGTCATTTTTGTATAAATATAAACATTCCTAAAAAAATCCGGCACCGATTTTTGTGCGTTTATCTTTCTTCCAAAGCAGTGCTTAAATGGTAGTTTTTTCCTTGTCCTTGTCATAGGTCTCGGTGCGAGCTATCGGCATCAGAAATGTGTTCTTGGATGCCATCTGGAGAGTGCAAATGAAACTATCAGGGTAGGTAAGTCTGACGCCGATAGCTCGCCCTGAGACCTTGGGCCATACATAACAAAGGCAAAGAAAAATCAATCATTTTGGCACTGGTTCGAAAAAAATAAAACACGGAAAAGAAAACGGTGCAGCATATTTTTGGAATTTTTAAATTTATAATAAATAATAATGTTATTTGCTTTACGTCCCACTAACTACTTTTACGGTTTTCGGAGACACCGAGATGCCGGAATTTAGTCCCGCAGGAGTTCTTTTACGTGCCAATAAATCTACCG